>NC_046382.1:20626229-21226229 GCF_011125445.2 Fundulus heteroclitus | reverse complement strand
AGACATGATCAAAGGACTAAATGGAGGTGAGATGCAGCTTTTTTTTTTTTTTTGGCTTTGTGAGAGCGTGTCTCGATTGCTTGGATGAATCGCTTTGATTAAAGGAAGTTTTGTTACTGGTCCAGACTGAAAGTAAACATATGTTTGAGAATTCCAGTTTTACCATTTTATACTCAATAATCAAGGCGGTGAAAAGCTAAAAGCCATTGTTGCACTTGCCGCATCACTATATACTACACTACACTATACAAGAAAACACTTTAACAACTAACATTTTATTGAATGCTTTCTTATGGACTTTACAGATAGGATCAAAGTGGTAAACAGAGCCAAGATGGAGCTTTTTAGGAAAGGTCGAGCTCTCTACGTAGGAGTTTGTGGGTTTTGATTGCTTTGGGGCAATTTTATTAAATAGTGGGATTTTACTCAAGACTGTGCCGTCCAGCCAGACTGATTCTAAACATCAGTTTTTGATCTTCAGTATTCTTTTCACACACTGTTCACAGCTATTTAAAAGTCATCATCTTTTGGATGGATGTTGTACATGTGCAAAAGCCACACAGCAACGAATCATCTCTCCATTAAAGGAAACATAATGCGGATTTAAACCAGCATTTTTACCAGGTCCTATACTTGAGAGTATGTCAGAAGCAGTGACTGTTTTTGTGGTTTAAAAAGGTTTTGTTGTTGTTAGGTTTGTTTGTGAGATAGACCTTTTACCTATTGATTTAAAAACTGTGATGTGTGTTTTATGTTGTAGGGCCGAATTGCAGTACATTACAAAAAGACTTACAGACAGGGTCTAAGTATCTATGTAAAACAATAGGGGCAAGGCCCGAATGTCTCTCAGAAAAGAAAAGGGTTAGAATACAGTAGATGCTGTAACAGATGCTGATGAAGAGAGAGGGTGACATATATGAAAATGTCCAAGGGCCTAAAGATGTTGAGAGAGAGCAATTGCCACCTGACATCAAAGACAAAAGAAAGCAAATTATCAGAAATCTGGACAGACCAAAACTACGTTTTTTTAAGGGTTTCTTTTTATTAAAGCTATGTGCAATATTTGTGTTATTTCTTTCAGAAATCGTTTTGTTAGAGTACAAAGTTGACAAGTAGATGAAAGAGCAGAAGGACAGATGAATGGACATGAATATGAAAGCACAGGGGGAGAGGCTAGGAGCGAGGATGGAGAGATAGCTGCATTAGTGTAAAAGCAACATTTCAATAAGTTTCACACTGTACAGTATAAGCAATTTGTCACATTTCAAAGTCTAAACACAAAAAGGGATCCCCCCCCCACCCCAAGTTAGAGAAGTATGTTTAAACAATATTATCTTTAAGCAATGAAATAAATTATCCTGGGAGAAGTTACAAAATGTATTTTGTCTCCTTTTCTAGAACTTAAGTGCGGGAGATGCAACCAGATGTTTAAAAACCAGAATCCCTTCGTGGCCCACTGCAGATTTCTGTGCGCCCAGTTGAAGAGTAACACCTGGAGCCGTGAGGTCTATGAGCAAAACCACGTGGAAACCAAGAAGCATCACCGAGTGACAGATTTCCACAACCTCGCCAGAGATCTTGAGCAAAAAATATGCGGCGAGGAGGCGGAGGTTCCCCCCAGAAAGAGAAAAGGCGAAGAGGCTCCAGTCCCCAGATGGCGGAAAACGGTTCTGTTAGAGAAAACGAACATTTCAAACGATGAAAATGTCACACAAGTGGGTAAGAGTTGGGAGCAGGCGGCGGGCGCCTCCTCCTCTCCTGAGAAACTCAAGGCTGACAGGGTCAAAGCGGTTCGTGCGCAGCGGGGAAGCGCTGATTCAGCTGAAGTTGGAGAAGTAAGCGAGTCTTTAACGCGCAACAAAGTGCTTGACACACGTTTGGAGACAGCGGAAGGATCTGGCGCGCTTTCAAGCGGCAACAGCGCGTTTTCTCTGGTTCTGTCGAGCAGCCAAGGCGAGCAGAAAAGCGCCTTTTGCAAACCGAGTAAAAGGACGTCTCCCGTGGATCAGCAGGTCCATCTGAGCTGCGCTCCGACAGCCCCCTCTAGCCGCCTGGATGAGATCACCGACGCGTTCACCAACAGGACTATTCTCGGTTACAACAATCTGATGGCATCCAGCATCCTGGGTGGCGACATGCAGACTCTGGCCTCCCCGATTCCATTAGGCAACGCTTTCCATTACGCACCGGAGCACTGGTCCAGAAACCTTGGCGCTCAGCTCCGGACCACATCCGCCCTGACGGTCCTCCCGCCAACTTTCACCTCCTCATTCGGCGTGTCGGTGCAGAACTGGTGCGCCAAATGCAACCTGTCCTTCCGCATGACCTCGGATCTGGTGTTCCACATGCGCTCTCACCACAAAAAGGAGTTCACGGCGGAGTCTCAGGTGAGGCGGAGGAGGGAGGAGAAACTCACCTGTCCGATTTGCCACGAATACTTCCGCGAGAGACACCACCTGTCGAGACACATGACTTCTCACAACTAGAATTTTTTTTTTAATTTAAATTGGAAGACTTTGGTCTGCATAATGAATGTAGGTAATTACACGCTTGTCCGTCACAGTTTGTCCACCAGATGGCAGCAGAGGGGCGCGTCTGTATTTTGTGTCCTGCATGTTAAACAGAGTTTAACAGGTTATTTTGTGCCTTAGTGGAGTCAGGAGGCTGGAAAGACTGTAAGAGAAACTGATGATTGTTGAAAATGTCTCACTGCAGTTTTTTTATTATGTTTATCAATTTGTCGTTTTTTTGGGGATTTTTACATCAGGGGCGGAATGAGTCTGCTTTCCCATTCATGTAAAAATCCAACGTTACCTTGTCACAAAAGAGTGTCAATAATTCTATAGTTCACTAAGCACCGATTGAGACAAACCTTTATGTAATTATTTATGTCTGCATTGCTTAAAGCAGTGCTTCTGAAACATTTTGTAACAATGACCACCTCGGTGAAGGCCCACATCCAAACATATGGTCTTTCACTCAAGGCGGTATGGACAAAGTTCTCTCTGGTCAGGAGATTTCATACCTTGCAAGAACTCAAGCGCAGAAGAACTCCAGAGAAGTCCTCGCAGCCATCATCAGTGGAGTAACCGTTCCAACTTCAAATTTCTGACCAGTCACACAATAGTTGTTAGACTGGACATAAGAAAAAAAAAAAGGTTTTGATTAGATGGTGTGTCAAAAACAAGCTGCATGAACGCCTGAACCAGGGTGTCAAGAACAGAAAGATGTCACTTTGGTCTTGCGGCCCTGTTCCTCTGGGGTTTGTGCATGCCTTGGATACTTTTTCAAATAACGCCAGACACAAAAGTGCAAATAATAATCTTCTTTGCCTGATGGCTGTGCTAACAGAGTCACTGCCAATTCAACAAGTTTAATCTTTTCTTTGTGTCTGTGCTCGGTTTGTTCATCAGCACACCTCAGCACATATCCAGTTATCTATGATTGCTTTTAGGCTCAGCTGATAAACTGGAACCCCCTTTCTCAGTTTACACTTCCACTGTATTGAAAAGCTGTTTGTGTTGGTGATGTCCTTAACAGGAAGAGGGGCCCCAAATCAAATTCTGCTAAACGTGCCATAAAACCTTGGGCCAGCCCTGCACAACAACCAGTTGTTCTTGGACCTCAGTTTCAGAACCATGGGAGTGAAACCACAACTCTAATATACAATGAATGAATGTTTTTGTGTACTCTGGCCGCTATTATTATCTTCATTTGGGTTTGTAAAAATATTGTTTAAAAAAAAAAGAACAATTTTACCTGCACACTAAATTTGGTTATTGAGGCAAACTAGTGCATAGGCTACTAAATAAGATCAATTCTGAATTAAGCATTTTAAAATTTGTTCTAAAAAAAGAGTATATCTTAATATAAGTTATTAGATGGATACATGTCATTCTGTGCGTCAACTGAGGTTTTCAGCGTTTTACCCTTTTGTCATTTTTTTTTGTTAGAAATTAATTTATTACAGAAACCTCGACCTTTTCCATATATTCCACCCTTTTCTCTGGTATTCTTACGTTCAGTCTGAACTGTTTCAGAAGAATCTGTTGACATGTTTTATGTGATAAAATATTTTTTAAGAAAAAACACTTCATATTTCTTTACCTGACCTGATTCTGTTTTTTTTTTGGAAATCTAATAAAACACAAGCTAACATAGCTATTTTGAAATAATCAAGTATAGAGTTAAAAAACATACAATGCAAAATAAAGTACGTTTAACAAAATAGGGTACGTATTGAAAAGTTTCAGTCACATATATATAACACTTTTCTGGGTACCTATGATGTGTGAATTAGCATTTCTGTGGGCTGTATGAAGAACTAATCACAGTCTGCTCTGAAATACGCGTTATGTTCAGGTTAACAGGTGAATTATCAGGTTAAAAGGTGATTTATGTAGATATCGGCCTACAGAAGCGCCACTGCTTTCAACCTGTGAGTCAAAACCTCTCCACCAATCATACGCAGCATGTGGCCTATTCAGACTCTACTCTAGAATAATGATATTCAGTAACACCTCTTGTATGAATGCAAAAAGTTATTGAGAAAGCCTCGTAAGCACAACATCATCTAAACTGTCTGTTCTCATGCTGAAACAATACAACTATCCTTAGAACCTTAGAACCCCATCTCTCTTTTTTTTGGATAACATGAGACAGATGAAAAGTGATTATGGCAATTTTTTACAAGTTAGAAGTGATCCCTTACATTGTTTTGCAATTAGTGCTGAATTTTGTAGAAAATATATAGTGAAAAAACAACAACAACAACAAAACTCTTTGTTATTGTTAGTTTAATTTTAAACTGCCATTCCCAGCAGCTGACTTTCTCTTTGGGTGAAAAAAAATGTCTATTTTCAAACATTTTCTCCACACAAGATGCAATAATAATAATAAAAAAAAGTACAGTCACAGGCTTGCATGATTAGATAGATTAATCAGGAGAAACAGTAGTTTTTTTTTATTACCACACAGAGTTATCGATACGCTGACCTCAATAACCAGACCATTTTATCCAGGTACAGACATTTCCCTGTTGTCCAATAATTGCTTTATTGCTCCCCTGTAATTTGACCATAACGCTATAAAAAAAGCAAATATTGTTCTTGGTTCCCCACTCGCCTTGTTTGACTTTGGTTTTTAAACATATTGGGCTATTAGCACGGGTCCAGACTGCTGTGGTTCTCTGGGCCGTAACACAGCGACTCTCCTGTGAGAGTGATTGTAGTTGACATCCAGTTCACTTTCTAAAGGCAGAAAGGAGGCAGAGACTGTAAAGTCAGGAAATAGGTGAAAGAAAAAGGAAAAAAAAAAAACTGGATGTTTCGCTGTAGTGAACGCTGGCCGACTTTGAAGCCCTGACATAAAGCAAACCTGATTTATAATAACCCCTAATTACAGCAATAATCGCAGTTTATATGGCGGTTGGACTATAGCGCATTCATAAAAGGGTTAGATGGTTTACAGCTGAACGCTTCCAGTTCTCAACAATGAAGGACCATTTTCTCACCTTTACCAGTTTCTGTGTCATACTGGAATATATATATAAAAAGATGTTTTTAATTTTACTATTTCTTCATTAGATACAAAACCACAGGGACGTACTTTGTCATTAAGTGCATTTAACACGGTCTTCTCCACTCTTTTCTTGACAATCCATGTAATTAGGCTGCAAATGGGCATCGTTTTAGCTTTGAAAACAACTAACACTGACACCAATGTATAAATGTTATACTTCATCAGTAATAGCAGTAATATTTTTATCGATCAACCCTAACTGCATCAATGACAATACATCCATAAATTAATGATTTTAGAAGACGGTAGACCAAAATAAGAAGGGAAAATGATAGACAAATCTGGAAAAAAAAATAAAAATAAAAGATTAACTCAGTTAATAAACAGATGTAATTTCAAAGGCCAAACTAAATGGATGTGCATCATAACATTAAGATGTCAGAAATTAAAAGCGTTGATGAGTTTATACCACATTAGAGGAAATATAGCAACAAGAATTAACACAATACCTCACAGGAAGTACTGTAATAGTTCTTGCTACGAGACGCTGCTAACTTGTTTTCAGCACTGCTGTTTGAACGAAACAAACTATATTCAGAGCAGACATGGCAGCTTTCTCTTTTATACCCAACCATGCTCCATAAACGCGCGACAAAAGTACTTTGAACAAGCAATAAGCAGTGACAGTTGGGTCTTTTTTATCCCTTCCCCTCTGAAATATGTCCTCGTCTTTGGGACAGCTTTCTTTCCCTGCGGCTCCACTCATCGGCTGTTTCCTCATTGTGAACAGATGTGTCATTCTGTGCCAAATTTCTGAGTAGCAAGAGGATGTAAAAACAAAACAAAAAACAAAAGAGCATTAAAAAAAATCCTGTCACTTTTTTCTTTGGTGAATTAAAAAAAAAAAATCAGTGGGGTTGAAGAGGTCGAGATCATCTGTCTGTGAGCATCTGCCGGGAGAGAGAGAAAAAAAAGGGCGCTCGTTTGTTGAATGAGCTGAAAAAAAAAGGGGAAGTGCACCACGTTTTGAAGTTCAAGTGGCTGACGTCCTGATGGGTGAAGGCTTGCTTCCTCCATCAAGCATTTATCCGCAGCGGCCCACATCCGTCACATTATTCGCTGGACAGCTGACGCCTGAGCCTTTGGTGTGGGGTAATAATGGGCTCTGAGTGGAGCCTTCCTGCTTTTCTACACAGCTAGGTTAAAACGCTGGAGCCCTTTAAGGTTTGCTCGGATAGAAAAAACGTCACTCTTTTTCCCAATAAAACAAATTCTGTGTAAAATAATGTTACTACGGCAAGACCACTGGATTAAATTACTTTTTATTCTAATTTATATGAGATTTTTCATAATTTAAGCAATACACAAGTAAAAAAAAAAAAACACGATCTAGGTTTTGCTACAGTCATATTAAATTGGATTTCACATTCAAAATAGAAAAAAAAAAACAGAACAAAACAAAACCACAAATAAAAAAAACAGGTTTTATTCTAACATTCTTGACGCGTTGAAGGGAAGTTGCTGACTGTGAAGTGCTCTCTACAGTTCATGAAAGCCTTCCTTCTACAACATAAACAACAGCTTGTCCTTGCAAACAAAACTACACACGTTAGGGTATAAAGTATGCAACAAAAAAAAAAAAATGGAAATGTTTCAAAGTCTCTTTTGCTGAATGAGCTGCCGAATACCACTGGGATTTTGTATCCAAAAACTTCTCCTTGCAAAAGTAATCATTCTTTCCGTTTTTACATTTTGTCACATTGCAACCACAAACTTCAACGTATTTTAATAGGTTTTGAAGTGACAGACCAACACAAAGAAGAATAAAACGTGTACGGACATAGAGTCATATTCAATACATTTGAATATTACCAAAAATTCCAATTATTTTAGTAACTCTGTCCCCTGAGGGAAACACGTTATGTGGATTAAGACAGACTGATAATATGTTAAAGCCTTTTGTTTCTGTTTATTTCAGCAACATTCATTATGCAAAAATTTTACCTTAATGAAAAATGTAATATTGGTTTACCGGTTGTTGATTTTTTCAAACGGTACTTCTTATCTGACACACAAGTCTTTTATATATGGATATTCTAATTTACTGTACATGAATGTAATCTAAATAAATACATAGGTTTTGTTTTGTTTTTAAAGAGAAAAATCTGAAAAATGCGGTGTATGTATGCATTTACCATATCCACCTATCTGACTTGTCTAAATAAAATCCAACAGGTTTCCTCCAAAAGTCACCAATTGGTAAATAAAGGGTGTAATTATAAAGAACAGGAAAGACATCAGACCGCCCAGGGATAAAGATGCAGAAAAGTTTATACCAGAGTTAAATTAACAAAACAATATTTCAAGGTTTGATCATCTCACGGAGCAATGCTCAGTCTCTCCTTTCAACATAGAAAGAGTGTGCCGTGATGCAAGCCCAGCAAGTGGCAGCCGTCCACCAAACTCACAGGCCGGATAAGGAGGGATTAATCAGAGAGGTAACGTTGAACTTCTTCGTAAGTCTTCCACAGCAGGAGTCACCAACATGTGTTCTAAAAAAGCACCAACAAAGCACAAGCGAGCTGCATCTAAAACTTTCTTTTAGTCCGTTACTCTTGCTCTTTATTTACATTTGCATTTATATATAGATTTAAAAATGACAATGTCTATAACAAAGCATAAAAAATGTGTTTATTTTACATAAAGTTTAAGGTGAGCTCTGAATCTTCTTGTTCAAAGGCCAGTACTGGTAGTCCTTCGTAAGAGACAACACCAATGAAGTAGCTCTCAGTTTCTAAAAGGTTGGTGAGCCCTGTTCCAGAGCAAAAACCTTAAACATGGGTTGGTTTAGAAAAAAAAACACATTAATGCAATAGTATGACTTTGTCAGAACCCAGACCTAAACCCAAATGAGAATCTATGTTAAGATTTTAAAACTGCTGTTTAATGACGATCTCTTTCCCTCTTATGAGATTCAGGTATTTCCGCTTCACAAATATGCACCACTTTGTGTTTAACCTGTCATATATATATATATATATAAAATACGTTAAGTCTGCGGTTTTAATATGAGAAAATGTTGAATGGTTATCGGGTATGAACACTTTTGATCTGCACGTTGAAACACACAACCACAAACTCCCGGTGAGCTGTCTTTGAAAACTTTCCGTTATTACAAGGAAACAATCCTCTAAATGTTTTTACTACTGAGAACATTTTAACAGCGACCCTGCAGGGCTTCTGTATAACACCCACTTTACATGTGTTTCTCCTGCCGTTGGAGATGCCAGACGAATTCAATTCTGCTCCTTCGGGACAGAAGAGATGGAAGTGATTCCTCTACATCCCCCCCCCGATTCCTTAATGGAATAGTTTAGGACATTGTCTTCCGGCATCAGGGAACCAGTTGATGCACAATTCAATCGCCTTTACGCCTGCTGTCAGTTTCTCCCTTTTCTGTGTCCCTCCCTCGCCTCTGCCTTATCGGCAGGAGCAGGACTGGACGGACATGTTGGGGTAAACCTTGATCACCAGGTTCCTGGATTCGTCCTGGAAGAGCACGGCCAGGGGACTCATGCTTTCTGGCACGCAGCAGGGCTCGGGAATCCCGGGGACGATTCCAACAGCTCGCACTATGCTCTGAATGGTGGCGTGGTTAGACGGCCTGGCCACCTGGGGAAAGAAGAAAAAAGCAGATGTGACCAAAACATGAGAAATGATCCCGCGCGCTTGGAGACAGCGGCGCAGAAAACTGAAAGAGACAACACAGAGCTGTGCGCGCCCACCTGCGGCATGGGGAAACCACACGCGCCGGCACAGTAGTAGGCGTCAAACGACTTGGGGGCTACGACCCATTCGCTCCATCCGATATCAGCGAAGTCCACTCTGAGGTTCCTCCTGGAGCAGCGCCTGTCGTGGCTCCACTGGCGTCTCCTCGCCTTCCGCATCGTTTGCTCGTCGAAGCTCAGGACGGGCGACCGAGCGTTCGCCCTCCCCTCGTGTCTTCCTCCCTTCTTTCCCTCCTTGCTCCGCTCGTTCTTCCGTCTGTCGCTGACAAAAAGCGCGGCGCCACCTCTGAGGGTTTTATTAGCCGAACCATCGGCCTTGATCCGCTCCGCTGTTCTTTCCTCCTCTTCTTTGGAGGTCGGAGGTTCTGCTTCGTTTTGCTCTCCTCTGCCCCCGTCCTGGCTCTTACTCATCGTCTCCTTCCTGTCTGGCTTGAACTTGGGCTTGAGTGCAAGGTGCCAGTCGATTTCCCACAGATCCTCTTTTCTGTATCCACCGGGCCTGTAGTCTACCTTGGGCAGCTCATTGCTCTGAATGGAGTCAGGCAGCGGGTTTGCCTCCCTTCTTATGCGTCCCTTCAGTCTGGGTGAGGAGTTAGACCGGTGCAGGAGCGCCGCTCCCTCGTTGATTGGGTCGTATCGCTGAAGGCTCGCAGCAACGCTGTTGGGCTCCGCCAAAGCTTGGTCGTCGGCGTACAGCAACAGGTAAGGCATGCTGGCAGCGGAGAGAATCGGTCGTTTCTGGTGGCGCTGCTCTCCGCAGTCCAGGTCCAGCGACACCAAGAGCTGACCCCTGTCTCGAGCTTCCTTTATTATCTGGGTCACATCTCTCATCTGCCACAGGCCTCTCCTGTGGGGGTAGAAGGTCACGTTACCCAGGGACGATCCCACCAGATCAGATCTGGCCTCGAACCCGGAGGAGAGGGAGCGAAACAGCAAGCTGACGGGCGGAGAAGGGTGCGTGGCTGCAGAGCGGCAGGTCGGGCTCTTGGCGCGTTTGCAGAGCCACGGTTTGGTGTGTGTGTGCTCATCCAGCAGGAAGTGGAGAGTTGCAGAGAGGATGGCCTCTGAGTCCTGAAGGGTTGTGAGGTTGAGTCTGTACATGATCCTGTGGCCGGCTGGGTCTGTAGACACATTCAGTCATACAGTCAGTGTTACTAAGACAGGCAAGATATCAACTATAATCCTATAAACATGCATTTAACTGCATTAAGAATTAAGCATGTATATGTAATATAGGTAGCTGACATTTATTTAAATAGACAATCTACTTCTAAGTAGGTCAGAGTTCCTCGTTTATGGGAAGAAGAGCTGCAGCTTAATGAATTCAGTCACTTCTGAACTTTCTCTCTGACTATTAAGGTAAGTAGCTGAAATAACAGCACAGATGTCAGCCAGTCCACTTAGACAGGATCTGAATTTTATTAAAGAACACCAACTTTGTTGTTCCTTAAAATAGGCTAGATGTAAAATCTTCTGCACATTTTTAGGCTCATTTAGTTTTCTGACACTGAAAAGTTAAATAAAGAGAATAAGAGCAGCTGTGTTGGGATGTCAGCAATTATGAAATACAGTTTCTATAAGCAAAGACAACTGGACAGATTTAAACAGATGTAAATAAGTTGTCAGAGATCAGGTTTCAGATGCCAATGGAATAATCTACATGTTATTTGGTGAATTATGTAATTTTGAAAAAAAATTTCAGACAAAATATGATAAATGAACAGGTACTAGTTCATATTGGAGCTGTGGACTTAGGAGAATATGCATTAATTATTTAATTTTATTATAGCATGCACTCTGTGGGATCTATAGGCTGATTGTGCACTGACGAATGGTCAAATATCCCAATTTATCTGTACGCTCCAACCTTGTGAAATGCTACACAGGACAATATCTTTACCAGGGATGAGTCTATCAACTTTTTGAAGTTTTCTCTCTGTAGCTTCTCAGTGGAACTGTTTTGCAGGGAGAACTAGCCCAGATTATTTCAGTATTGTCTGGTTGTTGTTGTTTTTTTTGTCTTTTTGAGTAAAATCTGAAAGTTTTTACAAAATGAAAAAAATTGCTAGAGTAGGTGAAGGCAGCCAGAAGCTGAACCATGTTTGAACTCAACTATTTGAGCTTTTTTTGGGGGGGAAAAGAAAAGACACCAGATCCAAATGTAATGAGTTTATAAAAAGGCAAACCTTTCAGCCAAAAGCACTTATGTGTGGTTAAGCTCCCCCCAAAATAGGACAAAGGCGTTTCTTTACGTTGTAACATGACTGAGCGCTCATTGGTGGGAGGACCTAGGAAGGTGTGCGCTGAAAAGGGAACCAGGCTCTGGGTGAGCAGCGAAGTGCATATTCATGATCAACATTAACTTCAACAGCAGAGTTATTGTTCATTGTGTAAGAGTTCAGCGGAAGTGTGGAATGGGTGAAAAGATATACATTACCCTGAATTCGGCCTGCATATGGAAGTGCTTACCCGAGCTTTCAGCAAACGCTTCCCTTTAAGCTCGCTGCAGCTCAGTCAAAGAGATATAATCAACGTTTTTTTAGCAGGTCTCACGGCGCTGTGAAAAATATCTTCTCCTTGGATTACCATAAAGCCTCTGCAGTAAAAATATTCACGTGTTATGATATGCTATCGGAGAACTATGCCGGGTATAAATGTTGAGTTGCATTAACAGCATCAGACAGAGAGGGAAGAAAGTCGCCTCTAGCCTCCTGTTTCTGGGACGTGGAGTCGCTCATTCCCCTCAGGACCAACTAAAACAACTAAAACACAGGAGCCACGACAATGACCCTTCTCTGCACATATCTGCCAGCCCTGAGCCCCCCACCCCTTCTTTTTTCACTGTATTGTATTTTACTGGGCACAGGTCACACACATTCTTGTGCGTCAGTCTGGGGTAATTGATCGGACCCCGCGTGCAAGTGGCGCCGCTGCTCCCAGAGCCCCAATGAACTCCCAGCGTCCTAAAATGCATTCTCAGACTGATCCAAAACAATCCTAGCTATTTGGAGAGCAGAGCCGGCCCGAGATTGTATGGGGCCCGATGCCAAATTTGACTTGGGGCCCTAATTAGATTTAAAATTATTTATTGAACAAACACCCTAAATAAATTGTCGAGGCAAGGTTATTTCCCTGAGTTATTCTTCAGGTATACAAATGCATGTATACTGGCCAGTGTGCCAGACTTTTACTATACTTGTTGGCCACGCCTAATATAGATTTTAGCAACCAAGATGCTGAAGCTGACAAAAAGTAGAGGGGACGTAGATATGACAGAAAGCAAATAGCAAATAAAAAAAAAAAAGCAAATAGCAGGTCTCTTTGTCTTTCACACTTATGTCGCAATGGCTCGTTTTTCTAGCGTTATGCAGATTTAGCGTATTGTCTAGTTTGCAGTTACAGCATCCATGAAGTGTGACTCCACCGCAGACACAAGAAGCAGCAGAAACAGCCCCATTAAGCTGCATCAAATCATGGCTATAAACTCACGTTGAGAATTTAATGGGTTAATTCTGAGGAAATATTACAGGAAAAAAACTCTCACCCATTGACAGCTGGAGATAGGCACCAACACCCCTTGCCACCCCACGAGGGATAGGCGTGTTAGATAATGGATGGATAGATGGATGTTACAGGAACAAATGGGTTAAACTACCCCAACACTAAAAGCTTTCTTTCTACACTCCATCATTTGTGGCCCACCACGCTGATGCTCTCACTGCAGGTGGTGATAATGCCCTAAAGTTAGTTTGCCATTCGAGCAGAAGATGCACATTGAAGCTACTCAATGCAAAATATGTTGCTGCGAGCAAAGACTTTGAATCCAATGTTTGCTGCGCCAGTCCTGCCACAGGTTAAGAGGCAACACAGGTAATCTTACATCTGCAATTTTTTTATTTAAAATATGTTTCTATTTATTTTTTCAGTTGAATTTGAATTTGAATTGAAAAACCGATTGTTTAGTGTCAGATATTGCTATTTAATAAAAAAAAAAGACATTAAATTACTTATTTTGTTTATGCTTTGGGCCGGCTGAGTGTCTGCATTCTATATTACAGTCAATGGGAACCACTGAAGGAGCCTTTCATTATGCACATTTATGTTTAGTTTTTCTACATTTACCTGTGATTTTTATAACACAACTCTTGTTTTTCTCCCCAATGACACCTACATTGTCGCATCTGAGCGCTCCTACGTCACGAAGGTGAGGTGAGCGTGTTTACGCACCTTGGAGGGCTCTGAAACTGCGTACAGTATTTCCTTCCTTCAGGCGGTTCTCCCTGTTGTATTTCTCGTACAGCCTGTGCATATGCCGGGTGATCATGTCCTCATGAAGGTTACTTGAGAGGCGGAGGTCCCCTGTAACCGTCGTGGTGGCCAGGACGCAGATCAGCGTCAGCAGAGGCAGGTGGGAGGAAATCATAGTAAGGATTTGAGTGCCCATCTTGATCCGGTAATAATTTCCAAAAGAGTAAAAAAAAAAAAAGCAACACCAAAAAATCTTGAAGATAAATACCCAAAGTATCCACAGATGCGTCAAAAGCAATCCACACTATAAAAGCTCTGCTCAACTTTCCCCTCTGCGCTCCGTGCGCGCTCTCCCTCCTCTCTGTCGGACTTTGTGGGATGTGGATGCTGAGCGCGCTGGTCCGGGCAACAGCTGGGGCTGGTACTTTTAACACTTGTGTGATCGCCTGCGGCTTGAAGGGGGGTTATAGTTGTGGAGCGGCAAGAGGCGCTGACGCACAACTGCTGTCAGCCAACGGGGTCTCTGCAGAGTCAAGAGCCAGAAGTGGAGGTCATGAGGCTGACCCCCTTCTCTCCCTGTCGGTGATGTTAAAGCAGACGACGTTATGCTTCTTTACATGCTGCTTCGGATCACTTTTTTTGAAAACAATATTTGAACCCATTTGCTGAACTGAACAGTTTTTTTTCCTCCCCTCTCGCGGGCAAAGTAATTCTACCTCATAATTTCCAGCTCACCGCATTATTTCCAGTAACTGCTTTTGACATGGTCTCAGTCACACGTAATTAGCATAGAAACACTTACAATAATAGTCTGACCAACAACCTGAGGACTATTGTTAGAACAGGGCTCCGCATTGTGCGCAGTCAGTGTGTAACGTGTGTATCGGTTTCTCGCCGGTGCAGGATTTATTCATGGCAAACAGCGAATAAACAAAGCTGTAGCACTTTGGTCTGTGCTGCGTGGGTTTCTGGATGTTGGTGCTCGCAGTGTGTTTGCCTCTGGTGTCTGGGGTTCTGTACCAACAATGCTTGTTTTGTGGAAGTGGTGGTCTCCAGCAGAGAGGCTGTAACTAGCTGGGCCTCTCAGGTCTCTCTGCACACACATTGTGAATTCGCACGCACACACACACACACACACACACACAGAGGACTACTTAGTACCTTTCTGGCCCCCAAGGGCCGCGCAGAATAGTCCTTTTCACAGTGTTCCCCACCAGCGGCAGCTCTTAAATCTGGACCTCTCTTAAGACATCTATGCGCGTTTGTGTGTCCATGCGTGCTTTAGTGACAGTAGAGGAGCCGACTGAAGTGCCGTGCTTTATGGTTTTGTCATACCCCGCAAACACATCGGCTTGCCTTTCCCATGTGGCGCTGACTTATACTATGATAAAAAACAAACCAAGATTAACTGCCGTGGTTTTTTTTTTGCAATGTTTCATCATTTCCTATTAGAATCAGTTTCTTCTTTGAACATAAATTAGGAAAACAATTTAATAGGAAGAGTGACCCCTCCTCTGTAGATTAGAACTTGTGGCAGCACAATGTTGAAGACTTTGCCGTTGTTGCCCAACAATGAGCTGATATTTTGTGGTCACAGCAAGCCGTAAAACACGGGGCTGTCTTGTTGCTCCTCTCTGGGGTGGAAAACAGAAGCAAACCAGGAGGTTCAGAAAAAGGATTCAGGCTAAGTTCCACATTTTGAACAGAGGCAGCACGCGTGAGCAAAGTAAGGAAAGTTCAAGTGTCAAGAAGAGAGCACAAAATAACGTCATCGAACTGTAAATACGTATCTGGTCAGCGATGTAATGAGTTACAAACTTAATTATCATCCTTGAGTGTTTTGGAAATGTTTTTATGACTCCTTCAACATTTCATGATCTGTTATGTTACAAACATGAAATTCTAAGTATTTTGTTGTAATTTTATGTAAGAGACAAACACAAGGTGATGCATAATTGTGAAGTAGATGGAAAATGATGTATGGTTTACATTTATTTAAAAATATCCTAAAATCTGAAAAGTATGGCATGAGGGTGGGTTGTATTTAACCCCCTTAAATCTGATACACCTAAACAAAGCTTAGTGCAACCAGTTCCCCTTAAAAGCCTAATTAGTACAAGGAATCCGTCTTTTTTTTTGTAAATTAATCTCAGCAAGAATGTCTGTTAAGTCCTCAGTAGTTTGTCAGAGAACATAAGTGAATATATAGCATCATAAAGGCCAAGGAACACAGGAAACTGGATGGATGAGCATTTAGGGGAGACAGCAAACAGGCACAGGGAAGCTGGTCAGAGCTGAGTCGATCTGGATGGACAGATTTAATCAGATGGAAAGACTGGGGAGGAGGTTCACCTTCCAGGAATTCATGACAAAACTTACAGCTGTTACCACAGCAAAAAAGTGGTTCCACAAAGGATTATTTCAGAGGTAGGAATACAAATGCATGCCACACTTTTCAGATTTTTATGAGTAAAAGGTTTTAAAACCATGCGTGCATTTCCTTCCACTTCAAGGTTATGCACTACTTCGTGTTGGTCTGCTGTGTAAAAAGTTTTTTCTCGTTGTGACGGACTTTATCAGAAAATAAACAAGATGAACACTTCTGCAAGGCGTTGTTGGTATCAGAAGGCAAGGTTAGTTCAATGGACTGACGTTTTTTTATTTTTTATAAAAATATGCATCAAGTGATATTTAAAACTTGAGAATACATCATAAATTAGTGCGTGGTTGCGTTGACCTAATGTGGTTGAAATGACTGGACTGGAGGCTTCTGGAATAGATGGTTTACCATTAAAGGCTTGAGGATTTAAACATCCCTGTCCTCTGATCTCTCCATCAGCACCAAACTCTGCTGCCTGTTGTGTCTGACTCCTCCGGCTCTGTTACAGGGGCCACACTGTGCTCGAGGTTGTTCAACACGGAGGTCCTTTCGTTGGGCTGTCCAAACCAAACAGAAGTTGTGTTCTTCTCTCGGTGGGGGAATGGAGCGCTGCAAGGAATTACCCTTCCGGCATGTGTGTGAGAGTCTGTGTGTGGTACAAGAAGCCATGGTTCTCCCAAACGCTCCTTGTTTAACACCTTTACATGGGTTAGGGCGAGACTTTGCTCTGGGAACTCAGCTTGGTGCCTCTGTTAGATGTTTGTGTACAAACACTTCACAGTGGGATCAGGTTTTCGTCAGACTTAGTCCTGCGACAGAATCTGCAGTTACTTTAGAAGATGAAGACCAATAGTTTCAGGTCTTAAATTTCCTTTCAAAGATTGGATAATCTGTTTTACTGTAAATGGGCAAAGGGAGAATTTTTTTTACAAAATGTATGTTTTGCTGCTACACCACGTTCCCAGTCTATAGATTCTATGTTCATGAACTTTTTCATAGAAATATATTTTTGATACAATCACCATACAGAGAAGTCTTTTGACCTTGACAGGGTCGGAAATCATAGTTCCAGCAAACACAACGTTGCTGCAGGGAAACAAAACATGTTTCAAAGACATCAATGCTTTTGATTTTTGAGAAAATCAATTTGTAGCGAGGCTGCTGACATGCCGACATGTTACACTCAACTGTGGGAGGAAGATGGACAACCTACAGGTAACCCGCACATCCATAAGGAATATGCAAACTACATGCAGGATAACCCTTACTGCAAAAACGGAACTAAAAATAAGCTGAATTTTCTTGAAATTAATGTATTTGTCCTAGATTTCAGCAGGTAAATTAGATGATTTACCAATGCAATAATATTCTTGCACTTAAAATAGGAACAACTCATCTCCATCATCTTATTTCAAGTCTAGTATAATATTTTTAGGCTGTGGGAGGAAGCTGGACAACCTAGAGGTAACCACATTCATGAGGAATATATGCAAACTACATGCTGCTCCACCGTAAAGCCCAGGAATAAACTAGTCTACATTAACTTGCACTGGACCAATTTTATGGACCAATCTGTCTCAACGTCTGTATGTGAAGTTTTTGAATGTGTGAGTGTACAGGTTGAGCACAACACAGACTGCCTGCAACAGGGACTCCTGGTTTTGGGCCCGATTCTGACACTGGTTGGAGGGTTGTTAAGGACCTGGAATCCCACTATGTGAGTCTCACCCACTCTGCTTGTTTTGAATGTGAGAACAAGCATGAGTGAGTGAGAGTGTGTCTACGGAGACTGTAGTCAGGCTTGGGGGTGTAACTCTGCGACCCATTCACATGATTAACAAAACATTCATAGAAGCAGAGGAATGTTATGCTTTTTGGGTACGCGTGCACACGCATGTGCAAGCAGTCACGTGTGTATGTGTGTGTGTTTGTGTGTCCTCGTGTCTGTGATGTTGGCCCCCCTACAGTGACCCCACGGAGTGAACCATTCTGTCCGCAAACAAAGGGCCAGCTGTTCCCTCCATTTCACCTATGGACTGCTCCAAAACCGCCAACCGTTTGCCACAGAGTTAACCAAATATTTCCATTTCTGCTTTGAATTTGCTCAACAAATGGTTATTAGTTTTGGTTTTCTCTGTCTCCCCCGGCTCTTTGAATTTGATTCAGACCCCACGGGTGGCCGCGTAATTAAAACTTAGAGTACAACGTGGGAGCTCTTAGTTTACCAGACTAGAAAAACTGAATGACAACAATGAACTTCTTATAATTTTACCTCTCTGCTACATTTTGATGTTTTATAAGGAAAAAGGAACACACGGAGTTGCTGCTTGCTTTGAGAACACTGTTTCATGTTTAACTGACCGATTCGGCTTTGCTTTGGTTCCTTTCTGTCCTCGCCCACTGGTAAAGCACAGAAAGACATATTGTATTAAAGATCCCACAGGCTGACTGTTTTTCTGAGCATGAATCAAACTACTCGACAGGCAGAAAGGCACGTTGTCAGCAGTTAATATCTTACCTGCGGTAGAAAAACCCTCGTCACATGTTCATTTATTTAAATCCGGATTAGCGAGGCCCGGAGGGATAAAGAACTGAGAGGGACCGAAACGGACTCCTAACAACTAAAAATAACTTCAACATCAGCACTTTTTTCAAATGCTGGTTTACGAACCTGTAAACCACCATCATGGTTCTGCTGGTTGGATATTTACAAAGAAGTGGAAGATTATTTACAGAGGCAATGACCAGGGGAGGCATTGCACTACCATTGATCTCCTAATGTGAAACAAGCTGTGGCGGCTAGTCAATATGGGGCAGTCGGTAGATGTCCCCATCAAAATAAAATAAAAAAAGTGCACACATGGTAAACATTAATTACGAAATAAAATGATCACATCCGTTCTCTCATAAAATGTATCTGACTTTTGATTTACCAGCATCCCCTTTCCATTTCTGGTTTATTTGGGGTTAATTACTCATGTGTATGCTTTTCGGGGTGGTGTCTCTTTTTAGGGGCCACATCCTTCGAATGACCCAGTCTACGTGGGTTGTGTCCTTCATCGGCCGTGACTAAGAGAAGACCTGGCTTGTGAATTGGGAAGGTCTAACCTCTGCCGGGTGTTCCCGCCCTTACCTAAGCGTAACTCAAGGCAGCGTGAAGCAGCTGTAAATCCAATCAAACGGAGCCCGATGGTTAATCCCACTGTCTCTGCTGTAAATCACCGTATATAATTTTAATTTTCCTGATGGCTCACGATCTTTTGTTTAAAATGTTGTTTGGTCACCTTTTCGTTTTATTCTCATTCATTAATCAGCCAAATGTTCAAATGTAATTTGTTGACATATAAATATACCACTAAATAAAATCTTTTGATGACAAATATAATTTGTGTAATTTCTTAGTGAAACTGTTCATAAACGTAAACACTAAGCCTAAAACTTTCAGAGCAAAGAAGTCCACATTAGGACATGAAGGAGACTTTGAGTCATGAATTGGGGAAGCCTTCGTCACAGCACTGTGACGTGATCAGCCTTCGTACGATGCAGCCCTAAATTGAGACACACCATGTGTACCTCTTAACATTTTTGGCTTCCATGTGACTTCATTCTGGTGTCTAATTGGTTACTTAAAATTCTCCCCCAGCCACAACTCTCTGTGCCTGTAGCCAGTCAGTGTTTTCGAGTAATATTTCACTCAATTAGATTATTTCATGATACCTGTCAATCCAAGTCACACTCCTGGCAGGTTAGGTGGGCAGATGCAAATGTCACTGAAACATACGAATTCAAAGAGAAGAGTCAAACTAGAATGGCAAGATAGGATAGAATGGCGCAGCAAACAAACATTCGGCCATTTATTGACAAAATAATATTTTCATGAGGCTTTTGGTGGAGTAAGAAATTTCTTTTTTAAATATCATAAGCCACCACTGGAAGCAAGTACTGTGAAGCATGAGAAGCATTTAAAGTTGCTGTGTGTTATAAAATTAAGAGATCGTAAAAGTAAAAAAAAAAGAAGCTTTTGCTTAAACCACTTTTTAACTTTGACATCGTTGTATTTTTAAGCCAAACAGGAACTATATTTCTTGGGATTCTGTGTGTTAGTTTGTTTGAACCTGGGAATTTGTTCTGTCACTCTTCGTCCTCTTATACTTCATGCATTCAGTTCATGAACTCTTCTGTCTGTAATCTCCCCTCCACAGGATTTAAGTCATTTTACTAAGCTTCCTGTAACTCCCATTATTTCATTAGTTCTTCCATGTTTCAGTTTTGTACAATCTTTTTTTTTACTAATTCATAACTTCTTTTGCTGTTTCTTTTACTGCCTGCATTTGGGCCTCATCAACAACTAAACATGACATTCATCAGCTCACACTGGGGGATCCCAAGGTGTTCTCTGGCCAGTAGGTTTAAATTTTAAAGCTGAGATTTATGAGATTAACCAATCTGGATTTATACAAAATGAAGATGCCAACAAAGTTATCTAATACAAGTATGTTATTAACAACAGAACCTCACTTGAGAAGATCTGATGTATGAATCTTTTGCAGAAGCTATGTCCTCTCCTGGGCCTCTTTCTTTCTTTAATTTTAAAAAGATCAGATAAAAACTTACATTTTCTTATCAAAGTTTATTATTCCTATGAATTAAATCAGCTTTGTTTTTCATTTTCTTTTACATTTACATGCCGGCAATGTGCGCAAAGTTGCAATTATTTTTAGAAAACCTGTAGAGTGGCAGCAGTACTGACGTTGCTGAGAGTTTGGTGTTAGGCTGGAATGCAGAATAATCTACAGAGAATGCAATTTAAACTGTGACTTATGCTGTTTTGTTTACTCTGGCACCGATGATATTCATCATGAGCAACACCATGTGCTGCTGCTTCCTGAACACATCCCATAGGTCCACGACCTTCACCTCTGCACAGGCTTCCCTGAACCCCCCACAGGTCTGCGGCCAGGATGAAGGAAATTACACCGGGAGAGTGATCACCCAAATCCATTATTTATTCTAAATTATTACAGTTTTTACAATTGTGCTCCTGCAGGTCACAGTGTCCAAAAAAAACAAAAAACGATGGGAAGTGTCCAACTCTTGTCACAGACTGCATTGTTAATCTCAAAAGTCAAATAAAATGTAAAGTTTAATTTAAGCTTTGGATGTTACAGTCATTTTTAAAACCGTAACAAAAAAATTACACATATAAGAAACTACTGTGTTTAAGATGTGAAGCAAATCAAAAGTGTCCAGTTTGTGTATTTATAAACTGGGTCTTGAATAGAGGGTGATATTACTTTTAATGAATATACTGATTACAATTGCATAGATTAATCTTTTTACCAGGACTTGATACGCCGTGTTTGTTTTCCTATAGTTGAAACAGATTTTATTCAATAACCTAAAGGTTCCTAGAAAAAAAAGTTGTCCCAGACGTCCAGTTCTCTAAAGAAAGCAGATATTTTAGGCATTGTGGGAATATAGTGATGGCGATATGCATATCCCAGTTGTTTGGGGTTTGAGTCTCCCGTTGCGCTTCAAGCTCTAATTAAACCTGACCATTGCTTGGGCGAAATCATGTAAATGAGGTTACAGAAGCGGTTGCTGACTGATTGGTGAAAGACTAGAAAGCTCAAACTGGAAATACATTACAGTTTTTGTCTTTCCAAATCGTGCTGAATCAGTTTGATATTTCATGGTTTTGGCAGCCGCTGACAGACAGAAGACAGCTTTTCTTCCAGAGGGATCTACTGTCTCTGGTGATTTCACTATGGGTGGCCAACAGACTAAACATACAGTATGTCAGTCTTTGCAAGCCTGCTGCAGAGGGTCAAGGCCAGAGCACCAGTGCGTAATTATGCAGTAATGCAGATTCAATAACATCAGTGAAAGCACCTGGCTAAAAACCTCCTGAGAAAAAAAAAAAAAGAAACTCGTACAGTTTTCATTTTTTATTTATCTGATACTAAATTCTCAATCAAGACAAACAAAATAGACACTGCCTCTATTACCTATGGGCTTCCACAAGGTTCAGTTCTGGGTCATTTAACATTTCCTTTTCACGTTCTTCCATTTGTGGACATCATTACATGTTCTACCACATCTGTGCAGTCCAACCGGATCCAATCCTTAACCCAGATCTATTTAAGTTCTTATTCTGGTTTCTTTCATTTAGGAAATATTACTATTTGAACACTGATTTCCCATAAAGATTGAGAGAAAATTGTGCTTTTGGTGGCATTGTGTTTAGATTTCATATTAATGGCATTGGTAAATCCTCATTTGGAAGTTGCTTTGGGTAAAAGCAAATGCATAAAGATAAACACAAATATGAAAACATTACCATCATCTTACAATAAACAACATAGAAGAGAAACCACTAGTCAGGTTCTGGCAGAGGTGTTTTTTTTTTTACCTGTCCTGTCTGGCAGTGTAGCCAGACAGCTCAACAGATTTACTTTTACAGGTGGAGCATTACTGCTTTTCCTATAGCGCTCCAATTGATTTATATACAAAAAATTGTATTAGATATTATTTTGGGATTATTTCAAGTTCAATGGACACAGAAATGGAAAGGTAAAAGAGAAAGAACAGGGAGAGATACAGCAGCGATCTAGGTTACATGATGGATCGGACTTTCTCAAGTTACATAGGCAAGTTTTTGAGAAGGGCATCCTGCTAGGAGCATCGACATGCACCGAGTACTGAATATTGACCTGAAAAATCATTTAATATATCTCAAATTAAGCTAAGAATTGTGTCAAAACGTACATGGTGCTGCTTTAAGGAGTTCTAAAGGTGAAGGTCGAAGCATGAATTTGTACTTTTGAAAAGTTATTCCTTCTCTTAAAGAAAGGGATGGCTGGCTACACGCCCCCAAAGTAGTTGTATCATATTTCATGTTACCCTACTTAAGTGGTCTTCATCAGCTTGTATTATTTTAAGATTCATTACTGACCTAATATCTCTAACCATAGCTTTGGAAATCCAAAATGTCTCCAATATTTTATGCAAAAATCACAAAGTCTACCCATTTTTTTGTGCTGTTTAAATCCTTATTTGTAATTCACAAAACTAACATTCAACTGGGAAGAAAGCACATGATGGGAGTCTGGAAATTAATTCCTAAATTCTCTTGTTAAAAATATCCAGAGATCAGGTATGAACAGAGTTTAAATGATTTGTTTGATGCTGCGCTTTGCCACCAAATGAGTCTGAACCAGAACCAACTCCACATACTATATACAAGTCCTAGTGGAATACGAAAAACCGTTTCATTTAAAAGTGAAACACTGAACATATCTGTTTTACCTGGTGAGTAAATGGAGTGTAAATGTATGTCCTCACCATTTGTGTCAGAGTTTTGCCCTGGAAAAACCCATTAAAAAGGACTTAAATCATAGTAAACTGACTGTATGTAACCATGAGCAGGAGCTGTGATCTCACTACCAGAGGTGTGGGGCCACATTAAGGAGATAGAGCTGTAAAGGGACTGTGGATTGGTCCCTGACAGTGTCAGGGGTGAGACATGTGGCACACACCAGAGTATGTCTGCTAACACCCTGACGCCTGCTGCACAAAACAGAGCTCATTGTTCCACAGCCATGAGCCTTTTATTCAGCTCTTCTCTGGTCCATCACTGACCCAAAGAGGACTCCCCTACCCAAGGGTGACTAATGCTAAATGACAGCCAGATAGGGATCAAAGCTGCTCCTGGTAGCCTCCCCCCTGCTACAGTTGGGGAGGGGTGGAGAGGAGACGATAAGTGAAGAGACAGGAGCAGTATGCCCAGTCTGGAGCTGAGCCAAGGATCTGGGATCAGACTGCATTGCAGGGCTTTATTAGCTTCATCAGAGACAATGCGCTCGCCATAGTAGAGCTCCGCTAGTGTGCCAGATTATCTCATCTCCCTTTATAGCTCAGTATCCCAGCGTTGCAACGCTGGAATCCCGGAGCCATGCGGGAAATGCATGCCTGGTTAACGCTGTAGATGTAGCAGCGGGGCCTCAAAGTTGCTATTAACGTTCTCCGTTTGAATTTAAAGAGAGAAAAAAAAATAGAACCATGCTTTTTGGCAGCATTTGTCGTTGTCATATCAAAAGAGACTCGTCCTGTGCAAGATATCAACTCCACACATGAAACCCTGTGTGCCAAAAAAGTTTAAAAATACAACCTGATACAGAGATGGCTGTGTAGTCATAAAAAATAGCAAAACTGCCAGAACTCTGTCAGGCGATTAAACTGGGGAAGACAAATAATGTACCTTTGATTTTAAGTTGCCGTCACACTGTCTTTTCTTGACACACATTCAATTCTATTCTATTATAATGGTTAGCAGCATTGCCTTGCAGCAAAAAGGTCCCTGACTCAAATCCTGTCCTGATCTTTCTGCATTGAGTTTGCATGTTCTCTCTGTGCACGTGTATGTTCTCTCTTGCTTCCTCCTACAGTCCAAAAACATTAATAGTTGGTAAATTGATTTCCTAAATGGCCCTTTGTACTGAGTGTGTGCATGGTTCTTTGACTGTGTATGAGGGAGTGGTGACCTGTCCATGGTGGATCTCACCCTGCAAGGACACGGGGGCATGTGCAATGGATGGAAGAAGGTTTTTATGATGCGTAAAGCACTTTGTCTTGTCTTCATTGTGCATGAGTAGTGCTTGACTGATCTATTCGCATATGCTTCTACCAGCTTTGTCCTTCGTATATCTTTCAAGTCAATGTTAAACAGCAGAGAAAGTAAATGGAAACTTGTTTGTCTGAAGAAAAAATATAACACAGCGATTTGAAGCATGTTGCTATGCATTGATGAATAAAAGTAATACACTTATCTAGGCCTGAATGCTACCTGCTGCTTGGTAGCTTTTTTTTTCTATCTGCCTGGTTGATGAAAAGTTAATAGGTAAGGTTTGCTCTGCAATAGAGTATGTGCAATCTGTTTCTGGTTAAACACCTCTTAGAACAGTATCTGTTTTACAAGGAAAGTGAAGATTTGCAATAAACTAAAGAAATCCTCTGATGAACTTCTCAACTCTGCAGAGGACCCCAAACAGATCTTAACCGTTTAAAGGAAATCACAAAGTTTTTTTTTCTTTCTTTCTGCAACCAGAAGCTGAAAGATTCATTCTAAGGGGGGGAAAACGCACTCCAGTGGGATTTTCAAACTTAATAAGGAAGCTTAATCTTGAGCTTACACTACTTTGATGCCTGGCAGTGGTTTCTACTACAAGGCCGGGGTTAAGGTGTAGGAAGTGCTTCGTGACCTCTATGGTCTGCCTCTTGAGGCAGGTTTTACACTGAGCAGCGACCAGAAACTGCTTTCATGGGCTCTGCTTTCATAAAGGCCGCGAAGTGACGGATGAATGAAAGCCACCTTGAAGCTTTCCGGCTCCGATAATGTTTCTCTTCACTCAACAAGTTGCCAGTACAAACCTGGATAGGAAAAAGACAAATAGGAGAAAAGCTGGCAAGTTTGACTGCAAATACGTACAATGTAATCAACAAACATGATTTTTAATGTCAAATATATAAATTAGTATGACAATATGGCATACAAGCAGGAAATAAGGCTCCCTTCTAAGTTCTTTAAGAGTAGTTGTGGCTGCTGTTTAACATTTTGCTCTGCATTTCTCATCATAGGATTGTTTATGTTTATGTCATTATTTTCTTTTTGCGTGGAGCCAGAGGGCAGTGTGTTTTTTTTTTAACACTGCATTCTTCGGTACGAACTTCAAACGTGTTCCCACAAATCCTGAGATGCAAATGACAGACCCGGAGGATTGCTGCGGTGCCTTGAGGTCTGAGTGCAGTTTTGATGGGGCGAAATTCAAAAGAATAATCATGGTTTCGAGGGGAAGAAAAGTGAAACTGCAGCCAAGCCGGGTCCGCTCTGAAGTGCTTCCGTATGCCTCCTGAGTCAAAAGGGCCCGTTTCATTGTTCAGCCGGTCGAGCATGTCCTCCGGGTTCATATCGGCCCTGTTATTATCCACCCGAATCAGCCCTATTAAGTCGGCCTCTTCTTATTTCCCAAAAATAGCGAAGCTCCAAAGGATGACTTCATTTCAACCTCCATTTGCAACAACAAAACTGTTACGGCGGCCCCCAGGCTTTCTCCTCAAATAGCGTTCAGACACTAAGTGCCCTTTTTAATGGTAGACATCAGCTGGTAATGTGTTTGTCTGCATTTTGGTCAGCCACATTTTTTTGGTCAACTACATATTGATGTAGTGTTTTTTTCAGTGTAGCAAAAAGAAAAAGACTGAAACCAAACCTCAGACGTACTAATGTGATGAGCTTCCTAAGGAGAAGGCTGTGAATGATTGACTGTCATTGGGAACCGGAAACTGATTCTACGAAAAACAAATCGCTGATCAACTTGCTTGTATGAGTTTTAATGGTTTTGAGTGTTAAACGTGGGTTTTTAATAGAAATCTGTTATGTAAGTCTTCTTTCCTGCAACATGACATATACCTTCCAATGATTTTGACTTTTCTCTCATCACTCCATAGAACATTTCCTTAAAAATGTTGGGAATCATCAAGCTATTCTTTGGTAAACATGAAATTGGCTTTTATGTTATATTGAGTTAACAGCATTATTTTTTACAACTCTTCTATGGATGCTATTTGTGCCCGGTGCCTCAAACATTCAAAGATTCTTTATTGTCACCGCGTATTACTCTGGTGAAAATTCCCCACGGCCGCTGCGGCTAACAGTACACATAAGAAAGACAAACAAAGAGGTAATGAACAAGGGTTACAGTGTTCCCCCCCCCCCATTATGGCATTCAAGAGAGATAAAAAATAAAATAAAAAAATGAAGATTCAAAAATTTGTATGAACTAGTTGTCCTTCATGAGTCACAGATAACAGATAATGAGGCAAAAAGGTGTTTATTGTGCAATGATGATTTGAGGCTTCATTTACAGAAATGTAAATGTGTCTTTCTTATTGTTGATTAAATGAACACTGACGTTAACAGAAGTACAGTCCTGCAGCACTTTAGGTGTTGTTCTGGGTTCTGTTGGGCTCTCTGTGAGGCACTATGTAAATAATTTTGAGACCCAGAGAAGAGGTTCAGCACTGATCCAGGTTTTGGAAACGGCTCTCAATGTGGTTCTAAGAAAGAACTAATAGTCTTCATAGGAACCTGGTTAACTCTGAAGACTGGCACTACAGATCCCTGAGCAAGACCCAGATTGTTCCCCGGGCGCTGAAAAAAAGCTGCCCACTGCTCCCTAAGGGATGGGTTAAATGCTGATGCTGACAAATTTTGTCAGAATGTAAAAATTGCAATGATAAATACAGATTTCTTTCTTTTTCTTTGTTTGTTTATTTGTTTGTTTCTTCATTTCTTTCACATCTATCTATAAAAATGCAGGGTACCTTCACACCCTGCATTAATGAATGCAGTGTCAAAAATATCCCCTTCTGTCAGCCGATCCAAGTCCCCACGTCTCACGCGGCTCTTGAACCATTACATCATTACAACCCCATTGTGAATGATCAAAACATGTGTGATGAGCACCGCAGAGCCTTTGTTCTTAAAACCTGGCTGCAGCACGATCCCCCGGAGGAAGGAAGCAGGACTCTAGGAAAGATGACAGCTGACAGACGCATCTCTCTTGGGCCCACTCGTGCCCATTTTGTGGATTTGGACATAACTGCAGGAGGAGGATCAACAAGCAGTTGTCCCTGCTCACTTCCCAGAATACAGAAGAGCCAGGTCTTCAACTAGTTGGATATATGTTTGGCCTTGAGAAACTGCGTCTTGTGTTTTCTCAGCCCAATTATAACTCTGCTCTTGTGTTGGAGAACATTTCGGAAACGCTTTTGTCGTGAGTAGATCATGGGGAACATTTGAGTTCCAGTGCGAATGGCCCCAGAAATGTGATGTAGTTCATCTGTTTTGTTTTCTTGCTTTAATTCACCAAGTACCAAATGACATGACCCACAGTTAATTTGGATTCCTGAACCCTCAAAGCTGGCATTTTTCTCCATTCTTTGTGTTTTATGTTCTTTTTATCTGTTGTGAGGCCGCTACTGACTGGAGGAGCTTTATCAGATTCGGCTTCCTGCTGGGAAGATTGAGGAAAAAGCCTGCACTGTTGAGCCTAATGAGTGCAGCTTGTTGATTTACTCTACTTTCAGCTCCTTCAGTCCTTCATGTCGCTCTTTAAGTTGCTGTGTTTGATTCTTTTCCTTTGGTCAGCTGCGAAGGGAGGAGAGGATAAAGCCAGCAAGTGCATTTTATTCCCTTCTCAAAACATTCATACACACTTCGCCCACTCTCACCAGCTGGCAGCCTCAGATCGGGGTGGATGAGGCTTTGTGACTGGGGGCAGCCCGCTGAGCGTGCTCCAAAACACACCCACAGTGCTTCAAGGGAGAGGAGCTGGGAAAAGAGAGGCCTGAGGGAACACATAGGTTTTCAAAAATATGAATGGCCGACATAGATTACTACCAAAAGCTCTGCATTTGTTCTCCAACATGGTCATAATACACAAAGAAGGGAAATATTGCGCTGGGTTGGAAGTACTGTTAATTTAAGAAATAAGAGATAAACACTAAAGCAAATGAAATAAACCATATCACCAAAGATCCAAATCATTCAAGGGTTGAAATCCCTTCCCTGGCCACATGTTTAGAAAATCCAGCACCTAGATATGGAGACTTGTTCTGCAAAGACTTATGAAAGAACAGAATAGTGATTTCCAGCCTGGTATCATGATAGGATCCCATCTGTGCATTAAGACCAGTTGTACTACTGTAAATACTCAAATGTCAACTCTTAATGGTATTATAATGAAGCACAAATGATTTAGAACAACAGTAACTTTCCACAGAGTCATTGGGTACACCCTGGACAGGTTGCCTGTCTATGTCACAGGAAAACACAGGACAAACAATCATGCACACAGACCTAAAAAAAATTTAGAGTACCCAGAGAGAACACATGCATGCACAGGGAGAACATATAACTCTAGGCAAAGAGCCCCCGGGCCAGGATTTGAACCCTAAACCTTCTTGCTCTGTGCTGCCCGGTCAAATGTTGTTTGAACTCCTATTATGCAAGTTATTTCAAAGAGTTGTTGAAGATGCTGATGGTCGTTGGGAAGGAAGGATGTCCTGTAGGGGTCTGTCTTACAGGGGATATAAAGAAACCTCTGACTGAAGACACTCTGTTGTTGGATGACAGTCTCATGAAGAGGATGCTTAGCATTGTCTTAATGTTCTTCATATTTATGAACAATCCTTTTTTTTGCACTATCATCTCCAGAGGTTGAAGAGCAGTCCCCAGAAGAGAGGCGGTCTTCTCTATCAGCTTGTTACGCTTTTTGTTGTAGAGCTCAAACTATTAGAGCTGCAAGGGGTGGCTAGTTATCATGCATTTGGGATGGGATGCTCATATGCTTGTGAAGCAAGATTGCCGCTATAATGGACGCTGATGGCAGAACTTTCCTTATTTCCACAAAAGATAGAGAGAAAGGTCAGCTTTGTGTTTCAGGTTTAAGAGGTATTCATAATGTATGAGGCACCTTGACATCTAAAAAAAACTATGTTTCTGCTCTGAATATACAAACTAATATCTAATATCTAACTAATATCATTGGAAGAAGCACTGACTGAGGTGTTTTTTACGTGCAATTACGCTGCACACATCATCATCAGACTGAATTTGTATCTTATGATTGTGTACAGCAGTTTTGGTCCTGCTGGTGTTTAAAGTGCTTTATAAATAAAATTGGTATGGTATGAATAACAAGGGTTTGTATTCAAAGTTTGAGACATTCACAATCACCATTGAAATTTATACTTCCTTATGCTAATTATAAATTAGACACAATCATATTGTTGTGTGTGATAAAGTGTTTAATAAACTTGGCTTTTATTTAGAAAGCTTTCATGTAAAAAGAGAGGCTGATAATAAGGTTGTAAGAATGCTCTTTTTTAAAATAAAAGTGTCTATAAAAGTGTGAATGTGAAATTGCTTTGGCATGAATGTAAAGTAAAGGAGAATAATTCAAAAACATTTGGGAAAGGAGAACTTTTGTGTGAGAAAGGTCAAATCTGACATTTTTGTGTTCAGTAAGTGTGTGTCTGCCTACGACACTTTGGACCTGACAAATTAAACCGGTAATTTTGGGAGGGGGGGGGGGGGGGGCTGACATGCTGCATTTATCAGTTACAAAAACAAACAAGGAATGTCGTATTAGACCTTTAGGAGTTTGCAGCTGCCTTCAAATGTTTAAACATCTTGCATCTATGTGATTTTAAAGGTATGTATTTCCCACCATGTCAGGATGTACAATTAGCAGAAACACAAATTGCCGTCACTTACACAGAAAAAGGAAAATGTACGACTTTGATACAACTATCAGTGTGGACTTTCGTTTTACACACAGCACCTAGGGTTTTAAACATACTACCTCTTCAGTACAAAACAACAGGTTTTCTACAGCTGGTGTTCAGTCTGATGAGAGCAGAGAGAGTGAACAAAAACAACTAAAACTGAAAGGAAGCTGAAGAATCAGGTGATAATTGCCAGTGGGATCACCACCATGCAACACGTCTCATATTGGCTTCAATAAATTACTCACAGCTCAGCTCGGCCTTAAGTAGCCTGAGAATACAGAAAAGGGTCAGGTGTTCCACAGGGATGCGTAAATCTTATTGTTTTTTACTGCATTTTCTTTCAAACAGCAAAATGCCAGGTGCTGTACTGTAAAAACAATGTATTATAGGGTTAGAAACTAAGCATAATAGAATAAGTAGAATAATGTAAAACAAAAACAAAAACTATGACTGTAGTTCTAAACTTAACTTGAAGACATTATACATTAAATATATTGTTTGCAATCTATCTATTAATGGAAAGCCAAACCATTCGTTATTCTAATCTTATGGTCATCCTTATGTACACAATGCAGATCAAATAATAAAGTTATTCTTATTTCTTGCTTTGTTGTGGAACTTCAACTTCTCTAAAGTGTAATTGTAGAGAAGACAAAAGCAAGATTTCAGTATATTTCAATAAATTCTTCTAGCACTTCATCCTTGTCAGTCATGGACTGCTAAGAAAATATCAAAAGCCGTCCAATTTCAGAACCAATACATTTTCTGTGAAACAAACAATCCGACAGTGTGATCTGAAATGCTGGCGTTGCTGTCGTGTCCCATGAGTTGGGTTTCACGGCGGTGGCGATGAAAGCCATTAGTCGCTGTAGTTTGTCGCTTTCTGTGTGTCGAGCCAATAACTCCCCCCAAAATTAACTGTTTTTTTTTCAGATAAACTGTATAAATTGGGCCTAAGGGGGTACTGCTTTACTGTTACTATGCAATTTTTACATTTTTATGTGAACTTGTTTAGTGCTGCAATATTTGTGCTAAAACCGTCTTAGTGCTGCCCTCTTAGGGTTGAATGGGAGCTATCAAAGTTGAATTTTCCAATTGCATGTACCAATTGTACATGCTTTGGGCTGCACAGTGGCACAGTGGGTAGCACTGTTGCCTTGTGCCAAGAAGGTCCTGGATTTGGGTCTTTCTGCATGGAGTTTGCATGTTCTCCCTGTGCATGTGTGAAAAGAACTAAAGAAAAGAGAGAAGAATGTAATTGGGTAACTCAGATACGTGGAAACTAAAGTATATAAAACGATGACCCAAACTAAACTGCAAACTAAAAAATTCAAACCAGCTCAAAACATTAATGACACATTTTTCACTGAAATGACATGGATATTTTTATTGCTAACTCTTGCATTAGTCCTTTATCTGACAAGAATATTTGAACTTGAAAACATAATTTTTGTACTGTCATTGTGTTTTGCACTTATGCACTGAAAAGGCTTTTGTTCCGCCTTAAATGGGTCATTTCCATCCAGTCCTTGAAGGCAACCTTTCTGTTATGATGTAAAGTCAAATTGCAGCATTTTCCTCCTCTCTGCACTCATTAAACAGGCTTTAAATTTCCACCCTCTGTTTTCTCCTGGGTCTTTACCTGTTAAAGAGCAGTAACATCTAAATCTGTGGAAAACATGTCTCACACGGGGGGGGGGGGAGTGTTCCCCTTTGCCCAGCGGTTTTACAACCAGCTGGAGAACACAGAAGAAAACACACAATTTAAAGTACAATATGGATTGAAATGCCAAGAGCAGCAACCCCAGCACTTTGCATCAGCTACTGGTGTCTTCATAAAATTATGAAATACAAACTATTATTTTCATGCATTTTATTGCATAGGTCACTATGTCTTACTGCCTTTGAATATATCTATCATGTCCAAGGTAGTCCTGTTGAAGTGCTCATGCTCTTCACCTCCCTTACAATGTTTCAGAAAAACATTTGACGTTACACAATCACGCATGTGCCTTGTCTTCCATAGACTTCTATTCATCTTCAAGCCTTTCTATGGCTTAACCCTAACCTTTACGGGTTTAAACCTAACCCTAACCCCACCCTAAACCTAATTGACGACGTAGAGCTAAACCTAGCCCAGAATAAAAGCAAGGACCGACAAAAGGACCCCACTTTACATCAAAGTCCTCACTTTACTAGTAAAATTAGCAAAACATGTTCTTGCTCAGCTGCAACTACAAGAACACACATTATTCGTTTTTTTTTTGGTCAGAAAATGTGAGAAAATTATTGTCCTTTTGACCTTGGATTATTTTAATATTCAACAAAAAAGATGTTAAAAAACAAGTAATAATGTCCTCTTTTTAAAACTAAAGAAGCTCCATTTGCCTATATTTATTTAGTAAATGTTAAGTTAATGAAACATGAAATAAAATAGTGTGTTATAATTTATGAAGCATTAAGTTCATTTAAGTAAGGAAACCCAACAAATTTACAAAAACTTGGTATTTTACAGTTTCATTGATTGTACTGTACAGTTACTATTTTGACAGAGCATGCTTAAAAAAAGTGAACTTTTAAAAGGGACATATGCTTTTAAATCCTTCCTTTTCACATTTAAATCATTCAGTTGTGGTCTATATAAAGTAGAACTGCAATGCTTTGGTCTCAATTTCTAGTCATTGTTGCCCCACAGTGCGTCTCTTACCCCTGTTCAGAGGTACGTCTGAGGACAACTCATTTTGCTGCGGTCTTTTTAAATCTAAAGGAGGCACAACACCCCCCCCCCCCCCTCACAGGCCTGTTTGGCCAGTTTTCAAGTATGCTGGGGGACGGTATAATGAATTGTGTGGGTTAATGCACCTAACAACCAAACATTTTCTCTTATCCACTTGTAACTTTGGCATCATTCAGCTTAGACTACAAAATTGCAGCAAGAAATAAAGATGACAATTCGCAAACTTGGTAAGCTAGAAGTCCATGACCTTGTTTAGCAGTGCTGCAGCAAATACTGTGACGTGATTGTTCAGAAAACATTATAGAAAACAGAGAAACCTGAACAGATTGAAAAATATGACCCAAACAAAATATGAAGATATCTATGCAGCACCTGGACAGGCAAAATTTTACTTTTATGCACTCCTAGAGTACAAGTAAACATCAAAATTTAATTTTGGCCTAAAAAAGTGGATTTTGGATAATATATCCCCTTTAAACAAGCAATTTCATTGCAGTTCAGTAGATATTTCTGCTTAACTGCACTAGATTTGTGAGCAACTGATGATATTGGTACAATATTTTATAATTGCTCCAACAGCAAAGGGGTCATTTCCACTCTGCCTCTCTTTTTTCCATCACTTTGTTCAAATCTTCCAGTATATTCACATGGACGTGGCATCAAACAGAGACACACACAGAGTATCAATGCTTACATTTAAGCACTTACATTTCATCATTCACTCCCCTGGGAGATTAATATTTACAATTACTTTGATTCCCATTAGTTTATTTCTGATAGGACATTTAACAGGAACATAATGAGGACACGGGACGTGGTTCAGAACAGGTTTATTCAAAGCTCGGGAAAACATAAATGCCATCAGCAGTAGAGCATTCTGGGAACAGTAGTCCTACTGAAACAACAGGGGTCTCTCAAAAGAAAATGAAACAATATCAAATTAGCATTATCTTAAAAAAGCTTTATTAAAAGATTAAAAGATTTATTTAAACCTCAATTTCCCAGGGTTATGAATAATTTGGGGGGATTAACTGTACATCTCTGCGATAGACTGGCAATCTATCCAGGTTGTACCCCGCCTCTCGCCTATTGACAGCTGGAGATAGGCACCAGCACCCCTTGCGACCCCATAAGGGATAGACGTGTTGGAAAATGGATGGATAACTGTACATCCTTCCATAGTATTCAGACAGTGTCAGGTTTGGATTTATTTGTGTTGGACCAAGGTGGATGCGGGAATCCACATGATAAAGTGAACATGAGAATCAGGCACTAAACAAGGAGCAAACCAGAAACAAAGGTCGCATGACCAACCATCCAACAAAGGGAGAGTGGAAACTGGCAGGTTGCATAGGGAAGAAAACAGAAGGAACTGCAGGTGAGGGTAATCAGCACAGGTGAGAGATATGAGAGTGATGAGAGGAGAGCAATGAGGTGGCCGGAGACCGGGAGGAAACGCAGGAGCTAACGAGAATACAGAAACCGCACAGAATTAACCGAACGTAACAAAATCAATTCACTGGCTAGACTGAAGACAGGCAGACAGGAAAATAAGGATCTAAAAGAAACAAGGATACAGTAAATGAATAATAACCAACAGAAAAAACTAACGACAGGAACAAGAAGGAAGGGACCAAATCTGTAGACAATAATCAGGTTTGAAAATCCAGGGGCCTAAAAATAATCAACAAGTGGGGGATTGTGACAGACAGGCCATGTAACTGATTTAAGGCAAGAACCATTTCATGTCAGGAAACACATTTTACTTTAACACAATAAACATCAACATAGAAGGGCAGAGCAGCCTCGTCATGACAGGAACCTGCCACTGGATCTTTACCACTCACAGGTTCTGCTGCCCAGGGGCTCTACCTCCATGTCCCGCGTTATCTTGCTGCCATGGAAATGCTGATTCTCTGGATATGTAAAGCAGAAATAAGTCCAAGTCGATGAGTATTAATGAGTTCTGCTTGCAATAAATGATGAGATGAAAAAATAAATATATCAGAAATGTTTTGGGCCCCCTTTGTTATGACACTGCCCCCTCGCCTCTTTAAGTGTTTTACACTCACTCTTCATTCAAGTTTACAACTGCTGGTTTATCCTATGCAATATTACCTCCTGTGTCCAACACTGTCAGACTTGCTCATTGTTGAAAAAAAAAAAAAGAAAGGATTTTTGCACTAGCTTAATGAGTCACATTTTAATAAGGGTCATCTGTAAGTTGTTAATATTTCACATTTTGCTAATATTACAGAAGCTCCTGGCTATAAAATAATTTGATGTCTTAATTAATGTGTCCATTTCTAAGCGTTTCTCCTGCTGTTTTAACAAACAGAGCTGTACCCCAGATGCCTACAAAAGAAGTCTGATTGATTGAGTAGATTGGTGGAGGGAGGAGGATGATGAATTATTTTGAATGAAGTGTTGTAGACTGTCAGCTCACAGCTCTCTTGACATGCGTGGGAAAATGTCGAAGAAGTGTGGTCTAATGCTCACAGTCCTGCTCCTGACGACACACACACACACACACACACACACACACACACACACACACACACACACACGTCTTTTTGATTTCCATTAATTTTTAACCCTTTCTGTGGCCTTACCCTGTCCTAACCATTGCCAGTATACACACACACACTCAATTACCACGGTCACAACAAAAAATAAACAAAAATGTACACCTTATTTCATTTTAAATGAATGATCAGTGATCCTTCATATTGTTTTCATATATATTGCTCTAAATAAAACTTCAATTTCGAAAAACTGAAATGAAAAACATGAATGAAAATTTCGAAAAACTGAAATGAAAAACATGAACGGAAATGAAAACAGGATGGTTCCTTCTACACGTCTAATCCTGACTCACCTGCACTTAAAAGCTTATGAATGAATTGCAGTTAACTGCAAAGTCATGAATTCAGAAACAAACAGAGATATCAATGACAAACCTGCTCCTCCAACACATCTCAATCTTCCCCGCTCTGCTCACTGTTACCGGCCGCTGCCCTCTCTTTGTGCTCTGAACAACGTCTTCCCCATCTTGAAAGAAAGCCTCTCTGGGCCTCTCTGACATGCATTGTTTGTGCATTAAAATATAGACGCCCAGCCCCTGGCCTTGGCCCTCATCTGCACTCCAGTCACTGGTAGGGCTGCCACTGTGACCAATGCCTTATAGATTCTTCCCTCTGAGTGTCTTGAGTGTCAGTATGTGCATACATGTTTGTGCATGCATCAAAGACCAAGGAGAAGTGTGACTAATGCCAACAGAATGGTATTTGTACATTAGGGGGCCATTAGTAGTTTAGTCTGCTGATGAAACAGTAGGGAGTGGGACAGGCATTGTTGTGGCCCCCCGTCCCATCTACAACCACCAGCCTCTGTCTTTCTTTCAGGCATCTTTGGCATGTAAGAAAAACAAACAGTGCAAACTTGCTTCTTGATTTATTTATTCGGCAACGTTTTTATTTGACAGGTGAATTTAATCATATTTTGGTCTCAAAAATTCCTCAGGTCCTTGGAATACAAATCAACGTATTAACTCATCGAAGCAGATAGGTAATCTCACAACACGTGTCGACAGTGGTTGTCAGGTTTAAAGCATCTAAAACATTCCTTAGACAACACACAGGGAAGAAAGACAACAGACGTTAATTTTGCTCTCGAGAGGAGAAACGACAGAGATCTTCTTCTTTACAAATCTTCCATCGCTCTGAAGCACACCCCGTCATCACCTCTCTTTTTATTTCAAATAGGGGAGGTTCTTAATTACAAAACACAGTTGCAGCACTAAGGAAGTAAGGGAACAATGACATCCAAGATAACATAGCATGATTTAATCACATCTCTTCCAGGCACTCAATGCAGACCATTCACTACTCAGAGAATGGGTCACAAGTATTACAGATAACTGGGTGCATCACAGTTACACAAATTCCTTGTATCATTATCAACACAACATGTTTCCTGTCTTCTGCAGGTCTCCTAGAATGGCAGAAGATAGTGAAGGACACAAACAAACGATAAAGCTACAACACTAACCACCTCACATATATTCCAGTAAATATATGATGACAAACCCAATAAATCATTAACACAATATAAAATATCCCCAACAGTGGTACAAAGTTTGCACCACCATGTCCGGCGGGGCTGATTGCGTTTGGAGAATTGAGACTTTCAGCTGTTTCGCTGCCACTGCAGAACCTCTGCACATCACTCCAGGAGAAGTAGAAATATTCTGATTAAGGCAAAGGGATTGCTTAGCCCTGCCTTGTGCGTAGAAGAGAAACGATGCCGCTGAGAACCTGAGCACGAACTGCGTCTGTCTAAACGCTGCCATAATTCTAGTTTTTATATGTTTTGTAAATTGCAGCTATTCTATACTGTATTTAAAGGCACAGTGGACAGACTGCAGAGCACACTTTCAAATCGCTGTGTTGGATTAAATATTCTTCATGTCTTTGTCACTGGTCAGTGCCATAATAAACCTTGGACTCAATGGGAAGAGTAGTAGTCGTGCAATCCAAAAGTTGCAAGTTCAATTCCAGCTTCCTCCTGCTACATGTCAGTGTGTCCCTGGGCAAGGCATTTAACCCCAAGCTGCCAACGGATCTGCGTATCGGTGTATGAATGCGACTGGGTGAATGTGGCTATAGTGTAAAGCACTTTGAGTGTTCAGTACTAGAAATACAAATTCAGTTCATTTACGTTTTGCCATGTATGCTTTCACATCCAACATGGACAACGTCATTGCTTTTGTTCCTGCACTATGCAGAATGTCTTCACTCTGACAAATGTTCCTGCTTGCTCGATTGCCTTGTGCTCTTTCACGAGCTACAGCTGCAAGTTATTCCAGCACTTTTCAGTAACAAGACCATTCAAAGTGCTTGAAGTGAGGAAGCAACGTAATTTTTAAAGTAATTTTTATCTGGACATGACGAGATACATTTACACGCAGGTTGATCTGAACTTATCCTTTACTTCAAAACCAAAGTCAATCACACATGATTTCAAACAATACCTGAACTTTTTTAAGGATTTTGTAGAATGCAGAGTAACGAAGGCCAAGGTTTGGTCTACAGTACTTGTGTGTGTGCGGATGCCTGAAAGTGCTCAGGAGAAAGAGAGGGACATAAAGAAAAGGTGTAAAAATATCATTCCACTCCAAAACTAACTATCTCTTCCACAGTCTGACCTTTACAGAGTCATGGAGCTTGGGAGGGTTGCCCTGTGGTGTGTTTCCGTGCACACTGACTGTGTTTATGACATTTGCCTCCATCGAAGAGAAAAGCTCAAGCTTGAAGTAAGATGGTGCTTCTGCTCCATGTCGGGTGCAGAACGGGGTCAGAGGAAAACTGTGATTTTCTCCATGTAAATAGTTTTATTTTTTTCAACGTTTCATGTTCTTCTTTGGTAGCTTCATCTGATGGCCCTGCAGTGCATTGATGTTATGCCAGAAGCACTACAAATATAAGGTATATTGTTGTGAGTACATTTTTTTTTTGAGAATCATGTAATTACCGTAATGCTAAATTTGTCTGACTTCTGTGTTTTGTAGGTCTTGTTCTGAAGGCTGTAGGATTGGACTCGCGTCGTCCATGTGAGTTTCCATCACATAATGACGTCGGAGTTAAAGGCTGTCCGAATTCGTCACAGCAGTCCGCAGCTCCCTACGAACCCATGATGGTGTTCTTACTGTCGACCCCATGAAGGATTACGGAAGAGGAGCTAGGAGCTATGATTAGACGCTTTCACATGCAACCAGAGACACACAGGACTAACGACCATGCACACACTCACACCTAAGGGCAATTTAGAGAGACCAATTAAGCTAATGTTTTTGGACTGTGAGAGGAAGGCAGAGAAAACCAACGCATGCGCAGGGAGAACATGCAGACAGACTCCAGGCCCCGGCCTCAAACCGAGGACCTCCCTGCTGCAACGCAAGCTCCTCTTTGAGTTTTGGTTAGTTTATTCAATCGATCCTGAATTTGCTCTTTTTTTTTTTGCTGAAGTAGAAAAAACAGTTTCATTCACACAACCTGCTTCTGAACAGCTGATTGCAGTAAAATCTTTGCTGTTAAAGGTCAAACGATCGGTTTGACTGTCGGGCTTCGTTTAGTAATTTCCGACCGTTTGTGGTTTCTTTTTCTCCTATGTTTGGCTTTCTGGCTCTTCCAGTTTTCCGTTCTGTTTGGTTTAGTTTTTGTATTCTCCCACAGCTGTTTCTCATCTGCTCGCTTTACCCTTGGGAAGCATTTTAGTAATCACCAGACGCCCGGCTCGCCCCAGTGTAAATACTTCAGTAACTCCACTGTCAGATCCTCTGTTGTCACCAGTTTTGCTCCTTTCTCCTCAGTTTCTTTAATTAAAATCTGTTTTCATCATGCGCCTCCCATCCTTGTCCCCACATTTGGGTCCAAAACAGCATTGCTATATGACAACATGATCAAGTTAATTAATTACTGAAGGGGGAAATTTATCAAAATTAATTGAAAGTAAACTTTTCTTTTAGTTTTTGACATTTTTGTGTCTAATACGAAACTCCCTTTTGCCATTAGCCTTACAGTGGAAAAGTATTCATACCCTTTGAATTCTTTTTACATCTTGTCATGTTAAAGCAAAAAAAAAAAAAAAAAACCCTCAATGTATTTCATTGGGAGTTTAAGTAATCAATTAAAACAAAGTAGCACATGATTGGGTTGAAGAGTGAGGAAAATTTTAAAATTTTTCAATAGGTTTTAAAAATAAAAATAAAACCTGGGACATGAATATTTATACACCCCAAGTGTACAGTCAATTAATAAATTAGAACGTGCGATCCAATGAGGACAGTTTGTCTGATTAAGACTACCTTTTTAAATAGCAATCTTTAATCAGGTATTAAACACAATTTTCACTTAGCCCACATTTCTGTATAAAAAACATATTTTTCTAATATGAACTTCTAATTCTAAATGTTGCTTTTTCATCCGCTGTAGGTGGAAAATTATCATAAACAGAAATAAAGGCCTCTGTACTCAGTAATTACTGTACTCTGCTTTAATTAGTGAGTTAAGTTAATGAAATAAAGGACCTTTTCAATATATTTTTGTAAATGTATTCAATATAACTGTGTGCTTTGTAGATCTTTATCTTTATAATCTTTGCAACGTAGTTTAAGTTCAGTCAGATAGGACGGAGACTGTCTGTGGACATCTCATGTCAAGTCTTTTAAAATTCATTAATTGAATTTAGGTCTAGGCTTTGAATGGGCCATCTCCATACATGGTTTTCCTTTTATTTAATCCATACCGCTGCAGCTCTTACAGTACATTTGGGGTTGTTCTGTTCAAAGATGAACCTCTATCCCAGCCTGACGTCTTTTGCTGTGGTTTTCTTCCAGGGTTGCTCTGTGTTCAGTGTCCCATCAACTCTGACCAGCTTCCCTGCCCCTGCTAAACAAACACATCCCCATAGCATGATTCTGCCACTACCATATTTCACCATTTGATGGTGAAGTGCAGCGTTAGTTTCCCAACAAACATTCAGTTTTTCGTGTAGACCACAATTTGTGTTGGATCTGACCAAAGCATCTTCTTCCATAAATGTACAGTACATGTCACTATTTTCCAATTCTGTGTGTAAAATATTTTAAATGCATGTATTTTTTGCCTTTTACTTCACAAATATTCAATGCTTTGCATTGACATGTCACCTAAAATCGTAATAAAGTACATGGAAGGTTGTTGTAATTTAAAATAATGGAACATTTCCAAGGCACTGGATTCGGGAACCCTCTTTGTCCGTCTTTTCAGGTTTTGCTCAGCAAAGATCTGTCAGGACAATATCCTGGTCAGTCTGCATCTGACAGTCGGCACTGGAGTAAATTACTGTGTTCAATAAATGAGCACTCAGCTTCTTTGCCCTCAGTGGCTCTGCGTATTGTGACAGACTGGCAAGTAAAGGAGCAGCGCGTTCAATGACCCGCCATGCTTGATCTTCATCACAGTGACACTGACCTACTTAACTACCAACTCAGACTGCATGTCAAAGAAATCACTGCCTGACATTTGACTTAGCAATTAACCAGCAACGACAAATAATCTTAAAACAACTCCTGGCCTAATGAAAGAAAGCAATCAGAATGAATCTGCAGTCAGTAGGAGCAGTTTCTCTGTATGATTGTTGTCCAATTTTCCCACCAAGGTGGTCAGAGCCCAAACACACACGCTTCTGCAAAGACCATCAAAGCTAATGTCTCAACTCGAATCAGACACAGATTGATGGCGGGGAGGTAAAACGAAGCTCCTTCAGCTCGTCTTTAGCGAGAGGTGAACGTGCGAAGCAGTGACCCGGAGCAGAGGTCCCATCAGTGCCTGTCTCTGGCTGAGGCCGCCCTGCCTGTCAAAGTCACATTTTAATCGCAAACATAATTTGAATTCACACTAATGAATACAAATGACTCTCAGGACTCCACAAGCTGAATGTAATAAATTATTATCGCTGCTTACAATTGCATTTCTCAAGCCTTTTTTCAATTAGGCGCCCCTGTGGAGGCGATCGTGGAATACCCGCTCAAATGAAGACAAACGATGCCCCTCACGCCGCCGTGGGCTCGCTCCTCTGATTTAATAGCTTTCTAATTTAGGAACATCTTCAACGTGGCGAGGCATGAGGCTTTCTTTCTGTCCTCCCTCCCGTCTTCCAACCTTGATGAGAAAGTCACTTAATTGAAAGCAGGTGTTAATCAACCTTGCTCTGATGTGGCGTGTGATTTAGGAGGGAGTTTGACAAAGAGAACATCGTCCTTGCCGCTCAGTGACACAGACCATTCAGCTCAGAAACAGACCACATTTGTAGCAGTACACAGGTATTGGCCTGCAAGAACATTAACACATATTAACATAAAACTGTTTTAATTGTTAAAATGTCATATATTCAGGTTTAAATTTCTTTTATTGCATTTATTGCACTGTTCCCAGATCCCCTGAGATGAGATTTCTATGCTACAGCAAACGGGCTTAAATCGGAGGCAACTGGACTTTTGTTCAGTTCTTTCTGAATATGTCTCGACAATTATCCAGGAGTCTTTGTCAGTTCTGGCAAAAGTTGTCTCTGTACTTGAAATATGTGGCTGAGAGAAAGAGGTCCAACAAGTCACAAATCTGGTTTGGTGTTAAATTGGTTCTGTCTTTTAGTGAGCTGATTTAAGGACATGGAGGCCCATGTCTTTTGACCAAGATGGCTTCTTTCACTCCTCTTTCAAACCATCTGTTCTTTCTGTCCAAAATCTGGACATCATTGTCGTAAAAAGACTGCCCTTTGTTCTTGAGGTGCAAGTGGACTGCTGAATCTTACCCCCCACTGCTGCTCTTTCTGTGCTGTGCCATGCATTTATGTAGTTGTTGTTTAGTTTCTCCAATGTTGTCTGAGCAGTCCTCGCTGCAGCTGACTGTCTATACAGTACCACTCAGCTGTGGTTTGGGTGTTCTGTCTCAGGGATGGACCAGTTTTTGTCTGAGAGCGTTATTAGGTTTGTAATTTACTGGTATGTTGTGTTTTGAGGAAGTTCTCCTGAGTTTCTCAGAAACTCCTGACACGTATGGAATGGCAATGTTTTTGCGTCTCTCTGTTCTCTCCTCTGTGTTCGAAGCTGTGCTGTTTTTTTTTTCTGCCAGCTTTGTTGGCTGATTTGACAAATGGCCAATCTCAGTAACCACAAGCTTGCAGTGATTTCCTGACATGCTTGTGTTCTTTTTGTTTCTCCTCTGTGGCAGAGGAACATTGTCAGCCCAATAACTGAGTTCTGATAATAGAGTTTGTGCTCCAGTGGGTGATGTGAATCAAAATGGAGATATTGGTCTATGTGTGTGGGCTTCCAGTAAACCTCAGTTTTAAGACTCCCATCTTCCTCAATGTGTACCGCACAGTCCAGAGAAGGCAACATGTTGTTCTTGGCATCCTCTCTGGTAAACCTTATGTTGCTGTCCACTGAGTTGATGTGGTTGGTGAATGCCGCAGCATCTTTGGTCAGGGTTTTGACCCAAGCGTCATCCACGTATCTGAACCAGTGAGTTGGTGGTGTTCTCTTGTAAGCACTGAGTGCCCTGCTCTCCACCTCCTCCATATACAAATTGGCCACAGTGGGTGACACTGGGGAGCCCATGGCACGCCCATGTTTCTGTCGGTAAAAGGTGTTTCTGTACTTGAAATATGTGGTTGAGAGAAAGAGGTCCAACAAGTCACAAATCTGGATTGGTGTTAAATTGGTTCTGTCTTTTAGTGATGCATCATGTTCCAGTCCTGACAGTGTTCACTGCCTCTGATGTCAGAATGCAGGTGAAGAGAGAGGTGAACGCAAAGGAAACAATGGTTTCCCCCTGGTGCCAGTCTCAGGTGTTGGACTATAGAAGTGAAGTCTGCGGAGTTTGTATGTGGTGTGGAGTGTTTCCAACCAGCAGTTGTATGTGACTGAGTTGATGCTGCTGACAATGGGTCTGAGAGGCAACCCTTCTTTGTGAGTTTTTTGGCAGTCCATACATGCAGAGAATGGCCTCGCCTGGGTACAGCTGATTTCTACGCTGCTCTCCAGAGCTCCTCCGTACTCTGTGCCTCTAGACAAGGCTAATTGTGGGTTCCTCCAGGCTGACCTCCAGACCATCGCTGCTGGCAGTGGCTTCCAGGCTCCTTCTCTGCCATCGAACGCCGTCAGGACTCCTTCGCCTACCTCCTACAGATCTGTTCCATCAGTGTCCAGGTCAGCTTCTACAACTCCTCCATCTCAAGCCGCACCCACTCCAACATGAGACTCGTAGTTTCCTTCGCTGGACCCGATGTCCACTAGAACTCTATGCCTCCTGGGGACGACCTCCGGGTTGTTTCTTCTTTTGTTTTTGCTTTCATGGACTCTGGGCATCTAGGTTTTTTTTTTTGTTTGTTTTTCTTTTCTGTGTTTTTTTTTCTTTAATGTGGTTTATTATATCCAGTTCTTATTTTTGTTATCAGGGTTATGCTACATTAATTCTTCCCAGCTTTTATGCTGCTGCAGCTGTTTCTCATTTCTTCTAATCAGCTCATCTGGTCCCTTCATCATTTTCCACACCTGCTTCATTATTTAAGGTCCTGTTTTTTAATTTTTAATTTTTAACTTCAGGATTTTTCCGTTACACCACCTGCTACGCTGACTGTGCTCCATATCTCAGTCACCCTGTTCCTCCATTCATTATTTAGTCTTCACCATGCTCATCCCAAGTTCCCGTCTGCATTTTTGGGCCTGTGAAACCTCCCCCCAAAAAAATGTCTGACTCATTTCTTGCGGCTGCTTGGAGATCAGTTATGGGGATTTGTGGTTTTGGAAAGACGGCTTCTCTAAAATTTCTGGATCCTCTTGTTACAGCACATAAACCAAGGTAGTAAAACATCCTATTGTTCCACCCCTTTGGCCTAAAAGACAACCAAATAACTCCAATAAAAATGTCTTTTTATTTATTGTGGTAGCTGGGTGATATAATATGAGATCACTGGTTTTTACGTCAGTATGCCACATTGCACAATTCCCCGTACTTCACATGCGTCTAGTAATGATTCTGCTTTCCAAAAGAGTTAAAAGGCTTTTAAATCAACCCAGAAGTGCTCCATTCTATAGCGTTACTGGTATCATGTTAAGCTTTTCTTCAGTTCAGCTCATGTATTTGTAATACGTGGGTCAGACTGGAGGATTTGTTATTAATGACTGCAACCTAAAGTAGTCTACGGTCCATAAATGGTCACACAAATTTTTTGTAAATGAGTAATCTGATGCAAAGTATGTTTGAATTAAGGTTTAATGAACAGCCCACATAACAAACCAGAAGTCTTCTTGTGTCTTGGTCACAGTTTTACTAGTTGTTAACTTTGAGACTATTAATTAAGCTGAGACTCGTTATCTGTTTAAAATATAAGATAACTGGACTTTCTCTTATATCAACAAAACCTTCCTCAATACATCCTTGAGAGGAATTTAAGAAGCCACTTTGAGATCAAAAACTGGCAAAATCATATTCCACGTGAACACGCAAGGCTATAATAAGCTCGCTTTGACAAGTATGTGGTTTTTGAATGGCTGAAAATTTACAAAAGTACATTTCTTTTCAATTTACATAATGGGCTCTGTGTGTATGTGTGAGAGCTATCATCACCGAGGAGCAACTCACAGGGTTGAGTTACAAAGACCATGACCAGCAGCAATGTAGTAAACACAATAGTGCCCAGTTCTTCTACATCCTTGGTATATCTGAACAAGATTAGGCAGTGAAGCAAAACGTGTACAGCATGGACGTGTGGAGACGGTTGTGCTGTTTCCTCATCAGTAAATAGAGAAAAAGAAAATAGGCTCGAGGAGGTGTTACACGGCGATCCCCGCGGAGGGCAAGAAGATTTACTGAAAGCATATGCTCTCATTTCTACAAAGTTTCTCTGGATTTTAAATCACACTCAATGAATGATGAGCCTTCTGTTAATGGCCTTATCAACAAGTACCTCCCCCCAGGCCTGCAAGATATTGTCGTTAAGCTGTGAGAATGAACACGATGAGCTCAGATTACACGATTTAAACCAATATACATCCTTATATTTTCACGTCAATAATTCTCCATTTCTCCAGTGGTTTGAAGTCAACCGTTGGATTAAATGATATGTCCAGAAATGGGAATATACCCCCCTGAATAACTTTAGCTGCTGTTGCTCTAGCAATAACTCACAGCAATAACAAGGTAGGAGGAAAGCGAATTATGATGGACGGGGCTGACAGGGGGGATTGTGTATTTGTGTAAAAGGAGCGGCGGCTACATGCAATGCACAAGGACAGAGGGACAAGACATAAAGAGGAGAGCAAAAGTGAGCAAGTAAATCAGCTCTATGGCTTCACCAGCATCAGGTTTATGTGTGCGGATATGGAATGTGTTTCCAGGGGTTTCCATGCTGTCACAAAAGGCCCCTGTGAGACGAGCTTATTTACCTTGCAGTAAAACCCAAGAGGGAGTATACCCTGCAGTAAACGTGGAGAAAGGGGGTGTAGAGGAATTAGATTTAGAGCTGCCCCCGACTCTCTGTTCTCTGTGTGCCGTTGGGGAAAATCCACTCTGCTGCTCTTGTCCCGTTGTTTAACTTGAGTTATGTTGGGTGTCGGGAGTCCAGCGGGGGGGAAAAGGCTGGTACAACACAGACAAGCAAGGTTCAGAATAGCTTTTAATTAAAGAGAGGTATTACATTGTTCTCAGTTATTGGTTACATAATGGCTGGTAGTGTAACGAGATTTTTAATTTAGCATAAATAAGCAGTTGTGCAATTTAATTATCACATTTCACAATGCCTTAGCATAAGCACTTGCTAGACTGTACAAGATGCACTTTCCCGTGTGAACGCAAAATGTGCTTTTGCTCATTCTTTCCAGGATGTGAGGCAGAAAACACACCATGAGGATCTCACAGAGAACTTGCACATAACTGGAGTTGCACAGCGCCTTGGGAAAGTTTTCATACCCCTTTTTAAACGTTTTCACAAAATGTGAAAAACTTGTGAAAAAGTTTTTTTTTTTAATCTAGATTATTTGTAACAGACCAAAGCAAAGTAACAAATAATTGTGGAAGTAAAATGATTTGTAGTCGTCAAACGCTTTTTACAAATAAAAGTTTAAAATAAAATCTGGTGCAACCAATTATATTCAGAAGTCAAGTTGGTGAATAAAGTTACACCCCTAAGTAACCTAATCTCTGGGTTTTGTGAAAGCTGCAGCAGGTAAGCAGAGAACATTAGGGAAATGGCAAAGATGAGGGAGAAACTTGTGGAGAGGTTTAAAGCATAGTTAGGTTATAAAACCCATGTCCCAGACTGTCAGCATCTCATGGAGCACTTTTAGATCCGTCACCCAAAGAGGGAAAGAATACGACACAATTGTACCGAGACACGGCCGTCCGCCTTAGCTGGCAAAGAGAGCATTGATCAAAGAGGTGGCCAAAAGACACACGGCCCACATCAGTTGGTGATATTTTTTCAAAGGACATCCATTTGTTGTTCACTCACCAAATCTGTCTTTTTTGGTAAAAACCGATGTCGTTGCAAAAAGAGAGCCTTGACTAAATGAAAGCCATTTGAAATTTAAGAAACATTTGGGAGAAGAAAAGAAAGCTCAGATGAGACCAAAATTAAAGTTTGAGGCATGCAAGCAACAGGCCCATCCTCCACGGATGAACTGTGATGGTGGCAGCATCATGCTGTGGGCATGCTTTCCTTACGGTGGGGCAGAGGATCGGGTCAGATTCAGTGGGAAGTTAAGTAGAGCTAATACAAGGCAATCCAGAATGATATTTTGTGCACACAAAATAGCATCATGAGGAAAGCGCATCATGTAGAAATGTTGAAGCAATATTTCTAGGCGTCAGTACACACGTTAAAGCTTGGGCACAAGACCGTTCCTAAGCAGGTTAAAAACTGGATTTAGCTCAACCAAGTCAGTGTTTTTTTTTTGTCAAGCACGGGTTTCAGTCCTGTAGAAAAATTTGTAGGCAAAGCTGAAAAGATGTGAACAGGTAAGACAGCTTCCAGATAATCATTTGTCTGCAGAGGAAAAGGTGAACACAACAAGTTCTTTGTGATGCCAATTGTGAAGCAACCTGTTACAATCAATATGTGGAGCAGTTTCCCAGGTTTCAATACAAATCCGCTGAAAGCACTGCCATGAATGAAATGTGGAGTCAAAATATCCAGAGGAACTTTAGCGGTGATCTGCATGATGGAGCCGCATTATTTAAGTAAAGCGCGATGAGAAAGCTGCCGAAAGATCTTAGAATTGACATTTTGGCGCCGCTGCCATGAAATGAAGGTAGGAAGAAAAAAATACAGCAAGAATCAGCCATCATCAGTCAGGGTTTGGACCAGAACATAATATTCCTCATGCCAGTTGCAGGCGATGTTGCTCCTTGCTTTACATGAGGACTGAAGGTAAGAAACTAAAGTGTACATCTTTACCAACTATTACAATTATACAAAAATGTCTGATGAAGTGAGACATTCACACTTCTGAAAAAAGAGAGAGAAATATAAAAGTGATGTATAATGTAACAAAAAATGGACTAAATATACACTTAATCACACACATAACTTAAATATGTGAATAAGAACAATATTCTATTCTTTATCTGTCATCAGTTATCTTATTTTCCATGTAACCACAAATAACAGAGTGGGTTTACAAGGTTGGGGGTGAGAGGTGGGGCAGGCCGGGGTTGGGTGGGAACTAAATCTCGTTGAACCTGGTTAGCATATCCAGGTGTTAGAATGGTAGTTGTACAGAAATATCGACAGAAAAAGGGTTGCATGCAAGTGCATGCTACACTTTAAAAAAAAATCATATAAAAAATTAATACCATGCATCATCTTCCTTCCACTTCATAATTATGCGCTACTTTGTGTTGCTCTGTCACAATTTTAAAAAACCAAAAAAAAAAAAATCTAATGAAATAAAAAAAAAAATTGAAGGCTGTGGTTGAACGTGACAAAATTTGAAAAAGACCAAGGGGTATGAATACTTTTGCAACGCGCTGCATGTGCATCAGAGAGGTTGATTGCTCTTCGTGGCCTTTCCCATGGCAAAAAGTCAAGTGATCCACAGGGCTTTCCCAGCATGCTCCAAACACTTTGGAAGATGTTTTCAAGATAAGAAACAAAATGACATTCTTAATGCTCCTCCCTTTCAGAAGGAGTTGCAGCTTTACATTCCATATTATGATCATTTTCAAGTAATTCAGTCATACTGCAGGCTAACACATCTGTACTTCTTGAATCTGCATGCAATAAGGAGCTGGTGTGTGTTGGTTAGCAGCTGAATGAACGCAGCTCATAAGCAGTGACATCTGAGGTTGAGGTTCAAACCAACGTCCGCGAATCGTCCTCCATCTCTGACTCGGAAGTGTAAGTCGTGTCGCTCCGTACAACATCTAAAGTGGCAAAATGTAAAGTTTGTAAACCTCATAATATCTTTTTTTTTTTTTTTTTGCATTTTTGGCTGAGTTTGTATTAAAATAGCTGTTGAATACAGATAAAGGATGTCGTCACTTAACAAGTCTGACTAATCATGTAAATTACAGCGACATTTACACTTTACAAAAGAACATCCGGACGCCTTATTTGAAATGCGTCCAAATTTCTGTAAAAGCCATTTGAAAATTGTTACGATTAATCATTCTTTATCTGTATCGGAATATGCCGGTTTTGTAATAACGTGATTCCTCATGACAGTGTTCTGTATAAAATAAAAATAAAAACACAAAACGAACCAAGAATAGGCGGTGCGCGAACATCTCGCTGCTTCTAAGGAAAACTACCGACCAAAAAGATGAGATGTAATCCTCCTCCATTATGAACTGAAAAAACAAAAAACTGTTCATCTCAAAAACCCGGAACAGGCTGAAAACTTCACATTCACTCTAACCACCACCAGGTGCTGTGTTCGGTTTCTTGCTTTTTCCCGCCCCCCCCTGGCCGCTTATAACAAGAGCTGTGGGTTTATCGTAAAGCAAGTGGGGTGTGTCTCTCCAAGGCACTTGATTCTTTTCATTTCCTCATTCACAATGAAGTGAAAAACAATGACTTTTCTTTTTTTTTTTTTTGTTCATCTTACACACCCTTCTCCAGGGTACAAATGCACTTAAAAAAATTGCAACATGTCGATTCATACTTCTCCCTAATGTGTCAAAGAAACAAGTGAAGCTCTAAAACTCGGAGGATATTACCAGTAGTTGGAAGGTCTGACGACTACCAGAAGTGGAAGTTTCATGCAACCAAAAGAAGAAGGAAAAAAATAAATAAAACACTAACATACATAAAATAGAAGGCAATCGTTAAGCTGCTATCATCAAAGCACCGTGAAGACATATGCAGGAAAAAAAACAACAACTAATAAATTGAAAAGGAACATTTTCATTGTAACTAAATGGACGTTACATGACCAGATTTTACAGTTGACTAAAGGGAACGAGCCCCAAAGGAGAAAGTACCACTTGTGAATTAGTCTGCTGTGACCATTGCCGCACAGCGTCTGCAGGTACATGTTGCTGAGCTCCTTGGGGGGGGAAACATTCAAACGATCTTGTGGTCTCTGGGACTTTCTGGTTGCCACTGGTTTCCTTGAAGCTGTAATATTCCCTGCAACACCTCCAACCAGACTTTGTAGCAGAATAGATACTGTTCCTGAAACAAAAAGGAGACAGAGGCCATGTCAAACCTTTTGTCTACATAATAATGCACTTTTAACCTTGACGCCTCCGCTTTCACCGACCTTGGTTTGGATCATCCCATGCCGCTGTAGCCTCATCTCTTTTACAATGTCACTTACATTAATCTGGAAACAGATTAGTAAACTGCTATGAACAACTGAATAAACATCAAATAATAAATGAAAAGTAATGCAGTCATTTCTACACCTGTAAAATGTTCTAAAGGTGATCTGGAGGGGAGGTCAGCTAGACTGCGAACATCCCCCACAGAGATGTTGTGATTCTATCACAAATATCCACTTGGGGATCCAATCAAGCACCGCTGGACTAATCAGAGGTATGTGACTGGTTTTTATGAAGCTCTGACCTTCTGATACAGAGTTTAGATGATTCAGATTTCTCTTTGAGAACTAACTTATAAGAAGATGTGAAGGATATGTCAGTACGGTTTCAGAAATTTACTGATATTTTGTACGTTTTCTGAGGAAGATTGTAGATCCTTGCCTCAGCTCCATGATTAAATAAAAGCAGCCAACATTTCTAAATCCCATTTGTTATGGAGTAACTCTAATCAGCCATCCTCTTATCCACCGCTAAAGGCCTTCCGTTTTCTCTGTCTCCCTTACAGCTTGCATTAATTGGTTGACATGTCATAGAAAAAAAACGTTTCAAAAAGTGCTTCCATCTCTATGCTTCTCTTGGCTTCTGGTGAAGAAATGAAGGGAATACCTAACTGTGAGTCTTTTTCAATCAGGAAGAACTTCTACATCTTAGCCTGTCATTGTCGTTCATGTAGCGCTTGCAGAGTTTACATCTGCGGATCGGAAAATAGACGTTTGACGGCCCAGACCCTGAAAATAATCCAACTTTGGCCAATGCCTGATTTGTCAGCACATCTCTAAAAATTTAAACGGTTGGCATCAGAGGCCCCCCATAAACTTAACTGTTGCTACCTGTTGCTGATGTACTACATGTGATTTTATAACAGCTGCACCCCTAGTGGCAATGTCCATGGGCAAATAAAAAAAAAATCACTGCCTGTTTTTCTGTGTACAGCCGGAAAAAAAACTCTATTAGAGTTCTAACAAATCTACAAAGCCTTGGTTTTCCTCAACAATTGAAATGTTTTTAACCCTTCAGATGCACATTGATAGAGAAAGTGAGACTATGTTGGCTGCTGCGGGTCGCAGTGTGTCTGTCGTGTCATTCTCTGCAGTCTGCTCAGATAAATACCACTGCCAGGTTAGACTATACTGAAAGCAGCTGTCTCATTAGTCTCATTAGTCAGCACTTTTGATGATGTTTCAAGAAAAGTGCTTATATTTACTGGGAAGGGAACACGTTTCTTTTCTATAAGTTTGGTCTGGACACAACATTTAGGTATCTGTAGCAAACTAGTACATGAACAAGTCCTCCCGAAACACTGGCGTCCACTTACAGGTAAGTCATTCTCGATGAGGTGGAGGATAATGTCGGTGCAGATGAGAACTCCTGTCCGTCCGATGCCAGCGCTGCAGTGAACGGTGATTGGCCCCTCGCGGTGCACCGCTCTCATGTAGCGGATAAACCGAACCAGCTGCTCGGAGCTGTGCGGCACGCCGTGGTCCGGCCAGCGTGTGAACTTCAGGTGGTGAACAAAGTGTGTCTCACCAGTCTAGGAATTACAGAAAATTTAATCTCTGCACTGAAACAACACAAAAAAATCATCACTGAACTTAAAAACGTCGTGCCTCTTTCTCACCTCCGTCTCCACCATGCGGATGACCTTTATATGGAAGTATTCCAGGAGCTGCTGATTTTCAAGGTGGAGCTGGTACCTGTCAGTGGTCAAAAGTGCGCTCTGCCTCTCCGGCAAATAGTTGTGACATTTGATCCTTCCCCGTTCTACCTCCTGTGTCATCATGGCGATGAGGTCAGACTTGTTCTCCCAGATCATTTGCCAAAAGGCCTGAACTGTGGAGGGCAGGGGGCCCTGGCAGGAGATGTAGAAGAACTCCTCGGCTCCGACCTGCATGCGGATGTAGCTGGCGTTGATGTACTCCTGGTTCTCTCCGATGGCTACTCGTGTTTTATCATCTGCAGAAGTACAGATAGCACAACCTAGTGATTGTTCAAATATAAATGAATTAGAACTGTAAGCGGTTATGAAATGGGTCCAAGCCTTAGAACATCTCTTTTGGTCTACTTTCCTCCCCAAACCCTGACATTGTGGCAAACATTAGTGAAAAAAACAAAACACTAGCCAATTGAACAATGTAGATTTAGCAATCTGAATCATACAGCAAGTTATTTCATTGGATAGTTCATTAAGTCGAAAGGGGCAATAGAAAACATTGTTTAATTCAAAGATAAGAACCACACCTTTATTCATAAGCCTTATTTATTTTGGCCATTCATTTAGTTAGGGAGTTCATCTTGTAACTGGTGGGTTGCTGGTTCAATCCCCTGCCCCGACCATCTCAGTTGATGTGCCCTCTGTCAGTCTGCCTTAGGGCAGCTGTGGCTGCTAACATAGCTCACCACCGTCAGGGTGTGAATGACTGTTGTGTAAAGCGCTTTGGGGTGGTAAGACTTGATAAAGCACTGTACAAGTACAAGGCATTTACCATTCATACAAATCCTGAAACAGTCATTTTTGTATAATAAGGTTCAGATTACTTGAGGATAATGTTTCTAGATTGGGACATGCATCTCATTATCAGTCACTAAGTCTGAGATTGGTAAAAATAAGCTAGCCAAGAAAAATTGATGGAACCTGGTTTTGATAGTTTTTTTTTTATTAAACATGTATAAGATTATTCAGCTTTATTTCTAAATAAAATTGGAAGATTTGTTGGCCATAAATGCTTTAACCCCAGAGTGAAAAAGCTATTAAAAATAACCCCTGATTTAAATTAGGAAAGGCTTTTCTGAAAGAATACAAAGGATTCAGTTTCTGTTTTGTCTGTCTGATTTACTGTTCATCATATAGAGAGTATAGAGTATATTGGTATATACATCTTAACCATATCATCAAATATTGGTGAGTGGTTGTGAATTTTCTTCAAGTTTAAGTTGCAGTATGAGATTTATTGGAGAAGGGAAACAAAGCAACAAAGCAACTACAACAGGGCTCCATGCTCCGCTGGATGCATGCTAACTTGGCTTTGCATCCTTGGGCTTGGACCCATAATTGTTATAAAGAAAAAGAAGCAGCAGTGGGTTTTCCTAATGCTATGATAAAAGCTCCTGATGATGTGACTGGACATGGACCAAAGAAAGTCTGGAATGTTTACTTGGACAGCCCCACACCTCCAGCTTGTGTGGTCAAAAATAAATAAATTAAAACAAATACAAACTCGAAATTTGTCCGTCTTGAAAAAAAAATAGCTCCAAGCAGGGACCTGAGACAGTAAATGCCTATTTTCTTAACCGGTTAACAGGCATATGGCAAGTTTTAATTCCACTGGGAGTAACTTCTCCTTTTATCACGCTCATTCATCTCCGTGCTGACCCCCCTCACCCCCACACACAGTGAGAGTGTGAGGAGAAAACCCTCGTGGACAGGTCTCAAACACGTCTGTGTGTTCGGCCAATAAGCTGCCATTGATAACCCTCCAAGGCTAGGTGTTTGGAAATGAACATTCGATCAGCATGTGTTTATTTTCCCCTGTAATCCTTTCTCTGCTTATACTACCAGTAATTAAAAAAACAAAAACAATCATGCGGTTCGTTAAACCACTTCCTCCTTCATTTATTAAAGACATAAATCTGGATAATTACAGAGATACTCATAGTCATTACATCCTCATCAGGCTGAGAGAACAGAGTACTGTAAGTGCAGTACCAGTGAGTTATTGGTAGCTATTGGAAACATACAGGATCTGTTTGCTGTTTGTTACCAACACATTGTTGCTTTATCTTTTACTGCAGCAGCATAGTGTCTCCTCTCTATTAGGATCCTTATAACCAAGACAATGGAGGTAGGCTGATCTAGTGTCTGGTGAACTATTTCCAGCTTTATTCCTACTTGCTTATATTCTGTTTTATTTTCCTGTATTTTAATCATGTAAAGCACTTTGCCTTGTCTCTGTACTGAATTGTGCTATACAAATAAATTTGCCTTGCCTTGCCTATTTAAGTACTGTATATATTTTAGGTCATTCTTGGGAGACCCAAGGCCTACAGCATCACAGATTATTTACCATTATTTCAAACATCCATTCCCGGCAACCACTTGGAAATATGGAGACTTGGTGATCCCAAGTTGCCATTGCTTTCTGCGGTACCAACCATTACCATCCTTTTCCCTGTGCATGGTGACACTATTAATATAGTAGGTCCTCCAGCATTGGCCAATTTTTTAAAGAAATACTTACATTCAACAAAACTAAGTACTTGCCCTCACGAAAGTAGACTCTACTAAATCAACGGGAGTTAGTGCAGCATGTAGAGAGATGTGTTTTGTGATTTTTAAGGGTTTGGACGTCTTGGCTGACAAGTTAGACAATAACATGCCGTCGCTTCTGATGACTGATTTTAAACATTGCAATAAAGGCCATTAAACTAAAGAGAGGCAAAGGTCTGTCACTTCAGCCTGCCATAAACAACAGAGCCAACAGGAGATTTCTTGTTACTTTTGTCATTTGTTATTGTTGGTGATGATTTATTAGTCTATTTACATTACATACAACATTAATGGAGTGCTTATTCTATAAGAAACTGAAAATTACTTTAATGGGTGGCTTTTTCCTACCTTTTTCCATCTTTTTTTTTTTTCAAACCTTGCTTGCCTTTAGTCTTGCAATTTTTGAACGGGCACATTATTTCATAGAAAATATAGGTTAAATATTTTCAGATTATTAGGTGTTATTAAATCGTCTGGAAAGTCTGTGAAGATGGCGAACATCTCCAGTTTTTGTGTCAATGCGGTCAAATAAATGAGCTCATGAAGCATGAATTCCTGAGAGCTACGAAGTCGAACGAACTGGTTTTTACGTGACGAACTTGAAGTGAGCGCAGCATCATTTGACATCGCTCTATTCAGGGGGTGATACCCAAGCTTAAAAAATAAAAAATTCCTTTGCTGAAATTATTTTACAGCAGTTGTTATAGGGACATAAATATTTCTGATGCTACTGATTTAAGGATTTCCCCCCCAGACTGAATAAATGTCTTCATTCTGTTACTTAAAGCAAAGGAAGTTCTCTTACAGGGTAGGATGTCTCTGTAGCGGTTCTTGTCTCTGTTCTCGGGTGCTTGTCCAACCAAACAGTTGTCAGAAGGTTTCAAATGCTCCAGAGCCTAAAATTAACACGATACAAGGATTTAAGTGCAGCAAAATGAATGAACTAAATATAAAAGCAATGAAAGCGTGTTTGTGTTTCTTTGCTGAATACTACCATGCTTTAAAATATGAATGCGTATATGCACACCATGAACTCTTTGACCAGTTCCTGCTGGTCCAGTTGATGCTGCAGAATCTGTATGAGAGCTTTGACTCTGGAGCCTGAGTACTGGCTGGTCTTGGCAGGGGTAATGAGTGCTAGACTGGCCAGTTCCTCCTCCGATACCAAAGGCGGACCTGAGGATCCCAACAGAGATTTGCTTTTTAAAGTTCATAGGAGCTAAAACTTGCGCTCTGACGACTGAAAACTGCAGTAAATTAACTAAACTACGCACCTGTTTGTGGTGAGGAAACATCCTGACTGGCTGCATCAAACACGTCATCATCTTCATCGCTGCTCCAGCCATCTGACTGGGTTTTTCGAATATCCTTACAAGACTGGTCCAGTAGCTTGGTCACAATTTGTCTCCTAGAGGAGTAAATGTGACAGAAATGAGTCTACAGCATCTTTGTTCCAACAGAGTGGGCTAACATGAAGCTACTCTAAGCTTCCTTACAGAACCACTGTTCACATCTAGGGTACGGACCTCTGCAGCTGAAAGAGCTGACGGAACGGGCTGCGTTTTTATAAATGTTAATACAGAACCTAAAGTGTTTTGAGGATTTTAAACAAATGTTTCCAAAAACACAGTTATTTAACAAAACTTACCTCCTTTACTGAACAATTAAAGCGTAAATGGTTTGATTTTATTGGATGGACAAATATAAAAAATAGTTATTGACTGCCTTCACCAAATGTTTTCCATTTTTCTGTTCACCCTTAAGAATTTTCAAAATATCAAGGGATTTTCAAAAAAAACATTCTTACTTCTTTTAAACAACCTTTTTACCAATTTCTCACTTTAGAACTAGAAACTTTAAGACATTATTTCTTGCATTCTTCCAGATGTTTAAAGCGTCCTCAACACAGGTTGTGACAAAATGCAACCTGGACCCTGTACGGCTTTCTTCTTGCCACATTTCTATAAAGGTAATTTTTGCGGAGTTAAAAACCAGTAACTTTAACTTTGTGCACGAGGTTAGTGGTGGCTGGAATTGTTGAAAGAAACGATTGGGAAAATAACAGATAATTTACAGACGTTGTGGACGTCACAGATGCAGCACACATAGATGTGGACAATGGGACTGACAGCATGTGAGGAGTGGACTGCTCTCATTCCTGTTTTCCACGTTGATACCTGTTAATAGAGCCTGAGTACCATTTCTCTGGCTTGTTTAGATTAAAAGTTAAAGTTTCTGCTCAGAGATTAATTTCCTACAAAAGAATTATTCCATTTTCAACCGCTTCTTCTGCATAAAATGACCGGACAGGACACAGAGGCATCTAACCACTGACTGGGGGCGGTAGCTTTAACAGCAGTCAAGCAATTCTTCCACCTGATTGGTGGATCTCTGCAGCTCTTCAAGAACTACGTTGGCTGCTTGTCTGATTAACGCTCTTCTTGTTAGTTTTGGTAGCTATGTTTATATAGTTTTGCCATACTAAATCCATTTTTGGAACTGGATTGAACAGTCGCCTGTGAGATTTCATAGTTTAGGATTTTGTTCATTCCCTAGCTCTCCGTTTAAACTTCTCCCCATTTTGACCTGTCTGCTGTGTTTCTTGGTCTTCGTGATGCTGTTTGTTCACTAATGTTCTCTAGAAAACCTCTGAGGGCTTTAAACAGCTGGAGTTATAATGAGACTGAATTACACAAAGATTGGCTCCATTTAAACAATTGTATTACTTATAAAAGCAAATCGTTGCACTGGATTTTATTTAGGTGTTTTAGAATAAGGGATAGTCAATACAAATGCAAACTGTATTTTTCGGTGTTTTATTTGTACAACTGCAGGTTACTCAGGTGCGAGCCGGCAGAATTGACAAAGACTCCTGGATAGGTGTGTTCAAATGCGAAAGTCCAGTTGCCTCAGATTTAAGCCTGTTTGTTGTTGCAATGACCCAGATAACTGAGAATTTCTTTCCACTTCACAATCATTTGCTACTTTGAGATGATTTATCATATAGAATCATACTAAAATACGTTGAAATCTGAGGTTTGAATGTGAAAAAGTTTATGGTTTATTTCTAATTTGAGCATTTAAAAAACCTTTTTCATTCAATTTAAGTCAAGAATCATTGACTGTTTGCTTCAAATATGTGTTACATTTACATTAGCTCTGCAGATTTGTGTATAAATTAAGACCTCATCAGAGTTCAAGTAATTATTTTGTCAAGCAAAGCAAACACTAGTGACAAGTCAGATTTTGTTGTACTTTTCTTCTTCTAAGATCAGATTCACATTCAATAAAAAATTTTTGCAAGTTTTTAATGTTTTTGTTTAAATCTATCTGACTGATTGAATTGATTTTGCTTTTCTGTATTTAAATGGGTCCTATTTATCTTGTAAAGTACATTGAGATGATATTGGAGGAGTGAAACCTGCTTGTCAAGACTCGATGCAATCTGGCGGGTTTCCTTAGATAGAAAACTTTTTGACCAACCTGTCTGTATGATTTGAATTTGAATTTTAAAATACCTTGAGATGACATGTGTTGTGAATTGACGCTATATAAATAACATTTAATTTAATTGACTATTGGCTGCTATATATATAAATAAACAAAATTGAACAGAATTCTATCTAAATCATCTTATGTATAATTTCACATTTTATCCTACAGACCTAATTAAAATAAATGCCAAATTATATCAATTTTCAAAAACTCTATTCAGCTCTTTTATAAATATTAACATGCAGTGTTTTTGATTTATTAACTGTGTTTGAAAACAAAGTTCATTAAAATTTTGTTTGTTGCTCTCTGCTGCCCTCTTGTGGTTAGACATGGAAATCCAGCAACGTGAACAAGAGCAGGAATCTTCGAAAGGTTAAAAAAAAAAAAAAAAAAGAAGGACAACAGAAACGAAACACAGAGACAACACAACAGAAGACAAGTTGGAGCTGCTGGTACCTGTCAGACGCTCCATGCAACATTTCAGTGACATTGAGGGATGGGCAGCAAGCCTGATGAGAAGGGGTGTTGTTACAACTCTCCTGTCCCACAGACAAGTAGCGAGAGGAGGCAACAGACAGGGGGAGGAAGTTGTTAGTGGATGTTAGTAGAGAGATATGAAGCATGATCCATTTCAAACAGACAGTAGTGTTAAATCATGAATTTAGGTTTAGGGTGTTTGTGCTGCTTTTAGTGTTACCTCCTCAACAGCAGTCTCATCCCTCATTGCAGTAACTCTGTGAGGTGGGGGAGGCGGTGATGTGAGGATCACTTCTGTTTCATTAACCACCGGTTCTAAAGGCGTTTTAAAAATATCCAGTATTAGCTTTCAATACTGTCCAAGATAAAGCTTTATCAATGTTTCACAGCAACCTCCACAATTATTAGAAATCTATTTTTCTTTTGTTGAATTCCTGAGTAAGAATCAAGGTGTGAAAATCAACCAGCATTGCTAAAACATTTAAAAACATTTATATATTGTGATTTTAAAAGTTAGATGTTTTACTTTGAGCACATTAATTCAGCAGCAAAAATTATATATATATAAAATTGGAGTTTGAACACACAGAAGAGGTCTTCAACTGTTCCTCTTTGCACAATCTTACAAGATCATCCAGAGTTCATCTCTCAAGCACTCTTCTCTTCATGCCACAAATTTCCTATAACCTTGAGGTCTGTGAACTCAGATGACCGTGACTTTTGAGTCTACCGGACCATTTGTTAGTCTATTAGAACGAATGTTTAGCATTACAATCCAAATCAAAGACCCACAGACTGATTTCAGTTTAATTGTAGAAATGCTTTATTTAGCCCTGGTTTTTCAGAGTTAAGGTTATCCCAGGGTTTTTTTTTTTGGAAGAAAAACTGGCCCACAGAATTACAGATCCTCCACCATACTTATCAGTGTTTTTCCATGTATTGATACTTTGTTTCATGCCAGATCCACCTGGAGTGTTTGTTAGACATACTTTTTGAGTCTATTAAACCCTCCATATACCACATCGGGTGGTATTAAATAGATATTTCAACCCGTTGGGATTTGGACAGCATTGGATCGATGCTATGGTGACATGGTGACCACCACGCTCCCTGCTGTATTTTTTTTTAACAGTGAGCTTTAGAGGTTTTTGTCTTCCGTACTGTACTGCCCACACTGTGCACGGTGACAGGATAAATCTGGGTCTTTTTCCAAGCCTTGTTTGTCACAGTTTCAGTAGTTTTAACCTTCTGCTCCGGATTAACCGAAGCCGTATTCTTACTTTTCTAGCTCATCTCTCCTCCTCCTGACTTTACTGACATGCTCTCTAGTCTTTCCCATTTTAAAGAGTGGCTTAGAGAACCTGGCCTTAGCTTTACTTCACATTGCACAAGGCAAGGGGAACATGAAGTCATTAATAATTCCCAAATTAATAAAGTCCCTAAAAGCACTAATAGTCATAAAGCAAAGTATAAATAAAAAAAATGCTTCTATTTATTTAACTGACAATAGAAATAAATCTATTAAAAGTGACAACTATAATTTTGCAAAAGGATATTCCCTTCTGAATAAATGTACTTACAGTGTGAGATTATGCAACTCAAATATAAGATTAATTTAAGGCGTTAAATCGAGGGAAACTGAGTCAAACTGATGAGAGGAAAGAGAGACGTTAGACATCATACCAGCGGGGTGCTCAGCTTGCCTATCCTGCAAGCCTTCAGGCGCTGAGCAGATATCAGAGTTGGACACATGAGCCGGCTGCTCTGCTAAAACAGCCTCCGTGTGGACAGACATGTTTGGCGGCGTAGGTGACTCAGAGTAGGTTAGAGGCAGGATGTCTCTGCAGATGGTGAGCTGCACTGTCCCCTCAGCCTTTCGCAGGATGTCCACCACCTTACTGTGGCTCAGCCCGGACACGATCACGCCGTTCACCTGGCACGGCAGTCAGATAATCAGACGAAAAGAAGACAAAAAAACAAAGCAGTGGTGTTTTTATGACGGTTTGTTACCTCTAAAAGGATGTCCCCGACTTTCAGCCGGCCGTCCTGCTCAGCCACTCCCCCGGAGCAGATTTCTCTCACTCTGAGCATGCTGCCATTAGTTCCCCCGACCAAAGCGAAGCCGAGGCCTCCGCCTTCTGGTTTCTTGAACTCCACTTGCATAATGCAGCTCTGAAGGGCAAAGATTGTGTCACAGGTTGTAGTTGATTGCTTATTTGGTGTTTTTATTTATTTCATTTTATGGACTTGCCGGCGCTTTGGGTGAGTCAAGCACTATAAATAAAACTCGATTGATTGGTTGACATGTTCAACATTCGAACTGAGAAATGTGAAAACAAAGATTTCTAAGAAGAAAATGCCAGGGACGTTCCTCACATCATTTTAAAATGGTTGCAATCCAGAGACCCAAACAAAACTCAGATTTTTATAGACCGCCCCGTGGGCAACTACATTTTTTGTGGCCAGCCATTTTTTTTTGTATTAAACTGAGCCATCACATGTTGAACATGGTGCAGCATTGCTTGTATTTAAAGCACTAAAATGAACTTGGACATAAAGAATACAGCACCAAACTGAGCCAGATACAGGGGAAATCCTTAACACATATCTTACACATACTGTGAGCTATAAGCTATGCAGATTTGGTCCCACAATTCCACCAGCCTGCTTTGAAGCGCACACGACATCAGCAGAAGCACGAGTCTGTGGGTGCACACAGACCAGAGCCATCAGTGCAGCTCCAGAGGGGGCTAATCATTAAATGTTTAGGTGTTATAAACATATCACCAACTTTATCAAACGAAAGGTTTTTCTTTAAGTTTTGTCTGGACTCAGTTAAATGGAAATATGTTTGAGGGCTGGCTAAATTATCAAAAAAAAAAGAGTACATATGCTTAAACCAGCAAAGAGCTTCTTACGCAAACCTCGTCAGACTGTAGCCTTACGTGTCAAGTAAGTGACATTGTTAAAGAAAGAAAAAAACTGATTAAGCTCTAAGCGCCGTAGATGAGCCGCTGTCAAAACATTAAAGCAGCTTTCTTATTCCAGTTAAAAATAGAAAGCAGACACTGAAACCTCCCGAACACCACTGGTAAAATGTAGCATGCTATTTCCCCGCACTTTAAAGCTATGGAGTTTTCTGGAAGGCTCATGACATTGATTTTATACATTTTAATAAAGTATAGGACAGGAACGATCAGATAGGTCATCCTCAGAAAATCCTTCTACAGACTTTCACATGTTTGCCAAAAGATGAACGGCTAAAAGTATACAAGCAGCTGTAAGATGCACACAAGCAACAAGTGATAACTGGAGGAAGCAAACCCTCTTTCAGAGACTTACATCCTGTCCTTGGGTAAGCGAACGACATCTCAACCTCTCCGTAGACCTGCGTGCAGCTTCAGCTGAAAAACAAAAAAGGAACAGATCGAGACGCTCCTAATGCAAAATCACCCAAAAAAACAAAGACACATTCTGATACTAGGATACCATGATAATACCACTATGATCATAATCTGAAAAGAGCATTTATCAAGCAGGTAAAAAGCTCTGGAGCTCTGGTGTCTTGAATTAGGCCCTCATATCAGTAGTACGCTCCCCTTTGCTCTCCTCTATGAAGCAACTGAAACGAAAACACACCGACCTCCCACCTCCTCTGCCATTTTCCAAAAAGAAGTGTTGATGGATGCGTCTCCCCTGCGACAGATGAACAAGGCTGATCTGTTCAGAACGACCCTCTGCAGTGTCCTCTGCTGCTCTATGTTCTGTCACCAGGCAACTGAGCTATCTGTCCAGTAGACCACTGCCTGCAAAGGTCCTAATGTGTGTGTGTGCGTGTGTGTGTGTGTGTGTGTATACATGTGTGTATCTGCGTGTGATGCCGCTGGCTTTGGAGTCCAATACTCCAGTGGAGGGCTCGCTAATTATTAATTCCACCGTGTGAGCCCAGGATCTGTCTATCACCATTCAGAGCTCACACACACACACACACACACACACACACACACACACACACACACACACACACACACACACACACACACACACACACACAGAGCGGCTGAGAGAGGTATCTGTTAGCATCGAGCTCAGCTTCGCACTGACAGTCGCACAATAAGCTAAGGTCTGACAGGGAACCGTGTTGTAAACTAAAAAAATGATCATGGAGAGTTTGGAGAAGCTGAATGGAGAATTAAATAGAGATGCGGGGGGAGAAACAAAAACGAAAGAAGAACTTACTGTCTTCAGCAGCAAACTCTCTCTCAGGAGAGGCAACTTCGTCAAAACGAGCGAAGAACTTCTTGTCCTTTTTCCAGTCAAACAGGCCTGTTAATGACATTATGCCTTTGAATCAAATCTATCGTCTTGGCATACAAAAAAAAAGGGGGGCGCAACATGCACAGACAAGCCATTATTGCGCTTCCAGGAACACTTATCTGGTAATGATTGAACTCAGACGAGTTGAGCGCAAACATATCTGGTTTCTAAGCAGTTCTTTCGGTGCAGCTGATTCACAACATCCAAACAATGTGGCCATTCCCTCTGAGCTGTTCCACTTACCGTTCCACTTAGCTTTGGAGGTGACTGGCTGGTCTTCCCTGTCACACAGAAACCAAAAAAGGCCATGGATGAATTTAAAAAATACAAACACTAACATCAGAAAGTATTTGTGTTTAATTTTAGCCCAAAGGCCAACCAACACATACCGGATAATTTTCAGCTTGACCTTACGAGGGGCGATCTCGCAGGCTTTGACTGCGTCCTCTAACGTCATTCCCAGGGTGCACCTGCCGCAGATGTACAGGATCTTGTCATTGGGCTTGACGCTGCCCTCCTCGCTGGCGGGAGAGCCCGGCACCACCTCCAAGCAGTAGATGCCCTGCCACTTGCTGCCAATGCCACCTGTCAGCTTTATTCCTGGGAAGGACACAAGCACTCACGCGTTTAAATACCGCCGATCGATCTAACCGGTGCGTCTCAGAATCCGACATTTAACGCGCCGGCTCCCACCCAGCTGTCCCGAAGGCGTCTTGTGGAGAACGATGTCCGGCAGGCTGTCGCAGGGAGGCGGAGCCACGAGGTTGCTGACTGCTCTGCCCAGCGTCATATTCAGCCTTCTAGGAGATGACCGGAGTATAGTCATGGCAACATCGTCTGCCACACTGGTGACATTGTGCCCATTTACCTGTAGAAAAAGATAAAAAAAAACCAGTAAAAGCACATGTCTCGTTACTAAAAAGAGACATTTAAATGTGCAGAAGGGTGTGCACCGTGATGAGCCTGTCGCCGGCCCTGAGTCGCCCATCTGCCTTTGCGGGGTTGTCCAGGATCTCCTGTATGTAGTAGCAGTTGTCCAGCTTGCTGCGGGTGATGGTGAACCCAAAGCTGCCGCTCCTGGACTTGGTCAGAACCACTGTGAGCTCAAACTCTTTAATCATACCCTATGGGGTAGAAACAATGTGAATACACGCCTTGTTCAAAACCACAGCGATCTTTACAATTGCGGTTTAGACCAAGAACCTACAGGCCTGTTAAAAGGTTATAAGCAGGTAGTGGTTTACATCTGTTTAGTTTTAACCCTAAGACTGAAGAGAGCAGCAACTCTGAGAGAAGCAGACGTATACTCTCTTAAAGCATCTGCAACATCGCATGCATCATAGCAGTAACTGTGGACAATAGTTCATTAACCTTTAAACCGAGGTCACATTTGTGTTGGGTGGTTACAAAATCACAAGGCAAGAATTATTTTATGGAACTGCTCAGAATAAAATAAATTAATAAAAGAAGCACTTTGCTTGCCAAAGAAGAGAAACTGGGCGGGGAGTTGCATGATTGGTTGCTTTTTTTACCCTGCCGAAAGCAATTCAACACGGACTTCCAAGTCAGGTCTGAAGGTGCAGTGCGTACTCCCATGTAAGCTGTCCATGGAGCACCAGGGAAAAACAAATCGTTTTCTAAGGATCCCCCAATGGGGGTGCAGGCCCAACCTGCTGACGGTGACTGGCAGGCAAAGTGCTTCTGAAGAAAAGTGTCATTATGAACTAGGGCTGAACAATAATTCATTAACGATATATATCGATCGATAGACGAATGCTTCAATATGAAAAACAGAGTTCAATAAAAAGTTCAATAAAATAACAGTGCATTCTAGCCTATCATGTAGGTTAATACTACAGTCATGACATCCTCCCAACCAATCACAAACCCAGGAAAGCTCCATCAGGCTTCAGAGAGCACATGTTCTTTTTTTCCTTTTTTAACACTTACAGTTTTGTAAAAAGTTGGTTAAATTTAAAAATAGGTCATGAAGCAACAGCATAAAATGATCAGTGCTGCACTCAAAATGTATATTTTGAATTGTTTTGACAATTATCAATATCGACCAATATGATTTCTATTTTATCAATATACTTTTATTCTATATCGTCCAGCCCTATTTTGAACTAAATAGGCCATTTGGGAAAATACCATTATGAAATAAAATCTGACTTTTAACTAAATTACATTTATATTAAATAAAAATTACTTGAAGTAAATGATAATGCCTCAAAAATAATTTCTATCACTGTGAAAAAGAATTTAGGTGAAATCTTTTTTTTTTATATTATCGTGCACATTTTAAAAGAAGAATGAAACGATATTTCCTAATAATGAGGTGATCATTTTAAATGCATTTGACAGTTTTATTGTCACTTTGTGTATTTGCCTTTTATTTATTCAAGAAAATTATTATGCCATAATGTTTTATTTATATGTTTAATTGTGAGCACTTTGGCGTTCCATATTATTTATGCTGGAAATGGAGGTTTTGAGGTGGTGTGCCACCACTGACCTTCCTGAGTAAAACACAGAACATCTAAAGCCTTGTTCGAGTAACTGTTGGATGTAAAAATAACAAAGTAAGGTGAACAATATTGCATAGATTTTAAATTTTATTTATTTTAGGTCATTTAAGTTTATTTATTTTATTTTAGTTATTTCGGTAACAAGCAGTTCCTGGATGAATGTTTCGCTCACATTGGTGGGAGCTGCAATGCCTCCTAACTCCATTTCCCACTTCCCATGATGCAAATAATCACCAGGTTGTGTATAATAGATGGCGCAATGCAAACATGGCGATAGTTCAAAGGTTCATAAATGTGATCTTTTGTGACCGGAGCTGCTTTATAATGGCAGAGATCTGATTTGGTCTTGGTCCGTCTCTGAGTAACTTTAGTCTGTGGGCTCAAACAAATCTGCATTCATACTCCATGAAGGACCTACAAGCAGGTAGCATATAAATATTAAAGTTTTAACCCTACTTTATTTTAGAAAAAAAATATTTCTCTAAACCTTTATGTTCTTTCCCAAACATACCCCTTTAATTTAAACATTTGTGGCGATTTGGAATATTGTGTCTTTCAAGGTGCATCATCAGAACTCTTATTTCTTTTGCATAAAGATGAAATAATTTCATGGTAATTTGAAAACTTTGCAAAAAAGGTTAGAGACAACCTGCTAATTAATTTCTTTTTGCAAAACACTGAAATATTACATAACTGAATAGTAGTGACGTTTTTCTTGCCTTCCTCCGACTCTCTTCCTCCTCCTCATCCAGCTCTTCGTCAAAAAAATCATCCATGTATTCCCTTCCTTTCCTCTCTGGCTCCTCTCTCAGCTGGGACTGAATCTGGGCAGGGCAGGGCAGCACCGTGGAAGGCAGCGTTGGAGCGGGCACTCCAGCGCAGGGAGGCACAGAGGAGATAATTTGGGCTGTGATCGGCGTGATGGGCGGGGGCTGCGGGGGAGGCACGGTGGGACGAATGTTCTTGGACGTCGCCTTGAAGTGGCTCGGAAGAAGCCCCTGTTGGATGGGATGGTGCTTCGTTTTGGGGGGCTGCGTTGTGAGCGGCTGAGATGGGTAGGTGAGGGAGCAGGTGGTGTCCATGTCCGAGGAGAAGACGAGGGGCGCGACGTTGGAGGCGGTGGGGGCGTGTGGGGCGGGGTCTGGACCCTGAAAGCTGTTCTGAGTTTGAGAGTCGGGCCCTTCGACGCTGGTTGTTGGTGTGCTGTTGGAGGGAAGGCTGTGAGGGGGCTCTAGGGTGGAGCTGATGGTCAGGTACTCTTCATCGGCCATGATAGTCAGTCCATTTCCCATAAGGCAGTAGGTCACACTTCCATCCGTCTCCTGTCTGACCCCACTGCAAATTCACAAACACAACAAGAAATGCGTGCCGTGTTATTATTCATGCAAACATCGTAACTCTGTCAATTTCATCTGTAAGCAAACTGTGAATAAAACCTAGTTTAAAACAGAGAGATCGTGGTGCGATATTATGCTTTAGTGTTGTTTGAATTCAGTTAAATGAACACGTTAGCATGACATTTACAGGGTCTTGCAAAAATCATTCCCACCCACTGAAACTTCCCGCGTTTTTGCCACATTAAAACGATCGATGTCAAAGTATTCTATTGGGATTAGGTTTGACAAAAAAAAAAAAAAAAAAAAAAAAAAAAAACCACAAAGGGAGAGGGACGTAGTTTTCCAAAACTTAAAAAAGTATGGCTAGCACTTTTATTCTGTCCCCTTTCCTCTGACACCCTAGAGTGCAGAAAATTGCTTTTAGAAGTCAGCTCTTAATTAAAAGGCATCCACCTGGGTGTGCCTCAGTTTCAGTATAAACGCAGCTGCTCCGTGAAGGCCTTTGAGGGAACATTGGTGAACATTAGGAAACACCCCAATGTATCAACGGTACACAGCTTTATCCCTTCTTTGGTTCTTTGGGTGAGTGTCCCTTATGTTGTTTGCATGGTGGGGCAGGGGAGTGTACTTGTGTGTATACATAAGTGACATATAAATGTAAATATGTGAGCATTGTTCCAAGAATCTTCTCTTTGTTCTGCATTTGTTAATATTCAACGCTTAATAGAAATAATTATACAAAGCAAACAAACAATAAAAGGAAACCGCATCAAGACTTAAACGTGGCTGTTCACTGGTGCCTTTTAATCTAATCTGACAGAGCTTGTGTTTTTTTCAAAGAATAAGAGACACAAATGTCAGCCTTCAAATGTGCAAAGCAGGTAGAAAATACCCCCAAAAGACTTAATTGTTTTTGAAAATTATTTAACAAATTAATGAATGCGAGATGTGCAGCACCTTTTAGATAGTCATACTTTTTAAGATAAGAAATGATTGCTATTCCACTTCCTAATTCTACCCCACCGTGTTTTGCTCCATCACATCAAATCCCGATAAAATCTGAAAAAATTTGGAAAAGCTCAAGGGTTGTGAATACTTTAGCAAGGCAGTAATTACAGTGTCAGTATGAGAAGTTTATAACAATGTTAAATTGGAGTTATCTTATCTTAAGATTATCTTATTTTATCTTATACCATGGTCTGGGAGAATACTCGACTCTGATTGGCTGCAGGGTGTCCGTTTAAAGTGTTATAGGACACCTATAAAAAAGTTCAGGTCAAATAGCCTGATTGTTCGAAATTATTGCGCTGTCTCGAACGTTAGCTGGTAATGGCAAGACCGCCGACACCTTGGTGTCAAAAAGAGAGATATTATATAGTTCTCTCAGCTGCTTCTTGTGAAAATATTATGATTTTAACGGTGAAAAAGACCTTACAGTATTAATAATTCATTTGATATTTATTTATTTTGTATGTGACCATGGCATAAGTTGGATAACGCCCTCCAAGGTGTCCATTATCAGAAATCCACGAACGGTTCATGCCTCCGCGTCGTCCATTAATTTCTGATGATGGACACCTCGTCTGGCATTATCCCTTACTTAATCTATAATCCTAAAAACAAAAGCTTTAAACGTACGCTAGGTGCATAATGTCTGGTCGGCATGTTACAGGGTACCTGGTATAAACAGGTTTAGAGGCAGTTTTAGCATAAACGTCCATAAGCATCAAAGCTGTGCTCAGCGTTGCTGAAGCCTCCTCCTCTTCTTCTTCCCTTTTCCTCCTCTCTGTGTCTCCTTCCCTCTGTTCTCCCTGTGTCCCAGCAGCTGGTTGGGGCTCGGGTGGAGTCGGTGGAGAGGGAGGTGCGGGCGAAGCCGGTGAGGTGGGTGATACGGGTGAGACTGGCGACGGAGGGGATGTGGGTGACGTCGGGGAAGGAGGGGTGCGTGGAGGAGATGGAGGAGGAGGGAAGGCCTCCTGCATATCGTTCTCCAGACTTATCTCGCTTTCTGGGGGTGGTAAAGGTGTGGGAGGATCTGGGATATTCTCTGTGCTGTTGGCCAGACCCTCTTCGTTGGCGGGGGGCACGGCCTGCTCATGTATGTTGACATCACTTGGAGACTTAAGGAGCTGGCTGTAGTCTTCTCCAAGTCGGAGGTCCAGAGATCTGGATCGAATCCCACGAACGGGTACAGGACTCTACGGGGTAAGGTGAGAATCAGGACAGTTGCTACAGATTAATGTCTGCACTGCAACGCTTTTTAGGAGTGATCTTTGTATTTTTATTATTTTTTTTTTTAGCTTACCAACGTGTTGTCATTTACTTCATAAAGTACACCAGGAGGGGGCCGACAGATCAGCAGGCGAACTTCGGATGGGGCTCCTCGTAGCAGGAACAAAACTCTCTGAAATGAAGCAGAAAAGGACGATGAACCAAAAACCCTTGAGAGAGAACCAAATCCGGCAGATAGAACCCCATTCATTCATCTAAATATCAGGTCGCCTGTTTGTACTGTGTATCCTTAGCACAGGCTCAATGTATTCTCAACGTATTTTTATAAGACAGACAGTGAGGCATGTATTTGTATTTATCCCCTAATTAAAATTCAGCACAACCAATTCCCTTCAGAAGACACCTAATTAGAAAAATCAAAAATCCCGCTTTTTGGTCCACTTATAAAACCCTGCATGTTGCAGAAAACCATCTCCACTGTGACACATGATGGTGGCAGCATTATGCTGTGACTAAGTAATCAAGTGAGAGTTGATGGGATGAGAAATGGAGCTAAATCACCATTGAGTCCCACTAAGATTAGGAATATCTGTTAGAAGGAAGACCTGGCCGAAGTAGCCAGCACACAAATCAAAACCTGGTACAAATATCCTTCTATATTAGAGGCTGCAAAACACTTTGGCTTTCAGCAGTATGAGAATAACAAAAGTTACATTCAAAGTCCGAACCCAAGTCCTATAAACAATCTGTGGCAAGATTTTAAAACTGAGCTTTACAGTTCCTTGCTTGATTAAATTCTCATTTAATCAGTTAAAGTTAAAGCAAAAATGCATCTCTTGATCTCAAAAGACTTGCAGCTGTAATTGCAGTAAAAGGTGTTCTTTAAATGTATTGACTCAGGCATGCTGCAACCAAGTGCATGTTACATTTCAGATGTTTAAATGTTAAAGGGTTTTCAAATCCGTGTATCATTTTTAATCCACTTTACAATTATAATCTACTTTGTGTTGTCCTTCATAGCTAGAGTCGGCGATTTGTCCGGGAGTTTCCTTAAGTCCCTTTCTGAATAACTGTACATGCACAAGACCTTCTTACCTGATCTTCCGCTCCTCAGTGGGAACCGCATGAAAACAATCTCCCATATTCACTCTGGTCCTATTTCTTCCTACTGAGACCTTCCTCTTTTTCTCATACCATAAAACATGAACGCAGTTTGCTTCTTGTGACTCTGAGCCATGTTAAAAGTATACAGTGAGAGCAGCGGAGCTATAATGAACGGCTAACAGAGAAGCTAACCACTAAGCTACCCGGATACAAACACAAGAAGTGTTTGTATCCGGAGCCAGCAAGCAGAAACTAACAAGGAACGCACACGTACAATGGCGCTACATAAACGCGTCAGAATGATGGCTTGTTGGACAACCAATAGATGAGGTGATACCCCCAGAACCTGAGGGACAGATGGGGGTGTGGACCAAAACTCTAACAAATCGGACTGAATGGGAGTGATTGATCAGAGGTTTTACAGGCCTGCAGCTCTCACAGAGAGGAATTATTTTAACCTCCTTTTTCTGAATACATAATGTATTAACTACTGTCAGGATGGAAGGACAATTTTACCCAGTATAAGAAAAAGTGTTTCTGAACAGGATTATCAACTATAGCTTTAACTTCAAAACCCCAATAAAATGTGTTGATGTTTGTGGTTGTAACATTACAAAATGTGTAAAAGTGTAAGGGCTCAGACACTCTGACACAACTAACTCGCTAATCAGTGGTACTAGATTGAAAAGGAGGTGAATCTTTGACCACGATGTGACCAAGGTGTACAGAGAACACGGCCAGTGGTCTAATAATTTATATAAGTCAAAGAAAACACATAGGTGATGCAAAAACTTCACCTCCGTATTGCTGTGCTCACATTTTACTGTTATGGAAAAATACAAACCATAAAACTACAACTATGACGGCATTTTAAATGTGGAAACCCAACCTGGTAGGAGAGATCTTTCACGGGTTCTCTGTTGACGGACAAAATGACGTCGCCCTCTCGTAACAGACCGCTCTCTTGTGCGGGCTGGCCGGGGAACAGGCGTTTGATGCGCACCACGCTGCCGCGGTCTGCTCCTGAGCGTAGCTGTGAGATGTAAAAGCTGAAGCCAAGACCGGACAAGCTCTTTTTCAGAACCACTTCGTGAGTGTTTTCTGTGAAAAGAGAGACGACACCAAAGAGAAAGAACGTGAGTTTCCCCCCATCATCTATCTGCAAATCATTAAGTGTGTAATTTTGTACATTTTCTTCTATTATTCCAACAAAGAAAAGTGAGGGTCTGTAGTAGATAGGGAGATGTTTTTATAGCCAAGCTCAGACAGGAAATGGGCAGCTTCAAGGTTTCAGTGCGTGCAGACTCAAGGGACTGAGGCAGCATCAGTTCTGGATGCCTCTGACAAGTAGCACAATGTAGCTGTCAGATGGCTCACAATCACCCCTGGGCCCTGCGTGCGTTTGTGTGTTCCTGTTTAGGCATCACAGTGAGGACCATTCTTTTTATTTCACCATTAAAGTGAGGACCGTTTGTAACAAAGTGAGGACATTTTGCTGGTCCTCACTTTGTATTTTGCTAATGGTAAGATTTACGACATAATTTGAATTGAATTTAGGTTAAGGTTAGGGCATAGGAAGGGTTGAAAATGACTGAAAAGCAACAGCAAACAACGCATGGTCCTCACTACACTATAGAGAGAGAGAGAGAGAGAGAGAGAGAGAGAGAGAGAGAGAGAGAGAGAGAGAGAGAGATTTGTTGTTGCTTTTTTTATTTTAGGAGGTGCATTTGCTCCTTCCTCTCACCATCCGTCACAAAGTTGTAGTCCTTGGCTCGACCACTCAAGGTTGTTTCCACAGAGACGTCTGTCCTAGGGGTCGGCTGAGTGTATGATGGACTGTGAATCATGGGAAGACAGGGTGACTCAGGTCTGTGCTCCAGGACAACTGTAGGCTCTCTTTCCAGTAGCAGGTTCACCACCTTCAAGGAACAGATGGACACCCGTAAACCCCTTAATAAAATGCACAAGACAACAATAATACATAACCAGATGGCCCACTTTGCAAAATAAAGCACGTTAAATGAAACTTTAAATCTTCCGATAACATGTTTCTACTGAGAGGAAGCAAATCAACATTTTGGAGCGGCCCAGCCCAGCATTCAAGTTCAGACTTGAATCTGATAAATAATCTGTGGTGGGAGTTTAAGATTAGGGCAATAGTACAGAGGCCTTCCAACCTCATCAGCAAAGATAAATCATCAGAATACCTAACATACAATTTTCCAAATTGATAACTTTTTTATTATTGGTTTATTATCTTTCAAGTTTTTTTCAAAATTTGCCAAGGGTATGAATATTTTTTATCTTAATTGTAAAACAACAACAACAAAAAAGCAAAAAAAACCCAAAAACAAAACAAAACAAAAAATTGCACTTGTAGTGTCATTCTGTTGCGAAAATATAATAAAGTATTCCAATGGGAGAACCCTTAAAAACTGATATTTCCTTTAGTGTTTCATATTTACTGTGTGTAAAAGATGACTTCAAAATATTTTTTGTTACAATCAGCCACATGCCAGAAAAATTACTATGGCTGCAGACCTGGTTCAGACAATAGATATAACAATGGTTGAATAAATATTTTCAGTGCTTTTGTTGTAGCTTTTTATGTTACAATCAAAAATATTTTGAAAACTAGAATGGGCAAAGATTGTATAATATGATTGAATTTGACTTTATAAAGTGCCTTGAGATGACATGTTTCATGAATTGGCGCTATATAAATAAAATTGAATTGAATTGATTGGTATCACTTTCAAAGCTTTCTAAAAACCTGACACCAAAAAATCAGTCATACAATTCAGATTGTGGCATCTCTAAAATGATAAATGTAAAAAAATATGTTTTGTAACTGTTCAGTTGTTTTTTTCCCTGCAAACATCAGTCAGTTTAAATGTTTTATTTGTTTTTATAGAGTGTGCCAGTGTGTAAATCTGTTCATGAGTACCTCCCCACTCCTCTTCAGACACTCGACAGCCTGTTGGTGAGTCACTCCCCTCAGGTTGGACCCATCAACCTCCAGCAGTCTGTCACCTGTCATGTGCACAAAACAGATCTCATCGCAATTAGCAGCATCAATATGAAGATGGTTAGCATGTGTGTGAGTGAGTCAACATACACAGGCTTATTAACAAAATATATATATTTTTTCTATTTTAAAAAATTTTTCCTGCTCACTGAATATAAAGGAAACAGAAGCAGACACTGTGGTACACTTCTATAATGCTAAAAACAATTTTTCTTTTTAAATCAAAGTGTGTTAGATGTTAAACTGTGTCCCTTCAGCATATTTTTAAATTAAATGTTTTGAATGCCTAAAATACATTACGATACTACACAGGATCCTGGGGAAATTCTTATCTGTCAAAAGGACATCAATCAAAGTTTGTATCTCAGGGATAGCAAATGGAAGGCTATTTACCAAAACATCCCCATAATTACATTTGTAACACATGGCTTCATAAACATTTTTATAAACAAGTTATCAAAACTATAATATTTATTTTTAACTACTTCATTTTCCTACTGTATTTTTTATTTCACTCCTCAAGATTAAAGATGAATACCAATCTGAATGCGTCCGTCTCGCTCAGCGGCTCCTCCAGGCACCAAACTCTTGATGTAAACGCCCCCAAATTGCACATTGGTGTTTATTCCTCCCTTTTAAAAAAACCCAGAGACAACAAAGATGTAATTATTCAAAGTCACAGCCCTGAAATGAGCCAGATCATTCACGCTCACTAAGGATGTAGATACCACGGCTTCTGCAATGTGTGCCCTGCTACTGAGAGACTATTTGGCTTTAGTAATTCATAGTTCAGGGTCAGAACTGACCGAAGGCAGTAAAATCCACTCACCCCACATAGAAAAATAAAGTTAATAGTCCTAAATAAAAGAGGAAGAAAAAGGTCACTCACTGTGACACTTATGCCAAGGCTTCCGCCACTTTTCTTTATCTCCACAGTGAAGCGCTCTCCTGTTTTAAGGCTTAAGATGGACGGGGACCTTGGAGCCACATCCTAAAAAGGGACACAGAAAGGAAAAATACTTTTTGACTCCAACCAGGTAAGAAGAACAGACCATTTACAGTACAGCTGTGTATTGTAAGCAGCAGGAAAAAAGCTAAAACATTTATATTTAAAAAGGAGCAAAAGAGAGATTTAAATATAATATATGTTACCCAGAACATTCTGAATTATAATTATATTACAAACTACAATCAGAAGAACCTTGTAGATTATGATTACACTGGTGAAGGGTGAATCAACATTTACAAACCAGCATATAGCAGAAAAAATCCCTTTAATGATTAATTTATGAATCATTAAAGGGATTTGTAAATTATCTTTGGAACAGTGAGCAAAATGTGTTAATACATACAGTGCTTCAGCAAAAATACTCCTTGAACTTTCACGTGCTATCTTGAAATTGTTTGTAATAGATTAACACTAAGTAGTGTAAAAGCGTATAAAAAACCTCTTAAGTCTTTTATAGTCTCTGAACTTATCTACCACCCATCCTCCCATCAACATCTCCACAGAATGATGCTGCCACCACAGAGTTCCACTGGGGGACAGTTATTCTGGGTTGATTGCAGCATTCATTTTCTGCCAGGTGTGAAATTTCACAATTGGGACAAAAAATGTATTTTTATTTGTATGAGCTAACCAGAACACCTCCGGCCACATTAGGTTAAGGGCCGTGCAAAAGTATTCACCCCCCTTGGGAGATTTCCTGTTTTGTCGCATCACAACCTGAAATCAAAATGGATTGTTTGAGCATTCTCCCTTGGCTTTGAACATATTTCAACGTTTCCCTTGAAACCACTCAAGTGTTGCTTCAGCAGTTTGCTTCGGGTCATCGTCTTGCTGGAAGATCCCAGTTTCAAATCACAGGCAGACTGACAAGTTCTGCCCGACAACATCCCTATATTTAGCACCATCCATCTTTTCCTCGACTGGGACAAGTTTCTAATTTCCTGTTCCTGAAGAACGTTCCCGCAGGATGATGCTGCCACCACCATGTTTAACTGTGAGGCTGGTGTTGGCCACTCTCCCATTAAGCCCAGCTCTATGTAATGCAGGATTATTGTGGTCCTATGGACAGATCCTCTGCTGTGGAGCTCTGCAACTCCTTCTGGGTTATCTTTGGTTTCTATAGTGGGAGTAATTTTTCTTTGGATTTATTAGCAACAAAGGGATTGAATACAAACACCCCATGATTGTTTGTTCATATATTCTTCTATGAACAAACAGCAGCGGGCGATTACCCTTACAGCTTTTAAGATAAGATAAGATAAGATTAGCTTATCTTATCTTAAGCTTATCTTTTGCCAAGAAGCTGTTGTTCAGTCAGTTCGTCTTGGACTTGATGTTCCTGAAACGTTTGCCTTATTGAAGAGGGGCAAGCAGTGCATTTCCCGTGCAAAATATTTGTTACACTTCTAAGGCTGTGTTTAAAAAATCAGTTTTCCAATTCTTAGTCGATTCTCATATTAATTCCAAAAGATTGATTCTTATACCCAAACATAACTAAAGATCAATTAAAAAAACGCATTGTCCACTGTGAACTTAAATGTTTGTTTTCCGGCTCACACTCCACTCTGGGAGGTGAATTTTTAATGTAATAATTTTAATAATGCACCAGGTTAGTGTCCAAATAGCAGCTGTAGATACCTCTGGCGTCCTCTGCTTTCTACCCTGAACCTGTTTGGGTATTCACATTCAGGGAGAAGGTTTGGTCCTTAAACAAGTGCTCTGTTATGGTCAACATGAACTACCTTTACTTTAATAATTTGCTGTTCAATGTTATTATAATACCAGCATCAATATGTTGCATAACTTCACAGTTATGTAATTCAGGTAACAGCTAATTTATTTTTTTTAATACCAGCAATCCAATTTGAGATTGGATCGGATTGAAAATAATCAATTATAAATCTTGAGAATTGAAATCGTTACCCAGACATCCCCACTTCACAGTTATAGACTACACTTTAGTTTATCACATATAAGCTCATTAAAGTACATATAGGTTTTTCAGTATGTACCATTTATGCTATATAAGACAATATTTGAAGTATAATTAATCCGTTACACTTAGAGTAATTTGTCCTTAGCTTAAGTTCATATATAAAAATAACAAGTAAAAATGCCTTTATCATTGGCTGAAACTGTTTTAAGGTTAAATAAGAAGAGGAAAATTATTCCCTGTGGTGGTCAAAAACACACCTGTCAGCCAAAAAAAAAAAAAAAAAAAATCAAACCACCGCCAGAGTTGATAGGAATAATAAAGTAAACTTGACTGCATTGTTTTATAATTAAGAGCACCCCCCGCGACCCCATGAGGGAGAAGCGGTTTGGAAAATGGATGGATGGATGGATAGGAATGTATGTTTTCTTATTGTATTTATTTTATTTTATCATAAAACACCTTGAGATGATATTTGTTGTGAAGCTGAGTTTCATTCAATTCGTTACAATTCAGATCAAGTCAGCTTAGTTCAATGAATTTGAGTTTGGCTCAATTGAGTTCAAGTCATTTTAATCCATCTGTACTGTTCCAGATTCCAATTACCAAGTGTCATCTCCGGGTACTTTACAACCAGTACAATACACTTATATTGTATAATTCAGGAAAATTAAAGTCTGTTGATCGAGTAATTAGATCAGTGAAAAGTTATCTATTTAAAGAAGCCCATTTAAGTGTGTTGCATCACCAACTTTGCTGCAAACACTCCTCCTGATGAGGGATGTGTACTCGAGTATTCTTTCTGAAACCAGTGAATGACGCGGAGCTTCATCCAATTATTAAGAGCACCTAATCAGTTTACCATTAGGAACGGTCTGAGCTGTTAAACATCCTCCATGGAAACAAAGTCGGCTCCTACCTGAGCGTCGTGTATCCGAACGACAGGAATGTGGAGCTTTCTGTTATGCTTTGGAGTGGCCATGCTGGACAACATGATGGCCTCCTCCAGCTCCTCCACAGGAGGCCGAAACTCTGTGCCACTCAAGGTGGTCTGTGACCCAAAGCTCCTCTCCAATGACAAACCGAGAGTGCTTTGACTCAGGGAACCCGGCATGTCCTTCAGGGAGTCTGCGAGGAAAGCAGCTAGGAGAGATTACACACCCCAACCCTACACAGACAGAGATTACAGAGAAGACGCAGCAGAGTAACTCTTACGTTTAGGCTGAGAAACAATGAGCTCAACTTCGTCGGGGCTGTTCTGCAGGATGGCAGCGGCGTCGCTGAACGTCACTCCTTCTAAACTAGTCTTGTTAAGAGAAATGAGACGTCCACCTAGAAAATGAGCAAGAGTTGTGATGATTACCCCATTGCAACGCTAAAACATACAGTGCTTCAAAAAGGGTTTGTTCCCTTATAGATTTCTTCAGTTTTTGCTTATTTTTTTGTCACAATAGATATCAGACAAAGAAAACCTAAGTAAAAACAAAATACAGTTTTCCAATTAGGATTTCCAGTAAAATAACAGCCAATCTAGCTCTTTTTTAAAATCATGAATTATGTCTGATTAATCACAAACACAAGACACGCCCACACCTGATTACCACCAGACCTGTAAATTCAAGAAATCTCCTGCAAAGAACCTGTCTAACAATATGACGTAGTCTTAAAAATCATGTCCCGATCTATATAAATTCAATAAAGTGCATCAACATGTCATCCAGCAGATCACAAAGGAACCCAGACAAAGTCTCATCATCATCATGATAATTTTTACTGTAACTGCAAAATGCATTCCAAGTGGCAGCCTATGGGAGTCAAACCAAGAACCTCGCAGCCTCTTGCAGCCTCTCCCGGACACAAGCGCCCTGTTCTCTAACCAGTAGGCCACCACTCCCCTTAAGACTGGAGCCAAACCTGATTGAGCTGCTCTGGGATGGCATTGAAAAGGCATTTAATGCTGGAAAACCATCCAACGCTGCTGCAATAAAACAATTCTGCAAAGAACATTGGGCCAAAGTTTCAAAAAGTTTGCATGTATAAAAAAACTCTTTGTCAGTAATCTTGCTTGATGGGAGTTGCTGCTGCCAAATGAAGCGCAACCAGCTACCAGGTTCAGGGAACTATTACTTTTTAAACAGGGCCAGGTTGGTTTGGATAGTTTTTTTTTTCTCTTACTAAAGAACATCAGAATTTGAAAGCTGCTTTTTTATTTGCTCATGTTGTCTGATATTAAAATCAGTTTGATCATCCAACACATTATAGTGGGACAAAAAAAAGGGGAAAATTCTCTGTAAAAGGGGAAAGTATTTATTTAAAGGCAGAGTATGAATATAGATAGTAAAAGAGATGTTTCCAGGTCTCATTTCTCCTCACCAGGTTTGATTCGTCCATCTTTGTCTGCAGGGCCATCAGGCACAATGGAAGCAATGAAAATGCCGAGGTCAAGTTTCCCTGTGTTGTCCTCTCCTACTATCACAAAGCCTGGAACATGTGTACAGAGGATGAGAAGTCACATAGGACCTGCATAGCAAAACTAGGCAATAAGGGGCCCTAGTTTTTGTTTTTAACAATTAAGAGTTCCATAAAACCTCACCAAAACCCAGTTTGGGATCTTTCTTCAGCGTCACACAAACGATCTCTCTCTCAGGCGGGGTCCGTGTCGGTGTATCAACTATTAGGAAAAATATAACATGTTTACATGTGTGTAATTACACATGCGCTTACTGTAAATTGGTTTCGCTGCTTTTGATACCAGTCCAGATGGAGTCCAAAAAAGAGAGCATTTAATAAAAAAAAAAGATTTAAAACAAAAAGTTTATCCAGTCTCCTTCATTGGAAATAGATGCTTTTAATCTGAATTCTGGATTCTTCTTATTTTGTGACATTTGTCTTTCTGATATCTGGGTTGGGACCGTGCAATGTTCACACGACTAAAGGGATTATTATTATTATTACGGCATAGTCAAAGCCATTCAATATAACTAGCAAAAAACAAACAAACAGTGGGTTGTTGCAATTATCTCCAAAATACAGAAAAGGAGAAACTAAAAAGGCAAACTCAATGGTGGCCGTGTTCTATGTACCTCGGTTATCAAATCTGTGCAACAGCACGCATAAAAGAAGGTTTATTGTGATCACCTCTCAGAGAAGATGAGGCAGAAGAGTCCTGCTTCTGTAGTGAGACATTTGACATCCTTCTGGGAACAGTCCCTGGAGAGCTACAACATAGGCGTGTGTTTAAATCCCAACAAGACCCTTATGATTGAAAACACAACTCTCATCATCATCATCATCATCATCCTCAGTGATTACTTCCAACAGGGTCGCTCTTTCACATCCCTGGCGTCTGCCGTTCCGGACAGCCCCTTGTTCAGCTCCCTGCTCATCTCCCTCCTCATTTCTCTCTGCTGGCGGAGTCGAGCTTCCAGCTTGGCAGTAAGATCGTCACAGGACTTGGAGATGGAGTCGGCCTGGCCAGATGTCAACCCTACATGGTTCAACATGCCCTCTGAGCAAGATATCCGCTTCAGGCTCATGTTACGAGCCCGGTAGGCAGATATGTTTTCATCTGGAGAACAAGAGAAGAATTGTTTTTATTTTTGTCTTTGTCGTGATATTTCAGACGTGTTTTTTTTTTTTTTTTTTGCCTGCAGAAACAGTGGAAAAATCCGGTAATGTTTTGTGCAAAATTACTGCAGCTGGTCCCACCAGGTATCATGGTGTGGTTGAGCTGTCGAGATGTCATCTCGCTGTGAAACTTGTGCTGTGCCGAGCAGAGGTTCAGGAGGTACTGTGCGATTTTAGAGGTTTCTGTTACAAAGATGTGCTTTTTTCCGCTGGGCCCGCCGCACTCTATAATCAGCTTACGACGCTGAAAGACAAGCAAAGGTTTATGTGTGATTATGAAATTTTATTGTACGTTTTTTTTTTTTTTTCCATAACACTGAGATGCACATTAAACAGTAACCAAACCATGGCATAACTGTTCAGTGCATTGAAAAATATTCATACCTTGATAGCCCAACACAAAGTATAATGCAGAATCGTTAAGTAGAAATCAGAGACATGTGACACGCGCATTTATTTCGCTCCCTTTATTCTGATGTGACTAAATAAAATTCAATGCAACCATCCAAAAATGGGAACAGAGAAGCTGAATAGCAACTAGAGGCCCTTAGTAACTCTGAAGAAGCTGCAGAGATCCACAGCTCAGGTGGGAGAATATGTCGACAGGAGAACTGAGTCATGTGCTTCATCTAGTATGAGGGCGTAGGGAGAATAATATACTGTTGAAAGAAGACTACTGGTTAGAAGCCACTCTTCATCCGATCGGACTGAGCTTGAGATGTCTTGCAAAGTCCAGACCTGAGAGTCTGGATGGGAAGGTAGAATAAATACAGGCCGATTCTAGAGCAGACGTTCATCTTATAGCAGGACAACAGCTTTAAACATACAGGCAGAGCTACGGGGTTTGGTTTAGATCAATGTTTGTCAAAGTGCAGGCCGCCAGGGGGCGCTAGCGGGGCTCAGAAAACTGGAGGGAATGTAAGAAAAATGTGCAAAAAAAAAAAAAAATAGAATCTTTTTTTTAATCATTATCGTAAAATATAATTGAATTATTTAAATCATTATTATAAATTAAAACTGGTGTTAATAGATCACATTGAGCCTGTTTGCTCTGCTGCTGTGCTACAGACAGCGTGGGCCGGCTGAAGTTATGTATGCAGACGTTAAGACTGGCTAATTTAACATGGGCCTAAATTTAAAATTATTTTTATTATAAATTTGAGATTCTGCGGTTCATAAACACCGCAGTTCATAAACCCTTTTTATCAAACCTGACTGAGCTTGAGCTGTGTTGCAAAGAACAATGGTTAAAAACAACTGTAGTCGTGTGAAGCTGGTGGGTAAATACTGAAAACAGCTGTAATTGAAGTGAAAGGCAGTTCTACAAAAATATTCACAAATAACAGCTAAAAACAAGTACAGGCTGCAGAGTTTTGGATCGTATTTCTTTAATCAAATTGAAATCAATTTGAGAACTATTATTGTAGTTTGACTGGAAAATTAAGTAATACTTTGTGTTGGACTATTTCATATATTCCCTATAAGTTTGTGGCTGTAATGTAACAAAATAAGAAAAGGTTTAAGGATATGAATTCTTTAGCACTATCAGCACTTGACAACAGCAACAACAGAGTAATTAATTTCCACGCTGTCCTTAAAAAAACCCCAGTATGTTCACTAAGTCCATGGCACAACTTTAATATACGTAAGTGATGAAGATTAACTCTAAAGCTAACAAGCTGTGTTGCAACATTTGCTGAAAACAGTTTGGAACAAAATCTGACATAAATGTCTCTTTGGTTTTTACCCCAGTGGATATGGAGTCTGTTTCCCTCCACAAGAAGCGCCTGGTGACAGTTCGCAGGTGGTTCTTCGTCTCGTAAACGATGATTCCTTTGGCGCACACTCCCAGGACTAACTCCCCTATCACCGGCCTTTTCTCTCTTCCCACGCGGTGGAACATAACTCCGTACTCCGGCAACTGTTGGACAATCTGAGGTGGGCAGAAATGAATCATTCTAAAGTCAAAAACAACAACAACCTTACACTATCTTTTTTTTTTCAAATTAGCACGTTATGAGTGAAGGAGTAGTGCGGGAGCTGGTGTGTAAATACTGTTGACCTTCAGGTACTCTGTCTCTGCCTCCTCAGGCAACAAATTGGCATGACTCGCATGTAGCCTGGGCAACTCCTCTCTGATAATGGGAACGGCGAGCTTCTCCAGCATCCTCTTGGATACATAATGTTCAGGCTGATAATAGTCTTTACCATACAACTGGACACACACAAAACACACTATTGGTCACACTCTGACACACAAAGGTGGCATTCAAAGCTAAAACGTTGACATTTCTCTGCGCGTCCTCCGTACCTCCGGCATATAATCACCAAACTCGGCCTGCAGAGCAAGGGCAGCCAGAAACAAGCCCGTCTCCTCGTTACAGTAGAGCCTGTCTTCCAGGATATCTTTTCGCTGCTGTAAGTAATACTGGTGACGAGTCAGTCTGTGCCTAGGAGGTGAAGGAAGAATTATCATTAAAACGCTATTTAACTAATTAAATTACAGTCTACAGAATGTGCGTTTAAAGGCCTGACTTTAAAGTTTCAATGAACGGTAAAAAGATTTAATGTGCACATGTTGGGAAGGTCTTTGCTTGGCTCACGTGGATTCTAAGAGGAAATGTGACATTATTGGATCCCTGTTTCAAAAAGTCTTTGAAATATAAGAGGGAGAGTGTAACCAGGCTATTGGGTGAGTTTTTGCAGATAAAATATCTGAATTGCCGTAAAATAACCAAACAAACAAATAAAAACAGTTTCTCCAGGGGAACTCTTTGGTTTTTGTTTGTCATCTGCATGTTGGATCTTATTGCGTGAAAGTCTGTTTCGTGCTTTGCCTCTTGAGGGTTTTCTGGTACTTTTACAGACAGATTCATCCAGGAGGAGTGAATGCTGCAAGTCAGCGACTCAACGCAATCTGTGGGCTTTCCCTAGAAAAGATTTACCAGTCTGTTTGTATGATTTTACGGACCTGACTTTGTAAAGTGCGTCGGGAAGACGTGTTGCGAACCGGCGGTGTATACATAAAATGAGTAGAATTGAATCTGTGATGATCATTCTTCTCAGAGACATAACATCATGGAAGTTATACCACTACAAAACCAAAACAAGCATCAATTCAAAACAAAAATAATGCATTTGAAAAAAGAAGGTTTGCTTACAGAATGAAGGCGATATCGTCAACAAAAAACTTGACTCGAAGAAACACCAAAAAGGAAGACATCTGGCCTTTTTTCCAGCTGTCGGGTGCAACTTTGGAGATTTTTGTCTCGTGATCCAAAAAGAAATATTCATCATCTGCAAAATACAGAAAAATATAACCCTCATTAAAGTCTCTCTATGTCTGTCTGTATTACCACCCATCATTCTAGCTGTTAAGGCATCATTTCTCAATTAGCATCGTATTAATGACATTAATGAAATTTCTGATTTGGTGACTGTGATACAGACAGATTAGGTCCCATACGACATGTCCTCTTACCATCTAGGAAGGAAAGACCAAAGTAAAAGTGCTCCACCAAGTTTGCGTGAGCCACCACCATGTCAAACACATCTCTTGCCCTGGATTTAATGTCACAGCGAACAACCACGTACTGTCCGTTAGGCAGCACTACAGACACTTCTCGCTGAGAGGAGCTTGAATGGCCCTTTTTGGACTGTGGTGTGCAAACACAGAGATATGCATGCACATAGAGAAAACAACAACAACAGACACACTCAGAAGGTTGTACCAGACATGCACTTATGCATGTAGACAGTTCAACGTGCGAGAACAACAACAACTTAAAAAGTGTGGCAGAACAGACAAATACACCGATCAGGGGCAGATAGAGAAATAGGAAAGAGACTTGAAAGTGATAAATTACCACGATAGATCCTGGAAGCTCAAGAAGAACTTGCTGTTCATCTGGCATTCTTATAAACTCTGGACCCAGTGCCTGAAATGTATGGCATTTAATGTCAAAATAGCTTACAGAGTACCATAATGAACCTATATCGTTTTCTCCCCCAAACCGTCTCTTATTCTGAATTCAATTTTAACCAGTATTACCACTTTTAGGTTTAAAAAGAAACATATTAACTTGCATCACTCGCTCCTACAGCACATTTTCAGTCCATTCATCACAATGAAAAGCTCCAGTTCTTACCTTAGCTTTCCTCTGGCTCAGGCTGAGTGAGGACTCGCTGAAGGTAATGGAAGGACTGTGAGATCTGCCTGATGCCTTTGGAGAGAAATCGTGGTGGGGGCTCCTACCAATCCAGCTGCAGTTGCTGTCCCTGCGCTGCACCCTTCGAGGGAGCCTGATGGGACAGAGGCAGGGAGGGAAGGAAGGACAGAATGAGCAATGGTCATGTGGACAAGCCGGAAAGTCAAACCACAGCAAAGAGTCATGCCCCTCCAAAGTCGGTACAGGTGATGAGATAGACAAAATGAGAAAGGGGAAATTTTACTTCCACTCATCGTCATCCTTTACATGACTATTTCATTCATTTCTGTCTTTTAAAGTTACGTTTAAACACCATTTCTCTGTGGTGGCCTGATTTTACAACAATAATTTTACAACAATAATATTTATATATATATATATATATATATATATATATATATATATATATATATATATATATATATAATATTTTTTTTTTGGGGGGGGGGGGTTCTTAAAGGAGCTTAGAGTGAGTTCCATTACTTTTTGCACACCTCTGCCCCCTCTGGCAACAAGTTGAAATGACACCAGTGTTGTGTACGTGGAAGGGAGAAGGGTAAAAGCATCTGCCACTGCAACTGCACAGGTCTTCTGTTTAGAGGAATGTCGTAATGTCTTCTGATGTGAGGGAATTATAAATATTGAAGTTAGTCGATACAAAGTAGGCAGGTGAACAAGAGTGCGGCGCGCGTCACACCCTCATGCATGACTGGAGGATGCGGTCTGAATCACTCTGTGATGAACTGACAGAGTGATTTTGCCTTTAGAGGTAACTGCAGTAAATAGAGGAAAACTTATTTTACACGTTGGGCAATTGTAAGGGAATGTATGGGAACAAAAATAAATAATACTTGACTTCAAAACTTGCTCTATGCACCTTTGACAGCATTGGTAGACCTCTGTTAAAGTCGTTAGTTTCCTTGAGCACTGTCAACTAGTTTTAAATATGGTATGAAATTCTTCAGAATCTTCATATTAGCTCATTTCATCCATTAAGAAAAATCAGCATTGATGTGTTTGGGATTATCGTCTTGTTGAAAAACTCAGTTATGTCCGAGTATCAACCAACTGATCTATACTTGTCGCCCCAAGATGAAGGAAATTGGTCATGATGTTCAAAAACCACTCAGGAAGAACCGAGGCATAAGTAAACTGGGAAGTGGAGGCACCACGGTCACAACCCACTGGGAAGCCAGTTTAACATCAACATGGACTGATAGCTCCTAAGAAGAGTACACAAGAACACTGCCAGCTATCAAGCATGGTGGCAGCAGAGTTGTGCTGAGAGGCTGTTTTTTGTTTACATTCATTAAAACGTAGACACATTTATGTAGTTCAGCACAACAGTTGTCCTGAACACATAATAAAACTTGTTTTGCAATGGATAAATCAGGCTCACAATCATCTTTCAGAAAGCTCCGGCCTCAACCTTGTTAGAAATGTATTGGTCATAAAAGCAGGTCAGTGTTTGGAAAACAGCCAGTTTATATGAAATCTGCTAATTGTGCCGTGAGGAATGAATCAGCTAGAATTGCCCCAGAAGCTTGTTGGTTTCCTACAAAAACCATCTAGCCCAATATTCCTTGGGATGGATTTAATTGAGATTAAATGTATAACGTTGACCCTGTTAGAATTCTGAAAATTTCCCAACAAATTCAAACTTCAATGAAACCATTAAAAGCCCCAAAGAGATATAACATTCATGCTAGGATGAGAGTATCAAAACTTCTGACCCAAACAGTATCTAGGTATGTATGGACAGATCACACACAGACAGTGAAAATCAAAACTCCTTTCCTCCTTTGTCACAGAGGTCACAGAACCAGTGCAGATGTGCTGATGCATTTAATACATGCCTGTCTAAAGAAGACTGGTACAACAGTGTGGGGGAACTTCTTGGTCTTTGTCTCCAAGGTCTTTGAGATAAACTCCCTACACCGGAAAAACAAAAGACATTACATCTATTGCATATATTTTACCCTTACGCCATTTAAAAAACAACAGCAACAGTAATTTTCCAAGGGAAACAAGTGCAAATGATAAAAAAAACAACAATAGATAAAAGCATTTTGGGCACCTTCTGCGTTGTGTGCTTACCTGACTTTGAGTCAGAGTCCGTTGAGTACCTCCTCCCTTCAGCACTTCCTTCACTGAAGTCTGATAATGGCCCTCTCTTTCCTGCCAGGCAGGCAGGAGATGAAAGATGACAGCAACATTTCAATTCTGTCAGTCTCCAAGCTCGTCTAAGACATTTATATGTTTGAAAGCAACTGGAGGATGATGGAGGTTTATTCTGGAGCATCCTGCACTCTCTGTATCTGATTATTGGCTCCCACTGAAGCTAATCCCGGGCTTGCTTCAGGTTAAGATCTTAATCCTATTTACCACTGTGCTATCTTGAGTCAAAATGTAACTTTGAGGTAATTTCCTGGATATTACACATACGTGAAGTTAACTTTTATGTGGGTAAAGCCCAGTTAAATAGGCTGCACCATTTTAAACGTATAAAGGACAGATTATTTATCAGAGCCTGAAAAACTCACTGTGAAGTCTCTCTCTGATCATCTGGCTCCTGCCGCTCAGAGGAATGTTGCTGTCTGGCAGAGAACCATCCATCTTTTAAAAAAGAGAGGGAAAAGCTGCTATTTAAAACCGTTTTAAAACTTTTGGTGTCTCTGCAGAGACAACATGCCTTTTGATTTTTGACACATACTGTATAACATTGGCTGTAGAGGAGCTGTAAAGCCAGAAAGGAAGAACATACGGTCCTCAGATAGCTACGACTCACTGATTCGTGAAAAACCTCCTCCACGAGCTGTCGGACGACTTTGGTGGGTGGCAGCAGGTTGGAGGCCTTGTGCTGGGATTCGCAGGCCTCCAGAATGGAGGTGAGGTTTACCCTGCGATGGGCCAGGTCCTCACACATGCTGAGGAGGATGCTGTTTAGATGGTCACTCAACTGGACTGGCTGAAAAAGATATTAAAAAATAAACAAAAAAAACGGCTAAGCCTGTGTACTTTGATACCAAGAAAAGAGTTTTAGAGACTCTGACCTGGTTTTGAGGTAGCTGAAAATCAACCGACCAGTAGAGAGTCATTCCCAGGGAATATACCAGCATCTGCGTGGCAAAATGGATTTGTTAAAGAAATAAAGCATGTTTCTAGAACTAAAACAAATATGATGTTAAACCGTGTTACATATCTGCCCTGTGTAGCGAAGCCTTCCTTTCTTGGATTTGATCTGCGTTTCTCTAGGTAACGTAAAAATGTCCTCGCAGATCCGCAGCTCTAAGAGCCTAGGAGCTCCAAAATACAAGCATTTAGCATGGCTGTCTTTTTCCGAAAGTCAGCTAAGTCCTGCTGAGGTTTGTCAGAAAAAGAGCCTGAAAAGGTTTAATCAAAGTCGGTGATAATAATTTACTAATTTAGAAATTGGGAAAAAAAAACAACTTTGAATTATTGAAGGAATTAGATTGCACATTACTTAATGCTTGGAATGGTTAACTGCGAAAGTTACTTTCTAGTGCACACCTGCCGTTTTCTTTTTTCCACAGTTGGCTTCAGTTTAGCAAGTTATGTGGGGGGCGGGGGGGGGAGAGAGGCTTCCCTTGTCATGTTCATAATTAATGTTCTATTGAGGTTAGGGTTATAATTTAAATGCAGAGGTCAATTTCATTGGAATGTGCAAAGTTGCAATGACAAATAAAGATGATGATAGTGATTATTATTATTATTATTATTAGAAGTAGTAGTAGTAGTTGTAGTAATAGTATTATGTACAAGGAATGTTTTCTATGCAACCTTTTACTTGATGAATAGTGGTCATAAGCCTTTCTAGCTTCTGACCCATAAACTACCAGTGAAAGAGACTTCTGTCCCCGCTGGTTTGGCTGAATGTACAAGCATCACTAGTAATAGAGGAATAATGGCAGCATAAACAGGATCAACTACCAATATTTTGCTCTGTAAGAGACATTACATTTTTTGAAACAATCTTAAAATAACATAAATGTACTTTTTCAGAATAGTACTTTTGCGGGGGAACCCCTAATAGCCTCGCAGGATCATACATTTTGTCAAAGGAAACTGTGGCCAAAGACTTTTAAAACATAAGGCGTATATGGCCCTGCTGGGTTGTAATGGGGCTGTTTGTGCACCTGAATGCCTGGAAACACCATGTAACAAAAAGGTTCTGATAAGATAATTAATCTCATTTCAATGATTTAGAAATCCCACAACCGTTAAATATTGATTGCGGATTTTGTCGACCCTGAATGTGAATGCTTTGTTTTAGGCTATGAAGTGACAGGAGGCTTGGGATTACAGGATCTCAATGGAAAACAACACCAGTCATCACCGTTATTGAAACCAACCTCACACTTTGACATGTTTCTCTGATGCCACAAGGGAAATAGTTTTGCTGTATTATTTCCGTTTAGTACATAGTTTTTTTTTGGCCTTTGGTCCCATATATTTATCTGCTATCTGTTCCTTTGCCATTTTTCATATATATTTGAGGGAACAGATTTCCTATGTGCAATAGTTGTTGTCTTTAAGGTATATTTTGTACCTTTTCCTCCACATGCTGGATTTTCATCTTTCTCTGTCCAGTCATATTGTATCCCAGATAATTACCATATACTGTATTAAAAAAGACACATGACCACCCTCCCTATTTTTGGACATTAAAGCAGACATTTTCCTGTTTTAGGTTGGACTGGTTTACCAAAATAATTTCTGCACTCTGAATAAAAAAGACAGAGATTTATTTTTATTACTCAAATTCAAAAGTTTACATACATTGACATTGAGATTATTGAGCCTTTAAACAATTTGGAAAACCCCTGATGACGGTGTCATGGCTTTGCAAGCTTCTGATAGCTCTGAAATGTTGTTAATATTGTATATTTATTTTTTATTTTGCTGAGACTCCTCTTATTAGTGATTGAAGATGTAGTACGATGCAGTTGATCCTTGTATCCAAGGCAAATTTCTCCCAAGGGAGACTGAAAAAGATTATTTGATTTTAAATCACAAACAGAAGAGGATTGTCCATCTGTCACAGCAGTCAGGACGTAGATGGGTGCTGTTTCCCAGAGATAAAAGTGTTTTGGTGTGAAATGTGTGCATCAACCCCAGAGGAAAGGCAAAAGACCTTGAGAAGATGCTGGCTGAAGTTGGTTAGTATCACCATTCTTAAAAACAGAGGAAGACCCCTTTATAAAAAATAACAACATTAAAAGCCAGATGGCAGTTTTTAAATATTCTAAGGAAGAAAGACCATCAGAATTTAAAACAAAACAAAGTTTTAAGTTTTGGGTCAAAATGATCAAAATTTAATCGGTAAAAATAGCCTGAGAACACCATGCCAACTGTGAGGTACGAGGGTGGCAGCATCATGTTTAGGGGGTTGATGTTCTACAGGAAGGACCGGTGCACATCACAAATATATGGCATCATGAGGAAAGATTTTTTTTGTGGAATTACTAAAGCAGCATCTCAAGAGATCAGCCATGTGAGAAAAGCTTGGGTTTAAAACACCAGTGAATGCTTTAGAGTGGCCATCACAAAGCCCAGATTTCAGTACAACAGAAAAGTTGTGAGCAGAGCTTAAAAAAGTTTGTGTGAACAGCAATGTGGCCTAAAAAAAACATGGTTCAATTACACCACTTCTGTCAGGAGGTATGGGACAAACATGTCAACAAACTGCTGCTGCTGCAGCAAAAAAAAAAAAACAAAAAAAAAAAAAACCTACAGATTAGAAGGAAATGTGTGTAAACTTCTGAACTTAACGAAAGTTAAAAACCTTTTCCAAAAATATCTAGCAAACTATTATGGTAGTTAGGAAATAGACATAATTTTGCAAACTGTAAATGACCTAAAACACAAAAAAATATATTTAACTTGGAAAAAAGAAGAGAAATTGTCTTTTTTGTAGTGTTTGTTAATGTTGCACTTCAACTATACTTTGGCACATATTTAAAAGTCCTTTTGGTTTTTAATGTGAATTATGGATACGATGATGTATTGAAATTGTTAAAAAGTAAATTTGTGTCGAATTTAGCTAAGTAAGTTAACATTAAATACCCTAAAAGACCATTTTAAAACGGATACACCTTATTTGAGCCACTAGAGGGCGTATTTACTCCTTACTTGACCTTCAGTTTCTCACTGATGGAGATTTTGCATTCACAGGAAAACCACATCTGCTTATGAGAGCCCTGACTTGGTAATCAATTCAGGCAGCTGTATGATGAAAATGTTGTGATATATATATATATATATATATATATATATATATATATATATATATATATATATATATATATATATATATATATATATATATATATATATATATATATATATATATATATATATATATATATATGTGTGTGTGTGTGTATATAAAAACACGCAAAGAAAAAAGAAAACTGCTACATGGCTCCAGCTGCACGCCATTCATCTAACACATGAGGTCCTGAGACAGCGATTAGGACCCAAGCACTGACCCTATCAGTGGCAGGTTTGGTTGAGCCGGCACGGTCCTGCAGCATCTCCGGAGCAGCGAACGCGGAGACCTCATCTGATAGGCCGCAGTTCTTAAAAGCCAAGGTGCCAGTGGCTGACAACAGCAAAGAGGAGGGGCTGATGATGCTGCACATATTGTTGTGACCTGAAAAACCCAAGAAGTCCGGATAAAAAAAAAACACACATTACGCCCAAAGATGTCACTGTCGTTCCACAACAAAGCCACTTTGAGTCGAGCTCACATCAAAATATTCATGCACAAACGACAAGAAATAGGGTTTCCGCCACAGCAGTGGAGCTCCCTGTGTGAGCCGACAGAAACGCTTTACCCTTATAAGAGACATCCATTAAGCACTCTGCAGCGCCCAGCAGCAGGGACCAGATCTCCTCCTCCAGCAGAGGTCCCCCCCGAGCCTCCAGCACCTCAGCTAATGTAACAAATGTGCTGCTCATTCTGCCAACATTTCACATTCACGCCTGGAAACACAGGGAGCACAAAGAAAACACAAAGCACAAAATAAAAAGCTTTTAACTCATCACTCATTTGATATTCTTGCAACAAATATGTATGAAAAAAACATTCTTTTTGTTACAATTTTAAGTGTGAAAATTATTAAATATGAAAATATAGAAAGCCCAAAATTGGAAAAGCACTGCAATGAGTATTAGGTTTTCAGCAAAATAGATTGAGATTCTGTTGCTAAACACGCATATGCTGGATCTTCCGTGGATGCTAGTAGTTTAATTAAATTATCCCGATCAATTACTGTGGTTTCTCTTTTCAGGTGGCATCTGTGGTGAAAAAAGAAGATTATCCAAGCACTGTTAAGAGCTGTTAACAATCACTCATCGAGGGTTTATTAAGATATTTTAGATGCAAGATGAAAGCAACAGGGTTGGAACATTTCTTTTTTACTCAAGGATTCGATTAGTACAGAAGTATTTCCAAGACAGACTGTGAAATCTAGCTTCTCAGCAAGTTACTTTGACAGCTGACTTCTCTTTATCTCTCCTTTGAAGCTGCAAAACCCAGTTCTTCAGAGAAGCTCATTTCACACAGAGTTCACAAGCATACTATAGTAAATAAATCACATAAAACACAAGTTCAACACAATCATGAGACTTTACCAAACAACAAAACCTTTGCTCCACCAGATCTATATATATTTTTTTTCCTTACATTTATTGTAACTTAGTTTATCCAGGTCTGTCATCGCAGTAAAACAGAAAGCCTGCTCCTAATGTAACAAAGCAACCCAATTACTTTAGACCTCGATTAATCCCTCTCTTTAAACTCAACTTGTCCTTGGCTGCTAGGATTAAATGTGTGGCAAAATAAAACAGACCCACTTATCACCGGTCACCGTGTAATGCTAGGAGTCGCAATGTGAGCATTTTATCCAAGGGAACTCTTAATCTGTACCGCTCCATAGGCAATAATTACTATAACCTTTACCAAAATCTCTTCTTAGTGACACCTAGGACAGCCAGCGGTGTACTTGCACTGCAACTTCACCACCATGGATCTACACCAGGTCATTGCAGCCCTGAGTAGTGAAAGAAGAAGCAAAGAGTTTTGCGGGTGTTCCCACACAGCCATGAGTGAAACTTCAGTGGCTGTGCTCCTTCTAAGCGTTGAGTACCTAACTCTTACGAAGGAATGCAACAAGCACCAAAGCAGAAAATTACTTAGAACTTTTGCTAGATTTCCACGTGGCCTGTTGTATTTTACAATACATGCTTGCAGAACGCGTCTTTACATTTAATTGTTTACCCCCTCATGGAGCTGCATAATATAAATCGAGTTAATGTTGTCTTTTTGTATGTTTGGCCAGCGGGTTGGACTTCCGCCACACTTGATCCCCTTCACCTTATACTGTGGTGATGGAAAAAAAAAGGGAAGAGCAGGGGAAATGTAGCCTAGCCACAATCAAAGTTATCGTTGCACTATTCAAAAATGACACTGCAATCGTATGTTTTCCTGATACCAACCAACTAATATATCAGCTGGCATTATAAGCTGAATTTGACAGCATTGTATTATAACTAGGAACAAAGCTAAACATACTTCATTGAATTGGAGTCTGTCTTTAAGACTGGTTTGCATTAGGTAGATCTGATCACAGCATAAGCATAGAGTGAGCAGAGATGCAGAAATGAGGCTTCCAATGTCAGCTTCTGTCATCCTATACCGAGCGTTTGATTGCGATTTTGACCAGTTTCAGTTTCTTTTTCAAAGAAGCATAATATAAGAGAGAGAGAAAATATGCTTCAGGTTCTTTGATCAGATGTAATAGCTCTGAATCAACGGATTACAAGATTGTCTCCATTTATGCATCAAAACACATCCCTGAACTTTTCTTGATTTCTGTTTAACTCAAAAAAGTTTGTTAAAGCTCATGCTGCCAGTTTGTCTGTTTGATTATAGACTGAAAATAATGAAAGTTCCTTATTTTCAAGCTGAATTTGAGCAAATTATTTTCCTCCTCTCTGTGTTCTCTCAAACGCTGCCTTTTATGTCTTTGTTTGTGCATGTCTTGTTCCTCAAACCTGGATCATATAATCAGAGCTTGGAGAGATTCCCTTCAAGTCAAATATACCTGGTGTCTGAAAGACAATATCGGTGGCAACTGTATCCAAGGCCGGTGTTATAAGCTGTTTACCGCTGCTTGTCCAGTCATTGCTCTAAACCTCTGTCAGTCTAACTCATCTACTGCATTAAGGGGTCTACATCTGATAACTGAGATATGAAAAGCTACCGTGGATCCAAACCAGGTGTACTAAAGTGTATTTGGAGTTAGGCCAACGTGGCTCCATGGGGTTGGTATCCTATAGTAAAACCTCATGTTACAAGTTAATGATGGATTTCACATGATCAATCTGTAGACTGATGTTTCTCCCCCTTTATCTTCGCTCTGATAAGCACTAACATAAAGGCTTTGCTGTGCAGTGTCAACGCTGGGGTGGGTGTATCACTCTATCCCAAATCTCTATTAACCCACAGGAAAACAACAACAAAACTATAAACACAGCAACTGCAGCTGTGCAGAAAGAAAGAGAGATCACCGAAACAGCAGGGAAGGTAATTTACCTGGCAGCATATGTAACCAGTTTCCTGATCCCGTGCAGATTATTTCTCCTCAGCGCTCCCGGCAGAGATCCACAGCGATCTCTGCGACCATCGCAATGCCGCTGCTGTGATGTCCTCCCAGCGAAAGGCTGCTGGCTCCTGGCAGGCGATTCATCAATGACATTAAGCATACACACGGTCCCCGGAACGCTTCGCTCCCTACATTCCCGAGCACAAATCAAACTTTCTCCCTCTCTCTCTTCCTCTCTCTCTCCTCACAGCAATTGCCTCTATTCTTAGCCTCTCTGCTTTTAAACACTTGATTGGATTAACGCGGCGGTTTGACAGCGACAGGTCAGAGCCACCAATAAGCGGGTGGCATGAGATCAGCTACACCGATTTAACCAAATCCGACTGACGCCCAAAGGTGCGGTGGATCCCCCCGCGGAGGCAGACGCGCCGCTCACGCTGTCGCCTGGGAAGGACGGAGCATCCCGCTGCTGCAGGGCAGCTCCCCGACGATGATCATCACACTGCGGGCTCTCTTGGAACAAGGGGTAAGGAAATGTAGTAGCTCTGGCTCGCTGCTGGGAGTCCTCCCGTCCATGCCGCTGCGCTCAGCGTCTCTCCGAAGGGCCCCGGGATATCTGCGCAGAGGCAGGATCAGGAAAAAAAAAAAAAAAAAAAAAAAAAAAAGAAACCCACAACAACAGCAAATAAAAATAGAAATCGAGAAAAAAAAGCGATCCTGGGTTATGAGGTAGGTGCAGGGAGCATGTGTCCTCTACTACTACCTACCCGGCGCGGAGTTTAACGCAAATTTACCGAACGTCCTCCTTATTGGCACCGCTTTGGAGTCACATGCGCAGAGAGCATGGCACGGTAGATGTAGCGTAGAAATGATGCATAAGCTGTAGATGGTGCCCTCGCCTCGTTCTACTATGCTGTAGATTTCTGCAGAGCCAATGAATGCCCTTGTCCTCAATTTAATACCATGGCTCTGGACAGATGTATTGATGTGCTTTTACAGATCAGATCATTTCAAAGCTACATCCCTAAAATAAAACATAAAAAAAAAACCAAGATAATAATGACTGTAACATTTTTAGTCTACTATATCAAAATAATAAGTCTGCTGACAGCTTTTTGGTGAACATTTTTTGTTGATTGCGCGAAACTGTAACAGAGAATTGTCTAGAATATTTTCCCACGTTATAACCACAATGTGGGTTATTGATTTGATGTGACAAACATAAAGTGGCGTTAGGTTTTAAAAAAAACACTTTTTAAAGTTATAATTTGAGTGTGATGTGCATTTATTTATGACAGGAGAACGGTTAGATGAGCACGCCACAAATCTGGGCCTGTGGAAAAGTGACAATCAGACTGCTATTCAATCAGAATTAGCTTTAATCAGCAGGTTTGTGCACACAAGCGGGAAATTTGACTTCAATTCAAGGATAATGAAGCAATTTCAAGTATAAATATATAAAAAAAGTGAACTAGAAATATTTCTTATAAGTATGTCAAATATGTCTATATATGTTTTTTACAGAAGAAGAGCAGATGGTTGAGTTGTTGCCAATTAGCATGACAGGTTCAGTAGGTGTTCATTAGACTAACAGCCCGGGGGGAAGAAACTCTTTATGGCGGCTGGTTTTAGCAAACAGCGCTCTGTAGCGCCGACCTGAGGGTAAATGTCTAAACAGTTTGTGTGCAGGATGAGTGGGGCCTGCAGAGACCCTGACCCTAGACCTGTACAGGTCCTGGATGGAGGGAAGGTCAGTGACGATGATTTTCCCTTCCTGTAGACCTGTTTGTTGCAGTTTATACCTGTCCTGTTTGCTGGATGAACCAAATCACACAGCGGCAGCTGGTCCACAAAACAGGCCGAGTAATGTGTGAATACCATCTTAGGATCCCGAGAAGGGTGGTTTCCTAGGAACCGGAAGTGATCCACAGAAGACACCCTGAATCAGACCTATGACAGTGGCATCATTTACACACTTCAGGGGTTTCACAGATTGCTGTCCTTTGTGTCCAAAGAGAGGAGAGGCGGGGAGAAACTTGAGGTTCACCAGTGATGATGGTTGTTGTGTGGGAGAAGATGCTCCCCAGTCTTACCTGCTCCTGCTGGTCAGTCAGAGAAGTGGGTTGATGGTGTTGAAGGCCGAGCCGGAGCCCAAAAACAGGATCCTGGTGTACATACAGGAGGTGCACGATGAAGTGTAGTCCCAGGTAGACCGCATCATCTGCCAACCTGATTACCAGTTAAGCAAACTGCAGCGCTTCCAGCAGGGGGGTCTGTGATTTCCTTCCCACCGGCCCACCGCCGGTCGCTCAGGGCATTTCATGAACACAGATATCTTTTGACCCCCGTGATTGTGTGTTTCTCTGGGATTGGGATGATGGTGGAGTGTTTGACGCATGAGGGAACCTCACACAGCTCCAGAGAAATGCTGAAGATCTGAGTGAAGACGGTGCCAGTTTGTCGGGGCTTGTTCTTTGGCATGAAGTGGAGATATTGTCGGGGCCTGGAGCCTTCCTGGACTTCTGACGCTGAAAGAGCCTCTTAGCAACTTCTTCATACATCTTATATCCAAGTAGGACTTAACTATTCAACTAAAGTCACTGCAAACTCCCAGGGAATTGCTCAGAGTTGATGGAAAGGTAGACAAGGTAAATCCAGGGGAATACTTGTAGGCTGCAAAAGAATTCATACAGCCAGAACTACAATGAAATTGTTTCGATCCATGGTTGTCAAAGTACAGCTTGAGATGTCTTTAATCAATGTTACTCAGATGAAGATTTTAGTAAAAAAATTTATTTGCTAGTTTAATACAAAGAGTCTAATGTGAAAAAAACAAAACAAATTAGTTGTTTAAGCATATTGATATTTGCTTCATCAATAGCATCCCAAAACATAAAAGCAATGGACATTTTCTCTCCTCAGAACTTTCAGAACGAGTGATTTAGGAACAAGAGCTAACATGGAGGGAAATCAGAATATTAAGAGTTATAACAGCGCACCACATGACTTACAAATGTGTACAGGGATTTGTGACTGTTGTAAATGCGTACGCAAACAGATACACATTGATGATGTTTATAAATCTAATTTAATTTTGTTTTGCTTGTTGCTACCTATTACATGCGAAGAACCTCTGTAGTCAGAGAATTGACCCAGGAAAGGCATCAAACCTACCTTCACCGTGTCCCATTTGATGTGATGTGGGACAAAGCTGCACGTCACCTTAAAGACAACTTCCTGATGGTGTAACATAATGTTGACGGGATCATGCTGCAGGGATGCTTTTTCTCCAGCAGGCACAGAAGCATTTTTTTGAAGAATAGCTGTCAGGGGCTACACAACAGGCTGAAGATCACCTTCCAACAGGACAATGCGCCTAAACGTATGCCCGGGGGCTATAATGAAACGGTTTACATCAGAGCATATTTATGCGTTAGAGCAGCCCAGTCAAACTCCAGATCTAATTTCAACTCAGACCATATCAGGACTTAAAATTTTCTGTTCATACTCCCCATTACATCAGTCTTTGCCTGAGCTATTTTGTAAAGGAAACTTTGGGAAAAGGTCAATGTCCAGATGCACATAGCTTGTAGAGAGATACCTCAAAGCCTTGAAGTTTTAGTGGTGATAATTGCAACTAAAACTTAATAACATACATAATCATGCCACACTTTTTGGATTTTTATATGTAAAATATGTTTGAAAAGCATGTGAATCTTTTTGAATAATTACTCATTACTTTGTGTTGATCTGTCACATAAAATCCCAATAAAATAAATTAAGGTTTGTGGTTGTAATGCAATGAATTTTGCTTCTCTAAAATGAAAGAAAGAGAAAAAAACCTTCAGTTGCAGATCCCTTTTCTCTGGATTTTACTACTTTCTGAAATTATTAAAAAAAATGTACCTCCTGACTGCTCATTGATCTGTACTTTGCTCCCATCCCCTCACTGTCTTTGTCACAATTGTCTGAAACATGTAAACACAACACGCAGAGGTAACATGCCCCGCCTCGTCTTCTCATAAACAGGAAATAACTACAAAAAAAACAAAAAAAACTGCGCCAGATAATCTATCAAGTAGCAAACGGAAACAGACCAAAACATGGTTTTATTTAATGGCCAGGCCCAGGCGGAAGGAAGTTAGGAAGGATGGATGCGTGGAGGGAGGAGGGAGGAGGAGGAGGAGGAGGAGGAGGCGGTGGGTGTGTCCCTGCCCGAGTGTGACGCGCTGCTGGGACGCATGCCCTGTGTGCGCACTGCGCGTCCTGGCCTGTCAGTAGCAGCCGGTTGGAAACGTAGGCAATGCAATCGGTGAGGTCACGTATTTTTAAGCCGCACGACGGGATAAACCGTCCTTCAGCAGCGGCATAAACAAACGGGAGAGCCGCGCCGGATCGTCTCGACGCTCGCCCGGACCCACTTCAGAACAACGATCGATCGCTTGTTGGTTTGATGACAGAGGTAAGATGAGGATTCACACCTCAGCTCCTCAGACGGTCCTGCTCATTGTTTGGGCCGTGGGGGGAGGGTCGTAAATCGCTGCGCGCATGCTGCTCCAGCCCCTCACTTTACATGGCAGCTCCATTTATCCCCATATTACGGATCCCTCGCGTCTTTGCAAGAATAGTATAGCCGCAGCGTTCCCTTTAGGCGCAGGCTATACAGTCAGAACCGACAGCCCGCTGACATGTTAGGATACGGGTGCCATTGTCGCTGCCACAATAACGTGTCTGTGTGCGGCGTCCAGCCCCGGTTTAATCTGGCTGCATCACTTCGGCGTGCATCTCTGTTTCCCGAGGCAGCAGTTCAATCATTTACCTTCAGCCAAACCCCAAATGGACAAACCGGGGGACCTTGTGGTCAACCCTAGCATTATGATAGACCCAAACGGATCTGCCTTGTGTTCCTTTTGGTGCGAGTGATGCAGAAGCAGGTGTTCTTCCACTGTTCCTTTATCTGGTGGGTCCATATGAAAAAAAGCTGGATTATATATATTTTAAAAAAAAAATTCAGGGTTTAAATGCCTAATTTCAAGCAGTAGCACTCCGTGAGCGTTGAGCGGTTATCAAACAATATGACCCGCGTAATCATGTGGTCTTGCACACAGCCATCGACACTTCCCACAAGGACACTTCAGCTGCAAAAGGTCATTGCCAAAGAAGCTTGCTGTATCGAAGAATATTAATGGAAAGTTGAGTGGAAGGAAAAAAATAGTATAGAAACAGGTGCACAAGTAGAGCCACACGGTATATCAAATTGCAATTGTCCTCACAGTTATGATGTCTATATTATCCCAGTCAAAGGAATGCTTGGATGCAATATTTGGGAGGTTATGATGTTTCGGGTGCCTTAACTGTAACTAACTTAAACAGTAGGATGGACTTTTAGTGCCTCCTTCAATGACACTAAAGCTCACAGAGACTGGTGGGGACGTCACGTTGATGGTGGGGAATTTGTAGGCTTTGTCACAATTGCTGTTGTCATGTAATATTCAAAGATAATGTCACATTGAAATGTTATTGTGTGTTGTTATGCTGAATTCCTTGGTTTTAACCACTCCTACAGCATATCAGGTCTAAGGAGAAAAAAAAAATGCATTTAATTTGGAAACCAAGGTCCCAGAGGAAGAATGGAGAGGCACATAATGCAAGTTGGTTGAAGTCCTGGTTTCATGACTATTGTATCACGGAGCTTGACTGGCCTGACTATAAGCCCTAAGGGAATGTAAGTGTATTGTCAAGAGGAAGATGAGAGACACCACAGCCAACAATGCAGAGAAGCTGAAGGTTGCCATTAAAGCAACACGGGCTTCCTTAAGAGCTTTGCATTGTGACTGGCCATCAGTAGGCAAACACTTCTGTATTAAACCAATTTAATGTTGTTTTGAAATATTGAAAATTTCTTGGAAAATTTTGGTTGTTTATTGGCTGTGTGCCATAATAAACAAATAAGCCAGCAATCAATGGAGCACATCACTGTGTGTTATGAATCTATATTTGTCAGACAATTTATGAAATTGCTTAGAAAAACCAACCTCCTGAAGATACCCTAATTTATTAAAATGCACATGTAAAATATCCTTTAAAATCAATATGAACATTTAGAAGTAATTCATAAATCACAATTTTTACACCTAATTTTTCAGAAAAATAGGCTGTAAATTCATTGAGAGACCCTATCATTGCAAAAAGGGAACTAAAAGTAAACCATGTTTCCTAGAAATTAGTGCATTTGTCCTTGATTTGAGCAGATAAATAAGATAATATGCCAATTGAATAAGATGTTTGCACTTAAAATAGGAACAACTCATCTTCATCATCTTATTTCAAGTGCAGAATATGTAATTATCTTATTTTAGGGGTCTAAATACTCATTCCATTGGCATACCATCTTATTTACCTGCTCAAATCAAGGAAAATGCACTAATTTCAAGAAGATTAGACTTAGTTTTAGTTCCCTTTTTGCAGTGTACAGTATATTTCTGCTTCTGCAACAAGCATCTTTATATGCACCACTCTCCAACCAAAATGAATTCATATTGAATTTTGGGTAAACTGAGTGACCTGCAGCAAAAGGAGGCAACGGTACCCGTGTAGAAAGAATGGATTTGAAATAGATGGAAAGTGGAATCTACAAACGGATAAAAAACAGAAAAATCAAAGCATAAAATAATAATGTAAAGAACACGTTGAAAAGGCTTGAGACAGATAATCTGTGTGGCGGCCTGCTGGGTCTGTTCTTGATGTTTTCCTAATGGTAGCAACCTAAAAAGTAAACGGAAAGTGTCTGAGGCGCGTCTGCCATGTTCCTGCAGCCACAGATCCTGGCCGGATGCTACGGACCCTTTCAGCTCCCGTCCCTATCCTCCGCAGGGCCCTGCTGTCTGCCATATTGCAGCTATTGGAGCACTGATGTGGCCGTTTGTGTGCGGCCGACGCAAAAATGCAACCCGAAAGTGTGTAATTGTTATCGGGGGAATATGTCGATTCAGTAACCAGCTGCATGCATCACTACGGGTTATCTCCCAGCTGGCCCATTAATATTAACGCCCGTGCGTGTTGGAATTTCTGGCATCTTGCAGCTACGCAGCGAGAAAACCTCTTTGGACAGCCGTTATTTTGATTCCTCTCACCCGATGGCTGTGATGCAAAAAAAAGGCAAACATCAAATCAATTCCAGACATCAGAGTTCTTATAAGGTTGCCGGCCTTCCTGTCTGTATTATAAAAAGAAACTGCCGCGCGTCTATTTTCACTCCTGCGAGGGAGGTGGATGTTATGGACGTCTTTGTGACGTTGGTGGAACAGAAGGGGAGCTGACTCACTTCGTTCTGGCAATTATTTCCCTCATATGGACTCTTGTGTCGGCAGCGTGGTAGAATGGAGAAAGGGTGGTGGCGTTGTTTATGTAAGAATTGGAGGAAAATGAAAGTTTTGTTGGAGCCTCTCGTAATCACACCGTAGAAAGCCTCCACTGGCACAGACCTTTGTTTTGTGTGGTTTAGGTGAGGGTTACTGTACCTTTTTTGTGCAAATGAAAACGTGTCCGTGAGAAACCCGCTTGTAGGATTGAGCTGGTGTCTTGGGCTGTGCTCCAGACTCAGGGTGGGGGGGGGGGGGGGTATTATCACCGAGCTTGGTTTTCCAGCGTGGCACAATCCCTCCGGGGTACGTGTGATCGAGCAGATCTCTGATTTGTTTGGTGTTCTGCCATCGCGCATGATGACATCCAATCTTCAGTCCATGTGGGTTTCCAGGATTTGCTGAGAAAGGAAGCTGCACTGCATCGGCGTGAAATGCAGCAGTGCCCTAACAGTCTCCTTCACTGCAGGAATTTCTTCCTCTGTAGCTGTGTTTTTTTTTTTGCTCCTTGCCACTCGGCTCGACAACCATCTGCGTTTTATCCGCGGCGTCAGTCTCGCTCTGCCGGATACTCAAACCTGTTTCCTTCTTCACAGAGGACATTTTTGGATGCTCAGAAAGCAGTAATCGAAGATTTTGCCATGAACAAAAACAAGCGAGACAGAGAGTTCTACAGCGTAGACGTCGGGGATTCAACATTTACAGTATTAAAGCGATACCAGAATCTAAGACCCATCGGCTCAGGAGCCCAGGGAATCGTCTGGTGAGTGGTTCAGCATCATCCTTATTCTGCTAATTTATGCGCTGTTAAAAAAAAAATGGATCACTCTTTCCTACATGTCACTGAAACGTTTGAGTATCAATAAACATATGATGCCGTTTTTGTGATAAATTCAACATTAGTTATGCTTTTTATGAGAGATGCACAGAGAAATTGACTCATGAGCAGAATCTGCTGATTTTATTGGTTAATCGACCGTGACCCAGATATTCAGCTTACATGAAACAAATACATATTGCCTTTTCCTAATTAGTCAATAAGCAGTACATGATTGTGCCAATATCTCCTTTTAATTGTCGATGAGTGATTAAAGCTAAATTGAATCTTATTCTAGTAATGTTTTTTATTCGGGCATTCACAAACCTAAAGATCTGACTTACGTTCTTACCACTGAATGCACCAGATCTAGCTGACAGTAGCAATATATTATGTAAATGAAAGGCTCGAAGTTAGCTATTGTTCAGTGTCAGTAAGGTATTTAATATGAAGTCAGAGAAGAAGCCATTTAAAAGGAAACCGTATTTTCCACACGTCGACATGTCTGCAGTTCATTCAAGCTGCAAGAGAGAGAGAGAGAGAGCAAGACTTCCAGGAGATGACAGGAAGGCTCAATGGAGTACAGCCAAGTTGCTCTTTTTTAAATACTTTTAAGCCTCCAGCCTCTAAACAAAAATGTTAGAAATGTTGGCCACCTTTGTGAAATTTGTATTAAGGCAAGGATCTATGTTTAGTTTGGCAATTCAAACTTAGACTGCTTTTTAGTTAGGCTAGGCACACTAATCATGTTACAAGATGCTAAAGCTAGTTTTAAAATGTCGACCCCATGATGATTTTGTCTTTATCTTAAAATGATAAAACAGCATCGCTCTGTCACGCACAGGGGAACATTCAATCTTATATAAATAAATAAATTGATGGGAGAAAGGCTTGGGGAAAAAAACACAATCTAGCTCTTCAATCTCCTGAATTAAAGTTACTAAAAAGATATAGGAATTGGCCAAAATCAGACTCAGCTAACCTCTGTAAAATTGGCCGCAAAAATCTTAACAGTGCATCTCTACTTTTTTTATTTCTGTTTGGACACATTTGTGTGTAAAGATGTCAACTGTCCCCCATTCTGATGCATTTCTCTCGCTATCTTTGCCGTTCAGCTCCGCTTACGACCAAACCCTCGAACGAAATGTTGCCATCAAGAAGTTGAGTCGACCCTTTCAAAATCAAACTCATGCCAAGAGGGCATACAGAGAGCTGGTCCTAATGAAATGTGTCAATCACAAAAATGTAAGTGTGCGGATATTGCGACATGCTATGCATTTCACAAGTAGGGAAGACAGAAACGCGTATTCTCACGCCCTCAGCATGTTTATGCTGATGTGAAAGCGTGACTAAATAAATGTATCTCTTTTTGTCTTCACAGATAATTGGATTATTAAATGTGTTCACGCCACAAAAATCCCTAGAAGATTTCCAAGATGTGTAAGTAAATAAAAATAGCCTGCGCTGTTACTGGAATCAGACCGTGTCGTACGTGTTGCCAAAAGCCAAATCCCTGCCAGGATCATGAACCCTTTTTTTCCTCTGTCAGATACTTGGTGATGGAGCTGATGGACGCAAACCTGTGTCAGGTCATCCAAATGGAGCTGGACCACGAGAGGCTGTCCTATCTGCTCTATCAGATGTTGTGTGGCATCAAACACCTCCATGGTGCCGGGATCATTCACAGGGTGAGCAGCAGCTGGCCACGAACACACAGCCTGAAGTCAGGCCAATGTTCTGAAGTGTGAAGTCCTGAACTACGTGACACTGAAGTGTAAGGGCAAACAGGCAACTGGCACCATTACGGGATTGCTGGATGTATATAGTCCCTTAACTACTGAAAAAAACATTTAGAAAACACCGGGTACGACGTACATGTTATTGTGCTGATCAGTCCTAAAACTGTGCATGGATTTAAAGGGTCTGAGCCTAAAATCAGAGCGACCAGTCTCTGTGAAATGCCCTTGAACGAACCACCAAATTTCCTGCCGCGTTATTTGCTGCTGACGTCGGCTGATACAGCCCGCTAACCGCCAAATTGACAGTGACAGGTGGATGCGTCATTTTGCCATATGCACCAGTAACCAGAAGGGCACTCGGAGAGCAATTCCTCGACGAAATACAATTCCCATCTCTTACAGTCTGAAAGGAAACAGCCTTATCCTCACCGAGTGCGCCCAAACAATGCAGGGGGAATCGCAGCTGCGTGTCAGATTCAGCGCCCTTCACACTCATTGAGATCCCTGCTTAAAATCAGGGGTAAAATGAAATGTCTTTACTGCAGTAGCATACGTTCACATTGAATGTTTTTGAAAAATCTCACCCGCTTTTTGAGTATGTTGTTACAGAATAAAATTTTAGAAAATATGTGTATACAGGGCCTTGCACAAGTATGTCCTCATGGTGTGATGCATCTTGCTCAGTAGTGCTGCTGCTTCTGGAGCCTTTAACAAAAGCTGTGCTTATACTGACAGATCATGTGACGCATAGATTACACACATGTATACTGTTTTGAGTCATTTGCATATGTTATTATTGTAAGTTTATGCTTATTGTGTGCTTTATGTGTCGTAATTGACTCTTAGTATGCTGCCAGTCTTGGCCAAGTCTCTGCTGAAAAGTAGATCTTTGATATCAGTGGGACAAACCTGGTTAAATAAAGGGTATTATTATGATGATGATGATGATGATTATTAGTAGTAGTAGTAGTAATAATAATAATAATAATAATAATAATAATAATAATAATAATAATAATAATAATAATAATGTGCATTCATCACATAAAATAAAATTCAAGAAATTTTAAATTACCGGTTGAAATTTAACAAAATAAGCAAAAAAAAGCCAAGGGAGGTGAATAGCATTTCACTGTTGAATTGGCCATAATCTTTAAACCATTTTTCTCCTGAAAGACCCAACGACCACATATTCTCAATAATCGAGAAGAGGCCACCAGATTTTTGTTTGAAAATCAAAACGCCATGGCTTCCCTTTCGCCAGATCTTGAAGATGAATGTTAATTTATTTGCAGCGATAATGTAGAAAATAAACCGATTCATGTCCCTGTAGGATCTGAAGCCCAGCAACATAGTCGTCAAATCCGATTGCACGCTGAAGATTTTGGACTTTGGCTTGGCCCGGACGGCTGCCACGGGCCTCCTGATGACGCCGTATGTGGTCACACGCTACTACAGAGCACCAGAAGTTATCCTGGGCATGGGCTACCAGGCCAACGGTGAGTGATCAGTTTGGTACAGCATCTGTTGTCCAGTCCCTTTTTACTGTTATACTATTAAGATTGCTACTCTTATTATCTATATTCACTGACATGAAAGCAAAATTTGCTGCAACTCTGTGATCCACTCGATGCCTTCTGTGGGGAAAAAAAAAAAGACTTATAAGAAAATGCTCACTATCAAGCCTCTAACATGTAACTAACCTGTTGCTATGCATTTGTCCCTTCTTTTACTGACTCTGTTTAATGTGGTCCACTTCATTAGTGGACATATGGTCTGTGGGCTGCATTCTGGCAGAAATGGTTCGCCATAAAATCCTTTTCCCTGGAAGGGACTGTATCCTTCTGCCTGCTGAATATTTCCTCTATGTTAACAGTCGCTGTCCAGTCTTTCTTGTTTCTGTCAGGCTTTTTGCTTGTTTGTTTTTGAAGATATTTGTTTCTACATTACATGAAAATGCTAATTTATACAAATCAACTCAGAACTAGTGGGTAGTTGTTGGCTGTACATCTCAATAACGATGCCAGTTTTGTTTCTTTAGTTTGTTTTTCCCTTATCTGCCAATCAGCGCTCTCTAGCTTTTTTTTTCCTATCATGCCTGCTCGTTGCTGAATGGTCTCAATTTTCGTCTTTGTACCCCGGCCATTCTCTTTGCTTTTCTCTCACATTGTCTGTTTATACATGTGTATATATTTTTTTCTCTTTATCATTTATTTGCATGTCCACCTGTCTCTCCCTAATGTCCACCCGCAGTGGATGTGTGGTCAGTGGGCTGCATTGTGGCCGAGATGATCAGGGGGAGCGTACTGTTCCCTGGCACTGATCGTATCCTTCCCCTCATTGAGCAAAATGTCATCATTTCATTATGAAGATATTCACCACCATCATGAAAGTATCTTCTGTTGTTGTCTTATTTTATCCATCACACTCTCCCACCTTCATTGCTTGCGCTACTGAACCCGCCTATAAATTCTTGAAGCTGTAGTAATTGAGTTAATGTGTAGTGTCTGTTTTTTTTTGTTTGTTTTTTGTTTTTAATGGCTGCACAGTTGCTGAAATGTCTTTTGGACTGTTAGAAATGTCTTCGTTTTTACAAAAACTTTTACAAAACCCATAAATATAATTTATTTGTGCTCAATTGAAATGAAACAAGAAATGAGAACTTAATTTGGTCATGCAATTATGTAGGTATTTTTTATTTATTTTTTTTGCATATAAGGAACTTGTGAATATGTACAATCTAAATTTACATGCACACCAAAAATTTAGATTTAGCATCAGATCAGCAACAAGATATGACATAATAGATGGTTTCATTATCTATTTAGCCACTTTTGAGGGATTTTAAACCACTTTTTTATAACAGTTTATTAAATTTTGCTTAGTTTCAGTGTATATTATGCCTTTTTGGATCTGTATTTTTAAAGGGTCACCATGCAAGTTTAATTAACCCTTTTTTATACATTAATTTGGTTTAGTGCTGTACCTAAAATCGTTGCCCTTTCGCATTATACAACTGGGTCAAACTAATTTGATATTCAGATTTAGCTTAGTGGACAACTCAGTCCAAACCAAAATTTTCTGTGGAGATATGCAGCTAGAACAGAAGCTAGCTAGACGCTAAAAGGATGAGATTAGACTAGCTGGAAAACAAATGACAACGTTATGGTCCTAGTGTTATTATGGTCAAAGCGTTGAGTTGAAAGCAATGATCCGTTTGGTACTTCTAGGAAAACCTCATCAGATTCTCTTTTAAGCTGAACTCTATGGACAGTTGGGTAAGACTTTTTTTGTTTGTAAGGCACGTAGTTCAAAATCCTTAAGATAAGGCTACTTGAAGGTCAAACTATGTGAAAGATGACAAATGATATTACTTGATGTATAGATTATGTGGTGTTTAAGGTGTGGCAGTAAGAAGAATTTGTGTGAAAGGCTCCAGCAGCTCAGCTGCTCACAAGAGTGGGTGACATTATCAGTTTTAGACGCTTTCTTCAAAGATTTTATGAAAAGAATTATCTAAAAAAACATAAGAAAATACTAAAAAGCTGAAGCACTGAGTTGTAACCAGATTTCTAAGTTTAAATGGTACTTCTAGGTGGAAGTTTGAGGATAAATAATAATATTTTTAAAGCTTGTCCCATTCATGTTTATGGGAAGAAATAAAGCTATGCAGTATGAGCAGCTATTGTTGAAATATCAGCATGTGTAATATCCTAATCATAAAGGATGGATAGCATAGGATGCTATTTGGAAAGGTATTCTTTCATTCTATAGCAATCAATAGCTTATTTGGCAAGTTGGATGGACTCTAGCGGACCTAAACTTAACCCCTGACTTAAATTTTAAGGGCTAAGATACTAAAGCCCACGGAGAATGATGAGAACATTGTTTAATCATCCGGAAAGAAGATTGTGAAAATGTGGGTTAATTGATAACTGTCGTCACAAATTTTTAGCAATTGAATCACAATTATATATTTTATATTTTGAATGCTTGATGGCATTCACACAATGAAAGCGCCATTGTCGGCACTTGGTTCGAGTTGTTTTATGGGTAACTATTTGCTCATTGGTCAGGTCTGTTCAAAGTACATTGCTACAGAAGTGGTACGGTCCGTTTAGGTACAAATTTAGAGATATGAGGCATGTTGCCATATTGGTTTAGAGCAAAAACCCTTTTACACAGTATTCTGCTTCATTGTTCATTTGTTTAACAAAAATTAAGATTAAAAAAACCCTGTTAATCATTACCATGGACTTTTTGCTCTTAGTTTGTGTGCGTGTGTGTGCACGAGCGCGTGTGTGTGTGTGAATTTGTGTTTATATAAACTCAAGGAGAGCTGCCTGTGTGTGCAACCTCAAAGCAAAGTTAAATGTCACGCTGCCCTTCTGGAGTGTTACAGTATCAGCATGCGCCTGTGTTTGTGTGAGGTCCTTTCCTTTAACATTTCCACTTCAGATATCGACCAGTGGAACAAGGTAATTGAGCAGCTAGGCACTCCATCTCAGGATTTTCTAATGAAGCTGAATCATTCGGTGAGAACTTATGTGGAGAACAGACCACGGTACGCAGGATACACTTTTGAGAAACTCTTCCCAGATGTGCTCTTCCCTGCAGACTCAGATCACAACAAACTGAAAGGTATATAATCAAACCACAATTATGAACATAATTTATATTTTTTTCCCCTAATCAATACCAATAGCACCATATTTGCTTTTTTAAAAAAATCTTTTCATAGCAAGCCAAGCCAGAGATCTGTTATCCAAGATGCTGGTGATTGATGCGTCAAAGCGAATCTCTGTGGATGAAGCCTTGCAGCACCCATATATTAATGTTTGGTACGACCCTGCTGAAGTGGAAGCGGTGAGTGGATCACTGAAGGGATGAACAGATTATGCAAGTGTTTATTACATTGCATGAAGTGAGAAGTTGGCATTTCTCTTGCTGTACCAGGATGCCTTTGAAGCCAATTTAGCATTTCCTCTTCTGCTTTTTCAGCCTCCGCCAAAGATCCCAGACAGGACACTGGATGAAAGGGAGCATACTGTGGAGGAGTGGAAAGGTTAGACAACTTGCTTAGCTTTCTAGCTCTGCACTTTACAAATTCACTTGTCAGATTTGAAACACAAATACAAATTCATCAGGCTTTGCGTCCCTTAGGATGCTCCAAGTCACTTTTACTGTTTTAAATGAATAGATAACAGCTGGCTTTAAGGTACAGTGGCTTGCAAAAGTTACTTGAACCTTTCCACATATTGTCACATCACAACCACAAACATAAATATATTTTATTGGAATCTTCTGTAAAAGACCAACACAAAGTGGCATACAATTGTGAAGTAGAAAGAAAATTATACATGATTTAAAATTTTTTTTGCAAATAAACAAAAAACAGCGATTCAGTCCTCATTTCTCCGAGTGTAACCAATCGCCTTCAGAAGTTGCCCGGTGGTTGCTAATGACAGAAAAGAGTCCACCTGTGTGTAATCTAATCTCAGTGCAAATACAGCTGCTCTGTGACGGCCTCAGAGGTTGGTTAAGAGAACATTGGGAGCAAACAGCATCATGAAGTCCAAGGAACACACCAGACAGGTCAGGGATAACATTGTAGAGAAGTTTAAAGCAGGCTTAGGCTATAAAAAGATTTCCCAAGCTTTGAACATTTCACAGGACACTATTCAATCCGTCATCCGGAAATGGAAAGATTATGACACAACTGTAAACCTACCAAGACAAGGCCGTCCAGCTAGACTTACAGGCCGAACAGGGAGAACAGTGATGCAGCCAAGAGGCCCATGGTGACTCTGGAGGAACTGCAGATATCCACAGCTCAGGTGGGGGAATCTGTCCCACTGTATAGAGAACTAAAAGTAAGTCACATTTTCTTGAAATTAGTGTATTTGTCCTTGATTTGAGCAGGTAATTAAGATTATCTGCCAATGGAATGAGTATTTTTACCCCTAAAATAAGACAATTAGATATACTGCACTTGAAATAAGATGATGGAGACGAGCTGTTCTTATTTTAAGTGCTAATAAAAATATTATTCCATTGGCAAATTATCTTATTTACCTGCTCAAATCAAGGACAAATGCACTCATTTCAAGAAGATTTTACTTATTTTTAGTTCCCTTTTTGGACATCTGTTAGTCGTGCGCTGCACAAATGTGGTTTTTATTGAAGATTGCCAAGATGAAAGCCGTTATTAAGAGAAAACCATGAAATGTCCCATTTGCAGCAAGAATGTGAAAGAAAGTGCTTTAGTCAGATGACACCAAAATTTAACTTTTTGGCCAAAATAAAAAAACGCTATATGTAGTGGAGAACTAACAGTGCACATCACTCTGAACGCACCACCATGTCAAATATGGAAGATACTCAGAGTTGTAGGGAAGATGGATGGAGCCAAATACAGGGCAATCGTGAGACTGGGGCGGAGGTTCACCTTCTAGCAGGACAATGACCCTAAACATAAAGCCAGGGCTACAATGGGATGGTTTAAATCAAGACATATTCATGTGTTAGAATGGCCTAGGTAATGACCAGACCTAAACCCAGTCGAGAATATGTGGCAAGATCTGAAAACTGCTTTCACAAATGCTCTCCATCTAATCTGACTGAGCTTGAGTTGTTTTGCAAAGGAGAATGGGCAAACATTTCAGTCACTAGATGTGCAAAGCTGGTACCCTACAAGACTCGCAGCTGTAATTGCAGCTAAAGGTGGTTCCACAAAGTATTGGTTGCTCTGTGACCTTGGCTGTTCTCGTATGAATGGTGGGTTAGCCCTTCATTTGGCCGCCCCAGAAGCAATTAAATGCAAACATCTGAGATTCTGGGGCAGGGTCAAATGCAGTTTAGAGAGAGCAGGCAACCCAGTCACCCTAATCTCAGTTTCAAGCAGGGGAAGCATACTCAACACACCAGGGCCACACAGAAACAATGCAAAAATCGCTCAGGGCACATTTAACATATCATTTATGTGAATCTTGTTTGTTTCCCTTTCTAATGCCGCCCTGAGTAACTGCCCACAAGGCCTTTTTCATATACAGTTTCTGGTCCTTGGTCTTTATAATCATTTATTCTGTAATGTAATACATCTCTGAAGCTTCCCAGAACAGCTTGATTCATACTACAATTAAGTTGCACAAAGGTTTTTTTATACATACTGATTAGGTAACCTTTGAAGGAAGTTGGTTTTACTAGATTCCGCCTCTCGCCCATTGACAACTGGAGATAGGCACCAGCACACAGCACACAAATGCATACCACACTTGTCCAATTCCTTTTACTTCCACTTTATAACTAAACACTTCTTTGGTCCCATACAATTACAACATAATACATATCAGTTTGTGATTGCACTGTGACAAAGTTCAAGGCGAACAAAAATGTTTTTCAGGTACTGTGTGTATGAAAAACAATCAAGGCACTAAAAACTGGATCATTTTTCACATCCGAATGTTCGTAAGGATTTTAAAAGCCTAGTTTGTGTCTTTCCGCTGTGGGGAACATGATTCTGTCCGGCATAGGAAAGATTGTGATTAAATATCAGTTTCAGTCGTGCAGCAAGATGAGCTCATCTCAATGCCTGTCAGGTGATAATGACCCCCTCTCTCATTTTTAGAAGGGTCATACACCAGCATACCCCGTCCAAATTAGAAACGTGATGTTGTTTGGGCTGCACAGTATGCTATACACTAGAGTGACCATATTTTGATTTGCAACAAAAAACGGACACTCTCTAATGATTCTCTGATAACTTAATGAAATGGTTAGAGTTTTACATATTTAAAGAATGCCTGTTCTGTGTGGTTACACAGAATTAACCTGGCAAGCCAGATTGATAATGTGTAGCACTCTACGTTCTGCACATTATCAATCTGGGACTGCTCCCATTAGAATCTGTTTTGGGAAAGGAGAGACATTGAGCAGAACTCTTTGAGCTGATTGGGTGAAGCGACGCCTAGTGCCCGCCTACCTTTAGCTGGTTGGCTTTAGCTGTGGGCTTGTCAGCTCTTGCTTTTGTCGCACTTGCATGTAGGGGTGGGCGAAATGAAGAAAATCTAATATCACGATATCTTTAGGCTATATCACGATACACAATATATATCGCAATATGTTCAAATAACCTTGAATAACAAATATTTTTAGCCAAATAGTGCCTAAAGTTGCATTGGTATATCTCATATTAACGTGTCAGGTTTTTTTTTTGTTTGAAAAATTTATTGCAAAATAAAAATTAATTTAAAATGTTTTATTTTATCCATTTACATAAACACGTGGAGTTTACAAGAGTCTTCATTTTGCATTGGATGACGTTTTTAGGTTGAACAAATTTGTGATACTGCTACTTTTTGTGGCAATGGTGTTACGGCATGTTTTGCAAATAACCACATTTTGTTCGACATCCTTCCACTGCCTGAAAAGCTCGCTGTCGCCATAGTTCTCGCTGTCTCGTCAACGTTAAGTAAGCGCACAGGTTCGTTGTTGTGTGCGCACACCAGAGAGCTTTCTGGTTTGGAGGAGGAGCGAGTGATGCGTTCACAGCATGTGGGAAAACTAAACTCACAGTGAATTAATTACAGCCGCTCAATCTTGCCATTAAAATTTATACGCGATGGTCGCGAGAAAGTCATTTTAACTATCGCGCGGAGGAAAACTTGAGATACATCGAGTATACTCGATATATCGTCCACCCCTACTGGTATGTCCCGCCTTAAACCTTAATACTGCAACGTGACTGGCCCGAGCCATTTTTGATTCGGACACAGGCGGTTAGAGCCAGAGTGGTACAAGACGGACTCTTGTGTGTTTGTGAACGCACAAACCGGACAGAATGTGAAGAGTGGACATGTCGGGGCAAAAGAGCACGTTTGGTCACCCTGTTATAAACCCCAACCTTAATTTAAAGATCTGAAGTTCCTGAATACACGCATGAACAGTTCTCCTTAATCCTTTCACCTTTTGCTGCTCTTTTTGTTTTTCTAGAGCTAATTTATAAGGAAGTGACTGAATGGGAAGAACGTACAAAGAATGGAGTGATTAGAGGTCAACCTACTGCTTTAGGTGAGTAATCACTTTAACTTAGGTTAGTTAAGATAAAGTGCAATAAACTGAGGTATAATAATTATGGGGAAGAAATAATTTTACCAGTTGTTGCTCATAATCATAGGTAGATTTTGATATGACGCTATGAGTATTAAAATTGCATACTGTTTTTATTGTGTACAGTTTACAGCTTAGAATAATTAAAAAAAGTGGCAAAACATTTGTCCAGTTTTTTAAACTTCTCCAAGTTCTAAAATTGTATAAACAGAACAAGGTTACATTTAGGTATTTGGCATTTGTGGTCTACGTCTAAAGTCCAACCCCCGGGCTCTTTATGTCTCAGTGACACCTGTGCATTTGCATGTTTTTCGCAGCACAGGTGCAGCAGTGATAGACAGTCCTCCTCAGCCCACGTCCTCCTCCTCCTCCTCCTCTTCCTCGACCAACGACGTCTCCTCCATGTCCACGGAACCGACCGATCCCAGCAGCGATCCCGCTGTGGGCTCGGAGACAGACAGCAGCTTGGACAGCCACACGTCTCTCAGTGCGCTGGCCTGCTGCAGATAACTACAAAAGCACACATCTGCTGTAAATGTTTAAAACGTAACCTTTCCTCATCAGTGTGTGTGTGTGTGTGTGTGTGTGTGTGTGGATGTGACGGGAGCGTTTTTAGACAACTTGAACTCCATGTTAGTTTGTAGAGTTGAGGATTTACTGTACAGTTTGTTCTTTGTCCCCGCTTCCACCTATAATGCTGTAAATGATTGTGGTTTGGAAGTGTATCATGATTACTGTATTTTTGCTGCAAAAAATGAAATGTTTTGATGTGAAACTGTGATGTATGTAATGGAAGGGATTTGAGTGTCCTTTTATCTACTGCTGTTTTTTTACTTACCACTGCAGTCAGAAAAAAACAATGTAATGACTGCAAAATCATGTTGAGTATATTTTTGCTTTTTAGTGGACTTTTGAAGGAACTTCTAGCAATTCGCTCAGACAGCCGTTTATAGCACATTTCACCTTGAGCTGTAATGCTAATTATATGACGAATGGCTTTGTTTTCAATCTGTTACTAAGTTTTCTCGTAGAAAACAGATATCGGTGCAGCCAACTTAATATATTTCTTTTTACAAATCCGTCTTGATTGTGTGCATCTGATGAAAAATCTAATGGTAAGGTTTTATTTTTTACTATAAAAATGTTATAAACAAACCTCATTGTTCCCCGTTTGCGGGCGTAGACGTAATTTGTAGGGGGCGCTTGGTTGGATGAGAAGAAAGGGTGAATGTTGCAGAGAAATAAAATGTTGACTTGGCAGGGGCGTGCTGTGAAAATTTAACATAAAACATCAGCCATATGTATTGGCACCCTGGTGGAGATGTTGAGAAAGCTGTATAATGTATATTTTATTGCAGTAGCATGATCTCACATGAACAGAAAAATTAAAAAACTGACAGACTTAACTTGAAATTTAGAAAATTGCATATTGTGTGTGGACATGGCATTTTTGTTTTTAACAACGTTAACTTCCGGTACAGTTATTGGTACTCGCTGTTCTTTGCTCTTTACATCAGCGGTTCTTTTCATCATCAAACTATGAAGGGAAAGGTACTCATGACCCCCAACTATCGTTGGACTGTTCAGGGTGTCCTAACGAGTCAGTTAAACAGAAGCACAGTGCTCCAGTACTAATTAGATAATCTCGCTCAAGAACAAGTAAGTTAAGTATCATTTAAAGAAATGTTTAAGTTATGTGTATGTTAAGGGGATTGGTAGAGTACCTAAAATTGAGCCACCTGTGATTTTATTTAAAAAAATATTTCTTATAGAAAACGTACTCAAAGATCAGATTATGAAGGCATTTCCAATGTGAGATTGTGATGCTGCTGAAGGACAAATTTAAGATGTTGCTGTTTACACATATTTACCAGGGCTGCCAATAAATGTGTCCACATATGCAGAGGTCTCCGGTCAATGGAGTAGTGGACTATAATTAAAGACAGGCATCAGAGACTGATGTTACATATAAATTAGTCACATTTATATGTATCCTGTAAGACTCAAAGTGTCAAATACAATATTTAATTTAAGTGTCCTTACTCAGTTCAGTGGTTCTCAGATCCACCTCACTTCCATCGCTACCTTCACACCATCAGTCAGTCACATGTTCACTTTCAAAAACACAATCTGTCACAAATCAGTAAAATAAAATGCAAAGTAGATGTTTTCCATGATTTATTTCAAGCTAGAAGATATCTAGTATATGTAATTTACATCAGACTTAAAGATAATCATATGAACTTAGTTTTATGTAGTATGATTTATGAATTAGTGTAGTCATAAATCTGCCTGTACATTTTACTTTAGATGTGTGTTTTCTTAGGATCAGAAACCGGTTCTTTTCCAACCTGCCATGGTGGCTATGTGTTTTTTGATGGCTCAGATTCTCAATAGCTCCAGCTATTAACCCTTTAGTATCATCTCAGCTGAATGCACTTTGTAGATCACCAAAATTGTCCCAAGTCGTCTTATTTTACATCACAAGTCTTGCACTTCCTTTGTTATGGTTTTACCCTCATTTGGGTGCATCTCAATAAATTAGATTGTCTTTGAAAATTTTATTTGAGTCATTTATTTCAAAAAGTGAAACCCCTATGGAGATTCATTACACATATATGTGACTTAGTTCAAGTGTTTGTTAGTTTTAATGATTGCCTACAGCTAATGAAAACCTACATTTTACATAAGATATATATTTTTAAAGGATTTCCATACAAAAGTGGCCATATTTTTCACATGATGTTGAAGACTGTTGACAGTAATACAGCAGGCTTTCATTAACCTTCTACATCCAGAGAGTGTGCCACAAAATGTCATTGCTAAAGAAGATGGTTGTCCACAGAGTGTCAAATCTTGGCTCATCAACAGAATGTTCAGAGGATGGAAAAAGTGCAGGGCAAAAGAGGTATAAAAAATAAACCAATAAACCTTAGTCTTGAGCAGTAATAATTCATGCATGATGATCCCTGGTAGTATATTGAGTCCATATATTCTACATGAATAAATGTAGCTCTTTAATATATTAAAAATCTTGTCGGTCAATTTTCTGCGAAGGTGAATTTTGGATTTTATTAGCTAACAGAAATAAATACTTGAAATACTCTGTACATCTGTCACCATAATAAATATATATATATATATATATATATATATATATATATATATATATATATATATATATATATATATATAACTTTTTGAAAGCAATTACAGAAAGACATTTTTGAAGATATTCTAATTAATTGAGATGCACATACAGAGAGCTAGAACAGTCCTACACAGCTTCTCTCACCATTTGTTTAGGTACATTTTTAAGAACGATGATGGTATTCAGTACCTCTCAGATGGTGCAGACGTCTCCGTAGGGTTTGGCCAAGCAACATCAACAAAGTTATCCTCACATGCTGCGGTTTTGGAAGGTTATGTGAAGTTTGGCCTCTAAATCAGACGTTCCCCAACTAAAACTGCTACTTATAAAGTCTCACATTTTTATAATATCTGTCAAGAACAAACAGGACTTTAAAATCGTATAGATGGAAATGCTACAACACTTTTGGATTCCTTGTCATTAAGGGAGAAATTTAAAATGTATTCTTGTGATAGATTTTATGGAATGACAAACTAAGATCTTGGTCCAGAGGAGTTCTTGGTTGGCACCAGTACTGGTCAGCATAGGCACAGGACAGCTACATTGAAGTGGAAATATGGCTATCTTTGTTGCACAAGAGGTATGTTTTCTAAAAAGCTTTAGGACCGGTTGGTTCACCCAGTGACCGAGTGCCTGCAAGACCAGATAAAGGCAGTTTGGTCAGTTCTAATTGGCCCTTGTTGCTCCTGTTGTTAGATCGCCAAGCGTCTTGAAGAATTCCTCCATTTCCTTCTGGAGAAGAATGTTTCGATTTTCTGCATCCTGATGTGCCCGCTCTGAATTCCTGAGTCGAATCTCCAACATGTGAAACTTCTTCTTCTCCTGGTCCAGCTCCTCCTCGAGGCGGCTTACTTGGCACTGGTATTTCAAACAGGATTCCTCCAGCCTCAAAAGGAGAGAGGAAGATGTTACATGTTACTAATCATGCTGTTCGAATTGGCTATTTAAGTAAGAAAATATGGATTGATTAGTCTTACTTGCGAATCCGGGTTTTGTAGTTTAACTTTTGTTTTTTCAGCTCCTGCTTCAGTTGGGTCAGCTCGTTTGTGATTTCTTCACTTGTTCCGTCAATATCTTTATCATTTGTTCCATTTACCACCTCTGTGGTTCTCTCCTCATCTTGTTCTAACTTTGTTGCCTTGTCGCTGCCTTCTGTGTCTGACAACGAGATCTCAAATGGTGTCCAGATAGATGAAGTTTCAGCAGGTAGACTTAGGCTGGAGGGAGCGACATTGTCATAGGCAGAGAGTCTGTGGGATTTGTGGAGGACTCTGTGAGACTGGGAGCTTTGAGGGGATTCTAGGTCATAGTCTCTCTGTGTGTCCTTGAGCAGAAGAGTGGTTTCTTTAAGAGATTGGGTGGAATCCTTTAGAGACAGTGTAGAGTCTTTCACTCTTTCACCTGATGAGGTCGTGCGTCTGTGCGCTCGGAGGGACGACAGGCCATTCATCAGCCAGTGGCTTCCACCAGATGCTGACACATCCCCTGCTGAGCCTCCCATTTTCCCCTTCGCCCCTCCAGAGGCTGCATTGCCCTTGAAGGAGCACCTCCATGACGGTAGAGCTTTGGCCTGTTTGCTGGGACTTACAGCGACTTCACTTTCTCCTTCGGTTTTGATGTTGGCTTTTTCATCTAATTTGTTCATGTCATTGCTCTTAATCTGGATTTTCTCAACCTTCTCAGATGCAACAGAATTTGAGGCAGTCAACTCACTGTCCATCGAAGCAGTGCAAGGTGTGTGGTTTTCTTTGGGGTTTGAAGAGTTCGTACTTGTTGTGGGATTTTGCGGTTCAGTATCTTCTTGTGAAACCCATTCTACTTTGGATCGTTTAAACTCCTGTTGGGGTGGAAGAGATTTGATCTCAGTTCGGGCGTCCTCATTTGGGTAAAGTCGAGAGTGTTCACTAATCAGAACAGTCATCAAGTGCTGCACCTGGGAACTTCCTAGTTACAATTTAAGAAAAAAAAAACACAAATACTTGAGACATCTGGTGGGGATTAAATGGAAAATGTAAGAAGGTACAAATAAACTTTCACATATCAGGCATTACATTATGACCACCTTCCTACTAATGTATTAGTTAACCCTTTTGCTGCATAAACAGCTCTGACACATCAAGGTATGGACTCCATTGGACCCCTGGAGACGTGTCTCACAACAAGATGATAGCAGCAGATCTTTAAAGTCCTGTAGCCTACAAAAAAAAACTATCTACAGAGGCAACACCTTCAAATCTGTTGCCTCTATGGATAGTTTTTTTTCTTTTTGTCCAGGACATCCACAAATGCTTGACTGGACTGAGATTTAAGATAATCATGCGACCTGTCCGTGGTCTTAATGTTATGCCTGTTTGGAGTATGCTAAATAATCTCCAACCTTCCATCATCGTAACTGGATCCTCCACTCTTGGACGAAGAATATTAGGTCCAAAAACTGTGGCCAGGTTCTGAACGCTCATCTTATTGTCATTGGACTGCAACTGAACCTCATCCAGAAACCTGAGAAGAACACCCCAAAAACACAAGAAAATAGCATTAGTAACTTTTTTGCTAACATGTAACTGTTCGCCAGCATACTGAAACTGCTTATTAGCTAACTACAGCATTTCAGCTATTGATCAAAATAGGCGGAGGTCACTACTGGTGAAGTTGTTCCAGCAGCATATGTTTGAAACACAGTCTTACACTGTAGGTTGTAATAGCTAAAGGCTGGATATGTAGTCTGCTGAAATACGGGAAATTATTTTGGTTTTCTCAATCTGAAACTAAGAATGTTGTCACATGTTTGGTTTCAGTTCTGAAAATATCGCACCAAGTTTTACATTCCTAGGGGAATATTTTGATTTACAGGCTGCTGTTGGATGCTGCTGGTAACAATCAAGTTACTTTTCTTCTGGCTTTTCCCTTTCAGGGGTCAGCACATTGAGTCATCTGTCTCCATCTAACCCTACATCTTCTTTTATCACATAAACTACCTTCATGTCCTCTTTCACGGCATCCATAAATCTAATCTTTGATCTTCATCTAGGTCTCCAGCCTGGCAGCTCCAGCTTCAGCATCTTTCTACCAATGTGCTCACCAACCCTCCTCTGGCTTCATCTCCAAAACATCTAACATGAGCTCTCCCTCTGATGTGTTAATTTCTCAACACCTTCATCTGTGCTACCTCCAGCTCTCCCTCCTGTCTCTTCCTCAGTGCCACAGTCTCTAGACCACACAACGGTGGTCTCACCACTGTCTTGTATATCTTTTCTTTCATTCTCGCTGATAGTCTACCACACAACGAAACTGGTACTTTTTTCCACCTGTTCCAAAATGCTTTGACATGTTTCTTTACATCTTTTCCACACTTACTGTTGCCCTGGGCTCCTATAAAATCCTCCACTTTTTAAAATCTCTGCTTCCTGTAACTCCATGGCTCCACTTGGTTTCCTCACATTCACAGGTTAGCTGTCTTGCTACAGCTAATCTTCATTCCTATCATTTCCAGGGCAAACCTCCGTCTCTCTAGATTTCCCTCCACCTGTTCCCCGCCCTCACCACAGATCACAGTGTCATCTGCAAATATCATAGTCATCTTCCAACCTGCCTGTCACCACAACAAACAATCTCTGCCTCCCTTACTCGCCAACCTGTATAAATACTTCTTTCCCCCTAACTGTCCAACCTGTTATACTAGTTGGTGTATACCCTTTGTTTGGCCTTAGCTACCTCTGCCTTTACTATACGCCACATCTCTTTGAACTCCTGGCGACTTCACCCTGTGTTCCCGCCTCTTCTGGTGGAATGTATTCACGACAGCAATTTCCATCCTCTTTGCAAAATCTATTGACATCTGCCCTTCTGCATTCCTGTGTTCCCAGCTCTAATGTGTCCAATGAAATCTGCACCAATCACCACTCTCTCATCTCTGGGTATATTCTGCATCACATCATCTAACTCACTCCAGAATTGTTTCTTTTTCATCTAACTCTCATCCAACCTGTGAGACATAACCATTAACAACACTGAACATCACACCCTCAGGTTCTAGCTTCAGACGTCTCGTACTATCTGACAATCTTTTCACCTGAAATTTTGAACCATTTCTCTTTCCATCCACACTATGGTAGAATAGCTTGAACCCTGCTCTCAAGCTTCTAGCTCTGCTACCTTTCCACTTGGTCACTTAAACACACAGTATTTCTACCTTCCTCCTCTGCATCATGTCAGCCAACTCTAGCTTTTCTTGTCACAGTCCCAGCATTCAAAGTCCCTACTCTCAGTCCTAGACTCTTGCCTTTCCTCTTCTCTCTCTCTCTGACATGTTCTTACTCTTTAAAAACTCTTCTTCTTTGCTGACCAAAGGTAGACCAATTTCCACGGGTACCGTGTTGGTCACCAGTGTCCAGTCCAGTTTCTGGGCTAGACACGTCACCCGCTTTGCCTGTTGGCGGTGGTCAAAAGGCGCGGTGGTGCTGATGTATGGCAGCCTCACTTCTGTTAGCTTGCCCCAGGGCAGCTGTGGCTACAAAAATGTCGCTCACCACTGTCAATGTTTGAATGTGTGAATGACTGAATGTAGTGAAAAGCGCTTTAGAGTCCTCTAGACTTGGTCAAGCGCTATACAAGTGCGTGCCTTTTATATTACCTCAATTCAGTATACTGGATAGTGTTTGGCAAGGATAGCTGGCGTGCTAATGTTGCCATTTTAACTAACAATACCATTTGTAGCTAATATTTGAATGTCAGTTTCTGTTACCACGGAAGGTGATAGTAGTAATTAGCTGCTGTTGGCTAAGATGTTTTTAGTTGCTTCTTAATTTGATACTAGCAAAAGACAAAATGTGAGTAAAATATGTTTTACAGTATATTAGATCTTGTATGCCAGTATGTTTGCATGTTTTAAAATATAGTTTCTAGATTACCAATGTGTCTTTAAAACCTAAAAGTTATGCATTTTGAACTCAACTTGGCAAAAAAAGCTTTATTATTATTGTGCTGGGAATTATGCAAAAAGTGGCAGCCAGTCTCAAAATTCCTTCAGAAATGTTTCTTGTTTTTGAACAGTAACACTAAAGCTAAATAACATGCTGAGAGCATGTTATTTATGATGATTCAGAAGAGCAGACGTCATCCATTAAGTGACGTCTTTCCCTGATGACAGCAGTGTCGGTGTGAATGAATGCCATTTCCGAATCCTTAATCACAAGATGGCAACTAATGAAAACTGTTCCACTCAGAGAAAAGCCCGTGACTGATAAATAAAGCAAACTTACTTGCAGATGTATTTCAAGAGGTTGTAGTTGACCTGAGGAAGGGATTTCACCTGTTTGCTTAGTTCTATGATGGCCTTAAACAAAAACACAACAAAATGACGTGCTCATTTCAAAGACAAGACTATGAAGCAATAAGACCAAAGGAGTCCAAACGAGAATCGTACCATTTCTTTATCCTTGGTAAGAATCTGAGCGCAGGAGAGAAACTGGGTGTATTTGGAGAAAGGGATTATAGGCTCTGGCAGCTCTCGTATGTACAGCTTTAGCAGTGATGCCACTGTGTGGACGTCAGTGGAACTGTTGGAGCAGAAGATTCAGCAATATAAAATAGTAACCCACATATATAATGGCATATACATAAAATGCTCCCCGCTGCTGTCTCACCTGTCAAACACAGGCTTTTCGCCACGGTCAAAGGCATCCCGCAGTTCTCGAACGTGATTGGTTTGCCCAGGTGCTCTAAAAAGACCCTCCTCCTTGAGTCCCTGTTCACGTATGAAGCTGGCACACAGTTCAACCAGAAGAGGGACCTCTCGCTGAGGGCCACACTGTGCCTCGTATGACATTGTTGCCTGTAGGTGCTGTCCGAATACACCTGCAGCCACACACCGCAGCAAATGTGAGCTAATAGGTAAGTATTTTCTAATATGTGTATTCAAAAGGAGTGTTCTTTAAAGCATGAAAAGAAATGTGTGTTGGTGTGATCTCACCTCCACCAAGCGGGGCCCAGATAGCTCTACGTATGGCTCTGACCCATTCCTCCATGTCACTCTGTGAGTTAGCCATTAGTAGTAATGATTCATGACTTATGTTACTTCGATCCTTTTCTCCGGTTCCCCCTGAAAACACAGATTATGGTATACAAGAAAACATAAAAGGAGACTTCCTTGCGAGAGCTTTAATACCCTTTGAACTGTTTAAACTTTTTTTTTAACAAACAAAAATCTGACAAGTGTAGTGTGCTTTTCCATTTAGCCCCATCCATGTTGACATTCCTAAATAAAATGTATTGCAACCAACTGCCTTAGAAGTCATCAAAGTGTGTGTAATGCAGTCTGAGATCTGTGACGTCCTCAGGGGTTTGCTAGAGAACAATGGTGAAAAATAAAGCGTGCCAGTCTCAAGTCCTTTACAAACCCCTAATAGGTTTTCTTCTAGGAATGCACTGTTTTTACCTCCATCCATCCTCCCATCAACTCTGACCAGCTTCCCTGTCCCTGCTGAGGAAAAAAAAAAAGAAATACCCACAGCATGATGCTTCTACCGCCATGTATCACTGGGCGGATAGGGTGTTCAGGCTGATACGCACTGTTAGTTTTCCAGGTTATCGTTTTGCATTTAGGGCAACAGGTACAGTGTTGACACCATATTTCTAAGGAGGTCCCCATACAGCTTCTGTCAAAATAGAAATGGGACTTCTTATAGCTCTCTTGGCACTATTTCATGAAGGCCAGATTTATTAAGTGTGTAACTAATAGTTATTTCATAGGATCCTTCCCACCTGAGTCTTGATTCTCTGAAGTTCCTACCATCCATTTTTTAGATGATAGAGAGTGAACAGTGTTCTTTGTGATGCCTTAAAGATCGGCATATAGTTTTAAAACATAACCCTGTTCTTTCACATCTTTATTCCTGACCTGTCTGGAGCAGAGGTTCTTCTTGCAGGACACTGTCCATTAACAGGCGATCATAGCTACAACAAAGTGGTTTTTAGATCAAAGCATTTTCAGTGGAAATCGCCTGGATCTAAATCCTAATGAATTATTTGGCAAGGCTTGAAAACAAATGTTTAGAACCACTGGCTATCCAGTCTGACAGAGCTTGAACTATTTTGCAAAAAAACTATCAGTTTCTAAATCAGCAAAGCTGGTGGAGACCCTAACCAAAAAAAGGTGCTATATTTGTTGTGAAAGACGTTAACAAGTAGTTAGTGTTTACTATAAATATCAGTACCAGTCTTTTCAACAACCTTATTAAACCAAGCACCCCTGTAAAGTACAAAGCACGGGCATGAGCTCCGATTTTCCTTCTTCAAAGTTCAGTCAGCATGAGACCACCCTGTTTGACATTTTGGTTTGACATTTGCTTTATTTCACCACAGCTTTGACTTCCGTTAATGTGACTACGCAGATATAAAATAATAACAATTTTGGGGTAAAAGAACATGCATTTTGCCTTTTAACATAGCAGTTCAACACATGCTATTGGAGAGTTTTACAAATGCTTATCTGCACTTATTGTTACGCTCCGCATGGTGGTGCATAGCATGTTATGTAGGACAACCAACCTAGAAAGGGTAGTGTTCCCTGGAGACAGCAGCAGCAACTGCACCATGCTTCTCACTCACTTTTTTCTGTCCTTTGTTTTTTCACTCTAGTATTTTACTAACAAATTGTATCCGTGGGGTGAACGTTGACTGCAGTTCCTATATGGAAATTGGAGAGTAATTTGCATACATAAACCTGCCTCTTACAAATTGTTTTCTGGGTACATTGTGCTTTTGTCTGTGTTTTACTAAGGTCCCGCTGATTAGAAAATGAGCTCATCGTTTCATTTCTGCTGGTCTAATCATCTTTGAGAGATCTGCATTCTGGAGATGAAACAAATGAACATCTGCCCTTGATTCCCGTGCATCTGTGAAGCAATCTGAACCCTGCAGCTCAATTAAAGCTTAGCAAAAAAGGCAGTGAGATAAAGATGCAGATGTTGTTTTGCATAAGGTTAAAGACACACTACACATTTCAGCATCATTGGTAAGAACAGCAACACCCTAAACAAAATAAATGTACATTTACTCTCTTCATACTGAATATGGAATTTTGATGTAATATTTAAGAAATAAAATCTAAATAACATACACATAAAATCTTGCAACAAATATCTCCATTTTCATGAAAACAAAAAGTGTACTAAACAATCATTCCTACCCAGAAAAAAAATATTGTTGGTATTCAGCAGAGAAATGCTTATCAGTATCCCTTGAACAGGGATTAATGTACAACCTTACACAACAGAGATGGTACCCTTCCAACTCACCTGGAACAATTTCAAAAAGATGGCGACCGGGCTCATCCTGATTGGCTGAGACCTCATTGACTTGACTACCCTGAAGAGGAATGCAGCCCTGTAGGAGAAAGGAAGGAGCTGTGAGATGGAGTGAAAAAAAAGGAGTTCATGTTAAACATTGTGGAGTAGTGAGTACACAAGACTCTGGGCAACGGTCCAAAAGAGAGAGGTAATTGTGATTAAAGCAAGAGTGACTCAGGGGAACTTCTCTTCATCTACTTATCCCTGGGCTGGTTCTGGATGTAATGTCATTTCTGATCCACAGAGGGTTAAAAGTCAGCTTCTTAAGTCAGAACGACAGGGCAATTGCTCATGGCACTATAAGTGCACAAGTCTTGAGGTAATAACAAAACATAGTTTTAAATCAACATTTTAGATCAATACTAAGCAGTAAGGGCTGCACAGTGGCGCAATGGGTAGCACTGCTGCCTTGCAGCAAGAAGGTCTTGGGTCTTTCTGCATGGAGTTTGCATGTTCTCCCTGTGCTCTCTAAACTGTCCTTAGGTGTGAGTGTGTGTGTGAATTGTTGTTTGTCTCTGTGTTGCCCTGCGACAGACTGGTGACCTGTCCAGGTTGTACACTATCTCTTGCATATTAAATGCTGGAGATAGGCACCAGCAACCCCCTTGCGACCCCTAACATGGATAAAGCGTGACGGAAAATGGACGGATGGATGGACTAAGCAGTAAAACCTGTACTTGATAAACATGTACACTCTTGAACTAACCCTTTTCTGTAGCACCTTTTAAATCAATTTCAGCATCCAGGCTTCTTTCCTAGGAGTCTATCAGCATGCTGCTTTTTGGCTTGACAGTATTCACCCACTCGCACACATCTTCGATGATGTTTAGGTGTGAACTAATCCATACCAGAAATGCAATTTCTAAATGCTTGCACTCAGTTATAGGTTGAAAAACTGAAATTCCTCTTAATCTGCACATTTCTTGCATAAACCTGAAGGGTTTGTGTCAAAACTTGTCCTACTTTTTAAAGTTAATTTCTTTCTTTTTGGGATGGTGGAAATGGGCCTTGTTTTCTTCGGGGGGTTGACATTGATTTTGGGGTCAGAGCTCTCTCATGGATGCAAATTTTTGTCCTGTCACTTCCTTATTGTGGAATCATAAACCCAGAAAGTTCTGGACTCCAGGGTCCGAACGGCGTAGACATGTCTTGTGTTTCTTTTGAGATTTTTTAGCCAACTTCTGAGAGGTTAGCAACTAATTAATGTATTCCTCATGTCCATCAAAAATTAGAGCTGCGTGTGGCTAAAGAAACTTAACCAAGAAACACATATTATTCATAATTTACCACAAGTCATTTCCCCAGTATTTTCTGGTAATTGATTATTTCTAGCTACACAAAATGCCTTTTTTAATAGTGGTGAGCACCATTGTTGTGTCCAATGTATGCAGAGTTTTTCTTGCTGCTTGGTGCCATCACCTGTGCCTTGCTTTCATCCTGATCTTTGTAGAAATACAGAGCTTCAGACCTCAGGACGAACCATCGCAACTGCCAGTTTTTCATGATACTCCTCTGCCTCTTCAGCCATCCAGCCTTCAGGGGTTTCTCTTGATCCTGAGGAGAGCAAGGCCTGGAGAGTCGAGACAATTCTCCAAGCACCATGCTCTTGGATCGTGCTGCATGGACACAGACAGTGAGGTAAAGTGAGGAAGAGATAACCTGCTAGATTGAGATAAGAAAAAAAAGATAAGAAGATACAATTCCCGGCAGAAGTTTTCATCCCATTTCAACTTTTCCACATTCTTTTCACAATAAAACCCCAAACTTTAATGCCTTTTATTGGGGAATTTATCACGTAAACCAACACTGAGTGGTGAAAAACTGAAATGGGTAGAAACGTTTTTTTTTACAAATAAAATCACGACCAAAATCCTACATTTGTCACAACACCAAATAGCGCAGTTTAAACTGAAATCCAGGCTTTCCATCTTCTGTGCTTTTCTTTGTTTGCTTCAAACACTGATAAAAGAAGATGCAGTTCCACCACTGCAGACAGGACCCCTCTGCTTTGGATCATATTACGCTTTGCATGCCACAGAGTAATTAGAAGTATGGATTATATATTAGCATCTATATGCCAAAGATATAGAACAAAAAACAGGAGCAGTGTAATAATCTCCAGGGAGTCATGGGGAGAGAGAAGCAGAATGCAGTGGGAGCGCAGAGGAGGAGGGAATCAATGGCATCTTTTTTTCCTTTTAATTGCATCCAGCATTCTGCTGAGGACAGCAGGGAAGGTATCTGTTAGAGCTGGGCCGAAATCTCCCTTTCCATTTCTCCCTCCTGTCTCCTCCACTCTCGCTTATCAGTTCTGTGTTCGGACTTTTATTTCTCCCCTCTCTGGACGTCCTTTCTTTGCAGTGTCATAAAGGCTGAGAGGAGAAGAGACTGTAAAGGAGTCATTAGCAAAACTGTACGCTGACAGCAGAAGCAGGCGGAGCAGGATCTATATTTATAGCAGACACGGCCACCTCTTGGACATCTTCATTAAAGGGGGAACTGAGTTCAAGCTGAAGAGCTGGTTCAAACGGCAACGTTTTGAGCAAAAACTATACTCAAATTCAATCGCTACAGTTTGAAGCATTAATTAAAAAAAGTGTATGTAACGAACCTGGCAAAATATTTCAGAGATTTTGTCATGTACCAGCCTCAAAACATTGGGATTTTATAATAAACCAACACAAGTGGTGTGCGTGATTGCAAAGTAGAGTAAAAGTGAGACCCAATTTTAAACATTTCTTAAAAATATAAATCTAGAAAGCGTGGGATGCATTTGTGTCCAACCTCCAATCACTGAATGCTTTTCAGAATATGCACATTTTGCTGCAATTACAGCCGGGTGTTCTTTGGAGTATGCATCTACATACTTTCTGTAATTTCGTTCTGTACGCACTGTACGCACTGTACGCACTTTGTGCATACAAAATGACAATAAAGATATCTATCTATCTATCTATCTATCTATCTATCTATCTATCTATCTATCTATCTATCTATCTATCTATCTATCTATCTATCTATCTATCTATCTATCTATCTATCTATCTATCTATCTATCTATCTATCTATCATCTAAAGCGTAACATTTTTCCCCCCATTGTTGAATAGCAAGTGTCTTTGAACATCGAATAGCAGGTTTTGGAAAAAAGCATCCTATTAAAACTCTATCTGTAGCAGTGGACATTGACTGAGCCATTTTAACACATTAAACCATTGCTCTGTAGCTCTGTCTGTAGCTCTCCCATTTATCTCACAATAAATGGTAGATGTTTGATAGCAAACATTCATGACATAACCACATAAAATGATAAAACATTAAACAATCAAGCTTATTAGAAGCATGTTGAAAGAAAAACAATCTTTGGCTGCTTTTAAAATGTTTTACAGTATCAAGGCAATGGATTGCACAAATTTTGGGAGTTGCTTGTTGAAAACATCTGTCTCCCCTAGTCTTAAAATGAGTCTGGAGGACAACTAGAAATCCCTGACCTGATGGTCTTAGACTGGTAAAGAAGAAATGAAGATCTAAAAAGGTCAGAGATTGACAGGGGTTTTAAAACAGGGACAATATTCTTAAATGGATTACAAAATGTAATAGCAAAAAAAACGATTAAACTGAGAGTAATGTGATGCCTCCTTCTCTACTAGTCCTGACATCCACTATCTAGTCAAGGGCGCTGATATAGAAGGTCAAGTTCGCAAACTCAATGTACAGCATGTACATAGCAGATTTTCATCTGCAGATTTTCATCTGCTATGTACAGCAGATGAAAATCTCTAGTGGGATAGCCAAAATATGTGTATTACAGGGAAATAATGACAGTAAAATGGTATTATTGGCATTTATTCAACATGGTTAATGGTCCTAACATGGTCCTAAACTTTTAGAATGTATTTACTATGAATAATTGTTATTGATTGTTATAATTTGTTCCTTGAACAGCCTATAGATTGGACCATAAATGGTTCTCCGACCGTTTGCTTAAAATGAGTCTTTAAGTAGGTAAAAGCAACTTTAGACTGATTATCATGCATCTACAGTTATACTCAATAAATTTGAATATCACTGAAAAGTTCCTTTATTTCAGTGACTTAATTCATTAAGTGAAACATATTATATATATATTATTTACACACAGGCTGATGCTGTCAAGGCTTTATTTCTGTTAGCTATCATCATTTTCCATTTACAGGTAATACACATTTAGGATTGGACTTACATCAGACCAATAGAAACCTTTTTAATACAGATAAGTTGCCATAATGAAAAGTATGTTAAATACCTACCTGAAAGGTACTTTTAGTCTGACAAATGGGCCTTGTTTTGTATATGACTGCACAGCATTTTATTATTTTATCAGGTTATGTTGTGAAAATAACCCAGTTGTCCACATGCTACAGGAGCCCATATCAGCTCTGCGAATAATATCCTCTTCAGGCAGCTTTTCACTCTTTAACTTCCTGGGGTTTGAGCCTGATATGTAAGCCTTAGACAGCACATCCCGTTCAGTGATGCTGTTTGAATTTAGTCAGAGGAGAGAAGAGCTGGAAATCTAATCAAAGCAGAATATCATTACAATAAATGGGAGATGGCAAGCCAGAAAACGTTGCCAGAAAAATCAAGTGGCTACTGCACCAGCTATCTGAAGGAGAAAGGAGAGGCATTTCTCTTCCCCACCAGCCTTTATGATTTTGTCTTTGGTATCGAGTAAAACAGCATCCTAAGAATCGCACAATTTAGATTAATTCAGGGGTGTCACTTTTTTCTATTTAAAAATGTACAAGATAATCGACTAGTGACGGGAATTGGATGACTTTCAGCTTGTCTGGCCTTCAGCTGTGGCGAGCCAGACAGAAAAATAAAAAAATGAAACATTTATTTTGCAATTCTACAACCGGTTTACACACCACAGCAAAGCATTACAAACCACAACACTTCAGTGTGGATGCCGTTACAGAAGGAAGAAAACTCAAAGTTGGGTGTAAAAATAAAGCCAGAGGAAGCACCAAAATAGTAAGAATGTATGTGAAAAAGAAACGATGCTTTGCTAAGTGAAACTGGCTGTGGTTCACACTGCTACAGTGGAGACATAAACTCCAGCGGTCATGTCTGTGTTTCGTAATTTTGTACTTTTTGAAGCCGCTATTTGCTAATCTTTCTGACTTTTTTGGATATGAAAATGAGCAATCTACCATGGATCTGGCTTCAGCATAGAACAGAAAGCCCCTCCAAGACTATAACAAATGTCATGTCCATCGTTTGGTTTTTTAAAATCTAATAATAAATCCCTGTTTTACAGTCATTGCTCTCTTATACACAAGGTGTGATGCTGCATTTTCTGCTAAGCACATGAAAATGCACAAAAATGCTGTTTTCTCCTTATAGCGTACATATAGACTTCATATTCCACAAAATGCAATTTCATTGCTTCACATTCATACCCACCTTAAACACAGTTTTAGATTCACTAACATGCAAATATAAATCGGTATTGGCGCCGGTTTCCAATCTGTCCATCTCTTTGTGAATTTCTTTAATGATTTTCATTTTTAGCCAATTGAAAAGTGAAGAGAAGCATTTTGATTGGGAAAACGGCAGGTAAAAGGGGCAACAGCTCCATGCCACCCCACCTAAAGCAGCATGTGTGAGTGACCCAGGAACCACCTGCTGTGAGGACCACAGCAAGTACTCCCACTCTGCTTCATCAGAACCTCCGAGGCAGAAGCTGTTCCTCTGAGTTACAGCTTCTATCTTCATCTTTGCGCCTTTCCACCGGCTTGCATATCCCATGTGCTGGCACACATGGATTTTACTCCGCATTACAGGAACTACGTTTGACAGTCAGCTGTTGTATTTTAGAGGAAGAAGAGAGTCAAGAGAAGCTCCGATCTAGAATTTGTCACCTGCCAAGAGCGGCAGCCAACCAGCTGGGATACACCCTGAAAATAACAGAGGATGTGCAGGGCATTGTTGGGAGGGGGGCTGAACAATCTCTCCAGCAGCCATGTTTACTACAACCCATGTCCAGCAGAATTAAATTTGTTGGGTATTAATTGAATCAATTGTGGGAGACATGACAGATTACACCCACCCTGTAGTAGAGCACGTTTACTCTCACTGAATACGGGGGGAAACTTAACAATCGAGCACTTTGGATCGCAAAATGAAACAAAACTCTGTGAATTACAGTTTACAATGGCAACCAAACCGGCATAGTGTGCAGATTTAACTCTAGCATTGGAATCAATGCCTTCAGTGAAAGCACCGATGGCCGATAGTAGAAAGACAGTGTAACAGATGGAGCTTTGCAGAGAGAGGAAGAGATGGGGGAAAATGATGGAAAAAAGGAGGAGGGATTGTGCTTACCCCGGCGTGCCTGTTTTATCTTGGGGCTCAGCATGGTTACCGTTGCTGTGCTGCTCCCTCTCACAGAGACATGACTGCATCCCCCTGTTCACACACTAACCCTTGTGCACAAGCACACTTAGCGCCTCTCGCAGCTGCCTCACCCTGTTACTCCTCATCCTCTCCCAGCATCTCCCTCTGATTTCATACTGACACACGCACACACTTGCAGCCACTTAAGCGTGCACTCTTCTATTCCTCCTCTCTTCTCGTCTCTCCGATTCCCCGTCTCCGTCCAGCTGCCCTGATGTGCTGTTGTTCTCTCATACCTAAAGCCCAACCCACTCCCTCTCCTTTCTCTCCCTATCTGTTTCTCCGCCTTTTGCCGCACACTTGCAGTGTCATTTTCTCACCTTCTTCTATAGATGTCTGACTGTGTGTCCTGGGTCTTGTCACCTATTTCTTAATATCGCTGCACAGTCTTCTTCACAGCCCCCACCCACCTAAGGAGTCCATGGAGATTTGCCTGACGCAAAGCCTCAGATCAATACGTTTGTATTAATGGACAGTGTACTCAACAGTAAATGTTGCAGAGCCAGCAGAGATGGGATTACATTGTCCACATTGACCACTTTAGGTTCACTTTAGGTTCTTCAGCTCACTCTATGGGGTCACATTGTGTGTTCAGGGCAAAAAGTGTACATATAGTCCCTCCAGAGAGTTCTGAGTCTGATCTGGGATCTCCTCCCGGTTGGACATGCCCATAAAACCTCCAAACGGTGGTGCCAAGGAGTCGTTCTAATCAGATTCTCTAACCACCTCAACTGATTTTGTGGTAGTGGCTTGTGTGAAAATCTGAAGGGCAAATTTATTAACAGGGAACCCTTGAAAATTGGAGCACACCTTCCAATTCCCTGCCTCAAAGGATTCTGGTGAAATCACCTTTTCATTCATCAATTTTATATACCTGCTTGATCCTTGCTGGTTCACAGGAAAGGCTGACCGTTACCATCAGTCAGTGAATGAGAGGCGAGGCATACTTCAGACAGACGGTTATACCATCAAAGAAGCAACACAGAGACAGATGAGACAAACATTCACACTTATACTTAAAGCTATAGTTGGTAATTCGGTACAGAAACACTTTTTGTAATACTGGGTAAAATCGTCCTTCCATCCTGAATGTAGTCAATTCAATATGTATTCACAAAAAGGAGGTTCAAAAATGTATTCTGTGGGAACAGCAGGCCTGTAAAAAATCTAACCAATCACTGCCATTCGGTCTGAAGGTCAGGAATTTGTTAGAGTTTTGGTCCTGCTCTCATCCCCCTCTGTCCCTCATATTCTGGGTTATCACCTTATCTATTGTTTGTCCCACATGCCAATCATTCTGACGTGCTGACGTAATACCAGTGTCTGTGCTCGTTCCTTGTTAGTTTCTGCTTGCTGGCTCTGCATGCGCACTTCTAGTGGTTATATGTCTGGTTAGCTTAGCGGTTAGCTTTGGTGTTAGCTGTTTGTAGACCAGAGTGGATTGGAGAGATTTTTTATATATATTTTTTTTTACGAGACCACTCTGATTTGCAGAAGAGCAGGTAAGACGGTCTTGCAAATGTGCAGTTATTCAAAAAGGGTCTTGGGGAAACTTCCAGAAAAATCACTGACTCCACCTTTAAGGAGAATCTCCAACTAATCTAGTATGCATGTACTTGGTCTGTGGGAGAAACCTGGAGAACACAGAGAAAATCCAAGCAAGTGTGGAGAGAACATGTAAACTCCACATAGATAGGCCCTTAATGGGATTTAAAACCAGGTTAGAAACTGTCAATGTGCCTATTCAGCATATCTTAGCAATCAACAGGGCATGCAGTAATGGCCCTGTAGATGCTATTGCAATTATTGCCAGACCACAAGTTTTATTTGGTTAGGAATCGGGATTAATTATTCACCTTATTCCTTTATCCTGTGATGCATTATGAGAATTCTGTTGACAACATTCAGACCAGCATTAGTATTTGAAAACAGTGGCGGGGCAAGTAGAAATAAAAAAAAAAAAAAACGTGTGTTAACATCGGTGTTAACTCCACTGCTACAGACAACAGTGGACGTAAAAATAAACCCTGTATAGAGATAACGTTTTTTAATGGGTTTAAATCACTGAGAGCACATTAGTTGTATATTTGACTATTTTTAGGTTTTAATTTTCAATTATATGTCAACAGTGTGGTCAGTGGGGGAAGGAAAGGCCATGCATTAATCAACTATTATGAATCATAAAAGAACAAAACTACGTTACTGATCGTCACTCTCTGGTGGTCATGGAAAAAGGATTTTCAAAATAAGGCATTTAGCTAAACTGTAACCAGTTAATTGAAAAATACAGCTTGATACATATGATTAGGGGAAAACATATCACCTTACTGCAGCTACTGCTATCATAGCATAAGGCAACATCCTAAAGTGGCATCATCAGGAAAAGGATGCAAAGTAAAATGTCTCAAGGATGTATACAAAGCCTTAGTAATAGCGCATGCTGTAACTGCAAAGAAAGTTTTAATATTTAGGTTATCAATGCCAGAAACTGTTTTGAATGTGAACTGCTTTGAGAACAGCTTGATTTCTAAAAAAAAAAATGTCAGATTCCCCAAATATCACTGTGACCACTGCTTATTTCAGGTAAGACAGTGACTCCTTAGAAATGTCCCACACATCCCACTCCCAAAAATATGAAACGTGCTTTTAATAGGATGTCCACTTAAACGGAAGACAAATCTGTATAGATAAATACTATGACTGACATGTGGCTAGCTGGTGGTGTGGGATATTGATGAAGAAGGATCCTGAGAAGGGAACCTTGCCTGCCATATAGTAAACAAAACGGTAAACAAAGCAGAGGAGCAGGATTTGGTCATACACATTGTATATCAAAAACCAGTGTTAACACTGGTTTCTAATTAGCTTACTGCAACATTTTGTCAGCCCTGGCTGTTCCTCTGTCTCCCGTTTTGCTTTTCCACCTGTTTTAGATGTTTTACTTGCTTCTGCATACATCAGATTTTACCAATCAAGTCAATAAATGAGTTGATACCTTGATTTTGAAGATGTAATTCAGACAATAAACAGTCCCAGAGCAAGGAGGAAGGTAATATATGAACTGATTAAACTGGCTTTTCCGCAAACATTGTTTCCTTGTTTCTTTCTGTAAAACCTTTGTGTGCTCTGTACAATACTGAAGCCAGGATCCTGACTCATTCAGGCTGAGGTTTCCAGTCTGACCGAAACGGCTACACTTCTCAAACGCGCCGTTTTCTGTGCGGTCGAAGACACAACACTCAGGGGAGCAATGTTCTTGTTTCTTGTCGGGTTGCATTGGATGTGTTAAAATGTATAAATGCTTTTCATCAGGCTGAAACACCAAAATGCAGCACGGAGAAGCTATCACAACAGAATGCTTTCTTCGGCTTCAGCACTTAGTAACTATTAATGATAAGTTATTAATTACACAAATTAAATGAAGGTTGTAGAGATTAGTAGAAGCAGATTAGTAAAAACTATCGTAACGTAATTACTCCAGTTCATTTGAATGTTAGACTTTACAATGTCAGCAAGAAGAAAAGATTACCTCTCCTGGTATAATTGCTTATAAATGCAAATAAACTAAACGCTGACCCTTACCTGCTTGTTGTTTCAGATTTTTACTGAACTGAAGGGTCCTGGATGACTTCATGACACCAGCAGATTGGTACAGTATGTCCTTTTCAGATGGTGCCATTTCTGAAGCCACAACATAAATACACACAAATCCACATTTTCAGGGCCCGAATAATTTCAATCCCCAAATCTTATTTCTCCACCTTATAAACAAGCCCTAAGCCTAAACAAACCAAATGACATTCGCACAGAGAAAGAGGTACTATGGTCGCCATAATTAACACAAATAACACGCGGCTGAGGAATGCTGATGTGAACAGACTCTAGCAGAAGGAAGTAGAGCCAGTCATGCGAGTATTACTTGCCATGTCATTTTGGATTGGCATCCCAGACAATCCTGGTCTTGAGAAAGAGTCTGTGTGCAGCTCAAGATTGCTCACATTTCCCCAGACAGATGCCCTGATTATGGGTATTATTGTTCTTTTTTTTTTTTTAAAGGCAACTAAAAACCCAAATGTGATATGCTCTCCTGTTGACTTCCTGTGCTGACTCATCCACAGAGGAAGTGAGCTGCCTGATGGAGAAGTGAAAACTGATGACTTGAAAGAAAATTACATTATGGGTTTCTCCCACTTATATCATTACTGTACATTTCTCCCGACTCCAGCTGAGCTAAACCCGAAAGCTCTGGCTCCCGATGCTTTATCTATGCAAATCAAAAGGGAGGGTCAGAAACATCTGAAAAGTCTGACCAACCCCCCTTTGTCTCAGACATACACGGCACATACAAATAGATATAATTAAGAAAACATTTTAATGAACAAAATTTCTATAACAAAAAATACATCACCACACATAAAAGAACATACAGTAATTTTACAAATCAAAATTAAAAACAAGTATTTAGGACAAAACTAACTTGGTACAAACCATGAGTAGTATTGAAATGGGAAGACACATATAGTGCTGACAGCGGCTTGCAAAATTTATTTACATTTACTAGAACCTTTTAAGGGTTTTCATGCTACTACTAAAATTACTTACTTGAATTTTTACTTGACAGAATGTAGTCAATGTCGTACAGAACTGTAAAGTGGGAAGAAAAATTATACATTTTCTAAATATTTTACATATAAACACCTGAAAAGTATGGCCGGTGTATGTATTTAGCTCCTGTCAGATATTCCTAAATAAAATGCCTCGGAGGTTTTCTTCATGGAGCAGACCAGACCAGACAAGACGGGAAGAAAGTTCTGGAGAAGTTTAAAGCAGGGTGATGCACACGACACATGCTAGTCGCAGACATCATGCTGTCGTGATGCTGTTTTTCCACAGAGGAAAGGAAACTGGTTAGAGTTCAAGGGTAGATGGATGGAGCTAAACAAAGGCCAATCCTGCAAGAAAACCTATTGGAGGCTCCTAAAACACCTAAGACTGAGGTAGCTGTTTACACACACCCAAGACCCTATGTCCCTAGCATATCCATGTGCTGAAAGTGCCCAGTCAAAGTGTAGAACTAAATGCGATAGAGGAGCTGCGGGATAATACGAAGGGTTGTGTTCACACATGCTATTTTCATCAACTCTGAGTCTGATTTATTTAGAAAAGAAATAAAAAAAAGAATGGCCAAAAATGTCAAGCACTAAAACTGCAAAGCTGGGTATGGGCAAAAAGACTTGATGTTGTAACTGCAGTGAAAACTTCTTGAACTAAATAAAGACTCAAGGTAGCTGAATAGAAAAACAACATGTAAATCTTGTAATATTTCCTTTTTTACCGTTTGACTTTGACTACCGTTTGAGTTTATGACATACAATACAAACAGTACAAATGTATGTAATTGTATATAATTTGACCATATGTAAAAAATAAAATAAAAAAAGGGCAAGGTTAATGTAAATTGTATTTATATAGCACATTTTCAATAGCTCTAGTGGCACAATGTGCTTTACAAGCATGACCACTCAATGTGAAAAGAACATTGTCAGACAGTTCTGACACTGTTCATAGTTCAAGGGTTCTAAATGCTGTGTCAAAGTATTATTCTCAGGGACACAGAAACACTATAAAAAGCCCTCTGTATGCCAGTACTAAATGTGCTCAGCTTCCTCACTTCATATGGCTGAGAGGCAGTTGAGCAGAACCTAAATCATATCTTGTGACGTAGACCCTCACACAGTCCAGACACTGCAGTCTCTGGGGGATGTGGGGACCATCATCCATAATCTGGAAATATGGTCCTGTGAGACATGTAGGAAATGAGTGTGTTTAATTGAAGGCATGAAAAGAGCACGTCCCATTAGTGAGAGCAAAGGAAACGTGATGGTAGAAATGACTTGAAACTGATACAATAAGAAACAAGGTCATCTGTACATCAACAGTGCATCTGTTGATTAACTATTATCACTAGCTAGCTCTACAATTTACTGAGTGTTTTGCTTAAAAAAACGCCTTTCTTTAAAGTAATTACAGTACAAATGTAAAACAATGAGATCAATCAAGTAAATGGATCCATAAACAAGGTTACCACAAGGTTTAGTCATAATTATTCAGTAAACCACAATCAGCTGGTAAATCTATTATATGGGCACGTTTATAGTCCCCTCAAAGTAACTCAACGCAGTCATCAATGTCTTAACCACTGGCAACAAAACCCCTAAGACAAAATGTCCAAATTGTGCTCAATTAGCCATTTTCCCTCCCTGGTGTCATGTGACTTTTTAGTATTCCAAGGTCTCAGGTGCGAATGGGGAGCAGGTGTGTTCACTGTGGTGTTATCTCTCTCACACGCTGTCATACGGATCACTAAAAGTTCAACATGGCACCTCGTGGCAAAGAACTGTCGGAGGATAAAAAAAAAGGACTAGTTGCTCTACATAAATATGGTTTAAGCTATGAGAAGTTTGCCAAGACCCTGAAACTGAGCTCTAGCACATTAGCTAAGACCATACAGCGGTTTAACAGCACAGGTCCCTCGCCATGGTGAACCAAAGATGCCGAGGGCACGTGAACAGCATAAGATCTAGAGGTTGTCTTTAGAAAATAGACGTACGAGTACTGCCAGCGTTGCTGCAGAGGTTGAAAGGGTGGATTGGTCAGCCTGTCTGTGTTCAGATCAAACACTGCATCAAACTGGTCTGCATGGCTGGCGTCTCAGAAGGAAGTATCTTCTAAAGATGTTGCACAAGAAAGCCCACAAACAGTTTGCTGAGGAAGACATGATAAGGGCATGGATTACTAGAATCGTGTCCAGGTGAGTACCAAAAGTTGTCTTGCCCACACTCAAGCACACAAACAGCATGATCCCCTCCATCAGACATCGGGCCACGGGGCAGTATTCCAACATGAAAACAACACAAAACACACCTCCTCTGCGGGTAAAGGTGCTGGACTGACCAAGCATGTCTCCAGACCTGAACCCTACTGAGCAACTCTTTAAACAGAAGGTGGAGGAGCACAAAGTCTCTCACATCCACCAGCTCTGTGATGCTGTCATAGAGGAGTGGAAGAGGAACCAGTGGCTACCTGTGCAGCTCTAGTGAACTCCTTGCTCAAGAAACTTAAATGAGTAATAAGCAGGAGATTTACTGTAACATCAACCAAAATTATTCTCATTTGTCCTCCGGGATGGAAGTAACATTTCCTTTAAACAATCGGTCCTCTCCATCAATAACATATTAGTCAAGTTTTTTTCCTTTCAAAATTAGAAGTACAGTGCGGAACGACTTCGGCTCAGAGTGAAGCCGTTGTTTACTTCCTGGTTCCTGAGCCAATCACATGAGAGTTCCCAGGGTTCCCAAAACAGAGCACATTATTTGGTATTTTATCTTGGCAAAAGAGCAGCAGACCTGCAAACATGGAAGCCAGTAAGAGAGCCGGACCAGAAATAGAACAGAATACAACATCATAGACCAGTCCTGTGTTAGTAAAAACTTCAGTAGAGTTTCATAGTAGCAACGGACCGTTGAGAAAACGGCAGGCTGTACTGTAGTGTGTGTGTGGTTCCGATTTGAACCACTAGGTGTCATTATTACTTATTCCTCCTTTAAGGCAGTGCTGAAAAAAAAAAAAAGAGGCCCACACAAAATATTGACCCTTTGGGCACAATCTGGACATTTTCCCTTTGGGGTGTACTCACTGTTGTAACAAGCGGGTTGAACATTAAGGGGTGTGTAAAGTTACTTTGGGGGGAGAGCAAATTTTCACTGATATACAAGTGGCACACTGACTACTTTCAGTGTTGTCCAATGAAAAGATGCAACAAAATACTTACAAAAATGTCAGAGGTGTCGCTCACGTTTGTAAGATACTGTAAATACAAAACTTTATATGACAGCATGGCAAATGTTTCAACAGTGGTCTGGATGTAAAAATGGAACCTGGCAGACAGAAAGAGAAAGAGAGAGGAAGGTTTTGAACGAAGGAAGGATGGAAAAAAGGTATGAAGGAGAAGGAAGGAAGAACAAAGGAAAGTAAAAAGAATAAACAAATAAAGGGACAGAATAAGAGAAAGAATGAGCAAAGAAAAGACAAGAAAGGAAGGATGGTTGACAGATGGATGGATGAATCAAGAGCTTTTGGGTAATAAGATGGAAAACTAAACATGTAAAAATGTTATACGTATCCAGATTTTCTGATGGTCAGACAGATTTGTATGTTATCCGTTTTAAAAAATGTTGACGTAGTATATAAGGTTTAGAGCTGCCACCTTTAGTTCTTGTATTTCCTGCCTAGTCTGGTTCCTTCTGCACATTGTGTTAGATTTACGTCTGGCTTCCCTTAACACTTCTGTTTCTAAGTTTCCAACCAACCAACTCACTTGTGTCCCATTTGATCATTCATCTCATCAATTTTCTTAAGTACTCTCCAGTGTCTTAGGCCCATCTCAGCTGACATAAGGAAATCATGCATTCAAAATATTAAATGGCATTGAGATGAGGGATCATCACTACGTTTGAACAATCCAAGGCTTTAAATCTGTACACGAGCAACAGTGCTGGGGTCAACAAGACAGCTCTTAATGCGTCAAACTAGCAGTTTTAAATGTCTATAGACGTTTTGTCTTCGCTGATTTGTCTGCTGCCCACAGATCTGCGTCCCTCCAGGAGAAAGGCCGCTACGACCAGCCAGCGTTGCCCCAGCGACCTCTCCCGTGCATCGCCCTCGATGTGTCTAAAGTAGGTGGTCGTTCTGGCGGCGATGGCGTCGAACTGATCAGTCAGAAGCCAGGCCTCCCACAGGAGCGTCAGGCCGTTCATGACCATCAGAGCCACAACCCAGAACTCCTCCCCTACCAATGTGAGCCACGGCGAGAAGGTGGGACTCTCCTCAAACGTGATGCCGTACAGGTAGCTGATCCCCGAAGCGATGAAAAGCAGGTGGGCAGTCACCATGGAGAGGATGAAGACGAGGAAGAGTCTGTGGTTGCCCTGGCCAATGCAGCGGTTGAGGAAAAGACAGTGATGGTCGTAGTCTTTAATGCACACTTCACACAGCTTACAGTGCTTCGTGTAGTCGGGCTGGAAAAGCTGGGAGGAACACAGGGGCAGGGTAAGAAGCATAGCAACACAGAAGAGATCCAACTTTCTGTAGGCGTTTTTGAACAAATCTAGAGGGCTTTACCTCACAGTACGAACAGAACCTGTGAGGGCTCTGGTTGTTTTCCACCAGGTCAGCAATGCAAGAAAACCGCGGATCTGATTCTGCTCTGTCTAAAATCCCAGGATCCTGAGTCAGAACCATATAGAAGAGACTGACCAGTATGAAGAAGTGGACCAAGGACACCTGAGCCAAGGTGCTTGTGGGCCACACACATTCACAAGGTCAAGGATCAAACCGCTGTTATATTCAGCACATTACTTGGCACACCAGGCAAAAATGTGTCAAATAAATTAATCTTTTACTGCAGAATTACTTTTTTGGTACCCCTTTTGCACACGGCACATTTACTCTTTTCCTATTACATTTGATTCATATAGAGACAGACATCTTTGACCATCCATCCTTGCACAATGCCTAGAGATCCTCATGGATCCTCACTTATGCTTCCTTTCCTCAGCTCACCCCACAGAAGTTCTCCAGAGAATAGGTTTGGGCACTCAGAGTCCCCAACAAGCACAAAGATGTCGCTAGAGTTGTCTGTAGTCAGTTAAAAAAAAAAATAAATCATCTAGGTGGTCTAAAAACGTTGCTATATGTACTGGCAATGTATTTGGCTTACATGCAAATGTAAAATTTGAGTTTCATGTTAATGCAACACACATTTGTGGCTGAAAAGCTATGATCTAAGTCTAATCAAAGCACATGGTTCCAGTAAAAGTCACTCTTTCTGGCAGTTCTCTAAAAGAGAGCTTGAGAGATTATTTTCACTTCCCCTCCCCTCCCCATCACTATTTATTGTGGCATGATAAGTGTGGGACCTGGTTCAGCCTTTATTGTCATAGTTCCAGTTCAGCTTGCTAAATATTTGTCTGATGGAACAGCTCAGGGGAGTAGCTAATTCCTTATGAACGGAAATCACACATGTACCATACTTGTATTACGTGCATGTTCTCTTGTCTTTCCCATTTTGAAGAGTTGGCCAGGGGAAAAGAGTCTCTGCTGTGGAAGTTCACAGACACTGTGATTATCTTTTAAAAAGTAGAATCAGAATGGCAAAAATCCAATGCATTTTAGTTCATTTTATTGAAATGATTTAGGGATGCGCACGATTTATCGGCATTAACATCAGTATCAGCCATTGTTAGTCATTATTTAACACATCTGTCCGATGAGTAAAACTGCGCTGATAGTAACGACCGATGTTTATTTCAATGTAGTTGCCCTTTGTGCCAGCGTTTCAGGGGGCACAAAGGCCAGGAGAAAGTGATAATAAATGTAGTCAGGATTGTGGGGTTTTAAAATGAAGCAGAGATGCAATGTCAGCAGTGTGGTTGTGTTTCACGGTGTCGAAAGAAGACATGGGAAAAGAAGCGTGTATGTCTAGACTATAAACCACATTCAAAAATTCAGTAAGCATAGTTTTGAGTTGTAAAATTTGATCATCCCAGAAATGGAAATGTGTGTGTGTGTATATATATATATATATATATATATATATATATATATATATATATATATACACATTTAAATAAATGTGACACACACCAGTAAATATTGGCTATTGGACTTAACATCAATATTAAAATTGGATATCGATAGCAGTCTAAACTTTCATATCGCTGCATCCCTAAAATGCTTGGCTTTTCCAAAGAACGCTACCCACCCCACGAAAAAATGCTAACTCCTTAGAGTACAGTTCCTGCAGATAAAAAAGAAAAACATAAGTAAGAAAAACCCTTTAGCATAAACCTAAAATATAGCTCCTCTTTTAAGGATATTAGGCACCAATTTTGCAGCAAAGCACACCAGGGAATGGATCACACCAGCCAATAGGGTCCCCAAGTATATTGGATTGGCTAACCTAGAGAAAAAGCCATGAGATATGTCATTTATCAGCCGACACAAACAATACCGTATGATTACCTACAAACAGATATTCTACATGTGGATACCTCTGGTACGTGGTCATGCGGTAGTACTGGGTGAAAATGCTTCTGGCCAGCCATGGGAAGAGGACAGCACAGATAAGGCCTCCATACCCTCCAAACATGGCTGCTATCAGCAGGATTGCAGCTCCACTTATAGATGGAAAAAACAGCGTCCAGTAGTATAAACCTGGTGAACATGGGGAAGGGAGTTTTAATATTACAATTCCATTACCATCATAAACAATCTTTGTTGCTTATTGCTTAATAGAAAATACCAACTATGGCAATATGTACCATGTGATTCGCTGGGCTTGTGATGTATTGGCTCGTTTATGTACCGCTTTAGTAGTTTGGTGAGTTGCTGATGTCTAAAAACAACAAACGCAGCTGTTAATCAGCATCATGAACGAAGAAAGATGCTTAATTGCAGCATGTGCTGCATCTACAAACTGGTTCATTTGTCTCTACAAAATGTTGAAAACGGCAATTTCACCTGAAGGTTTTTCCCCGTCTGCAGAGATCCAGCGGCGTCAGGCCGCTGTAGTTCTTCTGATGAAGCACCATGCAGCCGGTCTTCTGCAGCAGAGTCCAGCATACCTCTACTCCACCCCTCTCTGCAGCAACATGGAACGCCGTCGCTCCCTGCTGGTCAACTGCATTCACAACCCACCGCTGGTCAAGAAAAAAAAACAAAAAAAAAAAACACTGTTTGAAGACCTGACATCATCTTGCAGAAGGCTGTGTCTTATAGTTTTGTGCATTTTCTAATAGCATTTAATTTAGCAGCACCGCACGCTACAGAACATAGCTGTTAGATTACAGTCTAGATAATATTTCATTGACAAACGTCATAAATAATACAGCTAACTTGAAAAGACAACAAAAGCTTAAAACTTAGCCCATTTAGTGTGTTTAATACCTGGTCTTTGAGCAGATAGCGAATCATGTCTATGTTGCCGGTGGATGCAGCGAGGTGAAGAGGTGTCACCTTGTACATGTCTGCGTCAGAGAACCTGAACATTCCTGTCTCCCACAGATACTGCACAGCAACTCTTAGAGAGATGAGCAACAGTTAGTGCGTACAAAAAAAAAAAACAACAACATTTGTTTTCTAATGTTTCCTTCGCTTACATGTTGCCACCAGTAACTGCATGGTGCATGGATGTTTTCCCCTGCAAGTCCACCAGCCGCAAATCTGCACCGTATTGCATCATTTTGTGCATGATGTAGATGTTTCCCTGCCTGTTGATGGAATACATGTGATTGCAAACAAAAGTGTACATCCTGGGTGTTAATTTGAAAATGTAAATGCAGAACCTTGTGAAAGAATCCATATTCCCTGAACGCTTTCACGTTTTGTCATGTTCCATATACACAAACCTGAATGTTTTGTAATGGGATTTTACGTGAAAGACCAACATGCAAGAAAAATGCATGATAGGATGCTAGTTTTTTTTTTTTTTTTTTTGCAAATGAAAGTACGAGAGCTGCACTCTTCTTTTCTGTTCAACCAGAACCAACACGTTGTAGAACTGAATGTTGCCGCAAAGCTTTTTCCCTGCTGCCATCAGACTGTTGAACTGCCGAAGCTATAACTGGACTCTGTACCACATGTGTCCTGCATGGTTTACATTTCAATTGCTGTACTGTGAAATCGACCGCTGCACTTTATCCTGAAAATATCCTGCAAAATTACTTTATTCTGAAATCCACTGCAATTCACTGAAATTCTCAAGCTGTATGCAAACGAAATTTTGTTCTGTACGCACTCTGTGCATACAAAATGACAATAAAGTTAGTCTAAGTCTAAGTCTAACTACAGCTTCAGTTTTAAAAAGTCACATTTTTGCACACACGTCTTTTTAAAAATTGCTCAGGCTCAACCAGGTTTGATCAAGAGTCTCTGTGATCATTCATTTTTAACTGATGCTCAAGACTTGCAATCAGAGTTTCAGATCACGAAGCAGGAAATGGCGTCACATACAAGGTGAGAGCAATCTGGTTGCAAAACAATCAAAAGAAAAGACAATAGCTATATAGTTTTCTGTATTTGATGCTTTCAAAACTCAAAAGGAAGTAGTTCATAACTAGATATTTAACACCGCTATGTTTTGTAAACACATTCAGACTGTCAGAAGCTCTGAATTTAACTATACTACTTTCTATAAAACGGGCAGCCATATTGGATACTGATCTCGGGGTTGCTTGGCAAGGTCCAATTTTCCTAGTTGGAATTCCGACTTCTGGGGGCATCCTTGCTGTTTTTCTGACTGTGAGCCCCGAAAATCTGACCTCACAGTATACAGACAACACACCACTGAGTCCTGAATTTAAACGGACAGTTCTAACACATGAATATGCTTTGACACAAACTACTGCTCTGCAGCTCTGGCTGTATGTTTAATGTTGTCATTCAATGGACTGTGAACCTCAACGGTCACATGGGTTTCCTTGAGGAATACAATTCATTCATCTACAACCATCATCTGACCGGGTTCCTGTTTCACGTTGAAGACAACCAGCCCCACAGCATGATGCAGCCACTGCCAGGGACAATAAATTGAAGGTACCATGCAATGTTATTGCTTTACATGTAAGCCAAAACATTTGCACACATCTAGCTAGACCATCTTCTTCCTCGTGTTTACCATGCCCTCTATATGGCTTGAGGCAAGCCACCTGTCTTTCAGCAATAACTTTCTTCTTGCCAATCTTTTAAAACTATTGTTTTATAACCTAACTCTGCCTCCATAACCTTATCCCTGATCTGTCTAGGAGAGCTATTTTGAGTTGAGTTTAATCCCAGGTATAAATACACAGAGGTCTGGTTGTAACCTGACAACATGTGAACAAAAATCAATGGGTGTCAGTATTATATATATATTTTTTTGCAGCTTTTACTCACCTGCAGGCAAAATGAAAAGCTGACTGCCCTGCATCACACGTCACGTTGGGGTCTGCACCAGAGCTGAGGAAGAAGTCCACAAGGGAGCGGTTTCCGTGAAGGGCAGCGTAATGGAGAGGACTGAATCCACCCCAGCCTAAATAAACACACATACATCACAACCAGGCCCGAAAGATGCTCGTCTTCCTCACCGAGGTTACACACAAATACGTGGTTACAAGGCTGGTGGTGGCTTTAAGCTTGCTTCAGCTCAGCTTGAGTTTGTGCTGACCCTATCACAGGAACTGTGCCACAGCATCCCACAGAGGAGCACCAGCAGCAGCAGAGTTTCTCCCTGGCATGTTTCCACACACAAAACAAATCATACATGGAGCCTCATGCATGCAGATCACAAACTCTGCAATGACAGCTGTGTTGTGGCGTGTTAGCTCTAAACCATGTAGTTTATACCCACATTCCACACACATATAAAAAGTCCCCCCCGCCCCATTATCATTATTATTATTTATTTATTTACAAAAAGACAAATTCGTGAAATATCAGGAAGAGGTTCAGTCGACAGGAAATAAGGTCGTGACACGCACTTTCAAAGCAATCCGCGATTGAATTAAAATCGCACGTCTACACAGCATCTAACCTTACCTTTGTATCTGAGGAGCGATCGATCATTTTGCACGGCAAGTATGCACTGTTCAACATCTCCCCGCTGGATGCAGTCGAATATGTCCTCACCGCTATCAGTGCACAGAGGCATGGCGTGCATTGTGACGGCTGCAGCGGATCTGTCCTCCAGGACCTCCATCGGCACAGACTAGCAGGAACGAGCCCTCCGGAAAAGCGGCGTTACATCCTACTAAAAGAGGAGACCATCTTTCCCAGGGAGGCGGCTGCGACCGAAACCTGTCACTGCGTTGAATGTGGACCGCTCCCTGGACGTGCCATTGGTTGAGGCAGGTCACGTGACTCGCGTTGCCGCTTTGGCCACGCACCAGGCGATCGCTAGAGGGCGCTGTGCGCTAAATAGGGATGTGTCTTATCACTAATGAGATGTATGGAAGCGGGGGGAAAAACGACAACAACAGCTGTTTAAACAGCTTGTTTTGGAATAGGGTTGAGTTTAATTGGAGTCAAAGCCACCGTTTTTCCTGCTTTCACTTCCATCCAGTTTGAACAAAGTTTGGATAATTTGTGGAAACCACAGGGACTGATTGCTAAACTACTAAAAGCCTAGAACAACTAACTTCACCGCGGTTAGATGGCGTCATTTCCTCACCAACCTCACCCTAAAACCACTCGGAAAGAGACACCAACTCGGGAACACAAGAGTGGATTTCTGTACACTCTTAAAGTATACTTTCAAGATATGTTTTCAGATGCAGGTAAATGTCCCAATTATATTAAATGGGCAATTCTAACCGATTCCCTCCCCCTCTTGAGGCTGTTTTAGGACTATTCTAGGTTGACCTCGCTATGAACCTTAAGGGAAAGTTGCCTAAAAGGACCCTATAGGTGTTCCTTAAATCATGTCTCTGCAGAGCCCATACTATCCTGCACAAAGGCATTTATCTAGCTGCAGAGCACTATTTGCTAAAACCAGCCATCACAGAGTGATAAAGTGTATATTCATAGTTGCATGAATACCATTTTCTGTTAACCCTTTTTCCTGCATTGTTCTTGAATCGTGTGGAATTAAGTCAAATTCCTCGTTGTATGAAGCAAGTAAATTAAAACTGATTCTAAGTGTTCTGTGAGGTGACATTCTGAGCGTTTTGGACCTTTATGATACATTTTATTTGTTTGTTGTTTTATTGAATGTTATAAGACTTACAAAAAAAAAAAAACATGTTCCCAAGTCAATGAGGGCAACAATTAACACAAAGCGGTAACATAAACAAAATACCAGGGGGTTTGTATCATTACTTGTGCACAGGGGATTTTACGGACATCGGTCAGGGATCTTTAATTTGTCGAGAAATGTTTTTTAGTCTTCGTAGTTTTCTTGTTTGGGATGTGTTGGGTGCTTGAAGTCTATAACTAAAAAGTTGCTGAAGGAAGTAACCAGTGCTTGGTTGGGAGCTAGTCCATTTGGCTTTGTTAGGATACATTTCCTGAAGGCTCCCAATAGGTTGTACTGTTGCTGCGTTCCAGTTGCAGTCGGAAATCGGAAATCCTGACCTCCAATCGGAAGAATCAACTGGAATGGCAACTAAAGTCGGACTTTCCTCTCGAAAAGTCTGAAAAATCTTTTACGTCCGGCTGTCAGATTTAGCATGGCAGCTCCTCGCATTGACAACAGTAAGCTGTGATGAAAACATGCTTATGTTACATGACACAGTTGTGAGAGTGCGTCTATAATTAATGTTACATGTAGCGGCTGCAATTCTTAACCAGCAAATTGAAAGTGGTGTTTGCGTGCGGAAAGTACATCTTTAGACGATGTTCGTATGAACAAGACAACAGCTCTCCTTTCTGTCCTTTTTGCTTTTGTTTTGTAATCCCGACTTGTCCAACTGGAACACTGTTCACTCCGGTTTACGCAATTCCCAGCTCCTAGTTCCGACTTCCAAGGCAAACGGAGCGCAGCACGTATGGAAACTAACAGCCATGCTTATGATAATGTGGATCTATGATTAAAGTCTGAAAGGGAGTGAAATTTAATGTTTGAGAGGAGAAATAACACAGTGGGGCTGCAGTTCACCACTTCCCCACCTGTGTCGGCAGTTTTTCCTGTCTCCAAAACCAGCGTAGGCGAGGGTGAGCGTCTGCGTTAGGGGCCGCACATTCTGACGCCAAGTCTTTCTTTATTGATCACATCATTTGCGTGGAAAGTGACGCACGCACAATTTTGTTCCCATTTTGCGTGTAAGCAAGCTTTACAAACAAGACCCCCAGATCTTTAACCCTCTCCATGCACCTTGGGAGACGGCGACACTGTGCCAGAAGCTTTGGGATCTCTACATTTTACATGTTGCAAATAAACTTCGGAGGACTTTTTTTTAAAGAAAATGTCCTACTAGTGTCCAATCTTGGATGTTATCTGGAGGAAGACGACATTGTGGAAGGAGCCACCCTTTCAGGATAGTTCCTTCAGGGAATCTTTTAGGAAAGTAAGACAAGAAATTCTATTACCGTCCCACAATGGGGAAATCGGGGCGTGCCAGTGGCAAAGACACAGAGTTACACACTATTTATAGTAATAAAAAAAAAAGAGAAAGCTAATCTAAAGTCATTTTTAAAGCAACAGAGAATGAGCTTATCAGAACGGCCAGAATAAAAGTAATAATACATACTAGAGTAATTATTGCACAATTATTGATAATACTCAGGTAAAAAAAAAAAAGATTAAATATTCCAGTTGAGCGTTCTGAAGGTTGTCTAAATTTGGAAACCCAGGGAACATTCCCCGCCCATTCTCTGAAGGCTTTACTCTATTTAACCTTTAGGGAACATTCCCTGAAGAGCCTGAAAAGGTTAGTCTGTGCCGGAGAGCAAATCTTCTGTGAAACTTTAATGATAATCACTTAACCTGAGGGTACTTGATTTCAGACTGAACATTATCAGAGTCCTGTATCATTTGTACCCACAAGATGGCGATGTTTACCCACATTTGCTTTGCCTTTTTTTTTTTCCTTCTTTTTTCTTTGCAATACAAGTTTTGCTCAAGTTCAAAATTCACACATTTTAACCAAAATTAAACCTAATCTGTTGGAATATGTTGTGTGACCGTTAAAGGTCGCCTACTTGTTCTGGCTTGAAATATAAGCATTTAAATCATTTCTTGGCCAAGTTTGTTGCTGATCTGGGGGATCCGTAAAGGCAGACTTCTGAGGTCTTCTTGCCAGGACTTGGGCTTGTTGCTAAATATTTGGGGTAACAATGTTGTGCCTGAGAGTCCCTCTGCCAGGCTTTACCCTACAAAAATACACACACTCCACCGCAGTCAGCTCGGCCTGTCCTACCAGCTATTATTAGTAGTCAAGATTGTGTTAGAAGTTCACAGGGGCATTTGGATTTCTTGATTTCTCTGCTGAGTGGCCGGAGCTTGTTAATGTGACTCATGTCATGCAAGTGTGACATGGCTAGCCTTTGAAAACAATAGCTCCTCTTTGCCTTGCAAGGGAGGGCCTCATCCAACCAGCCAAGCAACAGTCTTTCACTTCTGCTTCTCTGAGGAAGTGAGAAAGCACATGACCCGAACCAGCTGATACAAGTTATGCTGCTTGTTCAAAGTCTACTAGGTGCAGATTAGTAAGGGGCGGGCTGTTCCGCGGAAGGGTCTGGGTGCCGTGCGTTTTCCGTCATGCCACAGCGGGTCCCAGCTTGTCTTTCAGTCCAGCCGTAGGAATACAGACAGACCCCTCGTTCCCCTGGAAAAACGCAACGCGGATGACGAGGCCGTTCTGGAGCCAGGGAACACCTTGATGGCTCTCACACAACTACAGGTAGGGCTTTACTCTCTGTTTCATGAGCACTTCTGCTTGTGAAATTAGTAGAGACCGTTTAGTTTTTAGTTATTTTGTTTCTCGGTGTCTTTGCCTTCTGTGATCCATGAAATAGACACAGACAACAAAAGCTGAATCTTCAACACAAAGTATGAAATTAGGTTATTATTAAGTGTCTATTACAAAATTGGCTGCTGTGCACATTCCTTACCTTGATGCAATTCATCAGATGATCTTGGCTGCACATTTGCAATGATTGCTCATCATGCCTGTGCCTTAGATAGACGCGATACAAAGTAATATCCATGTCATGAGGAAACTGTGCTCCAGTTAAATTTGTTAGCAGCGGGACTCCAAATTGTTCACTTTGCGTTAAAGCTCACATTGGCACCAGATAGAGGAGTCACTGTGCCGCTGCAAAGCGACACGCTGGAATAAAGACAGGATCTGTGCAATAGTTGTCCAAAGATCCTCATTAAAAGTTGCCCAGGAAGCTTTGGTATAAACAGGAGAAAATAAAAAGCTTTTAGCGCTGAGGTTTACTGGCACTAATGATAGCCATGAATCGAACACAGCACGCTGGTCCCTCATAGAGCCCACTTTTCTAAATAAGAAAGGCACATGACCGCCAGATGCCAGTTTATCTTATTTAGCAGTGCCAACATGTGCCGAAGAGGGGAACGCAGAGGGTTCGGTCTGGGACAAAGTTATATGAGGAAGTGAGACAGACCCAGAAAATGTGATTAAGTGCATCTGCGAAGATTACAGAATCTCTTTTTAGAACGGCGTCTAAAAAAAGAACAAACAGTGTGTCAGGATCTCTCCGTGTTTTTTCCCCCCCCCGCCAGAACCAAACTATGAAGAGAGAGAGGATCAATAGGGAGACGGGAGAGCTGAGTGCTTCGGGGGAGTTGTCCGTGTCGCTGGAGGTGAAGGAAGAGAAGGTGGAGGGCTCTTCTGGAACCCCTCGGCTCCTTCAGCTGCTCAAAGAGCTCAAAGAGCAGCTGAAGGAACTGGGAATTTACACGTACTCAAGCCATGACCACAAAACTGACCAGCATCCTTTAGAGCGACTAGAGCAGCACCTGCCTAAAGTCCTCCATCTCTACACACAGGTAAAGTATACGGTACATTTTGCACATTCTGGATTAGTTATATTTTGGAATGCATGTATCAATGTTAATCATTCACTAGATAATCCTTTAAAGAAACTAAATGGATTATTAGTTTAGCTTTGAAGGGGTTGAGTGGATGCCTCGAGACAATTAGATGTCCAGAACCGCCTGAATGAGCTCTTAAAATACTAATTTAGCTGCGTCAGAGGCGTGGCCTTTAGCTGATTCCAGCTGTCCGTGTGACGAACCTGTTCATTGTCTCTCAGCAAACCTGTAGAGTTTATTCAGCTGTCATGTGAAGCAGAGCACTGCGTCACGCCCGTAGCCTCAGGCTGCCCGTGGATTGGCTGAGACAACAGAGCATTCTCCATGCCTATACTGTCTCAGTTAAGAATAAACCTCACTGTTATTTTTTACTTTTTATTTCTTTTACTCCCGGAGTCGTGGTAATTCCATCTCTGCACGTGTGACTCCGCTGACCAGGCTTAGGGCTGCAGATGTAATCAGCCTTTGGTCTGTGTGCAGCTCTGTGTCTGGTGAATGAAAAGGTCTCATGACCAGAGATTTGACCTGAACTTACCGTCTGCCTAAAGAACAGCAAATTCAGTGTAATTCAATATCCCCTCGTAGGACTGCAAAGACTTTGTAGCGTGGCATGGGCTCTTAATTATGTCAGATGTGGTGTTTTACTCAAAATGACTTTTGAGTTTTTAACTAAAGAACTTCACATTTATCTCTTTGAACTTCATTAAATGTCCTTTTTAATAAATATTAATTTATGAGAGAGCGAGAGATAAACAAGTTTATTTATGTAGGACTTTTCATTAACAAGACGATTCAAAGTGCTGTACTGTGCTAGTCTGAACCTCTGAGTGCCCTGCTAGTTTAGGCCTATCAGGCATTTAAACTATTAATTTCCAGGGTTGAAACGATGTCAGATCAAACAAATCCAAATTCGAATGCACATCAACTGTTTTATTCATATTAGTCTAATATTGAATCAGACCAAACTTTTCCTGTTTTAGGATCACAAAAATACCCCCCCCCCCCCAATTTCCTAAATGCCAGAGAGAATTTGTTACTGTTATTTGGTTTTAATCAGACGTTTACACACATGATTTGTTAAAATTGTGTTTTTAACTGAATGACTTTGGTAAAACAGTTTGGGTATCCTTCCAGAAGCTTTCAACAGTAGTTTAAAGCTTTTCCACGCAGCCACAAAACTTGTGTAGCGTCTGTGACTGCCGCTCCGGTAGCGGTGTGCTTTGACACAGTTCATTTGAGCGACTCGGATGCACCCAACCTTTAACTCTCATGCTGATGTGTGCAAAACACTCTGACCAGACGAGTGAGTGGTTATTTGAGCGCCTGTGGTGGAGCATTAAGCAGTAGAGTAAGCTGGCTTGTTTCAAATTCAGTTTTGGTAGCTATATGGGGGTTGGTGCATGTTAAAATGGGATGGGCATGTCATGAGGATGTACTGTGGAAAGGCAGAGGCAGTGGTATTATTTGGGGAGTGCCTTGCTAAGGGCCGGACTGATGTGGACATAATGTCCGACCCTTAGAAGTGTGCATGACCAGCTCTTGAGTTTGTAGTTGGAAAATATCTCTCTGCCACACTCCAGAATGACTCAGAAATGGCTTTACCAAAGCCCCACAGAGGGCTTAGTTGGCCTCATAATTCTCAAGACTTTAATTCAAATTCAAATCATCTGTAAGACATGCAGTGAGAGACTTGGTCAACAGACAATTTACAAACTTTTACCACTAATGGCTTGGTTCCTGCTCTGGGTGCTACATCAGGAGTTTGGAGGTCTAATTAAGTTTATAAATGGACAGGTCTGGGGGTTTTAGTTTGTAAGAGTAAAAAAGTAAGGGTTGATTCTGAGGAAAAATGTTTCTTCAAATGTTAATGGTCAAAACATTATGTGGTTTGAAAAGTTATTTCACTTAAAACTTTACAGTTATTGGTGAGGATTCAGCTGATTTCCTTGACACATTTACCCGTCTTCTTTCACACATAAAAACTTTAGTGACATCCTATTTGTAATCTGTAAGGTTTACCATGTCGGTCCATGTGTCTCTCTCTACGCGCTGTTCTCAAACTAATCTGAAGGCTAATCTGTGATTTAATGTGGTTTACCACTTTATGGCTGAGTTGCTGTTTTACTGGCGTCCTAACCAGAAACAGTGTTTAAATGCTGAGATTTTGTTTCTCACCACCAAGTTCAGATAATCGACTTGCCAAGGTTCCAAATGCAAAACACTGTCTGCCTATTTTAGATAGGCAAATGTCAGTCCTTTCCCTTTCTATTGCTGAAACATCTATTTGGGTGCAGCCTTCATTGATCCAGTAATTTTAATTTGACAACGGGCAGATAGTCATTCTTTGTTACTCAGTTTAGCTCATTTTACCACCTGCTGTGAATTATGATATGTGTCAAAATTCTTTTTATGATTTTAAGTATTTGCTACAATGAGTACCATCTTAAATGTGTTACAATAATGATTTAAAATCAGTATTAAAGGAGTGTACTATTTCACACGAACCTCTTTAGTTGCATGCCATAATGAGCTGTTTCCTCTCTGATTGCAGGTTTGTGAAGACGGTGCCAGATTTGATGGTGCAGATATAAAGGGCCTTGCAGCTCTCACTGCTGACTCTGTCGTCCATAATATCCACAACAGACTAGAAGGACGGCCCGCAGGTACTAACCGATGCTCATATCAGCAAATATGCTGCTGGTAATTCAAGGCAGAGGGACTTTCTACCTCCTCTGCCTACTTTTCCTTTTTTCCTTTGTGCTTTTCTGTTTTGCAGTAGATTCCTCCAGTAGCAAAACCACCTTATATGTAACTCCTGTTTTTTTTTAAGGGGCATAATGGTGTTCTGTCAAGTTTATCTGTTTCACTCCCTGATGCGCTTTAGCTGGTTGTATTAGTGAATGTTTAAATCTGTTACCTTCCTTTAGGGAAGTGCATGGTTCTGTTTTTTCTTTTTTATAAATCTTTAACACCGGTCTCACCAAAGTGTTGCTGGAGGAAATGAGTGTCGTAAGTATGAGACAACGAAGAATCGTTACTTTTCTGCCCCAGTTTTTTTTTTTCCCAGCTGCTCTTCTAGGGTACACATAGCTTTCCTTGATGATAACTGGCAGGGATCTACTGATTAACAGCATGTAAATAGAGACTGTCCTCCATGCAGAGTTGGAAACTTACAGGCAAATTGTGTTCCTCAAAATTAGTATTTTATGTCTAAGCGTGACTAATTTCAGTCTTGTGGGCAAGAAGCACTTTATGAACGTAGAGCCTCGACGCCTTTTGGTTTTGATTTAGTCTGACGGGATTTTAGGTCACTAACTGTCTTTTGTATTTTTAGAGCAGGCCCGTGAAGAGGTGGTGAAGTTTCTCAAGAGGCCAAATAAAGAAACAAGTTGTGAAGCAGAGACAAGTTCAGGATGGCAGCTGTTAAAGTCGCTTTTGTTGCTCACATCAGGCTCAGCAGTGAGTTATTAGACACCAATTTTAAACTGATATTATTATTAACAGTGTTGTTATTAGTAACATTTAATTGTAGAAATGGTTTGCAGTTATTAGTTGACCAACATAATTTAACATCAGTAAGTTCTGAATCCATTCATTGCTTTACTGTGTTTGCAGGAGACATTATCTCTTTTAAACCCAGAGCTGCCTGCTGCTTTGGTGAAATGCCTGTACCTGCTGGTTTGCCTTCCTGCACAACAGGAGAACGCCGCCACAGAGCAGACCTTCCAGGAGCCTCTGACCCAGGTCAGTAAACAACCAGTCCTTCTCTTAAGGTATCACTTTTACAGGGTACCACCTCTTAATGTTTTACTTTAAACAATTTTTTTTTAAAATGATCTTCAGCAACAGTTTTTTTATATAATATAAAGAGTTTTTATTTGGGTCTCGGCTCTTTTGTTCCTCATTTTCAGGTAAGAATTTTATTTGGTCGGGGTAGCATGAAACTGAATCAGTAAATAAAGTAAAAAAACAGGTGTTTTGTCTACAGATAACGAGAAAAAAAGCAACAGTGTTACAAGTCCTTTCTTTGTCCCATTGTTTTGCTTCTTCTACCCCTTGTTGACTCCTAAAGATCAATTCCCTAAACCGGTTCAACACTGCGTTTATGTAGATAAACTGAAAGAAGGTGAATACCTGAGATGTTCTAGTTTTACGCTAGAAAACCAATCAGATTTAATTGTTGTTGTGCTAAGTATAATTAGCAATGTTAGCCAATAGCGATGCATTTATTGAATTTCTCTCTATGTATTCAAACTTTGAAGAAACATAAGATAAAAATTCCTTTAATGTCTCTCAATGAGGAAATTCGGGTGTGACAGTGGCAAACACACACAATTTTATTAGTGATGAGAAAAGAATAAAAAATACAAGGAAAGACAAGTAAACTGGCTAATCTAAAATTGTCTCTAAAGAAAGACACTATGAGTAGAATATAATGGTAAATAAATAAATTGACCAAAGGAAAAAACAAGTTATTTGAAAGTGGTAAAATAGCTCCGGCCTATAGACCTAACACATGTTAATAGAGTATGCAATACGTACAATTTCAACATACTCTCAAATAGATCTTGTTAATTACTGTGTATACGTCCGTTTTAGTATGATACAAACTGTCAGAAATACCAATAAACCATTTTTTCTCTGTAGCTTTGACAGCGTTTCATACCATTTCAAATGTACAACAGCTTTATCAAAGAGTAAATTTGCATTCAGGAAACTTTCTATGCCTTTGGTGGGTGTTCTGCTCAGGTTTTACAACCTCAACCTCAGAAATTCTGAAATATTACCACAATATAGATGCATCATCATTTGTTTTTCCATTTCTTCTGGGTATTTTGTGACTCCTGCAGTACTTTCCTGTTAAACTTGTTGCCCCTGCATTCGTTTGGACAGATTTTCCTTCAACTCTGCCAGAACCCGCGGAACGTGGAACGGCTGGTAGAGACCCAGGAGCTGCAGTGCCTCATCATCGGACTCACATCACTGTGGGATCAGACCAGTCCCCAGTGGAGGCACCAGGCGTCATGCGTTCTCAAAGCTGTCTCTTCTGTACCAACAAATAAAACCGTGCCAAGTTTATTACGTAAGTAAAAGCCAAAGACTAATGGAGATGCGTAATGTGTTCCTTTTTTTTCGTTGTCATTTAGGTGTTTATTGACAAAAGTTTGATAGAATTTATTTGGTTTAGTAAGGAAGTTATTGCTTATGCCATTCTTTTAGAGGTGAGTTAACCTTTTGATAGCATTTCTGAATATTACTATATGTTCTGTTTTACCTACAGTAATATCGTTATTGAATTATTATGATCAGTTTTCCAGTTCCAATCTGATGTTTCATTCTCTTAACTTTTCAACTCCTTTTTTAATGGAATGTGAAACATTTCTGCTTATTTTTTTTGTGAGTAAATCTTTTGCACCTGTCTCCAAAGGCAAAAACTGTGTGCGAATCTGTATCCAGAACCTGTTGCACATCAAAGCCAAAGTCTCAGGATCTCTGCTGGCGGAGGTGGCCGTGGCCGTCTTTAGCTTTGTAAGAGACACATACCACCTGAATCCAGCCCTCTTCATTGAGTTTGACAGCAACAACGGCTACAAGGCCCTGAAAAACATCCTGAAACGGTGAGATTATATGTTATAGAGGGAAAGGGGGCCGGAATGGTGTTCAAAACGACTTCAAATCTACTAAAAAAAAAATCAGATTTTTGCTTCTTTTCTTCGAATCATGCAGTGCTCTGTGGAAGCATTCACTTTCCTTGAACGTTTTTATGAAACAATTTCAGACTAAGACAGCCCTCTGTCTAAACTGAATATAACATAAAAAATCTACTTAAGAAACCTGGAATCAACCAAACCGTTTGGCAAACATTAGGCACATCTCTAAACTGCCCTTTAGTCCTAAAATCTCAGAGATAGTCGTCCTGACTCAGGTTACACTCTTTTTTTTTTTTTTAGATGACCATAACAACCTGGGTGTTTGTTAATCTGGTTTTAAAACTCTGCACAGCACAGAATCTGCCTTAAGAGTTTTTAATGACATCTCATGACAAATAATTCAGCTAAAAATCTTGTTGTTGGCCTTCTTGACTTAACCGTCGCTTTTGATACAGTGGACCACGATATTTTATTATCTCGTTTACAGCACAAATTGGGTATTTGTGGTACTGCAACAAACTGGTCTGGGTCTTATTTGACAGACAAAACCATGTGTTTTAGAATAGCAGATCATGAATCCTCCTCTGCTCCTCTATCTCATGGAGCTCCACAGGGCTCAAACTTAGGTTCCTTGTTTTTTCACTTTATCTCCTCCCTTTGGGTTCAATACTCAGGAAGCACAGAATTTTTTTTTTCCATTTTTTTGCTGATGGCAGTGAAATATATATGCCATTAGAAAAGGTGGCCCTCTCAGTCAAAACGCTTTTGTTGTGTCTTGACGATACAAAGCATGGATGACCTTAATTTCTTAAATAAATAAAATAAAACAACAGAAGTGATGTTTTTTTGGCCCTAGTGGCCCATGGGAACCTTCCCTGTTGATGTGGGCTCCTTAATGCCATATTTAAAGCATAGAGATTAACTTTGTTTTTATTAGATGGACAGTGATTTTAAATTAGATCGGCAGGTTGGAGCAGTGAAGTCCAGTTTTTATCATCTTAGGGAGCTAGCAAAGGTAAAGCCAATTCTTTCTAAACAACACATTGAAACAGCAGTTCATGCCTTCATTCCATCCCGGCTTGACTACTGTAAGGGTCTTTATCTTGGAGTCAGCCAGTCCTCCCTGAAACGTCTAACTGGAGTTTGTAGGAGGGAGCTTATCCACCCCACTCTGGCTGCCTTTGCATTTTAGGGCCCATTTTATGATTCTCTCATTTCTTTTGAAAAGTTGACATGGTCTTACTCCGTCTTACCTTTCTGAGCGGCTGCACTCTTACTCTCCTGCTCAGTGCGGCCGATCAGCTGCTCCTGGAGGCGCCGAGGTCTAAGAGGAAGCTCAGCGGGGACAGAGCTTTTAGTGTTGCTCCTCCCAGATTATGGAATCATCCTCCTTTAGATAGTAGACTCTTGACTGTCCACTTGTAAAACTCATAAAAACCTTTCATTCTTTAGCTTTTTGCACAGTAAAAACAAACTTCTTGTTTTTACTGTTTTATTGATTCTATTGTAGTTTTTAACTGTATGTTCTTGTTGTTCTTTCCTTGTTTTATGTTTTAAATGCCCTTTATTTTACATTTGCAGCACTTTGTTGCAGCTGGGGTTGTTTTAAAGTCCTTTATAAATAAAGTAAGCAAGTAAAAATGTTAAGGTGAAGAAATCCCTTTACAAGTCAGCGTAGCAGACAGAAAAAAGAAGCTGAAAGAAATGAATGCTATACAGCATCTTTACATGGCACAGCTATCCATAGAACAGATTTGTCAGCATCCTTAGTTAGAATGACAACACTTTTATTCATCTTTGCTTTGCGTTTTGTCTTTTTTTTGTTTTCTTTTGGTCTCCTGACTTCACAATTACAAGCTGTGAAGACGGCGTGCCCATGGATCAGTTTCAGCCCGTGCAGGAACTGCTGGCTCTGATCGCAGCTTTCACTTTTCTTGGAAAAGCAGAGCTGAAAGTGGCTCTCTGTGTGACCAATCCCCAGCCTGCAGGCTTCAAGTTTGACCCCCCACTCACTAAAGGTAGGTCAGGTCTTTCTTGAGACCCTCTTCTGCTAACGCTGTCTTATTATCTGTGCTTGTACCATGAGGATAAACTGTGTAGCTCCTCCTTCCGAATGCGCGCTCCAAACTGTGTAATTAGTAGCACATGCATGGCTCAGCAATGTTGGACTCGGGGAGGGGGAAAGCCTACTCAAAGGAACCACACGCTTCGTCCCTACTTTGCACTTTTGCCCTCGTATAATCCAGCTAAACCGTATCAACCCCCCTCGGCTGATTTCCCACAGACCCTGACTCCTCACTACCCGTACCGCTGGCCCCTCTGCAGTCTGCAGGCTCCCCCAGGTTAACAGGAAGCTGAGGTGATTATGTCTGGGATGATGAAGTGGAGGCTCCCCCTCTAACTCTGTTAGGATGCCCCACATCCATTCACCACTGGCCTACGCCAGGCAGTCATCTATCATTGACGCACGCATGCTCTTCCATCCAGCGCTCATAAATACAGCGTCTGGAATGTACATACACAGATCAAGCCACTCAGCAGCCATCCATCACATCAAGGAGCAGATCCGTTTCCAGCAGAGGGACCTGGAGCTGTTTTTTTTTTACAAACTTAACGTGACACAGTTTTAAGAGTGGAAATGAATCCCATTATTAAACAGTTATGTGTTTAAAAAAAAAAAAACAAGCAAAGGTTTGTTTATTTGCACATAAAATATAAGGCTTTTACTAAATATTTTGACAAGGCACCAAACAAATGCTATTAGGGGCGGATTATGCTACACTATTTGCATTCATGGCTGGAAATCTGTTTGTTTTGATTCAATCAGAGCACAGGGAACTTGACCGAGGTTTTGCGTGGAGGAGTTAATTCCTGCGTGTTGTGTATTGTAAATGCTGGTTTGCTCATTTTCCCGTAACTTTAGCTGTTTGACCTTTTTCAGAGCAAAGTCTTTCAGATGTAATCCGTCCAAACGGAGCGCGCACTTGTATTATGCAGGTTTCAATTACGTTATCGCACTCCTACAGTAGGGGCCTCTCAGTCCAGAGCTCCATTTTCAGTGTTATCGGTTTTAAAAGAATAAAACCTATTTAAAAAGCAAAAAAGTCTAACCCTACATTTAAAATCTTCAGGTCTGGCAGTAAAGAACCTTCCTGCCTTCCACCTGCTGCAGGCTTCTCTGCTGCGTTCCCAGGACTGTCTTTTCTGCTGTCAGCTCCTTCGAACTCTGCAGACGATCTGGGAGAAAGACCCGGCTAATTTCTTTCTCTTAGAGTGGACGGTGCAGTCGATGGCGCAGCTAGCTGTGCGAGTGAACTGTAAACCGCTGCCTGTCATGAAGATCTTCTTTTCAATGCTGGAGATGGTATGAACTTTTCATGCTTGCAGAACACGAACCACGCGTCACTTGTCTTTTTTTTTTTTTTTTTTTTGTTTAAATGGCTCATTTTAAGCGCTCCGTTATCTTCCAGGTGGTGTTTAAGTTGAACTATATACCCCATGAGACGCTGCGAGCCCTGCTGGGTGTACTGAAGCAGAACTGGGCTGGGACTGGCGGAGCGGCAGGGACAGAATTTAGCGTAGAGGCGCTCCGGAGTTTTCACAAGTGAGAAGTGACTATTTTTGGCAGTATTTGTAAAATAGCTTATTACCTTTGCATAAAGTTTCATCAGTTTAACCTTTATTCCTTGTCAGGATTTATATTATCTTGTATTTGTGACAGGTGGGGGAAAATACATTATTAGATTATTTTATTTACCTGGGAAAGTTTGTGTTTGCCGGAAATTTTGTTTTATTTTTTCTCTTTGTTCGAGTAAAACTTGTTTACTTAGCTTTAGTAAATGATTGTTGTAAATGATTATTATATTGACTATACAGTGCAAATAGTGTGTTAATACTTGTATAATGTTTCATCTATCTTTTGTTATAATGCTTTGTGCTGCTATCTCAAATTTTTTTTTCCTTATGGGGTTTAATGTATTGTATTATGTTATTTTTGTAGGATGGTTGTGCACAGCACTATGCTAACAGAGGTACTAAGTGATTGGGGAATACTCGAACTGCTGCTCGGAGAACTTCGCAGGAGGGCTAAGATCCTGAGGAAGGCTGGATTTGTATCTTCCCCCAAAGAAAGTGAGAATCAGCATTTTAATGTCCTGGCTTTTCTTATTCCTCATGAATAAAAGCTGAAACATATGCAACACATTTTTCCTTTGTTCTATAATATAAACTTAGGTTATCTACACTTGTTTTTGGACACTAAAAGTCTGAAAGTGTCTTAACTTAATAAGCAAAAAAACAAAACAAAAGTCCTCTTTGTTTTAGATCCCTTGCAGCCTCAATGTGTGGAGAGAAATGAGAGACAACTAACTAGCTGCATGCTTCAGGTTGTTTCAACCCTCACTTTGCGATCAATCAAAAACACAGGTATTTTATTTTATTCATGCAAATTTATGTGCAACAATACGGAGATCTGTCTTGTTTATTATACTCATTTTAAGTAGCTTTTCTAAAACCTTTTTAAAATAAATTTAAATAAATAACTAAATTGAACTGAGCTTTATTTATTCTAATTATTTTTTATTCACACAGGTATATTCAATACTGTACCTTTAAAAAAAAAAAAAAAAAAAGTAAACACTTTTCATATGTTTGTCCAGTGTCGCTGCGAGATCTCGGCATGGTGCCCTACATAAAGATCTTCTTGGACGATGACCAGTATCGGGGTCCGACGCTCAGCATCTTGGAGCAGCTTGCTGAGATCAACCCTGATGAATTCATGAGCACAGCAGTCGGAGCCCTCTGCTCCTCCACGCAGCAGGAGCTCAAGCTGAAGCTGGACCTCTTGCAGGTAGGCCGCACGTGCACGGCCGACAGCTCCCACGCACACACACCCTTATCCAGACGCACTCGGATGCGCACAGATCTCATCTGAGCTCTAAATGCAGTTTAGCACCACATTCGGCTTTAACCGTTCGTAATGCACTTAAAGTGTGATAAGCTTGTGAATTTATTTTCTGAGCATGTGGGACTTTGATCACATTACAGACAAATGCAGATTGATTTGCTAAAACTGATTTAGATGTTAACTCCGGGGCCGATTCGATTAGGCCGGCAGCATTGCGCTGTGGCGCTCTGAAGATTACCACCTCTATCGGATCAGTGAATGGGACAAAGATCTCATTAAAGCCTAACTAAGTTACACACCTACTGTATGTGTCCATTTTTATAGATGGCAGCGAGCGGAGCGCTCACACACACGGACGCTCTCCGTGTGTGTGAGCGCGCGCCTCCGTGCACCGGCCCGAGCGCGCCCGCGTGCGATGCTTCGTGCTAACGCGGTTATAGCAGGTGGCAATCAGATTGGCTACGACCTGGGTTGGCGAGTGTTGAGAGCCATTGTGATTACTCCAGTTTCACTTAATCACATTTTTCCCCGCGTTATGTCTCGCGCATTACCTACCTGATGGATTAGCTCGCCAAATTCAATAGAGATAATGCGATTTTGTTCACAACCAAAAACTAGTTACCAGAAGTGATTTATGATTTATCTGTATGTTTCATCTGTTTTTCGTGGCACTTTTTTAATTGACTAAGAAGATCGTCTTCGAGCCGAGACTCGGAGAAAAGCTTAGTCCCTGCGAAATCCATTCCCCCTCAAATAGGCGGAATAATTTGCTTGGTCATATGTGTTGTAAGTGTGTCTCTGTGTTGCTCTGTCTCATTTAGTCTGTGCTCAGAGTGTTGGAGAGCCCCAACTCCTGGGACCCCTTCAGGAAGGCCGGAGGCTTCACTGGGCTGCTGTCTCTGATGGTGGACATGGAAGGAGCTCTGGCCGACCCTCCGGAGGGGGAAGTGTGGAAGACTTTGGGGCCTCAACAGCTGCTGGACCTCATCCTCCTCACGCTGCACATTATGGCTCTGGCCGTCCATCTTCACGTTGTAAATGCACACCATTTTGACACTGGGGGGTTTTATGAAAGGCTCTCGGATGCTCTTCTCCATCTGGGCTGCTTTCACGTGGAAGGCCCAAAGTGGGATGGAGAGAAGTGCTCCTGTCCCAAAACCTCAGATGAAAACCAGTCTCCAGGAGAGAGCTTTTTCCGCTTTGTTGAGTTTGCAGAAGCCTCTGCAACTCCCAACAGTTCGCCGAAGCAAAGTCTGCCCATCACTCTTCAGACGTGCATACGGCTGCTCTCTTACCTCGACCACTTCGCCACAGGGACCTACTCTCCTCAGGCTCTGGGGCCAAAGCCCGACGGCCAAGGTGATGAGAATAATGAGACGCTATTTGGACCAGGAGGATGTGAAGGAGTTAATTCTGGACCTCCATCAGTCTTCTCTGGATCAGGTCCACAGTCCATGGAGGAGAAACTGGGAAGTGTCAGAAACACAGCACCCAGCAGTCCCACAATCAGCACAGTGAGCCAGTTCAGGTAGATATTACTCTACTCTTTTTAAATTTATATTATCTGGACAGGTTAACAGAAATGTCTGATGTCACATTGAGACCTGTTTGTTTTTCATGTTTTACAGCAGGCTCACATGTGATCAGGTTATTCTTCATCCAGGGGCAGTCCGAGTGATTATGACTCTCCTTCCACACGTGTTTGCTCCAGAGGACCCACAGGTAACTTGTCACAAAAGAACAGCGGCTGTTGTTTTGGTTAAATAGCTCTAAGAATTACACATATTAACAAATAAGAGCTGAGTAATTATGAAATTGTGTTTTTTTTTTTTTCCATCTGTAAACTGCTTGGCCTGTGGCATGATTGACAAGATCCTTCAGGCATGTGGATGGTACAGTTTCTGGAGAGTGTTGCTCATTCCTCTGATGTTCAACCCTAGATGTACTCATAATCTTATTGTGTGCCCTAAAGCATCATGTTTCACATGTTTTACATATGAAAAACCCCGCAGCTGTGACATACGGCGCCTTGCACAGAAGGATTTTGCCACATTTTGCTCACATTACACCCATAAACTATTTTATATGGCTAACAAATCTAATAACTTTATTCTGCCGTCCCTATATAGGGATTAGAATTGATATACCAACACAAGCAAATAATCACAAAGTTTTGGATTTCTATCCAGAGTAGAGGGGAACTCCCTTCCCCTCTACTCTGTAACTTTTAAATAATATCCAGTACAACTAATTGCCAGACATTACCTAACTGGTAAATTGGGTTCCCCTACATATAAATTATTCTCAATATAAATGCAGAGAAATTTAAATCAGGATTGTGTTATAAAAATGATATCCAGACATCTGGTCCTAATCAAAGAGAGGCAAAAAGAAAGCCATTTTTGAAAGAAATCCATAATAAGTACCGTTTGCTACTTGGGGAATAAAGCAAATATGTAGGTGCTCCGGTCAGATCCGATCAAAACTTTCCTTTTTGGGCTTCGTGTAAAGGGATATGTGTGTTGGAAGACTAACACTTCACATCAACCTGAACACAGCTTCCCCACGATGAACCATGGTGAATCATGCCGTTGGGATGCCTTTCTTCAGTAGGGACAAGGAGGCTGGTCAGGGCTGATGGGGAACAACAACAAAACAATGCTGGAAACAAAATTTGTTGGAGGCTGAAGTACACTTAGGACTGGTGTGGAGGTTCCCCTTTTAGCTGGACAACAGCCCTGAACATGCAGAACACCTTCAATGAAAGCATATTGTCGTGCTAGATCTGCCCGGATTAGGTCCAGACCTAAATCCAATTCTCTGTGGCAACAGTTTAAAAGTGCTCCTCATAGTCAGATTAGCTCTGTCTAATCTGCCTGAGTTATCTTGCAAAGAATGGGCAGAAATATCCGCATGTAAATGTGCAGAGCTGGTAGGGATGCAGGACTTACTGCTGTAATTTCGGTGAAAGATTTGTACCTGTGAAAAAAGCCATGCATTAGTTTAATTTCCTTTCACTTCCCAACTACAACTACTTTATTACTCCCACTACTTTACATTTGTCCATCACTTTCAATCCAAATAAAATGTATTGAAGACTGACGTTTTAATTTGTTAATGTATTTTTTGATTGTTTTAAGCTGACACTCTTAGAAATGACCTTGTTAAAATGCAAAAAGGCTTACATTTATTTCTCTCTTTTTCTTTTTTTTTTCTCCAGTTGTCTATGGAGGTCCAGTTCTCACTGGCTCACCACATCCTGGCCATGGTCAAATCAGAGCGAAACCGACAGATAATGTGTAAGGGGGGACTGGTGTCCACTCTGCTGACACACTGCCGCAGCATGCTGCTGTCTCCAAACCACCACCTGCATCTCCCTGTGACATGTATTTTCGAGAAGCTCTCCTCTCAGGCCATCTCTTGTTCTGACTTCAGGTTAGGCACAGTCCGTTTCTGGGGATTCATTTTTGAGTGTGCGTGCTAATGTATTCTGTATCTGTATCCTCTCAGGAAGTTCCTGTGTTTAGGAGATCCTCTGATGTGCTTGGTGAACCGAACATCCAAGCAGGCTCAGCTGGAAAGCGACCAGACACTTGAGACACCATGTTCACAAAGTAAAACTTTTTTTTTTCACAGTTATGTTATTGTTGTATAACTATTAGAAGTCCTGAGAGGCAAGTGAATATATTTTTGTTATTGTTGTACCTGTTTTATAAGTGTGACTTAAAGTAGGGGTGGGCGATATGAAGAAAATCTAAAATCATGATATCTTTGGGCTATATCGCGATACACGATATATATCACGATATATTCAAATAACCTTGAAAAACAAATGTTTTTAGCCAAATGGTGCCTAAAGTTGCATTGGCATATCTCATATTAACGTGTAAATTTTTGCTTGAAAAATTTATTGCAAAATAAAAATGAATTTAAAATGTTATATTTTAGCCATGTTTTAACCACAGCTGCACATAGAAGCTTTTCACAACTTACAATATTGTCACATTAAAGCTCTTTCATGGTCAACACTGGACCTTAAAAAACAGAACATCCCAGCGGCCAAAAGGAACACCAAGGAAAAATCGGATACAAATTAAACCTGAAATAAAAGGTGCTCTTGCTCGCTGTCTCGTCAACATAAGTAATCGCACGGGTCACGACAGAGCGCTTTCTGGCTTGGAGGCAGAACGAATGATGCGTTCACAGAATGTGGGAGAAACTAAACTCAGTGAATTAAATACAACGGCTCAATCTTGCCGTGAAAATTTGCATGCGATGGTCTCGATTGTCAGGAGTTGTCTACGGATGAACTCAGAAGCACACACACATGGGACTAAAATAGAGAGTCTTTATTGCAAGGTTGATGGATGGAGGTTTGATGAGGCTAGAGGAGCAGGTAGCACAGGAACCGGAGTGAAGATGATGGCAGGAGCTGACGGCCCGGACGAGAGTCCATAATAATCAAGGTGACCGGGAAGCTCAGTGCTGCAGGGCTAGCAAACCCTGTGGCAACACCAGGGCACAGATCAGAACTTCTCCAGGGCGGCTAGTCAGGTTAGCAGTTCTTTGGAGACACCAGGGCATAGAGCAGAGCTTCTCCGGGAACAGAGTACAGAGTTTTTAGAGAGACTGGCAGGACTAACCTTATACAAGAGAGCAGAAACAAAACTTCCGAGGCAAAAACGAGGACTGGCATGGAGAGGTGGATGACTGAAGACGGACCGGCGCTAGAGTGAGACAGAGGGAGGCTTAAATAGGGAAAGTAGCAGGTGAAATGCATCTGACTGAATAATTAACCACAGGTGTGACAGACTGCAAAGGGAGTGAAGGGAAAGCTTAAGTGAGGGGAAGGAGAAACTAAAAATAAATAAAGTCAAATCATAACTAAAACTAAAACAAGGTGGAAAAACAGAAAACTAATGGTAAACAAAAGCCGAATCAAAACTAAACCATGACAGCGATAAAGTAATTTTCGAGGAAAACTCGAGATACATCGAGTATATTCGATATAACGCCCACCCCTAACTTAAAGTTGTCCTTCCTAATGACCCTAAGGTCATTTTTTGTGTGCATTGATATTTTTCTTGAACAAAATCTGATATTATTTGAATAAAACAAATAGATTTTCTTGGCTCTCTTTTTAAATCATAAAATCTCAAAATAGTACCATAACTAGCGATGGGTACCGTTCACATTTGAACCGATACGGTACCGATACCGGTACTCAACGATACCTATTTTTAGTACTTTTTTCAATTTAACATTTATTTCTCAATATATAAACATGTTTGAATCTGCAAATGAACCTTATGAAATAATGTATTGATTGCAATGCATTCCTTGAATCCACACCACATAAAGCAACTTGTTACCAAAACAAAAGTTATGAGAGGCACACAGAGTGAACAAGGTCAATAAGTGAATGAAGCTGTGTATGAATCAAATTCAGAACATTGTTTTAACAGTTTCAAAGAAAAAAAAGACTCTATTAAGAACATTATATTTTATCCTGCTTTGTAATCCAGGGTGGGATACATTTGTAACATGGAAACAGGGAGGCTCTCTACTCTGCTCTCTTTGCTCTGACTGCAGGCAGGTTTCAGTGACCAGGTGTTTCCTCAGATTAGAAGTGTTCATGCCGCTTCCCTTGCACTCCATGTCACAATTATTGCCGGCATGTAAAATCACCCACTATAGTGATCCGTCAGTGTCACAATGATGTGCTTTGGTATCGAAACATGGTACCGTTTGTGTTTGTGTGAAGCTGTACTCTGTAGTGCCGACGTACCTATAAAAGTACCGAATTCAGTATCCATCCATAACAAACACAGAAAAATCAATGTGGTAAAATCAGTCTTGTTAACATTTTTTAGAAACTTTAAACTTAAACTTATCTGCTGTTTCCGTTGAAGGTAAGAGGTTGATGACCGTTGTGAGTAGAGGTTGACCGATCAGCTGGCCGATTTTTTTTTTTTTTTTTTTTTTTTCTATGTTCGCCAAAACCATTAGCACACTCAGCTTCAGATTGTTCACATTGCTTTTTATTTACTAATTTTTTGTGGTATTGCTGTTTACAAATATTCTCATGAAGGTCTTTTACACTACAAAGGCCTCTAGCTGCTTCATGAAGTGCACAAACATTTCAGTGTTAAGTTTGTTTTTATTGTCATATATTTATATGTTTTACATCGTTTGCTATCCATTGTTAATATGAATTCTTAATAAATGTTTATTTTTTTGTTTAAATTGAGACTTGTGTAACATTTGTTACCATGGTGTCATTTTTACCTTGTAAACGGGGGAAGAAAAAGTAATATTGGCTTCAAGAATCGTCCACAAAACAATCGGCAGCACATATTGGGGATCGGTTAGACTGATGTCAAAATAATCGTCATCGGCTTTAAAAAAAAAAACCTGTATCTGTTGATCTCTAGTTGTAAATATTTGTGTATCTACGTGTAAAAGGCAGTTTAGCTCAACCTATGAATTTTCAAGTTGGCCTGCCTTAGGGACAAGTCCTTCAAACACCGTTTCTCTCACTTTGCCTTTCAGAGCTTCTGCAGAAATCAGGTCACTCGTTAAACTTTCTTGTCTTTTTAACCAGATCAGAACACAAAGGCAGAATCCGCTGACTCTTCCCGGAAGACACTGAAACGGACCTTCAGCTTGTTGCAGCCTACAGCCTCATTCGGTTCTGCCATCTCTGTCCACCAGATCGTCACTCTGGTGTCCATGACAGTACCGCGCACCTTCAGACCACACCGACTGTCTTCCTCACCTGCCTTTGTAGAGTTTGACATGAGTGAGAGTGGATATGGGTGAGTTGTTTACAAAAAGGTCTTTTCTTTTGTGTGTTGCCAGAAGATGTGCGGTAGTAAAAAAAAAAGGTAATACAACTGATTTTATGTTTGCCCGTAGGTGCCTTTTACTCCCGTCTTTAGCCACGGTGAAAGGCGTGACTGCTGATTCCATCTCAACTGGAGGAATTGGAGGAGGTAAGTGATAATTCGTGCGGTTTAACTACTTCACGTGTGACCTATTTGTGAACAAAATGCCCAATACTTCTCTTGTGTTTAAGAATGCAGGGGCTTTCCGCCAGCAGCCGGCCTGTCATTCACCTGCTGGTTCCAGATCAACAGGTTCAGCTCGGCTTGTGATTCCCACCCGATCCGTCTGCTGTCAGTGGTGCGCCACATGTCCCGAACTGAACAACAGTACATCTGTTTGTCGGTCTCTTTCTCGGCCTACGATGGCTGTCTGGTCATATCCACAGAGGAGGAAACGTTCACATACCTAGGTGGGAGAAGCTGACTCCCTCTAGTTCTCTGAATTGCCAGGCCGCCCAAGTAGAGACCCACACGATAGTAAGAAGGTCTGCTGCTGTTTTACAGATATGCTGGAGCCAGAGGTTTGCACTCCGACCTCCCTGCCCTCGTCACTGAGGTTCCGCTGCTCTAGCATGCTGGTCCCTGGCCAGTGGCACCATTTGGCTGTCGTCATGGCCAAAGATGTCAAGAAAAGCTGTATAACTTCAGCCTACTTCAATGGAAAGGCATTGGGAACCGGAAAGGTAGACTGAAGAAGAGAGGGGGGTAGCTGATAACTCAACATACGTATCCAACGTGTCATAGCATCTCATTTTCCTATCCCTGTTTCCGTTAGATGAAGTATGTTCAGCCATACCCAGGTCAGTTTGTCTCCATGGACCCCACAGCTGTGATTGATGTGTATGGACTGATAGGGACACCAGCCATGTGGAAAGATCATGCAGCTTTAGTATGGCGCGTGGGTCCCTGTCACCTATTTGAAGAGGTGTTGAGCTCAGAGGCCGTGGCTGTTGTTTACACGCAAGGCACCGCATACCTAGGGAACTTCTTGGCTCTGCGCGACATGGGTAAGTCTGTGTTTCGAAACCCATCTGAAAGGACGTCTTTTGTTTACTTTAAAAAAATGTACTCCAGATTAAATTCTCTACTCTAGTTTTAGTCTTTGATTTTCATGTTCATCTAATGTTCTTTGCATTACCATAAGAGGTCCTTGTTCTGTTGCAGTGTTGGAACGAAATTTGAACCTCTTAGTTTCAAAGTTTGGTAATGTTTAATGTGCACGAAAAGAAACGTTTATTCCAAAAGGGCATTATGGTTACATGTTTGGTGTTTGTGTCCAGGCCCCGATCCAAACGCTGAGTGTTTCCCGCTCAGGCTGGTTCCTGAGGAGAGAATCTCTTTTGGCATCAATCCTGCAATTTCTACGTTAACAAGTGTGGTGCAGATCAGAGAGGATTACAATGAGGTGGACTGCAGACTGATCGCTAAAGAGGTAGGTTAGAGGCAAACCCCTTGTCATCACGTTTCTCTTCTTTTCACAAAAGATAACACCAATTGCGTGTGATTACAGATGGGGATAACATCTCGAGATTCCTCCACACCTGTTTTTCTCCTACCAAACATTAGCAAGCATCTGAGTGGTACAGCGCGCACCATAGGCGCTGCCTTGATTGGACATTTTGGTGAACAAATTAAGGTTTTGAAAAGTTAATTGAAAAGTCTTTGCCTCTTATGTGCGTTATTTGTTTAAGTCTCTTTGTATTCCCCAGGTGTCCGAACGTTCACGCCAAGGTCTGCTTCCAGTGGTTTCCTGTATGTTGGCGGGCCTTCCGTTGTTCTCAGTCTTGTTGCGATGGCGCCAGATGACAGCTCTTTGTATGCGGCTATTAAAGTTCTTCTTTCTGTGCTGGAAACCAACTCCGCAATGCAGAGTGAAATGAACCGAATCAATGGATACAAGGTTTTTCTGGGCTTAGTAGCACAGTTTGTAATGTCCCTATTGTCTCAGCCATTAATATTTTGTTACAGATCTGATCCTTTGTTGTTGTTTTTTTACTTCTAGTTATTAGCCTTCTTACTGAAGATGAAAAGCAGTCTTGTCAGCCATCGAACCTTCCAGCTGGTTATGTGCCTCTCCAGTTCGGTGGAGATGAGCTGTGGGACTGGTTTCCTACAGAACACACCTGCTTTCCAGGCTCTGTTGTGTGATCTAGAGGTAAAAATCAATATAGTTATTTTAAAGTTAAGCATACATGCTAAAACTTTTTTTTAAAACTGCAACAAAAATCTGATGTTTTTTCTTTATCCCGTGTTTTCAGGTGTGGCAGAACACACCAGACAGTCTGGACCTCTCAGTCCTGAAATACTTTGCTGAAATCCTGAAATCTTCAAGGTAATCTTATCTTAATTCCTACAGCTAACAAAAACGATGAGGGGGGGCTGTGGCCATTACTCACAGAAGAGCTTGAACCACACTGGTTTCTTTTTGTGTTTGCCACTTTGTCAAAGAAAAGCCTTTTCATTGTATTTAGCGTTAGGGATGGACTTGAGATTTATAACACGATTTTTACTGTAGTCTGAGTGCAAGTCCTGGAACGGTCGTATGCTATTAGAGGTAGCACTGATGTTGGATCAGAAAGCTAGACGATGGGCAGTACCAAAAGCACATTAGGGTCACGGTTGTGTTAGGACGTCTGTGAGTAACTGTGTGTGAACTGAGGCTAGATGTATACGGGTTAGTCTGTGTGGTAGCATTCATTTTGTACGTTTTATGGTATTTCATGGAAACATCCTTTGTATTCACAACAAAAATCTCTTTGTACTCAATCTTCTCAGAGCCGAGTAAAAGCAGGAACGTCTAAGGTCTTCTCACTAAGTCTATTTCAATAATATACACACCTGGGACCAACAGTCACGCTCGGTGACACACCATTCCCCTGAGTGAATGTGTGCAGAGGTTGCCTTCAGTATTTGCTTAGAGCCATTAGATCGTGTTGCTTGCCTAAGTCCAGCCTATTGCACGGTGTGTAGTTGTAATCTAGCCTGCCGGATGAATTCTCGCAGTAGCTGCTGCTATCACATCTGTTTGGTCAGAATCCACAATTTTATCATTGAAAGAAGAACAGCAAGAAGTGCCTTGACCACCGTACCTTCTTGTGGTTTCCCATGGCACCTGCTGCTTACTTTTTAATTTGATACCGTGATTGGCTAAAACCCATCTCTGGTAGGCGGGCACTAGGTGTCGCTTCACCCAATCAGCTAGAAAGTTCTGGTGAATGTCCTTCCTTTCCCCTAACAGATTCAAACGAAGTAGTCCCAGATTGATAATGTGCAGGACGGAGAGTGCTGAACATTATCAATCTGGCTGGCCGGGTTTGTGCGCTTGTACAAGAAGATACATTTGTATTGTATTACGATTACGATGCTCTTTCTGTGGATAAGGTTCCGCATTGTACAACTTTAAATGTGGCATCAACTTTAAATAAATAAGACTTTGGCGTCTGAGAACCAAAGTCTCTGCCTCCTATCATTGGATGCCAACGAAGTAATTGAGTAATAGAAAGAGCTAAAATAGGTTTTTCCTACTTTGCCGAGATGCAACATTGGTCAACCGGTGGTGGAGATCCTGAATACCGTAGCGGGTCTTAATCCCGCGTGAAGGGGGACTAACTTATTTTAATTTACTGTTAATTCTCACAACCAACAAAATCGTGTAAAACAATAAAGAGGACCTTGTTCTGAATTGACAACCTTTATTGGCTGTTCTGTCGATGAGCGCAGAAGCCTGTCATCAATTTCACCGAACTGTAGGGCAGAAATAGTCAAGGGGACATTCAACAGAATCAGTCAGGAAGGCTTGAGGAGAGGACTGAGTGCTTGTATGGATTGTTGAATTAGATTTCCTGTCTGGGAACAGATTGTGATTGATATCGGCGCTGTTTCTGTTTCCCTCATCATAAACTGAGCAGTGACGGCAGGAATGCGGAGGTCATGCACAGCGTGGGCCTGCTGCCTAAGCTACTGTTTGACTTGAGTGATCCGGCTGTGACCGTCCAAAGGGTTCACATTATTTCTGCCATCATCACTTCCCTGCTGAAGGCTCACCTGACTTCTTCGGACATAAGCAGGTAGAGTCTGGGATTTGTTTACTAGATACCGACAACCTGTTTTCTGATTTAATGCTTTCTGCGTGTCTCTTTTTGTGTGAAAAGACTCGGCCTTTTCCTGGTCTACACACTCCCTCCATCCAGTGCAAAATCTGAAGGCAGCGAGATATCGGAAGGTGATCTTTCAAGTGAAATGTCAGGTACTGTTAATAATCCCCGCCCTCATCCCACCGATACGTACCTGACATCCAACCATGTGTGACTGATCCAGACGTGCTTTCTCTCCGTGCTGTAGCTCAGAGTTCAGGTCCAACCAACCTCATCTGCATCCGCAACAAGATGCTGCTGGTACTCTGTGAAATCCTCACGTCAGACAGCCTTCAAAAAAAGTGAGGGTCAATGCTTTAACCTTTTGCTGATCACCAGGGTCTAAATAAAAAGCAAGCATATATCTTTTTTGTCATAAAGTCATGTCATGGTAGGAAGATTTACCCAAATTAACCAGTTATGTTTCTTTTTTTTGTTTGTTTTTCTCCCAATAAGTCACCAGGCGACAGTGTTTGAATCTCTTGGCAGTGATTGGTTCCTGCTCTTCCTTCAGGCCCACCTCCACCCTTCCACTTTGAAACTGGGCCTGGTCCTGCTCACACAGTTTCTGTCCAGTCCAGGCCAGCAGGGCAGCTTCAGAGAGGGGGTGATCCCAGGAACGCTCATAGAGGGCATAGAGGAGCCATTTGTTATCATGGGTAGACACAAATTATTTTTTAGCCCATTATACTGGAATTATGTTGGTTTTATTTAAACTACTTTAATTAGTCCTGTTTAGAATAAATAGAATTGTGTTACACGTTATTTAATTAAACGTATCTTGCTTTTCAGTTCTTCCTTTTCTCATTTAAATCAATCGGCTTTGGTCTATATAAAGTGGAACTGAATTCCTCGTAATTGTTGCTCCACAGTCCCTCTTCCACCTATGTTCTGACATGTGTCTGAAAGCAACTTGTTTTGGTGCTGTCTCTTTAAATGCACATGAGGCACTTCCCACCCTGAACCCCCCCTCCATGTTGCAAAGCGTTCTACTCCATCCTGTTCATCCATTGTTGTAGTATGCTGGAGGACGGTGTAACGAATTGTGTGGGTCAATACACCCAAAATACAACACTAGTACTACAAAAAATACATAAAACAGCAACACATATCAACAGTTTTGTTCATGTACAGTTTTCCTCTTTCTCTGTCTTGTGTTTTTTAAGGCAGAACCATTTGTAAAATCCCTTTTGTTCACACAACTGCTTGGTACATACCTGCCCTCAGTCCATTTTGCAAAGTCTTAAACAGATGGTGTTTTAAACTCAGTCAATAAAACATGCTTCTAGTCTTGTGTGCAGAATTGAAATTTCTCTAGTCTGCACATTTGCATTAAAAGAAATTGATCTATTCCAGTAAATTTGTTCAAAAAGTAAAACTTCTGTCTCTGACCTCCTTGCCTCGTACCAGACAACCTTCGAGCCCAACCATGGTCTCAGGAGTGCCTCAGCCCCACATGTCCAGGTTTTGATGTTCTCCAGGAGCTGTTGGTCAGACACACTCACCTGCCACAGGTATATGAAGCTCTAGCTGCTGTTCTGCTTGGGAGGAGCTCACACCACACTACAGAGGGAGAGGTGCGTTACTCTGCACGGTCCTGGATCCCCCGCGTTGCCACCAGTGTTGTCATCATCCTTGCACTGAATCTCACTTGTAGGTCCATTTGGATGACGCGCTGCAGTCGTTGATTGAGAGCCAGCGGGAAGCTCCATCTCAGCAGCTTTGTGTGGAAGCTGCTACAACACTCCTGGAGCTGGTTAAAGTTATCATCTCTCAGGTTAAGAACTTAGAAGAGCCCGGATCCTACAAAGTTTTATTTTATTTATTTTTTTATACAGGAAACGTTCAGCAACGTGAATGTGTTTCTCTTGTTGTTTCTGAAGCCTTTTTCTGCAGACCCATCTGATAGCGATGCGCCATGGGAGGTGCAGCTAACAGCAAGTGTGATGCAGTTTCTTTGCCTCCTCCACAATCTCCGGCCAAGAGACCCACTGTGGGCATCACCCAAATTCCTGCGTTCAATCGCCAGCGTTGTTTATCCTGTGGAGGTTTCTGAAGTTTGTTGTGTTATTGTGGTTTCATTATATTCTCATGCGAGTTGTCATCGGTAGAGTTTAATTGCCCGGTATTCTCTCTTACCTCAGGTTAAGCCTTGCGAAATGAGTGAGAGAGAGGAAACATTCAGCACTCATCCAACTAGGAAGCCGGTACTCGATTTCATTCGTATTCTGCTGATGGACAATCTTCTGAACGTGTGTGCAAACGCCGATACACATCCTGTGGTTCTGCTGCTGGAGGTGAATTCACACCCGACACCATCAGTCACAGTGCCGGTCCATAAGTTAAATATGAAATAAACATAGGGTTTTATTATGCAACACACTGCTTCAGTATCAATGTTTGCACAAGTTCAGATTTGTAATGGACTTTCTTTCAGAATATAGATGATGCTCAAAAATGTACATACACCAACACTGACATTTGATATTTGGATACATCCTTGGCAATTTGTTATATTAATATGACGAAGAACCATATTAGTCAAGCATCTTGACGGAGGGAATGAAAGCTAAAACAGAAATAAAATGAGTCAGTTTCCAGTTCACAAAGGAAAAGGTAAAGGTGGATGCTTGTTTAATCCTACCACTATGTATCCCTTCTAGTATATAATGTACATCATAGCTGTGCAATCTACATCACCTATAGACTATCTGTTCTATTTAAAAATATTGGTAACAATAATTTGTTGTCCCTGTGATGGTTATCCAGTCTAAACCAGTTTTATCTGGTATATCTGGTACTTTTAGTGCATATACTGTATATCTGTTTTTCATCCTTTTTTATATCTATTATATCTCTTATTTCCTTTTAAATTGTATTGGCAAGGAACATTTATTTGTGTTGCACATTTCAGTACAAAGACAATGCAAAGTGCTTTAGATGATTAAAACATAGGAAAATAAAACAGAATAAAAGCAAGTTGGAATAAAATGTAGAAACAAAATAAAATATGGAAAAATAGAAACTAAAAGCAAACATTAAAAAACAGTTGGACTACAAAGTTGAACTAATTATGTTTCAGTAAAACAGTTTAATTAGAACAGTCGAAGGCAATCCTAAACAAACGTGTTTTTAATCTTGATTTAAAAGATCTGAGGCTTTCTGCACTTTTACAGTTAGCGATGTTATTTTCATCATCTTTTCTTCAATTTTATTCTTTCTTTTTTAAGCATCCCCCAACACGTAAAGCACTTTGAGCATCACTTGGACTGTTGTATAGGGCTACATGAATAAACTTTGACCTTGATTTAATATCGATGAACAAGTTTTTAATCGGCTTTAGCCTTGATGGATTCTGGGTTGTTCTTGAACATCTTAACTAGTTCCTTTTTTCTGAGGCTTGTTCCTAAACCTTTCATTAGCGCTTTTGCAATGAACATGAAATTAAACGTAAATGTGTTGTTTTTTTAGGAGTCTATTCATCTGTTTGAACCTGTATATGTAACGGCCAGAAGTATTTAATTTACAGATCCCAGCCACCATCAAATGATGCACACAACTGTAGATATGCTTTTGTTAAACGCCTCTTCTGTTTAATAAAACTCTGCAAAGCTATTTTTTCTCCAGAAGGTGCCACTCTACGCTCATTTACTAAACAAGGCAGAGCCAAGGTATTTCTAGATAATTATTTACCAATAAGAGAGCACCTCAAGCACCTCAAGGCACAAAACTGCATATTTTCTCACAAGTGTGTTCATCTAAACAAGCTTCACCCGCGTGGACTTGCATCATCTTTGCTCTTGTTGTTAGATGATGGGTTTTTCTACTTCTGGCCTAGTTTTGTCCTGACGGCACGTCGGTGGAGCAAAGGCAGAGTTATCAGTCTGAGCTGGTGGAGCTGATCATGAACATCATCCATATGCTCAGCTACGATGAGGATAACAACACCCATCTTACCTCGCAAGGTAACGTTGCAATGCACTGTTTTTATACACCTGAATGTGGACTCAACGGAAATAAAATAGTCTTTTTGCTTTTTCTGATAGACTGCAGTCGTGACATGCCCGAGGGAGAGATGGGTACTCTGATGGAGAATGTGGTGCTCTTCAGTCGGACTTTGCTGGAGAACCTTCACAATGCAATGTTCACTGGAGATTCTGAAACTTTACTTGACTTCCTGGCGGATCAGATCATGGTGGTAAGACCGAGATGAACGCCATTCACCAAATATATTTGATTAAATTCATAGTGCCACTTGCCCTGTCAATTTTGGCAACATGAGATAGGTGTTTGAATGCAAAAATAAGATTGATCAAGATTTTGAGGTGTATTGTATGCTGGTGAAGATTCTCAGTCATCCAGGTCATGGTCATTCCAAAAAAAGTAAAAAAAAACAAAACAACTGGACTTGTTTTCCAAAGTTTGAAGACGTTTCACTTCCTATGCAGGGAGCTTTCTTAATTCAAAAAGTCTGGAGTAATGTCGAGCATCAAGGATCAAGCCTTGAGGTGTATTCTGTCTGATTATGTAATTCTAGGCTGTGGGGAAAGCTCACTCTCAGAGGGAGAGGACGGTGTCCGCTCTCTACTCATGCACCAATAAAGTGCTGCTTCACTTCCTGTCCCAACCACGACAGTCCCAAGAAGAGAAAGAAGTCGTTATCAAGGCACTGCAGACCTTCATGGGACGCTGGGATGTTTTCATGGCAACCTTCAATGCTAATGTGAACTTCATCACCTGCCTTCTTCATTGTCTGCTACTCATTCGCTCTGGCAGGTAATGGAAATGGAAAAATGTAGGCCGCAGCCAATATTAGATCCTCACCATTCTATCACAGTATCAAACATATTTTTTTTTAGATTTGGGGGATTTTTTTTTAGGCTAAGGGACTTTCCGTGGGGTGAACCTATTTCTGTGTTCTGTATAGAGAGACATATTTGCATATATTGGATAAAAAAAAACATTTTAGCTGCTTTGCACACAAAAAAAAATTATCGGTTTATTGTTGTCACATTTGTCACTTCTACACTTAATGTTCTCCTGCTCCACCCTTCAAAAAACAATAACAAAAAAGTTACAACTACATACATGGAGCTATTTGGAGCCCCATGTATACTATACATGGTAGCGTGACCCATATGCAGAGGCCTTAGTCTTCAACGCGACTGTCCGGAGTTCAACTCCGGCCCATGGACCTTTCCTTCATTCAGCCCCCCTTCTTCTCAGTATACTTTCATTAAAGGCCGCTTGTGTCACATATACAAAAAAAGCAAACTTATTTTTTTCCTTCCAAAAAAGTCACTTTAATATCTAAGACTGGTAGGTAAGGGGTTAAAAATTCTGTTGTGTAAACAGAAGTAAATACTTTTATTTTTTAAATAAGAAAAGGTTAATAAATGTTAATACATACAGTATTATGGTGCTCTAAGTACTTTTTTCTGTTCCACCTGTGGTACAAAATGGAACCCCAAACTGACTGTGTTCGTAACAAGCAAAAATGTTTTTGTTGCAAGCAAAGGAAAAGTAAAGGATACTTCTTTCAGCCAGGCGACTAGAAGTGCGCAGCAATGTGCTTGAGAGTGCAGCCAGAAAATAATGTGCACACTTCAGCATCTGGCCTCTTAATAAAATCAAATTAATCAATCAAACTTTATTTATAAAGAGCTTTACACATCAAATTGACCAAAGTGCTGTACAGATAAAAATGAAAACATAAAATAAGAAATAAAACAATGTCAACAGTAAAACTAATGGAATAAGAATAACAATAAACACAACACAATAAACAGAACACAATAAATACTACTTGCAGTTTTCTATGTTATTAATTCAAAATTCAAAAACACTTCTTTTATAGCTACCCTGAAGGTTTTGGATGTGTGGCACAAAAGGGACACAACAAAAAATCGAGCCCCCTACCTCCCAGGACTAAACGGCCTTCCTGCCTCAGTAATGCAGCAGACATCATGACAGGTTTGATGCCCTCCATTAGAGATTTCCCATCTATTTGACTCATCAGACGATGCATAATGTGTTTTTTTTTTTTTTTTTGTGTGTGTGTGTGTGTTTTCTAGATGACAAAGAGCTCGTGTCCTTAGCAGAGGCCTGCTGGTCAAAGGTCCTTTCTGAAAGGCAGCACATGCTTGAAGAGAGCTTGAAGGTTGAGATCTCAGCGAGCAGTGCGACTGAGACGAAGCCGGTTACCATGACCGAAATCAGCCCCCTGTGGGAGGAGATGGCACACAAAGCTTGGCAGCTATACACAGGTAAGCTCACGCTCTTCTCACAACGCACAGGGTTAAAAAGCTGTGGCTGTGAGTGCCCGGCTGATGTTTGTTTTTGTCTTCTCAGAATCTCAGAAGACAAAAGCGGCCAGCAGATCTCAGAGGACGCTTGATGTCATAGGTAGCGCTCTACGCGCTGCTTTGGGCAAAAGTCAAGAGTCGATAAAAGCAGAGGTACTTCCACAACGCCTTGCACTGTTTCCATCTTGTCACCTTGAAAGCAAATTTTTGTATGTATTTTTGCAGAGTGAAAGTGCTAAATGGCTTTTATAGAGGTCATCTAATTCAAACGCAGTGCACACATCTTCCCTTTATGGAAGAGTAGACGATAATTCAATAACAATATATTTCGATCGAAAGACGTATATCGATGAATGCAAAAAGGGTCAATAAAAAGTTCAATGGATCAAACTTTTTCCTTCCTTATGCATTTTGGCCATGTAGGTTAATATTACAGTCATTACATCCTTCCAACCAATCACAAACGCAGACCTCGCCCCCTTCAAAGAGTTCAAAGAGCAGATGGGTTTTTTTTCTTTTTTGGTAAAAAGTTGGTTGAATAAATGGTTGAGTTTGAATTCAGTGTTTGTGTGTTCTCTATCTAAAAATAGGTCGCTAAGCAACAGCATAAAATGGCCAGGACTGCACTTAAAATAGATGTTTTGAATTTGTTGATAATTATTGATATCGATCGATCGATATGATTTTTATTTAATCGATATCGAGTAGCATGAAGAAATCCATTATTGAAAGAAAGTCATATAGGAGACACAGAAAACATGAAAGAAGGCGCTCACGTCCGCTACTGCCAAAACATGTTTTTTTTTTTTTTTTTTTTGTCGTGCATTAAAAATGTGAGGTTAGGTGGGGAGAAAAGATAACTCCACATCACCGCCACTTTGTGTTGGCGTGTCATTGAAAATCTTAACATACAATGACGTTTGAGGTTTTATTGTGAGGAAATGTGAAAAGTTTACGTGGTATGAATACTTGTGCGAAGCTTCAAGTCTAGGCTTGTGTCCACACAGGACCCACAGTTGACCCGCTCAGGTATCTAGGGTTGTTACCTTCTCCCAGGTGTCTCAGGATCATCCCAGGGGACGGAGCCAAACGGCCACCCAAAGTCACAAATGTGCCTGTGCTGTGGGCCGTCTAGCCCTGCGGGGGGTGTTTATTTCTTTAAATGGATTTGGATTATCACAGCTGATTGCCCCTGAGTGGGCTTTGTAATTGATATCTGTTAGGCCCATCCATGGGAACACTAGCCACAGCACACTGTTTGCCGCTGAAGGTTAAAGACGCCTTTATTGTTGTTTTTTACCCCCCCCTCCCTCCCTCCGAAACACGTGGCCCACATCATTAGTTCCCCCACAACGCTTAAGACGTTGAGCCATCTGGAGCAGGAAGCAGGGACATATTACTCAGGCACACAGGCATGAAATTACAGCGTCTGTGTGTCTGTCTCGCACTCCCCAAAAAGTGTACGTGTGCGCTCTTGTTTGTGCATGTTTCTTGCCCACAGAAATCATGTTGGCAATTACAGTGGTAGCAATCTGATGAAAACATTACTCATTTGATGTTATTCTTTATCATATCAGTTCCTGACAGGCTATCAGAGAAGGTGATGAATTGTTTTTCCATCTGAGATGCAGGGGAAGAGGAATGGCGGGAGGATTTAGTTCTTCCGCCTTGTAGACTTTTTGCTGCACACGTGTTGAAGAATGTTGGTCGTATTTAAGTGAGAGAGACGCGGAAATGATCATCAGCCATGGTCAGCTGCTACGTCTTTTTCCATCCATCCTCATAAAGTTACAACAGCCATTAATTCACTTAAAGATCGTCAACTTATGACCTTTATTTGACAGCTTGTGAGCTTTTAATGGGCTTCTTAGCAGTAAAGTGAAGCATGGTCTCTTAGACCAGCATCTAGTGTCCAAGGAGCCCCTGTTAAAAGGAGACCAATATTGATCATCCCTAAATTTTCCAATGTTCAGTGTGACATGTATCAATTCAATTTGATTTTATTCATATAGCGGCAATTCACAACAAATGTCATCTGAAGGCACTTTACAAAGTCAAAATTCAATCAAATCATACATATTGGTCAAAAAGTTTCCTGTCTAAGGAAACCCAGCAGGTCAACTAAACACAAACAAATCTGGTGGAAAGAAACTAAAATTACTTACTTTTATACCCTTAATCTAATGTGTTAAAATCCTTTTTTGATTCGATTTCAGCATATTGTCTTTTTAGTGCGAGTCCTTTAGCATCTGGACTAAGTAATATTTGCTCGCTCTACCCAGCAAAAGCTCTCCATATCTCTCAAACATTTGGGACGTTATCTTGTCCACCGTCGTCTTTGTTCTGCCAGATCTAGTTCTGGATCTTTATCTTGATTTTGACGTATGCGTGGACTCATTGTGATGCTGAAAAAAAAAAACACAAAAAAAACAATCCTTCTTCGTCTTCAGCTTTCTCGGAGCCGTGTAAAGGTTTTACACCCAAACTGAACTGTTCGTAATGTTGTGCATCGTGGTGAACGCAGGCCATTGCTATCACATGTGAAATACAACCCATACTTTAGAAAATTCCTGCAGCTCGTTGAGTGATGCGTTTAGTCTCTAAAATGACTCCCTGACGAGCTTCAACCTAATTTTTACATCAGTTTTTGGAGAAAACGCTTTTTTAATCCCTTGGTCCAGTGTTTTTCCGAGTTATTCTTGATTACCATCACCGTGCTATGATATATGTACAGAATAATACCGTGGATTTGTTTGGGGACTGTTCTACTGGCCGACGCCTTCGTGCAATGGATCGTTTTGATCCTTTGTAACCTTTTTGTAAGCTATGGCTTTACCTAAAGGATGATGAAGATCGGGAAATGAAAATCCTGCAAGAGCTTGATCTCATGTTTATGGGATTTGCCAGAACTGACGGCTGGTGTGAACTCAAGACGGCTGAAGGCTGAAACTAAATGAAAAGGTGGATCAGCAAAACATTAGTCAAATGCCTACACTCATGCATCTAGATTATCACATCCTTGTATTTATTTGTCTTCTTTATAGTTGTACTGGATATATGTCACAATAAAAGGTGGGATAACTTTGAAATTCTCTATTAGATTTTTTTTTTAGATTACAAAATGCTGCACTTTTGAGAGCAACCGCATCTGCACGTATTAACCAAATAAATAGGCCTAGAGTCTGTAGGTAATGAAAGAGAATATAAAAACTGATGAGCAGACTTTGTCCTCAGTTAAGCTTCAGTGCAATCTTTCCAGAGATTTATTTCATCAGCGAATGCAGTTTCCATAATCATATCTGTGTCCTCATATTAGAAAGATAATTAACAGCAATAATGATCACGTTAAGTTCATTACACATTCACTGCCAGCTCAGAATGAAGTTGACATTATGTTGCCTTATCATCAAAGGTGGCGTATTGTTGGGAAGTCATTAAAATGGAAATGAGCGCGATGTTCTGATGTTAATTGCAGAGGGAAGAGATGAGTTATGTATTTAATGCAGCATTTTAAAAAGCCAATGAGGTTCCTATCTGCTAAATAGGGTAATTAATGCTATATATTACTTATGTTTGTCCAAATGAAGGAATGAAATTAGAGACGATGACGCCAACTTGCTGTTTATTTGTCACAACGCGCCTCTAGTCTGCAAACTTCATTATTACTCATATTTCTATAATCTCCCTTCAAATTCCTCTTTTATTTCCTTCCCCGGCGCAGCTCCTCATTTGGATAGGCAGCCGGCCATTTAAGAAAACAATTTGTTTTCCCCAAAGAGCCTGTCAGAGTTTGTCAACTTTTATGAAGATGTTCGCTCTGTAACGCGTCTAAAATTAGTACATCGGCTCTTACGCGGAAGTATTCTTGCCTTTTTTATTCCAGTTGAAATATATGAATGAAATTCTTCGGTGGGTTTATTCCACTGAACGTAAAACCAACATTTGTAAATAAAACTCCATATTAAGGGTTTACTGCGTGCTCGCGCGCTCAATTAAATGGCTTTCCTGGGTCAGCTGTGAAGATGGACACATGTTGTTTCACTGGTCTCCGAGCGAGCTCCGCTGTGATGATGAGTTTAATGAAGCAGTTAACAGTCAGAATATGATCCCAGTGTGTCTGAACATGAGCATTGTGCAGTGTCGACACGCGGCTCTGTTTGGGGGGTTTTTCATTGCTTTTCTCTTTTAATCGACCTTAAAAAAAAAAAAGAAGAAGAAAAAAAAGAAAAGAGAAAAGCACCCACAGACTCACACACACACACACACAATAAGAGCGCTCAGACAAACTAACCTTGGCTTCTGACTGCGGCGAGGCTCAGTGGTATTAATGTTTATGTTAATTAGATCACACCAACGAATGATTACATTTGAACACAGGGTTATTGTAAGACTGTAGCCACTAGCTTGTTTTGCCCAGTGAATGCAATTTAACACAGATGTAATTGTATGAATGCATTGTAATTACATGAGGAAACAACAATGCCATTATGTATGGGTGCATTTGTGTGTGTGTGTGTGTGTGTGTGTGTGTTTGCATGCGTGCATGCTTGCCTGAGCCCAAACGAGTTAAGGTGTGTTCTCGCTCTTTATATGCAGCTGTGTTTTTAACTCTTGCTCCTGTGCAGGAGTTTCTGTACCACATGGAGTCGCATCGGCACCGAGGCCACAGCGTCTTCGAGAACATGAGGACCAGCCACTTACAGGTCCGGCATCAAAGTTGAACGTGTTTAAGAGCTGGAAATGGGATTTCTTCAAAGTGAATTTGTCTCGTTCGTTCCCTCTGCGTCCCAGATGCAAACCGCCGAGTGGGAGCTCGCGAGTTCTCAGTGGATGCGTGTGGAGGCCGAGCTGCTGAGGGAGAGAGCTGTGTTCGGCCCGGGCCCTGGGGTGCTGTTGAGTCAAGACTGGGTGCAAGAATCTGCAGAAGGACCCAACAGGACCAAGCTGCGCATACGCAGGAAAGCCATGAGGCAGTCCAAACGGGTATAGCCTCTCAGATTAGAGTTGGAGGTCCTACTCAGAATTGTATGATATGAACAATGCCCTGCAGAAGTATTCACATGTGATTAACTTTACGCACTGCAGCCTCAAACGTCTGCATATTTTATTCATAATCAATAGACCGACATGACGTGGCACATAATTCTGACATGGACGAAGAAGTACATGGGGCATGTCTTTAGCATCTTCATATCTTAAGATGGACATTTTTCATTACATTCTTCAGATTTGATTTGGGTCTCTGTTAACAGCAGTTTGCAGGTACAGGACTTTTAGGTTTTGGACTAGGGTTTTTTTGCAGCTCAGGCTGTATGTTTAGGTTGAATGTCTGACCTACTGGAAAGTGAACCTCTGCACCAGTCTCAAGTATTTTGCAGCCTATAAAGTATTTTCTTATAGAATTGCCTCGTTTTTAGCTCCATCCATCTTCTTATGAACTCGACCGGCTTCCCTGTCCCTGCTGAGGAAAAGCATCCCCACTCAATGAGACTGGCACCGCTATGTTATACCATGGGGGAGGGGGGGAGATGTGTTCTAGGTGATGTGCTGTTTAACTCTGTCTGCACACATAGGATTTTGCATGTGGACCAAAATATTCCACTATGGTCTCATCAGATTTCAGATATTTATCAAAATATTTGCTTTGCTGCTACTTAGCTTGAAATCTACTTTCTTTTGGCTCTTGGCAGTGACCTTCTCCTTCCTAGTCCTCCTTGTAGGCCAGATTTTCATAGTGCATGGCTAACAGTCGTCCTCTTAATAGATCGTTCCACCTGAGGTGCAGATCCTACAGTTACAATTGGTTGCTTCTCGATCAACGCTCTCCTCGTCCGGTGTCTCTTCACTATTCATGAAAACCATATTTTATTTTCCTTCCACTTTACAAGCATGCTCTACTTTGTGTTGATTTATCTCATAAAGTTCCAAAGAAATGCATTGAAGTTGGTGGCCTTAATGCGAGAAATGTTTTAAATAGTTCAAAAGGGTATGAATGTTTTTGTAAGGCTCTGTTGCATACCATTAAAAAATGTTTTTTACAGCACATTGAAAGTGCCAAATGTTTTCACTGCAGCTCCTGGGAGCAATGGGTCTCGGCCTAAGATCTGAGGAGAAAGATGGCAGATCCAATAGTGATGCAGGTAAAGATTGTATTGAATTTAGAGTCACATTAAAAATCAGAATTGCATCTTCTTAGAGCAGAACGCTGCTGGCATTCTGAAATCTCACCACAAGATGTCAGTAAATCCTACACATTGTTCTATTTAAATCCCAGTTTCTGCCCTGGACACTCAGGAAGTGTTTATTTTCATTTTTACAGAGCCCAAGATCTTGTGTGACGTCGATCCAGAGGTCAAAGAGGACGAAGCAGAGGGAGAGCAGAGCTGCGAGCGTCTGACGTTTTTCCCGGCTTTGAACGAGACACCGACAGTGACCGAGGGTTTACCTGACCCTTTCACCCCTGAGCCCTGCTCACACACACAAGACTGCCCTGACATGCGCATTGTCCTCCAGGAGCTGCACCCCGGAGAGAAGGTACTTTGGCACGGGATGATATTTGGTCTGTCAACTCCAAATACAAGTGAAACCACTCCCCACCCCTTTTAACACTCATAATTATCTGATGCGGACGAAGGGATTCCAGTAGCTCCGCGCCGCTATCAGAATTTCATCTCTCCTCATTAGTAAAACATTTTAATGTCGAGGCTCAGCACAGCTCCCCATCGTTGTTGCAGCGAGTTAGAAAATACGCACGTGTTGACGGGGCCCTCTCGCTCCGGCAACCAGCCGCGTCTTTTAATGTTTCTGACAGAAGTATTAATAAAAGCAGTAGGAGGTGATGCAAGCTGTCTTCCATCCGCTTAGCGAGCGTGTGTGATGTGCGCCGGTGTGTCCTGTTGCCTTGCAGTGGTTGAGCGCGCGCCTCCCCGCTGAGCTTCTTGTCAAATGAACACAGTCATTAGCTCTGAAAAATGCGCGCACACTCACAGCCCGGCGTTCACACAAAGGGGAGACCCGCTCATAATTAGCTTGCCAGCGCCAATAGTGTGATTATGACAATAATGTGTGTGGGGAGAAATCAATGGTCTGACATTAGGCTCTCAGTCAATAACAGTCCTCCTTTTTCTCTCCTCCCTCCACATCGCCCGGCTAAATCGCTCGCCGGCTGATAGCGCGTATCGGACTGGACCGCAGATAAGGAAATCAGTTTATTGTTAGGCGTTTTATTTTTGATAATAAATTCAACTAGTTTAATCTGTGTCATCTACCCAGGACGTAGCCCAGCGAAGACTCGCTCACCTTGACTCCTCTTAAACACCTTCACATGATAAGTGATCGTATCCATCATAGCGTGTCTCTGTGTGGCCTTTAAGACAAGAGCTTCTGATCACTTATCAGCTTTGCCATTGTGTGTGTGGCAGTGATTAATTCTCCTAATAAAGGCCAGGCAGGACCTCCTCCTTGTCCACCGAGCGTTGCGGCTGCGTGTCTGGGGGTAGGGACTCTGATTTGATTAGTATAAATTGTGTGGGCCCCCGCGGGGTGAGTTGGGGCCCCATATGTTTTTTTTTTTGTTGTTGTTCTTTTTTTTTTTTTTGAGGGGTGTGTGGGGGGGTGCTTGTCTCCCGGTGGACTCGCCGCATGGAGGCAGCCAGGTGCACGCACTCATTGTGAAATCAAGGGAGACAATAAAATTATCCACGCATTATCACGACGCAGTTAGCGTTAGCTACAACCTGCACGCTGAAAGCAGGATGCGGATTCGCCGTTTCGCCCGGGATGAAGAGGGGGCTGGTCCTTCTCCTCCCCATCAATCAGATCTGATAATGAAGTGTTCGACGGTGTCTTTTTAATAATGATTAAAATATGTGATTAAAATGATCAATCAAGTAAAGCCTGGACTGCCTGTGTGTCTGCCATGCCATGCCCTGAGAGAATAATGCTCTGGATTGTATGGAGCTTCTTATACGGGCCTGCTGATGCATCTGACACACCTGAATCGCCCCGCTGTGGAACAATATGGGATTATTTTATTTTGTTCTATTCTGTTCTAATGTATCTGTCGGTGCCCTTGGTAACGATGTGGATGAAATTTACTGGGGTTGCATAATCTCCGACTATTAATCCAACTTTCGACTTGAGAACACTTTATTTAGTGAGGTAAAGATTCCTTGATATGAAACAATCATTTTTAAAATCACTTGAAATTAAATGTGAATGAAGCAGCTGATTAATTTGCTTTACTTTTAAGGTACTCTGACTTGTAAATAAAGTCTCCTAATTAGTAATTTGTTGCTCTCTGTTTCTTCGGGATGTAAATGTGACTTGTCAGCGAGGCCTATTTCTAGTAGCCACTTGCCTAGACGAGGACCCATTTTAATCTTGCCACTATGATCAGGGTGGAGGAGATAAAGTAGGTAAAACAGAAATGTAGCTTCTTTGGGGTTTGGTAACACATTGTTACTTTAGTTTGTTCACATGCTTACCAATTGCTTGGGAGTGATGCCAGAACAAGTTTTTGGTTCTGCTGTCCTTTAATCACAAGCACAAGCATAAAAAGTTTGCCAAACTCTACCGGGACTTTACCTGGAGGTTTGGGGTAAAACGACGGATAAGAATGCGGAAAAGCAGATCATGTCCACTGTTGTGTATTGTTGAGAATCTGTGATTCCGTTTTCTCTTCCTGGGAGCCTTGTTAGACCGCAACGAATCATTAACTCTTTAAAACCAGCAGGGCATTTTGAGGAAAGATCCAGTAGACTCATCCAGCAAACTTAAAACTGAGACATAATTGTTAGTTTTTTTTTCCAACAGGGTGGTGATCCAAAGCATTAGGTCATATAATTCAGAACTGGTTCACCAGACACAAAATCATCCGTCTTTGATGGCCGTCTCCATTTTCACATCTAAATCGTGTCATTCTGGAACAGAAATGGTCAAAGACTCCTCTGTCTGTATGCTCCAACCTTGTCAAATGCCGTATGCTAAATGTTGCCCTACTAGCTAAATGGAGCTGTAAAAAGTATTAGCAGCAGTCGTAACGATAAATGGGGAACAGTTGATGTCTGTTTCTTTCATAACAACATGGGGTTTTTTGACCACTAAATAGATGCAATCAAATTAGGTGTTGAATTTGGTTGCAACTGCAATAAACATGTTGTTTTAAGGCTTTATACACATATTTATCCGGGTTGCTAATAGATTGTGTACTTCTGCATGTTTCGTCCTGCGTAGATAAAGGCAAAAATGTGCATGGTGATGGTGAGTGGCCTCAGGGTGACAGAAGGTTTGCTGCTGTTTGGAAATGAGAGCCTGCTCTTGTGTGAGGGATTCACGCTGAACACCGCTGGAGACGTCTGCTGCAGGAGACACCACCCGAGCAGGTACCGTAACCCCCTGAGTCCCGCGCGGCTTTCTGCTGGTACCAAAACACAGTAAACATGACATCTTCTGTGTCCCCTTCTGCCAGAGTGAAGGATTCCTTTATTTCCACCATGCTGAGCAAAGAGCTGCCGTCGGCCACGTGCAGACGCTGGCTTTACGAGGACATCAAGGAGGCGCGCTTCATGCGCTTCCTTTTAGAGGTCAGCCATCAAATGAGTTTCACAGATGTTCTTTCATACATTTGAACAAACATGTAACCGTCTCTTATACATGCATATTCAATCAATTAGAATATGATACCACGAGGGTTGTTAAAAGTACTTTTTAAAAATGACAACCTTAAAACGGGTATTAAACATACAGTGAAAAATTTAAATCAATAATATTCTTTCAAGCTGTTTAGATTTTTTTATGTTTATATGAATAATCGTTTTTAGAAACATATCAGTCTATTTACATGTTTCAATATGTGAGATTACCTTGCAATGACAAACTTTTTGTTTTTGGTTAGTTGCATCCTGTTCTATCGGCAAATAGTTTGCAGTGAAAATTAAATAAAACATTAATAAAAAAGTTAAACTAATTAAAAGTAACTAACTTTTATATATATATATATATATATATATATATATATATATATATATATATATATATATATATATATATATATTTATTACATTCATACATACATACATATATATTTATATATATATATATATATATATATATATATATATATATATATATATATATATATTATTTGTGTGTGTGTTTTGCCTTTGTATTGGCTGCTGTCATTCATTTAAGATTTTGCAAGGTTGGAAAAAAAAAGATGAGAGGCCAGCTTTAATGATGATTAGAAAATCAGTGCAGGAAATGAGTCTGGACTCTGGCCGGGCCACTCAAAAACAAAAATTACTTCCAGGCAAAAGAAAACTTGTTGGCAAAATTAAACAATTATTTTAAACCTAAATCAGCAGGAGTTTAACTGTATTTCTTTCTGCTCTTAGTGATCTTTGGTTATATTAGAGAATTAATCCTGGCTCTGTTGTGCCCAGAAAGTATGTAATACATTAGCATAGGAGGACAAATATTAGCATATTTGGGTTAGTAAAAAGCCGCTGTCTCTCTCTGCCAAACTAGGACAATGCCATTGAAATTTTCATGAAAAATGGACACTCTGCATTCCTTGTGTTCCTGAATAAAGACCATGTCTCCGCATATAAAAGGTAACTGAGACTCACTGGATCTTAAATGGTTTCTTTCAGTTAACAGGCTTTGACCTTCACTCTTTCTCTCTGGCTTCAGACTAAGCACAGTGGTGCCGGCATTAAAAGGCAGAGCTGTTGCTGAGGTCATTGCTAACGCAAAGTAAGTGTTTATATTTATTTCCTTAAAGATTTGTTTGGCTCACAAGATTTACATTCACTGGTCCAACGTTTAAAGCGCTCCGAGGGGAATGACGCTGACGCGAAGAAAACAGCTTTACTTGGCTCAGTTTTATTCATATGAAAACATGGAAATTGTGTCAAATAGAAGTCTAGCATTTAGACATATTAAACATTTCAGGATTGCTTTAAAATTGGCTCCCTTCCAGCGTCTTTATTCAGTGAAGAGCGGAAATGGGCTGATGCTTCTTCGCTTTTATCCTCCACACATCCTGGGTGACTGCAGCCACTGAGTTTGGTGTCATCAATCCTGAAAATGTTTTCTTTTTCTCTTCGAACATATCACCCCTGTCGCCCCGTCGCCCTCCTTGTCTTCCTCCTCGCAAAACTCTTTCTGTCTCTGCTTTACATTTTCGGAGGCATCTCTTACACAAGCTGCTTTCATGCACCAGGTACACCTCCTCTTTCTGCTCCGCCTTTTCCCTTTTTATCCGCTCGCCGCTGGCCTGAGCGTACGTGAAAGGATTTCGTATCACATTCAGCTTCGTGAGGTTTCGTAGGGTTTGCACAAACTCGGGCATTTTGGCGAAAAGGTTATCAAACAGGGCTAACTCTTGAAGGTGGTCTAACCGCTCCAAAGTGGTAGGAAGGGAGTCCAGCTGGTTCAGTCCGAGGTTGAGACTCTTCAGGTTGCAGAGACAGCCCAACGAAGAAGGTAAACCAGCAGAGGTTAGGCAGTTGTTTGCCAGGTTGAGGTGGGTAAGTCCCACCAGGTTGCCGATGGACTCGGGCACGGACTCCAGCTTGTTGCTGTGCAGATCCAGCCATCGGAGCGACGTGAAGCTCCCGATGTTAGCGGGAAGCGTCTGGATCAGGTTGCGACTGAGGTCCAACTCATCCACGTTGCTCAGCTTGAAGAGACACTTTGGGAAGACGGTCAAGCCCATGTTGCTGAGTGTGAGTCTACGCCTTCCTTCTTGGGTTATGTGTATGGCTTTCTTGGCAGTCTTTAGAGTCACCTTTTTTGCATCGGCTCCCTTTTTTTTCGCCATCGTACTGGAATGTAGAGAGAAACACCCGACAGATCAGTTCAGCTTTATTTTTTGACATTTGCCTCAAGAGGCTTAATTTATGATGATTTACATTGCTGTAAAAAAGTAAATGCCTCCTTTACAGGCTTTCTTTGTCTTATGTTAAACTTTAATGTTTGAGATCATTGAAACAAAACTTCATATTGGGCAAAGATAACTTGAATGAACACAAAAAAGTTATTCTAAAATGATTTCCTTTAGGAAAGTAAAACCTTGCCCTATATGAAAAAGTAATTAATCCCTGGTTACGTCATGAATTAAAATATCACAACTAACACCGCTGCCTGATAATTGACAGATCTGTAGAGTCAAAAAGTCCTTTAAATGGAACCTGACTGATGACATAAAGCAGGCTAAAGGAAGGATAAAGATAATCAAGAAAATATGAGAAACTAAGGCTACGTTCACACTGCAGGTCTTAATGCTCAATTCCGATTTTTTTGTGAAATCTGATTTTTTTACGTGTCCGTTCACATTTTCAAATATATGCGACTTGTATGTGATCTTCTGTGTGAACTAAACGCGTTCAACCTAAGTGTCCCGCATTCGCACTGGAGGACGCGATGACGTCACACGTAGAAAGCGTGCTCAGTGTTTGCGGAAGTAAACATGGATTATAATGCTGGCGCGCATTTTGCGCTCATTAATTTATTTTCTAACCGGAGCTTTCCCTCCATTGACTGCTCTCCTCATTGTAGTCCGCTATGGCTGTCGTCTTTCTTCCCGCTTCTGCATAGCAGGACGCAGAATAGTGACGTTTGTCGAGTATCGGTGGCGTACAGGTCGGATAAATGCGACCTGGCCGTACAGACACAGGTCGCATTTGAAAAGATCAGATACGTATCGGATCAGGACCACATATCCAAGTGGCCTGGGTCGCATTTGAAAAAATCCCATCTGTGTCGTTCAGACTGTCATAAAAAGATCAGATACAGGTCGCATATGGGCAAATAAAATCGGAATTGGGTCACTTCAGGCTGCAGTGTGAACGTAGCCTAAGTCACTTTCATCAGTCTTGAAATCGTTACAAAGCTATTTCTGAAATGGAGAAAACATGAAATAATAGTTAACCTGCCCAGCATGAGCCAACTTGACCAAAATGACTTTAATATCGCATCATTGACTCATCCATAAGGTCAAAAAAAAGGAATCAAAACAACTTCAAAAGCACTGCAAGCCTGACGTGCCTCATTAAAGGTCAGAGTTCATGATTAAATAATGAAAATACATGCTGGGCAAGAAGATGCATCACAGGGCAAGTTCCAACACAAAGACAAACGCGGTGGTAGTGTGATGGTCCGAGTCTGCTTTGCTGCTTCTGGACCTAGATGGATTCCCATATTTGACGCAACAATGAGTTCTGCTCTCTGTCAGAAAATCCTGAAGGAGAATTTCTGAGCATCAGATGATGACCTTAAACCCATGCTTCTCAAATAGTGGGGTGAAAGTATTGCAGAGAGTGCCTTTTTTGTCCAGAAGATACAGGCATTCTGCATCACTCTAAAGGTGACAACTGCACCCCCTGCTGTTTGGTCTGTGCCTGCAGTCAGTAGTATGATGAATACTATTAATAGACACTTAAAAAAGTACAAGACTTAATGTAGCTGAAGTTTGTCTTTAATATTAATGGCTTAATATTATTTTGCCATACAAGGTTCATAGTTAGTTAAAAGTAGACTGCAGGTACGAGTCGGGCTAAAAGGCATTTATATTATTGTTAATATTATTTAAAGTGTGGCAATGTTGAAACATTGGTTAGAAACTATTGTTATGTTATACATTTTAAAAGAGATTCAGGGTTATCTTAAGAATGACAGCTTTAATGTGTTAAAACAGAAAACAATAAAAGTTGCGTTTCTGACCTAATATGTTGGGATAGGGTGGCCTAAAACTTTTTGCTTCTTCAAAGGGGGGCGCAACAGACAACATTTGAAAACCACTGCATTAAACTCCAGAACACTTGGATTATGCAGCAGAACATTGATACAATGTACACAAGTAACTTTACCTCTGAATGTCAATTCTTAAAAAAAAGTCCCCAAAAAAAGAAAGTTTTGAAGGGAGCTAGTGAGAAATCAGACTTAAATTGTTTTGCTGTGGAGTGACTATAAACAGGCCAGTCATGCTCAGGAACTGTCCAGAATGCCTTCAGATCAATGCAAAAGTCTGACTGCCAGCTACCGCAAACGCTTCAAGGCAATTGTTGCCGTCAAGGGTGGTGCAACCAGGTTTAGAGGGTAATACCTTTTTCACCCAGAACTAGGTTGGTATGGGTTGCCATTTTCTTTTAATAAATAAAATCATCACTTGAAAACTGCTTTTTTTTTTTGACTTACTGAGCTTGTCTTTGTATGGTTTTAAAAAATCCCCGGAAGATCGGAAATGTTTAAGTGTGACAGAAAAGAAAACGCAAAAAAAAAAGAAAAGAAATTGACAAATACGTTTTTTCGCAGCGCTATGTCGGATCTACCGCATCATGCAGTACTCCGGGAAACGGATGTGTTCTGTGTATGTTAATGCGTACGTGTACGTGCGTGAAGCTGATGGGATTTATTCAAAGACAAGGGCCTGTGTACGGCCTGGGGCAGCGGGGGAAAGCACGCAGTCTGAGGAATGAGAACTTGAGCAGCGTGTGTGTCACAGTGTTGTGTCTGCATTAGAGTGTGCTCACCCTCTGTTGCCCATGGGGGTATTTAAGAGCACGACTCTCTAATTAAGGCTAATGCAGGGGGAACAATAGGAGCGAGGCGACAGCCAGGAAACACAGGAGCGCTGATGTTCTCACCGCGCAACCTATTTAGGTTTTTTTAGTTCTTCTCGAGCAAAAAAAAAAAAAAAGTGTGTGTGTGTGTATTTTGACGGACAGCCATTCAATGTGTTATACGTGTGTTTGTTCACAAAGAGTCAAATCAGGACTTTGATAAATGATAGTTGGGGAGTGTTGGGAGTGTAATGAGGGCTTTGCTCTTCTCCCCTCCCTGTCTAAAAGAGCAAGGTGTGTTTTTGTTTGTGTCTGCGTAACACCCCAAGGCCCTCTCTCGCCTCATTCATCATCCTCAGGATGAGAGAGGTTATCTGCTGGTGCTTGTTCCTATTATAACCTCCTATAGGAAACTATTGCATGAAATTATTGCCGCCAATTAGATAACACCTCCCGCGCCAAATGCAATGATTGATTTAGTGTGGGGCTATGAAATAATTTTATCGATGCAAGACGGTGGATACATTTAAAACACAAACTCATCCTTTAAACTGATTTTTTTTTTTTTTTTTTTGCAGTTGAAATCAGATATTTGTACTGTATGAAAGAGCTCAACCTTTTTTTTTTTTTCTTTACTGTCTGGCATTAAATCTGACTAAAATGTTCCTGTTTTAATTCAGTTTGGATGACCAAAATTATTTCTCTTTGATAAAAGTCCACATTATGAGCATTTGGTAGAATGTGACGGGAATTTAATGTTTTGGGTGTCCTTCCACATTAATTTAGTGGCAATCTGGCCAACCCCTGCCAGAACTGGTGTAACTGTGAGGTTAGTGGGCCACTGGGCTCGCAAACACTGTTTCAACTCTTACCACTAATAATCTGTGAGGACTGAGACTAGCGTGATCGTTGTGATGTCCGCTGCACAACATAGACTTTGTTGTATTTAAGCCCTTTTTTGGCTATTGTGGCGTTATGCTTAAGGTCATTTTCCATTTAGAAGACCCAATTATGCCCTAGCTTGAACTTCCAAGCTGATTTCTTGGGACGCTGCTTTAGATTTCCTGATAATGTTCTTTCTTCATAATGCTAACTATTTTTTGAAGGTACCGGTTCCTCCTGCAGCACACCACTGAGACACTATGATGCTGCCACCTTTAAACTTCATTGTTGGGATGATGTTCCCAAGCTTGGAAGCTTTCCTCATTTCCCTCCAGATTTTACTAAATTTTAGATGATTAACTGTTTTTTCTGTTGCTTTTGGCTCCTTTCCTCTCTGAGAGGTCTTTCAGCCAATTCCAGTTCAGGACTTGTTTCAGTGTGGATAATGTAAATGAACCAAACTTGTTACTTCACAATCATCTTCCTATCACAATTATGTTCGTTTTCCAACAATGCCTCATGAGGAAGCTGGGTGTTTTCGAGGTTGCAGGAAAATATAACAATAACTCAAATGATGTGAAATAACCCCAGAGACTTACGAAAACATGACAACTTATTTGTAACTTTGGTGTATCTACAGTTAATTGATTCATACATATTTAATATTGCTATGAGACAGATATCTCTCAGGGGGTCATAAAGTAGAGAAAAGTATACATTTCATATTTTATTAAAAAAACGAACGGCTTGTCTAAAGTTTTTGGTAGCAATCAAACCCTTCTTATGACTGTTGCCCAGCTTTTCCCCAAGTTTTCACTGATGTTTTGTTGTTTAATCTGTAGTTATGAGCTTCAAGTGTTTGAGTTTGGAAGGCCTTTTTAGCTCACTCTACAGATTTATTTTTTATAAGATTTAATTCAAAACTCTGGCTGAGTAACTTACATATGTTAACATTACTTCCAGTCAGGAAAAAAATAATCCAGGTAAAATTAAAAGGTCACTTTAAATCTAAATCTTTTGGGGATATATAAGACTTTGGGCTTAACTAGACACGTCAGTATTTAAAGAAAGTAATGGAAAGTGATCTGGCTTATTATTTTTTTAAATACAATCATTTTTGTCAGCCTACTGACACAAAACAGATAAACGTTTAGTTACAGTGAGAAAAAAAGGCCATAGTTTTTTTAGGCAGTGCATGTAAACACCATAAATCAACACTCCGCTGCAAATTTCACTCAAAAGGTTTCACAAAAACATTCTACTTACCAAATTTTATCAGCTTTTTCCCCCCTATGTTGTTAAACTTGATCAGATTTCGCTTTAGTGGTCAAAAGAGTTAATAGTTGGATGCAGAAATAGCACGTACAATACTGGCTAATCCTCTTCAGAGGGACAGATAACGGTCTGCATACAGAGCCTTCCTTCACCAGCCAGAGGAAGATTTCTCTTGTTTATGGCTGTTACTTAGCAACTGAAGTGCTTTGACTTTATCGTCCTGTTACTGGCCCGCAGAGGAACCGGCGGATCACTTTTACAATTTAGATTAGATGTGTTTGGTTGGTTGTTTCAGAAATAATGAAATGTTCAGCAGTGTCGCTGTTTTTGTATGAATGTTTTATCGAGCCGGGCGCTTATTCTGGTGAAATAAAACAAAACCACGTATGCTAGCTTGGCAAATTCTACACTCTGTCGTTGTCTACGGTAACTTTGGTCACAACACGAGCTTCCGTTTGACCGCATTAGTATTTAAAAATCAAATATGGAACAAAAAACAAATGGTAACCAATGTATACTGTTTGTCTGTTTGTTTTCTAAGCTGTGAATTAGGAAGTCTTTTGACAGAATAAGCCGACCCACTTTAGCTGAACTCACCTCCATAACTGCTCCTACAGCTGTGTACACAGTCTCTGCTTCCTGAGTCTCCCAGCTCCTCTCTGCCTGCTGCTTCTCAACTCTGGCTTTGGTTACTTTTAAATCCTGGCTGCTAGGCAACAGAGCAAGCAAAGGAGGTCTCGGCTAGTAAGGGCTGTTCTGTGCTCAGTCTCTATGGCTAATTCAAAGTGTTTGCTTTTATTGTTCTTTAGGAAGACTCCAGTGGTTGGAAAGACAGCCCTTGTTAAATGGCAGGTAATGTGAAACGCAGTGAAATTCTCCTCATCCTCACTAAATGACTGCAGTTTTATCTAATTAATTTTAACAACATAGTATTATTTATAAAGCTATGTTTTAGGAAGTGTTCCTAACTTGTCTTTTTTGTCTTCTAGAAAGGCGAGATGAGCAACTTTGAGTATTTGATGCACCTGAACACTATTGCTGGAAGGACGTACAATGATTTGATGCAGTATCCAGTTTTCCCCTGGATCCTGGCTGACTATCAGTCAGAGGTAGAATCCCACACATGGCACTGATGTTTTAGATCAGAGGTCTGCCACTTGTGGCTCGATCTTTGGCTTCAGACCTTCTGCTTTTGGGTCCCTTGTAACTTTGTAAAAATAATAATAATTGAACTTTATTGATCTCACAATGGAGAAATTCACTTCTGCATTTAACCAATCCCCTTGGGAAGCAGAGGGCTGCCACTGTACGGCGCCCTGGGGTTAAGGGTCTTGCTCAGGGACTCAGAGTGGCAGTCTGTGGGAGTTAAACTCAGAACCTCCAGGACCCAAGCGCAATGCTCTAACTACTAGGCCACCACTCCCCATTGTACAGAAATACCATGAACTGTAATAATATGTTACTGTCAAGTCCTTTGGATAGAGTGAGTTATAAATTTATTGCCGGCCAAATAATTAGAAATATTTATTTTTGATCATTTTTAATATAATTGTCAGGGTTAATGAGAACCTAAAATGTGGTCGTCCAGAATTCAAAACATTACAAAAGCACCAATGAAGATGGGTTTTAATATATAAATGTTACGTTTTTGCTATGATATGACCTGCAGGATGACAGGGAAGAGTAGTGATTTGATGGTTGTCCAGCAGACACATTCTTTTTAATGCCTTTCACATTCAAATCATTCAGGTGTGGGCCATACAAAGTGGACCTGCGATGCTTTGGGATGAATTTATCTTTATTGTTGCCCCACAGCACCTCTTTTGTCCCTTTTCTAACCCGTTTTTGGTGCCGTCTCATTAAATGCGTGGGAAGCACTTCACATCCTGCCCTCCACCATGTTGCAGAGCGTTCCACTCCACCCTTTTTGGCCATTTTTGTACTACGCTGGGGTATGGTGTAATAAATTATGTGGGTTAATACACCCAAGAACTAAACATTTTCACTTATCAACTTGTAGCTTCGGTATTCTTGACCTTTGACTGCAAAATCGCATCGATAGTATTGAAATGACAGATTCACAAAATTGGTAAGCCAGAAGTCCATGGCCCTTTTCAGCAGTTCTGCAGCAAATTCTGCCATGTATTTATTTTTAAAAATTTAATAGAGAAGAGGGAAAACTGAAAGACTTGAAAGATATGACCCCAAACAGAATATAAATGTATCTGCATAGTATCTGGACAGACTATAATCCTATTTTCTGCCCTGCTGGAGACTCCAAGTACACAACCAAATGTCTTTAAGTAAACAGTGAACTTTACATGGTATGACCCCTTTAACTTGCTACAAAAAAGGTGAACTCACATAAGATCATTGGTGAGGAAGCTGGACGTTTAGATAGCACTGTATGCTGGCAAATAAATGCAAAGTTTCCTGGAAGGAGTGGTTAAAAAGATCCATAAGCAACAGGGAATGTGAGGCAAAAATTATTTCAAGAATTTAAGCATCAAGAGCCACTGAACGTAAACTGACATTTGTTAAGCCACTCCTGAGCTAGAGACAATATCGTAAGGGTCTTAGCCAGTGGTGGGTCTTAGAGTCGTGCTAATATAAAAACAGATATTTGCAAAGCTAACTTTTTGCTCATTACATTATAGTTTATGCTAAGTTTAGTTTAGTTTGCAAAGAGATTAGCATATCCATGCAGATTTAGCTAGGTTAAGGGAAATAAAGGACCGCATTGATGCCCTGTTCAAAGTCTTTGAAGAAGATACATTTCAGGATACACACAATTCAAGTTACTGGAGGAATAGTGTGAAATTTCAACCGTCAGTGATTAATCAGGGAGCTTTATCATCTACCTGTGATGGTTCTCTACGGTTTATCAAGTCGGAAGTCGGCACAGTGGTGTACTTGGATGTTTTAGGGCACTTTGTTCTTCCCTGTATTAACAAGTTTCATAGATATGCTGATTTAATTTTTTAGCAGAACATAGCTCCTTGCTACACTGATTAAAATACAAACACCTGCTAATGGTGGTGTTGTGTTTTTTGTATTGTTTTGTTTATTTTTTGGTCAGCAAACTTAGTTGACTTAAACCCCACAGAGAATCTATGGAGTATTTTCAGGAGGAAAACGAGAAACACCAGAACCAGCAATGCAGATGAGCTGAAAGCCCCTTAGGCAACCTATGCTTCCCTAACACCTCAGCAGGGCCACAGGCCAAGCCATGCCATGCAGCACTGATGCAGTAATTCATGCAAAAGGAACCCTGATGAAGTATTGAGAGCATGAACTGTACCGAACATGGATATACTTTTCTGAGGCAGACATTATGGTGTTCTAAATCCTTATTTTCATTGTGTTATATAATAAAACTTGCTAAAAAAAAAACTGAATTTTGGATTTTAATTAGCTCTAAGCCATAACCATTAAAAATAATAACTAATGCATTCAAAAAGAATTTTATGCTAGAAATTAATTAAATTCTGAGTGGAAAAGGACATAAATGAGTCTTTGGGTCATAAACGTTACAGATCCCTGTTGTACATGTTTTGCTTTTTTTATTATGGAATGAGTTAAAGGTTTTCCTCTATCTCTGTCCTCAACAGACACTGGATCTGTCAAATCCCACAACTTTCCGTGACTTGTCCAAGCCAATGGGAGCTCAGACAGAGAAAAGGAAACAGATGTTTATAGAGAGATATGAAGAAGTGGAAAACACTGGGGGCGAAGGTATCTTCTTTGTTCTTCTCAAAGCTATCATTTCAAAGTTTGATTCTCTATCGCGTCTCACTGTTCTAACGTGGTTGTCTCTCAGTAACAGACATGTCAGCACGTTGCCACTACTGTACACACTACTCCTCTGCCATCATTGTGGCCTCCTTCCTTGTAAGAATGGAGCCTTTTTCACACACTTTCCAGGCACTTCAGGTGAGGCCAAACACACCAAGGAATGGAAAGTTACAGAATTTGATGTGCTTAAAACCTGTAAGCTCACATAATATAATGTAATGTGAGTCTTCACTGTCGTGTTGCTGCTAAAATGACCCTATATCTCTCTAAAACATCGTGAAGAAGTAATCTGCAATTCAGTTTCATTTGAAGTGCAAATATTTCACTATACAGATGCTGCTCATCACAGTAGGAATTGTATCCCTTGCATTTCTTGTAACATTTTGTTACATTGTAACCACAAACTGGAATATATTTCATTTGAGTTTCATATGATAGAGCCACAGTGTGGTGCATAATTGTTAAATGGAAGGAAACTGACGCATAGTTTTCAAAACGTTTTCTAAATACGATTTGAAAAGTGTGGCATGCATCAAGTCAACACTGGAACAACCTTTCACTGCAGCTACAACATCTAGATCAGTCCGATTGGTTGGAGAACATATTCATTTTTTTAGTCTTCCATCAGATTTTAATTTGGATTTAGATCTGGACTTTCTAACGCATATATGCTTTGATCTAAACCACAGGGGGGGAAATCCAGTCGTCGGAGCCCAGTGTTGTGCCAGTTTTAGTTGTGCCTTTTTGAACATACCTGACTTCATTGAATGGGTTATTAGCAGGCTTTAGCAGAACTTGGTGACAGTATTAAGAGATAATGCTGCTATTTAAATCAACTCTTTTGTAACAGGGACGTGTAAAACACGCAAAAACAATGTTTTTATTCCAGTTCACAGTTCTGCATTACTTTGTAATCCAAAAATAAAATCCCATTTTTATATGCGTAGGTTTGTGGTTGTAAGGTGACAAATTTGGAAAGGTATAAGAGGTATAAATACTTTTGCTAGGCTTTCTATGCCCTTGGACAATAAATTGGCATTCTAGCACAAACAATATATCATTTTCTTTAAGAGAAAAAGTGCACATATAGTATTTCCTATACTCCACAGGACCTTACTGTCATGTACTCAAGTAGTAAATTATATAAAGAAAATATGTATATTAACTTCCTGACACTTTGCCATGATTTCTCGAGTGTTGTGTTTACTTCAGTTACCCACAGGAAACAAAGTGCTCCGGATTCTCATTGACGTTCACCATTTTTCTTTTTAAACTTATTTTCAAACGTTATTTTGCCAACGCCATGGATCTAATATAAGCAGTTTTCAACAGTCTTCTTTTTGGTCTGAAAGCAAATTATAGCGATTTTTAATATATATGCAAATAATTACAAACAGCACATAAAAGAAGCCAATCCAAATAGCCACAGATGTTGGCAATTTACAATCGAGCATCCAGTTGATTATAATGAAAAGGCATGCATATTTGATAGTCTGAATAAAGCAATAAAGATGTTCATCTGGTGAACTGGGATGCCTTTTTGTCTTCTAAAGCACATAACGGGCGTGCAGTAATATCCATAACTGAATTTGCATCTTTAACTGAGTTTACTGCTGTATATGCTATTTTCATTTATTGAGGTAATTGTTTTATTTCAAATTACATTCCCTCTCATGAGATTTGCACTGAAATTATGCAATTTTACATTATGATGAAAAGCTTTTCTCTTATAGCAGCAAATATCCAGAGCTTACGTAAACAATGTAAAATATGGTTCATTGCACAGGATTAGGCCCCTGTTTTTCAACATTCCTGCAGGAAAGTTCAGCCCAGCCAGCAGTGTGCTGGAGGTTTGAGAGTGATGTGTTTTTTTTTTTTTTATCCCTCTGTAGGGAGGGTTTGATATCCCTGAGCGGATGTTCCACAGTATAGGAAAAGAGTGGGAGTCGGCATCCAGAGACAACATGGGAGACGTCAGAGAACTGATACCGGAGTTCTTCTACCTGCCAGACTTTCTGCTCAACTCCAACCACATCCAGCTCGGTCAGCCAACTAAACGCTTCTCTGTATTTATATTTCAAACTGTACATGTGGTCTTGGACCTTAATAAGCAGAGGAACAAAAAGTAAAAAAAAAGAAAAAAATCTAATTGGTCTCACTGACCTCTCCATAATTATAGGATCAGGAAAGTTAGATAAAATTATTCAAAACTTTTGTCATGGGTTGCTTAAAAGAAATTAACAAATATTGGAAATTTGAGTTTCATTATGTCAATCTTCTGGCCTCTGTGACATTTTGTTCACTTTGTTGTCAACACAGCCTTGATAAAAAATTAAGCTGTTTTTTTTTCTTTTGTGTATTTTCGCAGTTTATTGTTAAAAATCAAAAGCCCCACCTACTCACTCCTGAAAGAGACAGGAGGGGGCGTTAAACATACATTAAACTACCCCACTAACAAACATGTTTGTTACATATACAAGAACCATCGCACAATGCAATTTCACACTTAAATTTACAAATAAATATATATATATATTTTGTTTTGACTAGTCCCAAATGTTGTTAAGCTGCATGTCATGTTAGGCTCTTGTACTGAAGTGAAGCGGATATCCAAGCCCAAACAGATCAGAGACTGGAGCAGGGGTATCCCATCGCTGAAGTTTTGGAAAATATTTTGAAAAAGGACCTCAAATTGTGTCAAATTTGTCAGTTTGATTCTGAATAGACTAGAGGCGACTAGGATACAATGTCTTTTCAACACAGAGACCAGGCAGGTTGTCAAAAGCCATTGAATGTTTGGGGGTGGGGCAGCGGCCCTGCATCTCAATAATACGGTAGGTGTGATGAAAAGACAGGCAAAGATCCAAGAGACAGGACCTGCCGCATGATAAATGTCTTCATATGTCTTAACCACTGCTTAAAAGACAGCAAGCAAGGGATAAAGGTCAGTTTCAGGTCAGCAACACTACTCAGGGAGTGAGAACTTTCCAAATTTCATGTCAAAAGCCTAAGGTAGCCTCCTCCATGCCACAACACTGGATTGAAATCTGGGTCGATCGTAGCTAACTTGGATCTAGCTATAGATGTAAATTTTGTTCTTAAGCCACAAAACCTCATGTAAAATCCATGACTATATTTCAGAATAACTTTCTGAATACATTTGCATTTAACAGGTTGCTGCAAACCTTATAAGACTTTGTTGCTAATAAGCTTAAGGCAGCATCACTAGGCAGCATCAAAAACAAATGTGCAAGTGTTTAATGAGCTTCTTTGGGAGAACATTTTTTATGTTGGTTGCATATGAGGGTAAAAATCATTGTTCTTATATGAGCTGCTCTCATTCTAGGTATGAGCTGATTAAGGCACTTTACAAGACAAACAGATCCACTTTATGTAAAGTTAAACAGATTAGCTCTGAGCCATTGGTACACGCTATGGTATGAAAACAGAGTACATATAGTTCCTGGGAACAATAGCTCCTTCAGTGGTTTTGTCTAGGAGAGACAGGATTAAACACAGACACAGCGGGCCAAGCGGATCATTTGCAAAGACAGAAAATTAGGTTATTAACAGTTATAGCTCAGCATGTATGCGTTGAGGAGGGCATCACAGCTAACAGAGATGCCAGGCCAGTTTCTATGAAGAGAGAAAAACAAAGAAGGAAATGGCAACTTTATTGAAAAATCATTGCAAATGCTGCTTTTTTTACCTCTTTTTTTTTTTACTACTTTAAGCATCAAAATGTGCTAGATTTATGAGTGTTCCTTTGTTGCTTTTCCTGAACAGGCTTAGAACGTTTAACTTAGAAAGCATTGCAAAGGTGTCCCTTTGAGCTAGAAAACTGTTTTCCAGAGTTTTGCTTGTCTGGTCAGCCAGACAAGCAAAACCCCAGGACAGCCAGTTTTACCATAGTGAGGAGCCGGTAGAGCCCGCTTTCAGAGGCGGGGCTAACAGGGTCAGCGTCAGCAGGTTAGATGCATCCGGATGACTCCAGATGTGATGCAAAAAAAGTCCAAGTGACGCGCTCTGGACAGGCTTTAATAGATAATAGAGAAATGGTTCACCAGACACAAAATAAACCTTCTTGACAGAACCCAGACCTAAATCTAATAGAGATGGGATGAGCAAAGAAAAATCAACAGCAGTGATGCCAACAATTGTGCAACAAGTAAATTCTTAACATTATTTTGTTCCTCCACTCCATCATTGCACTTAGATTAAATGTTGATGTTTTCTCAAAAAACCTTTCAGAGTGAGTTTATACTTCTACAATAAAAGATGAATTTAGGATTTATTTTTCACATATTTACCAGGGTTGGGAATAAATATGTCTATCACTGTATACATTAGCTCCCATTGTATGGAAATTTGCTTCTTTATGCAAGTAAGTGTAGAGCTCACATGTGCTATAGAGACAAAATTCCAAAATATTTCTACATCAGTAATTAACTTCTCTATTGACAACAGACAATTTTAAACACATTTTGTGCCTTTTTAAAGCTCCATTTGCAGCGACGTTAGATGTGACATATCTGCGTGTTTCCAGGTTGCTTGGAGGACGGCACCGCTCTGGGAGATGTGGAACTGCCTCCGTGGGCGAAAGGTGACCCCCAGGAGTTCATTAGGATCCATCGAGAGGTCAGCATCACCTGACCTCACTTGGCTCCTATTGGTCAGCCTGACCAGCTCTGAGCGCGACTTTCCCCACCAGACCTAATGTTTGTCAATACTGTCCGATTTATTCAGAGACAAAGGTTCACTGGTTTTGGTATCTCTCAACAAACGTCCGCTGCACACATGACAGCGTAGCTGTTTGCCCTCATTCTTTCAGCTGCAATATAAGAGTTCATCACAGCAGTCACAGCCTTGTTCTTTAGATAATTTCAGCACTTTTGTGTCATTGAGATCAGTGCTGTTCTCAAACATAATGCTTAGTTATTTTCTTATTAAGAAGGGGCATAAATAGCCATGTATGTAGGGCTTGGATTTTGACAACATGCCTATTTAAAGTGATTCATGCAGGCAGAAGAATTTCTCTTTTTCATAAGGCCATTATTTCAGCCGGTTGTTAATGGGCTGAATGTTCTCGCTGTGCTCCTCTGTAAGCCCCCTGTTTTCTTCCACTGTGTGAGGATGCGGGGGGTTATTGTGTATCTTTGTTGCTCTGATTTCTTTAGCGTGACCCTCCCTTTTTTCATTCCTGGGGCATCTATGATGGTTATCACTCTGTAATCTACTGAACTTCCCATATTCCCTACCATTCTCATAAAATTAGTGACTTCAGAAGATTGTGTTTTTTTCTTTTTCTTTTCTTCCACAGACAAATTAACTCAGGACAAAATATCCTTGCTGTAATGTTTTCTTTTTCAGGTTGGGTTTATTACAGCAAGGATGTAGCTGGTCATAATGCCCACTTTCCCTTATTAACTCTTTGAAACCAATCTCTGGCTAATTCCACCCAAATTATTCTCTGATTCCAACACGGAGATAAGTTCATAACACAACTCCTCAGCCCTCTCCTGTTTCTAAATTGACTTTTGGAAGATATCATTGTGCACCTGAATAATGTCTCCTGTGCAATCTGAAGGAAGTTTTGCATCTTGTGAACTTTCATATTCCCAGTTTGAGAGGTGGTGTTTGTCTCACAATGATAATTATAGTTGCAGCACCATCGGTACTTCTGTATTTGTTGCTTAACTGGTACGTGTTTGTGCTCACACTGCTGCTGTGTCCGCTCTAGGCCCTGGAAAGCGACTATGTGAGCTCCTGCCTCCACCTGTGGATCGACCTGATCTTTGGACACAGACAACAAGGTTCAGCCGCTGTGGAAAGCGTGAATACATTCCACCCCTATTTCTATGCGCAGAGAGGCCGACAACATGCAAAAGACCCCATGATCAAGAGCACCATCTTGGGATACGTCAGCAACTTTGGCCAGATTCCCAGACAGGTAACAGCAATACACTATATTTACTTACATGTTGCAAGTGAGAATGAATGCATGATATTTATGTATTTTAAAGGAAGATATGTGTGGTTAACAATTAGTATCTTTTCCATAGCTTTTTACCAAGCCTCATCCTCCTCGTGGGGGCTTCAAGAAAGATGGGTCTTCACCCTCTCATCCGACTCCATTTTTTTTCCAACTGGATACACTAAAGACATCTGCACAACCGTTCAGAGGTAAAGCTGCACAACTACAGAGGGGTCAGCCCGGGTGCAATATGTAGGAGCAAAACGGGTTTGGGTCCAAGTTCATCTCACTATAAATATTGTGCTTTCTTTTTCTGAGGAGATTACATTTTAATCATCATAATTTGCTTTTTAAAGCAATATAAAAGCTTATGCACTATAGCATGTACTTAGTAATTTTGTTGCTCCAGACTTTTATGTTTTTGTTTGATGTTAGTTTGACTGTTTTGCCAGCAAAAAGTTTCCAGTTTCAGGAAATCCGTTACCCTAATGCACACGCAGCTATTTTAAAGTCTATCCACAGATTTATGATGGATCTTTTGGTCAGGGACAAAGGGAGTCACTGTGGCCCCGTTCAGGAAAAACATTTAAATTAGGAGTTTGGCACCTTCTACCGCTCTGTGTGATTTCTGATAATAACAAAATATCGTCTAAGCTTTTTAAGAGATGTAGAGACATAGCGGTCAACAGATTAACTTTGTGATTTCAAGCATAAACACATCGAGATGTTACATGTGTAGGGGTCTGCACCCTGACTTATTTTCTTTTTCACTTCATAACCAAACTGTTTTATGAAAGAGGCAGTGAAAAAAACGTCATGTTATGGTCACTTAGTGGTCACCAGCTTACCTGACTCCGCCAGATAGATTTGCTCCGCATGTCCATCTGGAAACCTTCCGTTGAAGTAATTTTGGGAAGGGGCGAAAATACTGGTTAGCTGATTGGCCTATGTTGGTGATAGACGGACCAATTAAACCAATCAGATTCGTCGTCACTCTGTTACGAGCGACGACGAAAACACAACCACAAGCTAAGCTACTCTTGCTGCTGCAGGTAAAGGCTCGTTAGCTCAGCAGAGAAATACTCTGTAATTCCGATAAAACTTGCTCCATAGCCACGCTAACGCTAGTTTCATCGGCTGAAGCCGCCATGTTGTTTAGACTGAACTGTCGATCTTCTCGTTGCGTCACACCTCAACCCGCCTCAAAGCCAACGCTGATTGGACGTTCGTTTGGTGAACGGCTCCAAATTTTCTTCAACGGAGGGTAGCCAGACTGATCTGCGAGTGAAACCTTGAAAGCTCGCGAGATCAGGATGGTCTCACGAGGCTAGTCACCAGCATGCGTGTTAGCACATGAAGGGCTGTGATTTGGTTCATGATGCAGTGAAGAGTGTATGGTGTAGGCCTGACATGATAGGATGGAGGCCTGCAGGCCACATCCGGGCTACAGTGCAATCGTATCTAGCCTACATGATCATTTTCTATACTTATTATTAATTACATGTCAGTCAGTCACATAGTGTTCAATTCAATAACATTTTATTTATATAGCAGCAATTCACAACATGTCATTCTCAAGGCACTTTACAAAGTCAAATTCAATCAAATCATACAGACAGATTGGTCAAAAAGTTTCCTATCTAAGGAAACCCAGCAGATTGCATCAAGTCTTGACAAGCAGCATTCCTACTCTTGAAAGAGCGTAGAGCTACAGAGGACAGTCATCTGCATTGTTGATGGCTTTGCAGCAATCCATCATACTGACCATGCATGAAGCGACAGTGGAGAGGAAAACTCTCCTATAACAGGGGGGAAAACCTCCAGCAGAACCGGACTCAGTATGAACGGTCATCTGCCTCGACTGACTGGCAGGGTTTGAGAAGACAGAGCAGAGACACAACAAGCACAGAAGCACACATTGATCCAGGACTCCTTTCTATGTTAGAAAGGTGAGGACACACAAGGAGAACAGCTATAAAGAAAGTTTTGACACGTCACGTCACTCGCCAAGTAATGACAAACCAATTGTGCTCTGCTGTTTTCCCTAGAGCCCATTTTGGTGATAAACTGAAATAGCTGTGCAATGAATTCAAACGGCACTTTGGTGGCTTTGAAGCCCAAAAAAATAATCAGAAGGCAAATTGGCAGAAATCCATCCAATTTCTGATATCCCTAGAAAAGAATGCGGGGATTTTTCATCTAGAGTGAATGAGGTTAATTCAGAGACCTAAATTACTCTTTAATATTGGATAAATGTTTAGGTGTTTTAAAATGTTTGAGGTTTAGGTCATCTGATGCTTTTTTAAAGTAATTTTGAAAAACTGACCATTCTGAGTAAACTGCTTTCTACCCTCATGTATTCCTCTTACTGAGGGCAAACAGGATCCAAATAGTTTTTTTTTTACTTTAAAACATATTTTTTTTCTAAAGTTAGTTCATCTGTTGAAGTTGCCCTTTACAATTTTAACAATTCTGACCATTTTGGATATTTTACAATTCTATTGAAAAACATCCAGAAAGCAATTGTCAAATTGAACGTACTGGTGGATCACACGGATTACTGGATTACATGGATTTTTGAAAATAAAACAGAAAATATTTTGTGGTAATTGTTTTCTTACCAGATTAATAATAAAACGTAACAGGCACTATTTTAATGACGCAAACAAAGTAGTCCAATTTTTGTTGAAAAGGTATCCGTAAATCTTAGCAAATACGAATCATTAAAGCGTTTCACGTTTTCAGTAACAATAACATGACATGAATTACTCTTTCTCCAAAGCGTTCATCTGCACTAACCATGAATACTGGCTAGCTAATTTTGTACCATGAATGCGGGCCGTACAGAATCATTCTGAGGGCCTTAAATGGCCCACGGGCTGCACTTTGGACACTCCTGGTTAAAAGATTGTTGGAGCATTTAGTAAATAAGATTTTTTCTACTTCAAAAGCAAAATAAATAAGATCTCTATCATCATGTGTATTAAACTCAAACTGAATATACTCATTCAAAATGCTGCGTAACATAATAAAAATGTAACATATATTTGCAAACAGTTACATAAGCATGGTCAACTTTGCTGAATATACTATACCTCGCTGTTTATTGTAGCTCTTTTAATTTATACCTTACCATTATATATCTGTTATTATACACCAGATGTACTCGGGTCTCGAGGGAATGATTGAAACACAGTGAGAACGTCCATAGATTAATTTATCCTACAGAAGGGTAGAAGGAGCTGTCTGTTGGAGCTACGATATGGAGATGACTCTTCAGCTGAGCTCTACTTAATAATCTGAATATCCCTACAGGCCCACTGAGGGAGAGGAGATGAATCTGCGAATGCTTAGGGAGAGATTCCTGCATATTACATTTCATATTAAATCTTGGAGTGTCTGATCTGATCAATAAGGAGATGGAGATGAATAGGAGGAGGAACGTTAAGGCCGGTGCAGACGGAGGCTCTTTCTGGGGATTTGAGACGCAGATCTGGCAAATGGATCTAATGATTTCTGCCTTTTCCTGCATGAATAGGTCAATTATAGGCACAATTACTGCCTCCTGTAAGTTTCCTCACCCACATCTGCTTGCCTTCATGCCGTCTAGGATGCAGGTGGCCCCCAGGACAAAGCTCTGCTTCTTGTAAACTGGGAAAAGCCGTTTTAATTGCCCAGTTTTCTCTGGTCAGTTTAATGAAATTCTTTACAAGTTTATGGACCAACTGAACTCTTAAATGTGATGCTTTTGAAGAGCTATTAGTTTTATTTGGCCTGACGTCTTCACTGATACTCGCCAATTACAGAATCGCCTTTATACTTGTAGTTTTACCCTATAACCCTTTATTGTATTCACATAGTATAACATATTCTTTTAAAAAAATTCAAAACTTTTTGCTTTTACTAATAAAGCCTATCTGAACCCTTTTTTTGCAGAGCTACCAAGAGGTCCGGTAGGTCAGATACTTTGTCTTGAGAAAGAAGTCTTGGTCGTGGAGAAAAACCGGTTACTTGTATCGCCTCCATCCGGCTGCGTCTTCAGCTGGGGATTCCCAGACAACAGCTGCGCCTTTGGAAACTACGGCGCAGAGAAGGTATGTACCGTACACCGGCTTTAAACCGATGATTTGATTCTGTTCCAGCCTTTATTGTTTTATTAATTAACCGCTGCCATCAAATATAATGAAAGTTACTAACCAGAATTAAAGTTTGGCTGTCCCTGTAGGATTTCTCTCTAAAATTTGCTCTTTTGCGTCATCACATTTATCTCCTTGTATGATAGTGTATATCAGTGATGCTGTCAAAAGTGTGCAGAAAGTCTGGTGATGCATTTTGTCTTTAAATACAACTTGAAAGTGCTTGTAATTGTTTAAATTGAAGTGAAGTAAAGCAGCTTTTTCAGTTGTGTTCAGGGATAGAAAATTATGAAACTTTGACAGCTAGCGGTCCTAAATATTTTAGAAACTTTTACATTGTGATTTTTTTCCTCACATCTTTATCATATGCTTGTGTACCCGATACAGTCAGCAGACACACTATTGTGAGAAAACCCCTGATGTCAGAACTATTGAATTTCCTCTATTTGGCTGTACTTGCCAATGCCACCCTTTAAAACACCTTTTGCGCGTTTCATGTCTGTGAAATTTGTTCTCAATAGCTTTGGGATTTTAAACTATTCCTACTTATTTTATTGGCTTTATTTATCTTGGTCCTTGCCTTATGAAGTAATGAAATTGCAAGTTTAATTGACTATGAAAGCATAAAAATCAATAGAGCAATAATTGAACACATAAAAAAATAACGGCCTGAAACAAAAAAATGTGGGTTTCAAATCCAATTTATTACCAAATTTCTATTTCGTCATATGAAAAAAAGACTAACATTACAGTCATGCTTGAATTATGAAGAGAAACATTTGTGGAAGCTGTTTTTTTTTTCCTCATATGCAACGGAAATATTTTAAAGAATTGTGTTACGAATTAGTTTGAAATATTTGTTGGCATTAAACAAGGATCTACCAACATCTCCAGCTAACCAGACGAGACTATACATGAAATCTGGTTACATAAAATAAGAAATAGGAAAATGAAGCTGCAACAACTACAATTAATATGAAATCTAAGCATTGGTTATCAGAAGACTAAGAATACAATTTTTCTTTTTTTTTGGGCTTTTACAATTAGACTAAAGGTCTCATAACAGTGTAAAATTGTAGTTACTAGTGGTGTAACAATACATCGATCCACATCGATACATAGCATAAATGATTAATGATCAAACATTGATGCAAAATGAAAATATTGATCCAAGTCATCTTTAAGATGCACCTTTATTTTAAAGTTCAAAAGGCATTCGACTATAGTGATCAAGTGAAGTTTATTTGTATAGCACATTTTAGCAATAAGGCGGTTCAAAGTTTTTTACACCATGAAAACATAAAAACTTCAAACACATCGAGATGGTCACTGGTTGTCAGACTGGTAACAAACATTAAACTGTTTCAAGTTTAATTTAAATTTTTTTGTGAGTTTTAAATGTAAATAATTGTTAGATGGGCAGATAATATTTCATCATTTTAATTTAATGGAAATCATATCGTGACACACTTTGTGATGTTGGAAAACATCATATCACCAGCCAAACAAATCGATATAACATCATATTGTGATAAAACTGCTGATTTACACCCCTAGTAGTTAGTCAATAATAATTCAGCCCAGGTTTGACTGGTCCAGCTGTTTTTATGCGCATTTCATTCTAAACTTGTCCTAATATTGGAGTCATACTTTTTGTCTTCACAAATATAATTTCTTAAACAATCTCTGTTCAGTAGAAATTTAACCAGTTGAGGTTTGATAAGTCTGCATATTTTAGATTGTGAACAGCGGAAGATAAAACTCAGTCCAGACTTGTTAAAAAAAACTGCTAAATAGCTTTTTTATTTTTCCAATCTTTACATACATTTTCCAATCTTTACATAAAAATAATAAAATTTCCCTTTTTGTCCTCTTGTTTTTGTTGTTTTTATTTTAATGATAGACGTTTAATACCTACAACTTTATTTTAAGAGGTTGAAAATTACAGATAGTTTGCGTCGTTCTGTACCAATAACAGATGTATGAATATCTCTCGGCAGCACTTTGCAGTAAGCGAGAGCTTGTGCGACTGGGGCGAGACGCTGTGCGCCGCCTGCCCCAACACGACCACCGTCATCACCGCAGGAAGCAGCACGGTCGTCTGTGTGTGGGAAGTGGCTGTCGGCAAGGACAGACTCTCTCACATGAAGCTCAGACAGGTGAGTCTGTCCGCGGGATTTGCTCACGCCGGGGCTGTAGCTGTTCTCCTCTCTGACTCTCCCGTCTTTCACAGCCCTTATACGGTCACACCGATGCAGTGACGTGCCTGGCTGTGTCTGAGGGCCAGAGCTTGATCGTGAGCGGCTCCCGTGACCTCACATGCATCCTGTGGGATCTGGAGGAGCTAAATTATGTCACCCAGTTAGCGGGACACACAAGCAGCGTCTCTGCACTGGCCATCAATGACCTCACGGTAAGTCTACTTCCTGTCTGTCTTTTCTCTTTAAACCCGTTTGATTTGCTCACGGCGGAGAGGAAGGGAGGATCCTCACAGCTGGCAGGGTGCTTATCCTCTCTTCGTGCACTCCTGTGCATGTCCATATCTGACATCAACACGTTGCTACTTTGTCCAAGGGGGAGGTTGTGTCGTGTGCGGGACCTCGGCTGTACCTGTGGAGCATGAAGGGCCAGCTGCTGGCTTGCACTGAAGCTTCCTGCGGGCCTCAGGCAGACATCCTGTGCGTCGGCTTCACACAGCGGCACGAGTGGGATTCCAGAAACGTCGTCGTCACAGGGTGTGCAGACGGCATTATTCGGGTAAGTTCTCCCTATGCAGGCAAAAAGCTTTGCAGACCTATTTACCTCATGCATATTTTTTTTTTTAAATAGGCAAACAGCACCAAGAAGAGCTGGTTACACAAATGGACAGGTCAGGAATAAAGCTGCGTAGTACTTTAAAGCACGCTTAGGTTACAGAACATTAGCTCAGGTGAGAGAACGGGTTGATAGAAAAACTATTATAGTAATCATAAATATAATAATCTTTATTGGCATTGCAACATAAATTCCAGCAGGATTCGTCCTCTGAATTTAACCCATTAGGGGTGGAGCGGGCTGCCACTGTGCCGTGCCTGGGGAGCATTCTGGGGCTTAATATCTTGCCACCCATAGAGGCAGTCTGTGGGAGTCGAACCAGGAACCTTGCAGCCACTCCAGGAAGCAAGCGCCCTGCTCTCCAACCACCACTCCCCTCATTGGTTGTGCACTCTACATATCCGGCCTTCACATTAGCCATGCAGGAGACACAGCAAACGTGTAGAAGCTGCTCTGGGAAAATGAAACCAAAATGTTACTTTTTTGCCTACACACACACAAAAAAAAAAAATTCCAGCAATGCACATCACCCTGAACAGATCCTCTTATTATTATAACTTGGAGGTGGCAGCTTCATGTTGCTTTTTTTTCAGCGGAGAGAGGGAAACTGGTTGAAGGGAGGAGGAATGAAGCTGCATGCATGGCAGTCCTGTTGGAGGTTCAACGTAAAGCTGCACAACACTTAACCTACAACCAATGAAATGGTTATAGATCAAAGCATGTTTGGGTGTTTGAAAGCGCGAGTTAAAGTCCAGAACTAAATCCTATTTAAAATCTATGTTAGGCTTTCAAATTTATATTCTCCCCATTTAATCCGACTGAGTCCGGGTTAATTTTAAGAGGAGACTGGATAAAAATCTCTAGAAGTGTAGAGCTGGACGAGTCAAACCCCAAAAAGATCTTCCAGCTTTAAGGTGGTTCAACAAACTTTTAACTCAGCACACGTCACCCTTTTCAAGCTTTTATCTGCAGAAGACTTGAAAGCTTTGTATAATTTTCCCATCCCAATGAAAACTTTGGGATGGGAAACCTTGCTGTTGTGAGAAAGTTGAAGAGGTATGAATACTTCTGCAGAGCTCTGAACGCAGTAAGTCAGAGTCGTCTCTCTTATTTGCGCGGTTTTCATATAGTGTGTATTTCCCACCGTTCTGCTGTGCAGTCATTACTTTGATATTATCCTCACATATGTCTGCTTGAATGTCCACAGAGGTTATTAATAACAACATAAAGGGAGCGCGCGTGTGTGTGTTGGCCGAGTGTTTTCACTCAGATTAATATAACCACATGCTGCCGCCTCGCAATCAAAGCAGCAAAATCTTGAGTTGTGCTTCACTTGTGTCCGCGTGCACGTGCGCGGCACGCACGCACACACGCTGCCGCCGCTTTATCATTACGCTGCCAGTGATGAGGTGGGCGCGCGAAAAAGTGTGAGCCCCGCTTGTTATTATCCTGAATTATGTCTATAATTTTGCCACTCGTTATGTGTCTCTCATACAGATATGGAGGACAGAGTACACCAGAACACAATTACCTGGCCCTCCAGAAGAGCCCGTGTCCCCGGGGCAGGACCAGATAGAAAGAGATGGTAATGTTACTGACAGTGCTGTAAGATATGGGCGTGTGAATTTTATTTACAACGGGCGCAGACCATGTACGCGGCTGACTGTACGAAACGCTCTGGAAGCGACTCGTGCGGCGCTGTGCAATAAGGGGTCATCCTCGTCCTAATTAAATAAATCTTTATGGTCGGGTTTAAGTGCTCATCTCAGAGCTAGACCACGTCTCTTCCAGACGAGGGCTTATAGCGCTCGCCCTATCCCTCGCTAGCATTGGGGCTAGCAGGAATTATGCTGTTATAAAGTTATTAAACATAGAGGCTGTAAACACTGATGAATAATTCTGCTGACGTGCCTGTATGCTCGTGTGTGTGTGTGTGTGTGTGTGTTTGTATAATTTAGAAAGCAATAATACCCAGATCCAATTTAGCATACGTTGGTTACAGCCTCACGTCACCTCATAGGAGTATTATGCTTTCCAATTACATTGAGACAAGTCTTTACGTAACCCTGAAGCCTTCATATTTGAAGGAATTTTCCCCCCTTTTACTGCCCGCTGACTGCAGACGGACACGCGTTAATGTACAGTTTAATTGTTTTGCGAGGGCCGCTGGGTGCCACAACGCTGAGCTTACTTGTTATTTTGGAGTGAGTGGATGTGCTCTGTTGATGAATCCGCAGGGAGCGCCTCAGGCCAGGGGAAAGGCTGGAGGAGGTGTCTGGTGTTGTGTCGGGAGCTGAGCAGAAGTCCGAGCGTTTTCCAGCGCCGCCCCAACGACAGCCCCGCCGTCACCGCTCTGGCCATGAGCAGGTACAGAAATCAGAAATAATTTACCATGTGGTAAATTATTGGCATTTACAGTTAGGCCCACTGTAATTCAAGCTAAGATTTAGCTTTAAAATCTGTTTTTGTTCAGCTATGAAGTGGATTTCTGTTTGGAAATGAAAAAAATCTTAAAGGATGATAAAACAATCTGAAAAGAGTATGAATTTTACATAATGTCTTTATTCACATTTCAAGAAAAACTTACATGTCAAAAATGACGTATATACTATTTTCAATTATCCGTGGAGAAATCTTATTTTTCCATTACAACAATCAGACCCCACTTATAACTGCTGACCAGCCTTTTAGCATATTTCCTCTGGCATTTTAGGGATTCCCATGTCTTTAAGGTTGGAAAGCCTCTTGGCCGTCGCCCTAATCTGTTGTTGTCTCTCACAGATTCAAGTCGGGAATCCAAAACATTAAAATTACCTCCAGTCATATGAAACACGTTGGTAAAACTGAAATATTACTTTAAACCAAAATGTGCCTAGGGTAAGGAATAATACTGCCCTTAACTGTATTTATTCTGAGTACCCACCGTATGTCAGTGTTTATAAACTGTACTAAATTTTTATTTAGTCAGTGATAAAGTATAAAAAGATCAAATTAAGCATGGGAAGAGTCTGAATTGTCCAGACCTTTTTTCCCTTTTCTATAACCTAAAACCTAAAATACAGATTTCTGTAAAACAAAGATCTCTTTTACATTTATTTATATTTAAATTGCTTCATTTGTCCTTGATTTGCTACACTGAAGATATGTGTGAATGTGAAGAGCTACAAAATGTTCTCGACCCTTACAAAGAAGATAACCTTGAGCTTTTTACTTATATGCAATATAAAAGCTGTTTAATTGTAATACCAGGGACCCACAATGTATTTTATTTTTTACTTTTAGTCAAAACTTTAAGAGCGAGAGAGTTTCTCAAGTACAACAAAGCCAGCTCTTTCTGATACTTTTCTTTATTCTTGGGAAATAAAAATGTAATGGTAAATATATGTCGCCAGTTTAAAGATATAAGCTAATTTTGTGCCCTTTAAGCGTCTCCGTTATTCAGGGGTCACCACAACAAGTCATTGTAACTTGTGCACAGACCTGGCAGAGGTTTTATGCTGGACGTCCTTCCTGACGCAACCGGTATTTGTCTTACAGATCAAAAGATTCTGCATCTTCCTGCCCACTATACCACAGAGGGACTAAATAAGTCAAGTGCCTATGTGGTAGAAAATCAGATTGAGGATCTCCCTTAACCAGCCTTTTTATTAAAAAAAAAAATTAATATAAATTTAAAAACCTTGCTCATATAAATATATTTTCTGGTCAGGAAGGCAAGGCACCACTGCTGAGGTTTAAAGAGCCACAGATGGAGAGTCTGCCGGCTCCAGACGCCTCTAGATCACAGTTATAAACTGGACCCAAGATTTGAACCGTTGTCCGACTAGACGGTGTCCAGATAAAACATTAACACTCCCCGTTTGGACTTTTTACAAATAAAATAGAGGTCAGTCATTCAATCTTTACATTTTAAATCACAAAAAGAATGTTGCAGAAAGGGCTTTACAGAAGTCGAGAGGAATAGAAATCAATCCCTGCCCGTTCACTCACTCATGTGCACGGACACACGCATGTACACGTGCACACAGAAACTTCACAGCATCACCAACAGACTTGTAAAAAGCGACGGCTACATTCAAATCTCTATCTTAACCGTAACAATCTGTAATGAGGGGACACTGGAGGTATGATAAAGCCACTGAATTAAACGTAAAGCAATAAGGCTGAATGACAAAACGGTAAACTTAGTAAAATATATCTAATCACCTGGGTACATTTTTTCAGATGCTAAAAAAAAGCTGGGAAGTAGCCCTTTACTGCAAATAAATAAATAAATAAAAAATAGGTAAATGTTTTGTACTGATATGTCCAGAAGTTTGTAAAAATGGAAATTTGAGCCAATAAATGGTAGAAAAACTGTAAGAACCCTGTACTAAAAACTACCCATAATCCCTCACTTTCTGTATTTAAGCACATCATTTGACTAAATAAGGTGAAAACCTAGTTGACATTTGCTTTTATAGGTAATCACAACTAAGGAAGTGTCAGTTTGTTAATCCTGACAAGTTGAATGGTTTCTGAATTTGAATTCAGCATTGAACAATTGAGCATTCAGCATCGGAAACACCAGGATGCTTTCACAACCTGCTCGCTCTCCTCTGTGCAGGACTCATGCAACCCTTCTGGCCGGAGACGCTTGGGGCAGAGTTTTCACCTGGACCTGCGAGTGAAGGACGGCTGCAGTCGATGTTTCTGCGCACCTCGTCGCTCCGCGAGGAAAAAAAACTGAGAGAAAAACTCATCAACAGTCTTAAGGCGTGACACTGGCCGAGCGGCAGGAGCTGTCTAGTAGTTACAACAGAATCAAGATACACATAAAACACAGTATTTCCCACTTGCGAGCATATTTAACTATGTATTTCTCTGTAAATAATGAATGTCAATTAATATAAATAAAATCATGGAGAGACATTCTCTGAGATCATTTCTTGGGCTTCTTTAATGGATGGAGACCAGGGTCAGGCAGCTGAAGCTGGGATATCGGCCACAATAATGTACAATTAATGACAAAAAGAACTTAGCAGGGACTGACAAGGGTCACATTTAAGGTGTATTTCAGACTTTATCAGCTTTGAATTACAAAAACTGAAGGTGCGTGAATACAAAACAACCCAATGAGTCAAAGTGGGTTTTTGCACTGACGGATAACTGGAGTAAATTACTATCAGGGTGCTACAAAAATGCACGCAAGTTTGCATTTCACTCTACGAGATGTTTACTTTGGTGAGTGCTTCAGGCGTGCAGAGTTCAGGATGTTTCTCAGACATTAGCTGGCTTTTGTTTTTCGCAATGTGTTTCTACTTTGCTTCGTAACGCGGCACTCGGGAGAGTTTTAACTGCTTCCTCGCATCATAATTCTAGGTGAAGAATTTAGGATGTGGAGGGGATTCAACATGCGTTTGGGTCCTTCGTGCTTGTCACAGATTCTTTTCTGGTTTCCCGAAGACAAATACGCCTCTTTAGAGCCATCTCTGTGGGACTGACCACAGAGTCCTGCTTTTGATCTCCCCCATTTGACTAGAGACCGTTGGACCTTAATGTAAGTCAGCAGACGGATCAGTGATAAAGTTGTGGGAAAAGTTTGAAACACTGTTGGGTTCTAAAAGAAAATCCCAAGCTTTGAACATCCCGCAATCCATAATCTGCCCGGGGTAACCCTTTAGCAGCTGTGTGAAGTAAAGGTGGCCATGACTGTGAGCTGTGCACTCCCCTAATTTGGCCTTTATAGAAGGGTAGCAAGGAGAGAGCCTTGAAAAGTCACGTTGGTTAGTTTTCCACAAGCCATGCAGGAGGACAGCAAACATGTCAGAGAAGCTGCTCCACACAGGTGACGCCAAAAGGTTTCCTTCTTCATGCAAAACCCTAAATGTGGCATTATGCTTCACTTTGCGATGGATTATCACATAAAAGGCACTGTATATTTGGTTACAACTGTGCATTTTAATAAACAGGTAACCATGCAGGGTCTTGCTTGTGCTACGTCTGTTGTTGTGACTCTTAAGCAAACGCGCCGCCCCTCTCCATGATAGAGGACGGGGTCCCTCTCTTTAACCTCTGTGTGTGTGGCTAATTGTGCTAAGTGGAGTGGCTTAATAGAGTAGAAAATAGTCCTCATAATTTTCCCAGAGAGCGCGCAATGACCTTCTCTAAAGACAACAGCCATCTCCATTCTCTCTACACGACTGGTTTTATGATATGAGATGTCAAACCACTGGGTTCCTCAGAATAATTAAATCAAATAAATTATTGCACCTAGGCAGAACCATCTTGTAGCCTAACCCAATTATAATGCACTGTAAAGCTAATTATTAACCATGATTACAATTAGTCTAATTTGAATAAATGTAGTCATTAGTGGGTTCATCCCAGTCAGTGCGTATGAACTGTGGGGGGATGATGGCCTCTCTCCATCTCTCTCTCCCACTTGCTGGAAAAGGAGTGCAGATATGGCTCATTCTCTTTCTGCAGGCACCTCCGTCTTCATCCCATTTTTCACACTGACCTTCACAAACTGCCCTACACCCTTCACCTTCTCTGCATTAAGTGCTTTAAAATGTCAATTTTGCACACTGATTGGACTTGTTACTGGCACTCTATTAAAAACAACCAGAGAAGATGCTCTCTTGCTTTTGTTGCCGTGGTTTAGATGAGAGTGTCGATAGAGGTCCTTATCTGACTGTCGGATAAAAATGTAGCCGGTTTCCTTTGTTTCCCGCAGCCAAAAAGAAAGGATGAAACAATAATTATCTTTGGCAGAGTAACAATTAGAATAATTTCTAGTTCTTTAAGTGACTGTCACACTGTTTCTTGTCTTACCGTGCATGTCGGCAAATCCAAAAACGCATGAGGTGTGTCTAAATGTGAGGAAGATACCCATATCTTTCTGTACCGTGGAAATTCAAGGCAGATGGGCAATATTGTGATAGGAGTTAAATATCAGCTGACGTTTTTCTCTGTTACAGTCTGCAATTATATAAATTAAAGACTTCAGACCACAGCTTATTTTAAATATAGAGTTTTAATACAGTAATAATGAATTTGCTTAAAAAGCTAATTGTTAAAGTGACACGATGCTGTGGTAAAAAAAACAAAAACAGTTTATTTTCAACAAAGTCACATGATTTTATGGATGATAGTTAACAGTTAGATTGGGAAAGGCTCCCATGCCGGTAATGCAGCAAACAGAAAAGGGACTCCAAAAAAAAAAAAAAAAAAAAGTTCAAGCCCTGCACAAATTAAACTCCAAACCCGTTACGTACCCACAAATGTGGCAACTTTCATAGAAAAAAAAAGCTAAATATTGTACTCATAGTTCATAAATACGTTCCTTTAGATGCTGATTAGTTCAGTTTGGGGTGGAGAACTGGACCTCTGCCCTCACCAGGAGGTACCGAGCTGCCAGGCCTATAGCTTTTCTTCCTGGAAGAGGATCTGAGCGTACACAGTGTCGGGGCTGGAGGGTGTGGCGTCAGGGCTGGAAGAGGCTGGCGGATCCTGCTTCGGTCGCACCAGCTCCAGCTCTGCGTACGTCAGGCTGTCTTCTTGCGATACTCGAGACTATAGGAGGGAAAGGAAAAAAAGGGGAGAGGAATTTAGCTGGGAGATAACGCAAATGAGAAACGTGGTCTGCTCAGCGTTCCCTGCTAAACATCTCCTCGGCTGCAGAAACTACGTGTTCACTCTGTTTGCAGGAGCTTTGGGAACATTCAGTTTACTTGAAAACATTTGCTGCCAAAGGCGTCCCATTCAGCATCCTCAGATCTGCCTAATTTCGCTAATCTAATCCGTGTGTGCATGCGAAACAGACGCGTACATCTCCAGTGCCGCTTGTCACAGCAAAATGTCAAGGACGGCACAAGCAGAGACACCGCTGGTTCTTGATTTGAGTTGTTTTACCTCTCAATACACTCGTTTGAGGCTTTCATTGTAGATATAAAACCAATGAAGCACTCTAAGTAAATAATTGAGTTTCTGAAGCAATAATGCTAAATAGAATTATCAAGCTCATAACTGAATGAAGACACGGCAATAAACTCTGGTAGACAATCACGCGGTCGTCAAACATATTCCCTCTTGTGCGTATTTCAATAACAACTCGGCTCCTGAAGAACAAAATAAAAGGAAAAGCAGCTTTTTAAAAATTAAAAATGCATAATGAAACACTGCCCACGTGTTTTTTTGTTATGGTCAAAGGCACCCTGCACGTAGACTGAGGACTTACAGTGCCAGATCTTCTTGGCTGAGTCTTCAACCTTCGGGGCTTCTGAGGTCTCTTTGCTGCAGCAGGCGCTGCAAGAAAAATGTGAGAAACTTAATTAGGTGAAAACCACAGCCAGGAGATTTGAACCTAGCAACGTCGCAGCCTGTTTGACATCTAAGTTAAACTCAACCAAGACGTTTAAATCTGAAATCAGAGCATTATTTCATCGTTTAGCCTTTCAGTTTGGATCAATCTTCTGCTCTCAGTCGCCAGTATCTCCTCGTTGTGGGCTTTGATGTCTCGGTGCTCTTTGGGACTTTATGAGATTTACAACCGTGTTAAGAATGTGACATAAACTTAACCTCAAGAAAGAAAGAGGACGGACTGAACCAAGCTTCGTTTTGCAAAGACATAACTCTAGTTGCTGTGAGGATATTCAGCCAGAGCTGCAGACATTCATTAATGCTCAGTACTTTTGTCGAGGTTGACAGCACAGCTTTTCAGCAGGATTTTCAGGGTAAAGAGGCTGAATGCTGAAAGCGTGGTGATCATTTCCAAGAATTAAAGTAGGATCTCATACCTCTGACTGGGGGCTGAAATAGTGGCTCTTCAGCTGGTTTAGGTGCTGTCACTGCTGGTCCTCTGTCAACCTGCTGTCTTGTCTGTCTTCTTTGTGTCCTTGGGGGAGAACTGGAGCAGCTGCTGGAGCTGGTGACGGTCTCTCCAGAGCTGAGGAGTAGACGACGCAAAGATGACCTGCAATTTCACTTTCAAAGTTACTGTATGTGTTTTGGTCTTATAAAGCTATATACAGGTCTACACCGCTGTTGCCTATTAATTATTTTTTTAGAGCTTTTGAATAAATTACAGAGATGATTGCAAAAATGAAGAAAATAATCATTAAGTCTTCAATCTGTAACAGCCTTAACAAACTGCCTGTTTCAATAACACTAAACAAGTTCCCCTAAAAGGTTTTATGGCAGTATTTTGTATTTCACAACAGAGAAGTAAGTATTTCAACAGGATTTTATTTCAAGCATATATGTATAGTTATTTTTGTTGTGATCAGGAATCATAATCTGCCATAACCTAGGAGACAACGGCCACAAACAGGGATCAGAACAAAGATAAGCGGTGATAGAGCTCAATATGTTTTCAGATTTAAATGCATGGCTAAACGAAAGTATATTTGAAATTCCCAATTCAATATGACGTTGCCAACAACTGGCTAGGCACAGTTACTAAATGTGGGTTTGAAAAGTTAAACAATCTGTTTTATATTTTTTTACTTTAGAGAACAATCCTAATTGGTTATAGTTAGAAAACAACCAGTGTTGAATAGAGCTGCAATCACAAGCGAGTGCTTGGCAGTAACTTGTAGCAGGATATTAAGCCCCAACAATAGTTTTGATTCTGTTGGATGGTTGTTCAGGTCCCTCGATGCAGTTCTTTATTGGCCAAGATTGTAAAGTTTACAACAACTTGTGGGGATATTATGATGAAGGTGACAAAAGTCAGGAAATGTCATTGCAATATTCAGCAACAGTACTGCAGATGCATGTCTTTCTGATTTCAGTGCTGGTAAAATACGGACTGGAAAACCACAGAAAGAGAATGACCCGGTCAGCCTTAGAAAATCAGCTTCTTGCTCACAAAACATCCTTATCAGAGCTACAGAAAAATGGCCATTTCATTAAAAACCCTTCAGAAAATGTGTTTATGGAGCACCACCTCGGGCGGGGGTTCCCAAGGTGGGGTTATGAGATGATCCAGTGTTGCTATTGAGCCGTATCTTGGTCAGCTGATGAGATATCTCAGCTTCACACCTCTACATTCTTACCTACATCTTAAAAGTTAATTTTGCATCACAGGAAGTGTAATATATCAAATTCATGTGTACAATCGTTTCAAAGTCCTGACAGCAATAACAATTTGATGTGCTAAAAAGATTTAGTATTTCCTTATTTGTAAAACTGATACCAAAGTACAACTTTAGAGGATTCTTAACATTTCCCATTTTAACGCTAAGGAAGACTGCACTTCTTTGTAAGTGTTATCATAAAGTTACAACCTCTCATAATTGTTGTACTTTATTCTAGTAATATTTAAAAAGAGGCTGCCAGTCTCTGGCACTCTTCTTTTGAGGGTTGCAGGCTGAAAAGTTTGGGAACCCCTTAACTAGGGTATGTTTTACGGAGAGGAAACTAATGTATTAATTACCATAAATGAATACAAAAGCACCTGCCTGGTTATGACATTTCAGGAGCATAATGTTTAACAAGTATCCATGAATAAACTGTTTAGTGTCGTTAAATGCTTTGTGAGTGTTTTAATAAACAGTGTAGTACCTGCTTTCTGGACATTTGACGAAAAGATAACTGGCTGCGGAGAAATCAGAAAAAAAAAGTCTTGAACTTCATCATTTGTTCGAACAAGTAAAGGGGACACATTGCTTTGTACATAATAAGTATTGTGGAGAGAAAAGTGTGGAGGAACCTTTGAGCCTGTGTCGCCTGTGGAGGTACTGGGCCGTTAAGACGAGAGAGAACAAGAAGATGGACAGCAGGCCCAGTGAGCAGATCAGCACAGCGCACAAATACACATCTAATTCAGAGACAAATATGTTGTATCAAGGTTATGCATCATTAAAGGTGTAAAAAAAAAAAGGTCTAGAGATTCAGACAATACCTGCAAATAAAAGCCACAGCCCCTCGCTGCTGCCATCCTTGGGAGTAAAGTGCACTGTAGAAACAAACATGTTGCGATAAGTCAGCATAAACAGCACATAAAGAATATAAAATTTCCAAGTCTATCTTTATAAATTGCTGATGTCTGTGGGCACTGACCCAATGGAGCAGACAACCTCAGTGGCTTCTGGAAATATCCAAACCACTGCTGTGAAGGAAAAAAAAAAAAAAACCCGCTCAGCCAAACCCACAGTGGGGACATCCGCAAGGATGCAGGCCTCAGCATGCAGCTGGTTTTGGATAAAAATGGAGAGATTTCTCATTATTCTGCGATTTCGCTTCCTTTTCACTGGCCCTTCACAGTTGTTTGTTGATACTTAGAAATAAAAAAAAAAATACACTATGCAATTAAATAACTGCACAATCATTTCCCGACCACTAGGCTTCATTCAAAATTAAAATACTTAAAGTACACCAACAAGTGGCTTTTCCGTGTTTTTAATGTGAATTGACGTATTGTTCCAGGGGCTGTGTGACGAATGGGGTTTGTTTCTTCCTGAGGACCTGTTCTCAAACTAAATTACTCATCAGGTACAATAAAAAGATTGAACTTGAACTTCAAAATCTTAGTTCTGTGCAAGTGTGTGGAATAGCAAGTTACACCATTAGAAAAATGATTTTTAAAAATGACATTTGCATGACAATACACTCTTAGTGGTCTTAAATTATTAGTCATTCAAACTGCTAAATTTTGTTGGTATGGTCACAAAGACTTGTTTTGCTGCAGAAACTTACAGTGCCCTCCAAAATTCACACAATTACTTAAAAATACTTTTTATTTTTTTATGCAGCTTGGACATTGCTGTCCAAGCTGCATAAAAATAAACACATCAGCATTTCTTGCTGTAACAAAATCTCACTGCATGGCTGCCTGTCCAGAATGTACCCCACCTCTGCACCCTGTGTAGATAAGTGGGCAAAGTTGATGGACAGATGGATAACCTTATTCTAAGAAAAAGAGAAGAATCCGGCCGTTTCGAGTAATCAGCTGTTAGAAAAATCCTCGAGTTAAGGGTTAGCTGATTCTTTAATTCACTCATACGCCTCTCACAATTCCAACAACTTAAAGTGTATTTGTAATTTATACAGTTTTATGCAACTTTTAGGTAATTGACGATAGTGATGAGTGACATTGAATTTCCCTTAGCTACTGCTCAGAACGGGTAAGACAAGAGTACATACCAGCTAAAGATGTGTCTCGATCCTTATAATCAGAGAATGGTCCCAATATAATGGCTTATTACCATAAACCTGCTCATATCTACAGTTGGAGCAATAATGGAATAACGTTGACAACCAAGGCAGAACAAATACTTGTTTATCTTTCCACAAAAACTGTGAGCAGAATGACATGGGAGATAAAATAAAGGAAGGTAAAATAAATTCCCAAACCGCATTGTTAAAGAACTACAGAGAGGAATGACATTACTTTCCAAACACTTGTTTGTGAGGCATGCCAGAACCACTACCCAAAAAAAAAAAAAAACTTTGTCCCCCTGTCCCTCCACCAAAAACACAAACGCGTCCATCTTCCCGGGACTCTTACAAGGGCCTTGTGCTTTGGTTAGATGAGATGAGGATCAAACTTTTTTAAACAACAAACACATCATGGCTGCATCCAAACGCTCTAATTATAGCTCCTAGCTCCTTTTCCTTGACCTTTCAAGAGGTCAACAATAAGAACGCTACCGTGGGTGGGGGTGGGGGGAGTGGACTGCTGTGCCGATTTCAGACAGCCTTTAACTCATACGTCATTATGAGATGGACACACGCATTGATGATGTCAGTCAAATCCGGGCTTACAGTCTTGCAAAAATTAGCTACAAAGTTTGCGCTTTCTTCTCTCAGGAGATTTTCGTTAATTTCCGTGAGGTGGGCTGTGCTGATACGTCATGTCACGCAAAGGATTGTTTTGGCTCCTTAGCGCCGCTTAGGGACATTGCGGGGTTCCTATGCTAAAGGAGCTATGATAGGAAGCATACAGGCTCCTTTTCCTACCTCCTTCCTTACTGACTGCACTATTTGGGGAACACTTATCATGGCAAAAGCTGATGCATTTCCACTTTGGCTAAAGAGTCCTTACCAATTAGACCCTTTCGGATGCAGCCCCTGTTTTTCTGTGGAAAAACAAAAGATGAATATCAGGAGTGCATGGTGTCAGGAACTCTTATAACTCTTATCAATAAAAGCTTGGTGGACTTAGTGATACAAAACGGAAAAGGGGTCTGGAGAGTTTTGATTGATTTTGATAATGAATAGGGAACCAAATCAAGACAGAAATGTTTGAAAATATTTTGAACCAATATACAAATGTGCTTCAGTTAAATGATAGATTTTCCACCATTGTTCACACAAAATGCTGCTGGAATAAAAGATAAATTTGTTCACACATCTTAACCAGGCATGTAAGTAACTCTGGAGGGAGTGGGGGGGGGGGGGGGGGGGTACTTTTTTGTCTTCCATCCACTTTAATGTAAATGACATCTCAAGACAAAGTGAACTAAGTTAATAGGAGTTAATTTAAGTGAGTGCACTGCAAAAATAGAACTAAAAATAAGTACAATTTTCTTGAAATGAGTCTATTTGCCCTTGATTTGAGCAGGTAAATAAGACTATTTGCCAATGGAATAAGATTTTTGCACTTAAAATAGGAACAATTCATGTCTATCATCTTATTTCAAGTTCAGTATATCTAATTATCATATTTTAGGGGTAGAAAAACTCATTCCATTGTCAAATAATCTTATTTACCTGCTCAAATCAAGGGCAAATACATTCATTTCAACAAAGCTTTACTTATTTTTAGTTCTCTTTTTGCAGTGTGTCTGTTTTCAGGCTGAACAGTAAAATAAAGACTCGTGAAAGCAAACCCCAGATCTGAGCAGACTCACTCTGTTGGTCAACCTGATCTATCCAGGCAGCCTGGGGTCAGCAGGTTGACTGTAAGGAGCTGTTATGGCTCCTTACAGTCAACATATGTTCTACAGATGTGTCTGAAAAAAAAACAACCCAACTCTACAGCAAACGGCGCCACGTTTATATAGGATGAACAGACAAGTTACAGCTGCTGGCATCAGCACTCATCTAGATAGGAAAAATGAAGACGTGGAAACTCGGAGAGATTCGACCCATTTGTGCAAAGAACACTCAAACATTACTTTAAATGGTTTGATTTGGGATGCAGAGATGTGGAAAAAAAGCAAACCCTTGACTCCTTGGCCAGAATCTGTGGGATATGAATAATTAATTAATTTAAGCGTTGAGTGAAGGTTGAAAACTCCAGACCGAGAGGTTCCCTGGATTGTAACTTTTTCCCTCATTGTTTATCCTCATAATGTCAGCTCTTGTGTTTCCTGCCTCTGTGGTCAATGCATCTCTCAGATGCCTGAGGTTGCGTGGTTCCTCAGCGTGCCCTGAATATAGGGCAGGGCGTTGTCCGATGGCTCTGTCGGACCTGAGCCTTTATGCTTTGATAGTATAAAAAGTTACAGCGTCTTGCAAAAGCATTCATACCCCCAGGACTGTTTTTAACACCCGAAAATGGAAAAAGTGTGCAACAGCTGCACACCTGGTAAAACATATGGCCATCCACACAAATGGCAGGCCGAGTGTGAAGAGGATTAATCAGATGAGCAGCCAGGAGGCCCATGGTGACTCTGGAGAAATCCACAGCTGAGGGGGATGAAAAGGTCTCGCACTCTACAAATCTGGCCTTTATGGAAGGGGAGACAAGTAGAAAACTACTATTAAAGCAAAGCCAGAAGGAGTCAGGTTTCAGGTTTACCACAAGCTATGTATGGGACAGACCAAACACGGCGTAGAAGGCTCTGCTCAGACGAGACACAAGCTGAACTTGTCTGGACTATAAGCAGAATGCTGTGTACTGTGGAAATTTGGCCATGCACATCACCTTCTACATATCATACAGACTGTGAAATATGGTGGCAGCATCATGCTGGGGATTCCTTTGATCAGCAGGGATGAGGAAGCTGGCCAAGGCTGATGGGAACATAGATTGAGCTAAATACAGTGTAAGGATGAGAGGAAACCTGCTGGAGACTACGCAACGTCAGGCTGGTTGAGCCGTCACCACGGCAGCAACCCCAAACATGCAGTCAGAGCTACAACCAGATCATTAAGATCTTAACATGTTCCTGTTCTGCCATGGTATAGTCAAAGTCCAGACACAAATCCATCAGAGACATTGTGTTAAAACCTTAAAACGCCTGTTGAAAGGGGTTACTAACACTGCAAAAAAGGGAACTCAAAGTAAGTAAGATTTTCTTGAAATGATTGTATTTTTCCTTGATTTGAGCAGGTAAATAATACTATTTGCCAATGGAATGAGATTGTTGCACTTAAAGTAGGAACAATTCATCTTCATCATCTTTATTTCAAGTGCAGAATAGCTAATAATCTTATTTTAGGTGTAAAAATACTCACCCCATTGGCAAATAGTCTTATTTAGCTGTTGAAATCAAGGAAAAATATACAAATTTCAAGAAAATTGTACTTACTTTTAGTTTCCTTAAGAAACCCTCATGATTTACAGCAGCATTTAACTCCCTTTTGGGATTAATAAAGTGTTATTGATTTGGAATTGAGATACTTACGCTGCAATCTGGCAGTTTAAACTAGTTTTTGAAAGAAGAAATAGCATAAATATCTCTTTTTGCTCAAACCTGGCAGAGACAAACTCCTAAAAGCTTTAAGCTATAATTACAGCCAAGGGTCCTACAGCCTCCCTGAGTATTTCTTCAATCCATGTCAAAGTGGATTCACAGATTCTTATTTGCATTTTTCTTAAATAATAAAGCCACATATGTTTCTTTTAACTTTAAAGTTATGCACTAATGTGTGTTGGTCCCAATAAAAAAAAAAAACATGAGAATTGTAGCCATAGGGCAACAAAATGTGAAAATGTTGAAACACCATGAAAACATTTGCCTGACTACGTACAGTATAGATGTGCTTTTCTTCAGGTAGAAAAATAAACTCAATAACCAGATTAAAGTCACATTTTATAACAGGAAACCTTTCAGAGCAGCGGTTTAGTGACCGTGCACAGTTGGGTTGATTTCTGTGTGGGACTTGAACCTGGCTGAAACCCGAATCCTCAGGACTGTTTCTCTGAGACTCGGCGAGTTGAATAAAAGCGCAGTAAACCCAGAATGCTGACGTAATGTGTTAGAGAGTTTGAGAACACTGCCAGCTCAGCACCACTACCTTTTCCCCCTTTATGCTCACACAGAGTGATATTGTTGACTGTGTGAGATCATTGTTTTGGGATGGAAATGCCTGAGGACTGGGATCACGCTCCGATATATAGGTACCCATAATCCCTCCTGCCGCGACATGAAAAAACGTTTCTTTGTGTTTCCCTGCTCTTGAGTAGAAAGAGCGTGGAACAGTGTTTTATTCCTCGTAGAGATGAACCATATGTCCCAGCAGGATAAATACAGCTCTCAGCTGAATTCTTTGGAAAGGACCTTTCCTTGAAACACATTTTCAGAATGATCGCAGCAGAAATCCCCCTTTGTTTTTTATGGTTTAAGTACAAGAGCCGTGTTGAGCATACGCCCAGAGGAAGGCCAGATGGTGATGGACACTTTTACTATTAAGATACGTAGGAATGAGAAATCCTTTGCCATTTTGTCTGAACTAAAGCTGAATTGTTGACAGTCTGTTTTGTTTGACAAGGAACCACAAAGTCATGTCAATCTGAATCAGAAAAAACTGCATTTCTTGAACTCATTTTGACCACATTTCCTTTCCACAGGGTATTGTTTTCCATGAACTTGCAGATGTGTGAGTCCAAACACAGTATCTTTTGGCAAATATGAGTAATGGCTATTGTGTGAAAAAAAAAAAAAAAAAAAAGCTAAATAAAAAGAAAGGTTTGCATGACAAAAAAAATGTGTTCTGATGAGAAAAGTATTTTTCTTCCATATTTAGTGAAAACTCTATGCTGTGGCCTGGGCAGAATGAAGGAGCCTAAAATAAGGAAACACTTTGATGACACCTGACTCCCAAGGCTCCAGAAGCCAGGCATCATTCCATTTTTTTTCTTATTTTCTTTTTTTTACATTAGATACTGAAAAATAACTACATTATTAATAATTATTTGAAACTGGGGAGAGTCATCCATCCATCCATTTGTCGTCTTCGGCCTATCCTAGATGCAGGGCAAACGGTCCAGGAGAGAAAATCAGACTTCCCTCTGCCCAGCAACATCCTTCAGCTCATTCTGGGGGATCCCAAAGTGTTCATTCCAGACGGGATATATAGTCCCTCCGGCGAGGAATATCCCTTAAAGGGATATTCCCAGGGGTCATCCTTATCAAACCACCTCAACTCACTCCTTTTGATGCAGAGAAGCAGCGGCTCTACTATATAACAGAGCTTCTCACCTGGTCTCTAATGCTGAGCCCTCTGGGGGATGCTCATATCGGCCGCTTGTATCTAGGATTTCATTCGTTTGGTCATGATCCAGACCTCATGACCGTAAGGGAGGGTCTGAAATGTAGATGAGCCGGTAATTCGAGAGCTTCGTGCCATCACTCATGAGCAGGACAGCAAGATACTTAAACTCCCCTGCTTGAAACAGAGACTGACTCTGAATGTCTCTTGGGGGTGAAAAAAGATGGAGGAGATGGGCAAGGCAAGGCAAGGCAAATTTATTTGTATAGCACAATTCAGTACAGAGACAATGCAAAGTGCTTTAGATGATTAAAATATAGGAAAATAAAACAGAATAAAAGCAAGTAGGAATAAAATGTAGAAACAAAAATAGAACATTAAAAACAGTTGGACTAAAAAAGTTTAACTAGTGATGTTTCAGTAGAGCTAGCTACAACAGTCGAAGGCAATCCTGAACAAATGTGTTTTTAATCTTGATTTAAAAGAACTCAGGCTTTCCGCACTTTTACAGTTTTCTGGAAGTTTGTTCCAGATGAGTGGAGCATAGGAACTAAATGCTGCTAAAGTGTCATCTACAACATAAGCCTAAACCGAAGTCAAATGATTCCATAAATGATAACATAAAAGAGCAGAAACTTACAGCAACTAAATGAAACTATAATTCTTAATAAATCTAATGAATATCTTCCAATAACCATCAAAATGAGCCCCTAACTTTGAATAAAAACTTCCAGGTTTCCAATTAAAGACCTAAATTGTTTCCTTTCTACACTGAAAAGAAAGCATAGAGTTTGAGCTGATGACCATTATGGTTGGAGGAGACTTGGCTCCCTACTTCATAAGAAAAAGAGTTAGGAGGCCCCACTGGATAAACAGAGGGGGAGGCGGCTCTAATTTGCTCACTCATGCATCCAGAAATACCCGGTCAGCATTAAACATCTAAATGTGTTGTTCAAGTGACAAGAGATGCTTTGAGCAAAGGCAGAACAAAACTCACAAAACGTTCAATCTCGTAAGGCAGGATTTATTTATACAGAGAATCTGTTAAAAAGGTTATGAGTGGACAATGTCTTATTTAATATACAACCAGATTAGAAGCTGAAGCTTGGTACCGCTGGTCCAAAAGGGGCCAGGACCAAAGGGGACTTCTGCCTTCTTAAAACAACTCCAAACACAAAAAACATCAAAGCAGTTTATGCAAACTGTATGTTATATAGCTATAACCCTAACCTCTATTTCAATTTTTTTTGTTTGATACATACTTTTGCATTTTGCAAAATACATCATTTAATGTCTTCATTATGTACTTGCAATGTAGAAAATAAATAATAAGGAAAAGCCATTTAGTGATAAAGGTGCGTCTAAACTTTTGACTGCTAGTGTTTGTATTAGTTGTGTCATTACAGTGCAGTTGGTTATTTATTATCACAGTTATAAAGCTAACTATAACATTTATTTGGAATTTCATACACAAATTAGGCCAAGATACAAAATACTTTTCATTGCAGTGTTAAAGGAAAAAAGCTTGATGTGGCCTACACTTCACAGTGTTGTTCTCTGTAGAGTGACATGAGTTTCAGAAGCAGGCTAGTCGGTCAGGCCATCTGTCCAGGTACAACACCTGCTGTTTCACAACCGTGTTTTTAAACAGGCCTTGTTATGTGCTGCCTTAACAAGACAAATGAGTGGTGTTCTTTTGGTTTCCAAACCAAAAACTGTTTGAGTCTCAACTGGAAATAATTCCTAACAGCCAAATTTGACTTTCTTGTATGAGCAAGTGAAAAATTGTAGTAGCCTTCTTTCAGCCAGCTGGCCTGCAGTGTTATGCAACAGGTGAGGGAGGGCTAGAAACACATAACTGTATGCTCCACACAGCATGAGAAAGCCCCAGTCACGTCAGCACTTACTTAACATCTCGTAAAAGTGACTTTACACCACATGGTATAATGATACATCAGCTGCTTCTAAATAGTAAGCCTTGCCTAATGAGACAATAAATCTCACCGCAAAAAAAACGGTAGCTATCCCTTTAATATATCAGATACATACATATATATATATATATATATATATATATATATATATATATATATATATATATATATATATATATATATCTATATATATGTATGTATGTATGTATGTATGTATGTATGTCTGTATGTCTATATATATATCTCTCTATAGATATATATAGATATAGATATATAGATATATAGAGATATATATATAGATATATATATACATACATACATACATACATACATACATACATACATACATATATATATATATATATATATATATATATATATATATATATATATATGTATGTATGTATGTATGTATGTATGTATGTATGTACAAATAATAAAAAAGTCATTCTATTCTATTCTATTCTATTCTATTCTATCCCAATATTCAGCTTCTCCCTTTTGTCTTTTCAAGCCAAGCTTAAGGTACAGAAGAAAAAGAGTCCAGAGAGTATTTTTCAGTTACCTGTCAGCTGTGTGGTGCCGGTGCCATTGGAGGAGGCTCTCCACGTGTTTCTGTATTTTCGGATCTCCTGAACTCTGCAGCTATAAAAGCCCTGGTCCATGCCGGTGACATTGGCGATGAGCAACCGATACGCCTCTCCTGCCGCATCATCAAACAAACGAAACTTCGGCTGGGGGAAGCGACGGCTGTAGTTCCCATACTGCTTTATTTTCTTTATGCCTATCCTCACAATCAGAAACTGGGAGGGTGGGAGTCCCGTGGGAGAAGTGGCCGGGACCACAGGAGGTCTTAGAGTTGGAGGGGACAAAGGAGAGAAGAGCCAGCGAAGAATGAGGACACTGCTGCTCCACTTCCTTTCAGACACACGACAGCACAACGTCAGGTTGTCTCTCTCTGCGACTAAGACCAAAGGCCCAGGGGTGACCGTCACGTTCAGGGTGTGACAGACCTCTGTTGGCAAAAAAATAAATAGTGGAGATCATTCAGTCATTTCACCTGGAAGTGTGCAACACTGTACAACAGGAAAACAATCCTTAGTTTAAAATATGTCAATAACTGCAAATTGGAAAAGTGCTGAGTACCTTTGTATTCATCCACCAGGATGAGAGTACTTTGTAGAAGCAGCTTTTGATGCAGTTGCAGCTGCAGCTGCATGTCTTTTTACGTCTCTACCAGCGTTTAGGATCACGAGACTGGCATTTTTGCCCATTTCTCTGAGTAAGATAGCCCAAAGTCAGACAGACTGGATAGAGAGCGTCTGGGAACATACACTTTGAAGTATGGTCACACATTTGGATTGGATATAAGTTGGATATAAGTCTGGACTTTGCATGAGCCATTCCTGCACATTAATATGATTTAACATAATTCAACCCATTGCAGCTCTGGCTGTATGTCTTTGGTTGTTTAGGCGGCTGGGAGGTGAGCTATTTCAGGGTTGACCTTTATTTAGCTCCATCCATCAACTCTAAGCGACCGCCCGGTCCCTGTTGAAGAAAAGCATCCCCACAGGATGATGCTGCCACCACCGCGTGTTACAACAAGGATGATGTGTTCAAGTTGATCTGCTGTTTGGCATGTAGGCCAGAAATTTCCATTTTGGTCTCATCTGACCAGAAAACTTTCTTCCACACGTTTTCAGTGTTCCCTACATTAGTTAGAAGAAACAGCAAACAGGACTTGGCAGAGCTTTTTTATATATATATATATCAACAACGTATTTCTTATTGTCCTGTAGAGGGCAAGACAGATAGATGTCCTTCTGACAGATCCCTCACCTGAGCCATGCATCAGAGCAGCTCCTCCACAGCTGCTATGGGATTTTTCTTTTTATCGCATCTTTGACGAATGCTCTGCTTGTCCCAGCCTGTTAACTTACATGGACAGTCATGCCTTGTGATGTTTGAAGCTGTAACATACTCTCTTCATTTTGTCTCTGTGAGACAATCATAACTGCGGGATGCTGTTTTATAAACCTTAACCCGCGTAAAACATCCCAACTCCCACCACTTTATCCCTGACCTTTCCGGTGTTTGCTCACTAGTGTTTTCCAGCAAACCTCTGACGGTGTAATTTGAGAATTTTATTTTATAGTATCTTTTAAGATTTTTATTCGTACAAAAATGAATAAAGTTGTCATTAAGTGATGGAAAAAGACAACAAAAACACTCAGGAGGCTAAGCCCAAGACCCAGAGAAAAAAACTTTACAAGATCTCAAGAAATCCTGGAGACATTTTACTGAAAGTTGAGTTCAAAAGAATAAAATGTTTAAGGCAAAAATAAAAGAGCAGATGCGAATCAAAGTGTTAATTATTTTTCATTACGTGTCTCTTGTATAAAGATTTATGAGACACATCTTGTTTCTTGAGGTATTTATCAATAAATTACAGACGATCCACAGAACAGGCCCTTTTGCCATGATGGGTCACACAGTCACTGAATGACTCAGCTTGCGTGACTCTTTCTTGCTTTTTTCAATTAGCAAAATTACTGGAGCAGAAAATGCGCCCCACATGGAAAGGTCTGAGTTCATTTTTACAACTATTTATTTCCTGCCAGTTAGACCTAATTGTAGCATTTACACAAAATAATTTCATGTACCCACACCCACAGTGGCTTATAGGATTTATACTGTCAAAAGCATAAAGTATGACTGGTTCTGCTTATATGTGTCATTCCATCACCAGATGGGAATTTTGTCTGTACCGCTAAAAGAACAGCTCAAGAGCATAATAAAAAATAAAAAAATCAGAGATTCTGCACGACTGTTGTGTTTTTCCATGCATACTTTTGCTTTCCTCTGACGGAAGCAGATGCATGTGTGTCTAAAACAGAATATGAGTCAATAAGTGGGATTAGGCAGGCAAGGATGTGCTACAGGTGAGAAACGTTCATCCTCTGGACGGTTCAACCCAATCCACGCAGGCAGGATAACTGGGAACATCTGCTGCTGTTTTTTTTGTTGTTCTTGTTATGTCAGTTGTTAATCTGCCTCTGGTTATGTCCAAAATTACATCATAAAACATCATAGGCAGAAAAAGTTACTGGAAAAGTAACAATATGCAACTCAAGCTACTGGTAACAATTGACTCATCAACTTTAGGGCTGATCAGAACATCCAAAACTTCAGATTGATCACAGAGACCAAAGCTTTCTTAACTCTAAAACCTTTTAACGAATCAGAATTACCTCTTTGTGTGGGGCTCATTTTCACCACTTGGTGTTTACTAATTTAGAAAAACTGGGTCAATCCAATCTACATCATTTTTTGACCATGCTTTATGATTGTCTTCAGTTTATTGTCATAAACTGAGAGAAACATACGTCTTGCACATGTTTAAACCAGACACTTAATCACTTTAAATGTGTGCAAACAAACAAAAATAAAAACAGTTAAAGCACATGCACGTTTCACCTCTTGCACACATAATGAACATATCGTTTTCATACTGAAGATAAAGGAATCTGTATTGCATGTGGCTATGTGCACCGATTGCTACTCTATTTCACCCCCCAACCCCTTCTTGCGTTCCTGCTGAGCTTTGCTGTTGCAAACAAAGTAAACTTACCTGTGACCAGAGTCTTAGTCAGGACAAGGACCACTATAGAGAAGTGCATTTTCCACAGCCAGAGAATCCATAAACCCAGACAACTGCACAGCCCTTTCACGAGCAGCTACATTCAAAACAGAGGCTGGCTGCACAACCCACCAGAGCCCTTACCCACCATTAACTCCTCTCCTCTTTCTCCTCTTTTCTCTGTAATATGAAACAGTAAAAGCTCTGTTCCCACTTAGAAACTCCCACTCTCTCCCTCGCTCTCCCCTTCAGCTGTCTCCGTCAACCTCTCTCTGTCTTTCCCCTCTGTGTCCTGCTAAACGTAGGAAATGTCATTTCCTGTGTTCCTGAGAGTGGGTGTTGGATCATGGCCCAACACCCCACAACTCAGAGGTGACAGACATATCTCATTTGTGGGGGTGTTTCTTTTTTTTTTTTTTTTGGTTGCCTAAGCATAACGTGTGTTCCTTTTTTTGTTGGTTTTGGTTGGTGCATGCAGATGCTGCCACCCTGTCTCCAGCTACTGGACAGAGTGGCATGGGCTTGTCTCTGGCTGCGGTCGTCAGGCTGTCCCAGTGGTATGAAGCCTGCTGCTTTATTGGGCAGGCTAAACTGCTGAGGCAGGGCTTCTTGCTGGCTGCTTTGAGCTCTGCCAAAGCCAAATGAAATTACACAACACATTTAACCCTTCAACCAGTATGTAGGATTCTTATGAAAAGCGTGGAATCAGTGGAAAGTGTGCTGGCTTTGGTCCTGCAGCTCTTTAATCCCATCTCACCTTGAGAACCTCTTTTTAATCTCAGGACTTGTGAATGCAGCAGCTATTTGGTGTTTACATTACACGGCCACTCATCTCAGGTTTAATGAACTAAAGGTTGTGCATACATACATGTGCTATAAGATGATACTTCATGTGGGATTTCTGTCATGTTATCATTCTCCTGTGTCTCCTAGATCCAAGCGAGGGACCCTGCTCTCCTCTGCCCTGTAGTGGCCAAAGCAGGTTACTGCTTCTCAGGGGATGAGAAGTTGTTTAAATGCAACTAAACAGTTACATTATTTATATTTTTTCTTCCATGGTTACACTAGGATAAGATTTTAGTGAAATTATGATTCATCCCGAGAGGACAAAACTTGTCAAAAAAAAAAATTCCCCCTCCAAGTTTCTTTCTTTTGCTGAGTCATTTAAACTGTTTGGAAATGTCAGGAAACAAAATGTTCAACATGAAATGAAAACACAGAGAATAAATCCACCAGGAAAACCTGTCTGTCTTGAACACTGCTCCATCTGAAATTTTTCCAGTACTTTAAGTACTTTATTATTCTGGTCTGAGTTTGATCCTCCCATGCGTGTTGTGATATTTTTTATACTCCCACGGTCTGGATCCAAATCAAAGTGTGAGGAGGAGGAGGGACATGGGCATGGGTTATCAACATTACCCTGCTGTGCTATGTTTTCCTGCGAATGATTTGATTGTGTTACTGTATGCGCAACAGATGATGATCACACGCGTTATTTTTGTGCACCCTTCAGGAACATATTTCAAAATCACTGATCTATTGTCGTGCACAGTGTTGTTATCATTTTTGTGGAACATTAAACCCAATCCCACCACAATGGAGAGACTGTGTAAAGGTACCACATTGAAAGGGACCCCAGCAAGGTGGCTCTGGCCACCCACCACATGGAGGGTACCCTGATAACCCCAATTAAGCACTACGTTAAAAAAAAAATTATCTTATTATTCTTTTTTCTGGGTTTTTGTGGTAGTAGAGGTTAATATTTTCAAAGTAGGCTGACTGTAAAGGAGGTTTTAGAGAGTGGGGAAGACATACGGAAAGGACCTCAGGCCAGATTCAAACCCTGGTCAGCCACGTTGAGGACTAAGGCCTCGACGCGGCTGGGTGGGGTAGGGGGGGGGGGTGCTTATTACCACTGCGGCATTGGAGCCCGCCCCTAATTCAGCACTACTTCTCCCGCCCCTGTTGGAGGTTTTACCTCACTTCTCACCTATTGACCCATAGAGATGTGGACCATCCCCCCTTGCGACCCCGACCAGAAAAAGATTTATGAATCGAGACTTCCACCTTTTTTAAAATAGCATTGTAAAAAAAACAAAATCAACCTATTGCTGAAATCTTTCAAAAATCTTTTTTTTTTTATTTTAAGTCTTCAGAAGAAAAAAAAAGACAATCACCTGATGGCAAAATATCTGTGTGAAGGGTGTTTGTTGTTGTCTGAAACGGTCCGTGTCATGCTACAATCACAGCAACACAAAAGCACTCCGAGAAACATCCATGTTACAAAAATAGACTACTGTACATATTTAACAACAGTAGCTCATCAATCTCATCACTGCCTTGTCGCCACGTTCATTTCGACACCTGCTGCATAGACAAGCTGTGCTGTATACCATTTGAAAACCTTCAAAGAGTTAATATTTCATGCATTGCAAGGCTTTCACAAACGGAAAAGTGAGGCAGGCCATTCGTTGCTCATAATGCAAATGTAAATGTGTTTTCTTACAAGAACCAACGCGCTTTATAACATTATAACGGGGGAGTTTGCAGTTTGTTTATGTGAGGTGTGTTCACCATATGAAGAAATGAGATACAGATGATACTGTTAACACAGGAGACATATCTTAGCTTCTGACATTCAAAGTCACATGGAATGGTAGCAATAAATATAGAATAGAAATATAGAATAGAACAGTTGATCTCTGAAAAAAGGCACCAGCAGCAGTTTAAGAGCACGTCCCGGTGACATCTTAGGTCAAAAACAAGATTTATTTCATTTGAAGAGTTGTTCAAACGTCATTATCTAAACATTTTTAGGTTTCCGGAGTTATAATCTCAGCAAATACTTTCTTTAAAAGTCTACGTTGGTTTTTTGCTCTCACCAGTCAGACACCTCCATGAAATCTTCCAGTTCACTTATGGCTATAATGTCACGGGGTTGATACTCCGAGTTAGCCGAGCGTTCGTTTTCACAAACTGAACTTCTACCAAGCTGGCTGTCCGTGTCACAGTCGAGGAAAGGGTCGCTTATCTCCTGCACGCTGTTTACCAAGTTGTGAGTTTTGGTGACGTCACTAACTGTGTCCATGTATGGCGCCTTCTCTGGACTGTAGCGACGCCCCTCGGAGTTCTGATCTACTCCGGGAACCGGGTTCCCGTAGCTGTGGGCCTCCCTGGACGTCTGTGGGTTTTGGTGCGGAGTTGCCGGGACTGCTGAGCTGCTCGGCGGCGCAGGGTTGACAACCGCTGTCTGGTAGTGCTGGGAAGAATCGTGGTAGCCTTGATAAAACCTAAAAGGCTTGCTGGCAACGGAGGCGACAGAAGCGAGGGGCATTTGGGGTGGCACTTGAGGCTGTTGGTACGCTTGCTGAAGCGGAGGTTGAGAAATGCTCGGAGCGGTCTGACGCACGTTCAGCTGAACATATTTCCCTGTCTCCGGGTCAAAGAAAGTCTTCGTTTTTACTTGAACAGGTACGTCCACCACAAAGTACTGACCGGATCCCAGATCTTGCAGAACCTTGCGCTGCGTCAGTGGATAGGACTGGGGATAGCTGGTCGACTCTACGTGGTACTGTGTCACTGGAGGGGCCGGGGGGTGGACATGATGGAGAGTGGGAGAAGAGGATACGTGAGCAACGGTTTGAAGGGCGGCGTGTTTGGAAGCAGGGCCGGAAGCATGAAGGGACACAGCAGAGCCGGCATGAGGCGAGGGGCTGGGAATCGAGATGGGGCCGGTGGCATGAGGGGAAGCATGGAAGGAGCAATGAGAGGGTTTGGGATTTGTATGAGAAGAAGGCAAGCTAGATCCAGGAGCTGGCGCAAGAGCAAAGGTAACAGGCGGAGAAAAATGAGGGGAAGCCACAGCATGGTGGTTGGTGGAGCGTACCTCGTCAGAGGCGGATGACGAAGAAGGAAAACCGGCGGCTTCTTTCCCAACTCCCGCGGAGCCTGGTGCTGCAGCCTTGGAAAGCTCTTTCCTCATCCTTCGAGAGGTTAACCGTTGGGCTCTGCGCAAGGCTTTCTCACTTTTCGGCGGAACGACCGGAGGTTTGCCCAGAGAGCGAGACGCATCGCTGCTGAAGCTGCAGGCCGACTCGGGTCTGTCCAGGTCAAACTGGCCGTGCAGATCGGTCAGGTCTGCTGCGCTGGTCGCAAAGCTCTCCACATCCTCTGACATGTTGCTGATGATGGAGCGGGACTCGTCGTCGTCCATCACCATGCTTCTCCTTGAATAGGGTCTCAGGTGAGTGAGAGAGTTTGAGTAGTCTTGTGATGAAGATGGTGAGAAGAAAGCCGCTGACTCGCTGATTGCAGAAAAGCGATTTAATGGGGTCCCTGCATTCCGTCTAATCATGTCCTGGTCTTCTTCCGTTTTATCTGATCCCCCTCCCAGCGTCGAGAAATCCTCTCCAAAGTTCCTATGGAAACGTGGCTTGACTGACTTTGTGAAAGAGGAACCTCTCATGGTGTTATCCTTCACTCTGAACATTAAGGGCTTGACTCCTAATGCAGGAGAGGAGGTGTTTGAACGAGGCAGAGATGGAGCTGGGGATGCAGCCGCAGGAGATCTGTGAGGTCTGGTGGGGAACAAAGAGTCGTTGGGTGATTCCAACTCCGTGACTTTTTTATTCTGTTGTAGTGGCTGTAAAGGGGAGGACAGCTGTCTTTCTCTGGGTTTCCTTTCTCTGCTGGTTGAAGTGATTGCATAATACTGGAGGGCATCTGTCCTCTGTGCTGCTCTGTTTTCCATCTCCATCTCAAGGTATCTTGCTTTTTCTTTGAGAGATGCTAACCGTTCGTCACCTTCTGCCTTTTTAGCTTGACGATCATTAGTAGTTAATGTCTCTTGTGCTTCAACACTCTCATGTTTGACATGCCTTTCTACCCTCTGTTCTCTCATGACTTTCTCCTCTTCAGCAGCCATGTTTTCACTTTCTAACCTTTTCTGTGACGTAGTTTTGTCCTCTCCCATAGGCCTTTCATTCACGGGATCTTCAGCCTGATCCTGCATGTTGTTATCTTTGTTAAGATCGATTTGTTTGATGCTTTCCTTCTCTGGACTGAGAGCAACATTTATATCTTCTCTTAGTCTTCCCTTTGTTTCTTTTTGAATAGGTGCAACTGTCTGCTCTTTGACATGTTTAACTTGCCTTTGCTCTCCACGCAGAGATGTTATGCTTTGCTGCTTTCCTTGTGCAGCTTTCCTCTGTTGCTCGTCGTGTGCACCTTTTCTTTCCTGCTCATCTAATTCTCTTCTTTGTTGTTCTTCCGGTGAAAGTATCTTTTGCTGGTTCTTCTGAGCAACTCTCCATTGATGCTCCTCTGCTTCTCTTCTTTGCTTCTCCTCGTGGACAATCATCATTTGCTGTTCGTGTGCTTCTCTCTGTTGCAGTTGTGACGCTCTTCTTTGTTTTTCTTCGGTTGCTTTCCTCTGTTGATCATTTTGCAATGCTGTACATTGCTGCTGCTCTGCTTCTCTTTGTTTCTCTTGTATAGTTCTCTCCCACTCTTCATGTGCACTCTTCTTCACTTGTGGCCCTTCCTTGAACCTCCTCTGCTGCTCCTCTGCTGCTCTTCTCTGTTGTTTTACTTCTGAAATACTCATTTGTTGCTCCAACTGTGCAATTGTCCTTTCATGCTCCTCTGTTTTTCTTTGTTGTTCCTCATGTGCATCTTGTCTTCTTTGATGTTCTGCTGCAAGCTGCCTTTGTAGCTCAATATGTGCAGCCCTTCTTTGCTGCTCCTCTATCTCTCTTCTCTGCTGTGATTCTTTTGCAGCTTTCCTCTGCTGTTCTTCTTCTGCGAGCCTCCTTTGCTGCTCCTCTGCTGCTCTTCTCTGTCGTTCAGCATCTGCAGCTTTCCTCTGCTGCTCTTCTTCTGCAAGCCTCCTTTGCTGCTCCTCTACTGCTCTTCTCTGTCGTTCAGCCTCTGCAGCTTTCCTCTGCTGTTCTTCTTCTGCGAGCCTCCTTTGCTGCTCCTCTGCTGCTCTTCTCTGATGTTCAGCCTCTGCAGCTTTCCTCTGCTGTTCTTCTTCTGCAAGCCTCCTTTGCTGCTCCTCTACTGCTCTTCTCTGTCGTTCAGCATGTGCAGCTTTCCTCTGCTGCTCTTCTTCTGCGAGCCTCCTTTGCTGCTCCTCTGCTGCTTTTCTCTGATGTTCAGCATGTGCAGCTTTCCTCTGCTGCTCTTCTTCTGCGAGCCTCCTTTGCTGCTCCTCTGCTGCTCTTCTCTGATGTTCAGCCTCTGCAGCTTTCCTCTGCTGTTCTTCTTCTGCAAGCCTCCTTTGCTGCTCCTCTACTGCTCTTCTCTGTCGTTCAGCATGTGCAGCTTTCCTCTGCTGCTCTTCTTCTGCGAGCCTCCTTTGCTGCTCCTCTGCTGCTTTTCTCTGTTGTTCAGCATGTGCAGCTTTCCTCTGTCGCTCTTCTTCTGCAAGCCTCCTTTGCTGCTCCTCTGCTGCTCTTCTCTGTTGTTCAGCATCTGCAGCTTTTCTCTGCTGTTCTTCTTCTGCAAGCCTCCTTTGCTGCTCCTCTGCTGCTCTTCTCTGATGTTCAGCTTGCACAGCTTTCCTCTGCTGTTCTTCTTCTGCAAGCCTCCTTTGCTGCTCCTCTACTGCTCTTCTCTGATGTTCAGCATGTGCAGCTTTCCTCTGCTGCTCTTCTTCTGCGAGCCTCCTTTGCTGCTCCCCTGCTTCTCTTCTCCGTTGTTCAGCATGTGCAGCTTTCCTCTGCTGTTCTTCTTCTGCGTGCCTCCTTTGCTGCTCCTCTGCTGCTCTTCTCTGATGTTCAGCCTCTGCAGCTTTCCTCTGCCGCTCTTCTTCTGCAAGCCTCCTTTGCTGCTCCTCTGCTGCTCTTCTCTGATGTTCAGCGTGAGCAGCTTTCCTCTGCTGTTCTTCTTCTGCAAGCCTCCTTTGCTGCTCCTCTGCTGCTCTTCTCTGTTGTTCAGCATCTGCAGCTTTCCTCTGCCGCTCTTCTTCTGCGAGCCTCCTTTGCTGCTCCTCTGCTGCTCTTCTCTGATGTTCAGCATGTGCAAATTTCCTCTGCTGATCTTCAGCAATCCTCCCTTGTATCGCCAATTGTGAAGCCCTCCTTTGTTGCTTCTCTGCTTCTCTTGTTTGCTGTTCGTTGAGAGCATCTTGTGGTCTTTGCTCTTCTTCTGCAAGCCTCCCTGATAGCGTCATTTGTACAGCTCTCTTTTGCTGCTCCTCTGATTCTCTTCTCTGCTGCTCCTCACGTGCAGCTTCTCTCTGTTGCTCTACTTCTACAAGCCTCATTTGCTGCCCCTCTGATGCTTGAGCAAATAGTTCTGTCTTAGCTTTGGATAAATTGTTTGTATCTGTTTGACTTTCGTTTTTGTCTAACAAACATATTTTCATTTTGGCATTCATTTTCTCTTGCCTTTCTTTGTCTGCCAGTTTGAACATCCCAGTTCTTTGGTGTTCCTTCTCCATGATAGGAAATACTAGGGATTTGGGCTCTTTAGAAGCTGTGGCACTTATCTCTGTCTTATTTGGCACGCTTCGAGTTTTCACAGAGGGGTCTTGTGGGTCATCAGTAAACACAGGACATCTGCTGTGACGTGTTTGGATTAGCGGGAAGAACCCTTCCTTTTTATTCGGAGGGAATTGATGAACCTGCGGCACTTCTTTATCCTCTGAAACAATCACCTTTAATCTGGCGTAGTCCGCAAGGGCTGAGATCTCAGGTATTGCAGACGTTCGTTCTTTCAGTTTTGGTTTAACTTCAGCCCTTTCTTTAGCCAAATGTGTGTTTTTTAAGTGTTGATCACTTGAGTGCTCTCTTTCCATTGTTGAGGAGTCACACTGGTTTTCCTCATTGTGTTTTCTGCTGGGATTAGATTGACCTGACTCCCCTTTTTTGTTATTATTCCAACTATCCATGAAACCGCCACTCTGTTTTGGAGCAACCGTATTATCTTCAGTCTCCAAATGTTTCCTTGTCAAGTTCTCACCCTGAATATTTGTTAAACTTGACAGATCTGCTATTCTTTCACTTGGATCCACAGTGAACACAAAGGCGTCACTTTTTTCTTCCTTGTGCAGTCTGTTGCCGATAACTGTCTTGCTTGGTAATACCTTCAGAACATCCTCTGCCTTTGAATCATTTCCAGCTTCCATACTGCCATGAGACGCGTCATTCGTCTCTGCTAGCCCTTGTACTTGAAAGTATTCTGCTTCCACCAGCTGTGTGCCAGGTTCAGATTTCTTGTCCTCGGCGACAGCAGGTTCCCTGGCTGCGTTTGTGTTGTTCTGTTTATCAATCGCCTTCAACGAGTCAGACAGTTTCCGTACACTGGATAACACATACTGTACAGCTAATTTCTCCTCCAGACTGTCTTTCCTGTTTTGCTCAGTGTTTGCTTGAATCAAGTTTTCAGAACAATGTCCATTAGTTGAACTCGTTGCTTTTCCTTCACTGCTAGATGCTGCAGCTTGTTGCTGTTCATAGGGAGACTCCATATTGGATGGGCTAGTTTTTAAGTCACGATGTTCCACCATTTCCACATGATCTTTTTTATCTCCAACTGGCTCAGCTCTGATGGCAATGTTGTCAATATGGACACTCGTAGCTTCTTGACCATTTCCTTCGGTGTGTGTTTCAGTGGACTGCAGGTTTTGAGACACATGCCTGGTTTCATTCACGGCTAAATTATTGGGAACACCACCTTTGCTCAGTGAGCTTGGTAAGGTAGAGGGGCAGATGTTATGTTCTGGGTATGGAGCACAATGCCCGTCCTTGCTGCTGCTTTTAGAAAAATCTTTACCTGTTTTCATATCATCTTTTACTAGCAGATCATTTTCAGCTTTGTTGACTTTCTCACGAGATATTTCATTCGCCGGGGGCTTTTGCACTTTCTGTTGATTTTCTTCATCTCCTCCCTCTGTTTGTCCAAAGCTTTTGGACCAATCTTTCATTGGCGTTTTGATAGTGACATCCTTTGTTTCTTCTTGAATTGCGACTGTTTGGTGGAGAACCGGTTGAGTTTGGGCCAACATTTCATCACTATCAGATAGAGCTGTCGCTTCTGGTTGTCTCATCCGTCGTAGCTCTGTGTTAACGGTGCAACTGTTGAGCTGGAGATCTGCCATTTCTGCTGTCGTCTCTCTGTTCAATGCCTCCCAGGTTAAAGCTTCCTGCAGGTTCTGTGAAGAAGTATCCTTACCAAGAGCGGCCTCATCTTCCTTCACCATAGACTGACTCTGTTTTGAGTCATTTGCCTTCACTAAGACCTCTTCTTGACCTGAATCTGATTTATTGCACTCTCTTTCTGCTGCAGTGGTTTGATTTTCAGCATTGCTATTCTGGGGAACATTGCTCACTGTCGGCTTTCTTTCCACTACAGTTACCATGATCCCCATAATCTGCACGGTGTCGTCTGTTACAGGGGGTTCTTTCTGATTTACACAATCCACAAGTCCTGAGTCTTTACGAGCTGCTTCCTTAGTTTCAGTTTCCTCTGTGGTCACTGGTTTAGAGGTACTTGTATCTTGTGTAAGGTCTCTTGTTTTGCTGAGAGCTTCATCGTTGGCTACTTGTTGCACATCCCAGTTCTGTTTTGCAGATGTTTCTGGAGGGTTTGCCTCTTTTTGTTGCGATATTGACGTGATCTCGGATTCTGTTTGCATTGTCCTGCTCACACTGGCACCTGATGGTTGAATTGTTTTTGTAGGTTTTTCTGCGGCATGACCGCTCACTGTTTCAGAGCTCAGAGATGAAGCACACTCCGCTGCTTCTTTTTCTGCTCCTGGAGGCTCCACCTGATGCTTTGGTGTGATTTTATTGGCACTTTTAGGCACTTCCTGTGAAGAAGGCCTCTGCCGGACATTAACGCTCTGACCACATGTGAACTGCTTGGTGGAGCCTTTGCCTATAAAACCTTCTGGTAAAGCAAATCCCTTTTCTTTTATTGCAGAAATCTCTTTTTCTGCGTGAGCTTTTATTTTGGAAGTCAGTATCTCCTGCTTAGTTTGAGCTTTCGCCTTTTGAGGTAAAGCAGTAGGGGGAGTGTCTTTTCCTGTGCTGAAACGTTGATCATTTGACTTTCTTTCCTGTTTGACCGTGACAGAGTCCTTTTGCAGTGAAGCTGTGTCTTTAATAACATCAGTTCTCTGACCACTGTTGTCCTTCCCTTTCTTTGCTACGTTTTCTCTGTTTGCTTTATCATAGGGATTTGTGTGGAGACAATGAGAGCCAGAAAACTGTGGTTCATTTAATGACTTATTGTGATCACATGGACTGCCTTTCTCCTCGCTGCCTTTAAAGCCTCTAACTCCCACCTTATCGTCTGTGCCCGATGTCAAAAATAAGTCCTTGAGACATGGCTCTTCAATCGATTTATTTCCTGTCCCTACTGCAGTATCGTTGAGATCATTTGAGGGAACATTTTCTGTGACTGACGCTTTGGTGCTGTTTGCTGATGCCGCCTGAGTGAAACCATATTTTTCCCTGAGCCGTTGATAATCATCAGTGACCGCATGGGTTTGCATTTCAGCTGGGTGGCTCTGGTTTATGCTGCCTACATTTCTACCTGTATTTGTATCTATAGGATCGATGCTCTTCCACGTAGCTTCCTCTTTACTAAAAAGAATGTTTCTCACTTTTTCTTTTTGCTCTCCTCTCATTTTCTCCTTTATTCTGGCCAACTCTGCTCTGGCTTTAGCTAGCTCCGTCTTAACCTGCTCGACTCGGTCTGGTTCCTGTCTGACCTGCTGCGTTGCTGCAACCTTAGCTGAGAGTTTAGCTGACAGCAGGTTTTCTGTTTTTGATTGCTTGGGTTCCTTTTTCTCCAGGTTTTCTTCCAGCTTTGCCTTTTCTGCTCCTGTAGATGATGAAGCCTTCTCTAAATATTTTTGACGAGCAGGACTTGGGTCTTTCTCATCCCTAGCCTCTCTGACATCCTCCACTTTCATGTGGTCTGCTCTGATCTCCAACACTTCCACTTCCATTCTCTTTGTGTCTCTTGCTTTGGTTTCTGACTCTTTCATCTGCTCTCTTTTTTCGCCTCCGATCTTTTCTGCTTTAACCTTTTCAGTCTTGATTTTCTCTGCCTCTCCTTCAGCTGTTTCTGTGCGCCGCTGTTTTTCCTCAGCTTGCAGGCCGTTGGCCTGTTCATGTTTAACTTGGTTTATACTGACCCGCTCAGGCGTCTCAGTCTTTGCCAGTTTGGTTTTTATGCATTCCTCTTTTAGCTTCTCCGCTTCAGCTTGTTCTGTTTTGGGCTTCTTAGGGACTTTCTCTGTGACATTTATTGGCTCGTCGGTCAGTTTCTGGGCCCTTTCTTTTTCAGCCTTTATCTGCTTCTCGTTTTCTGTCTGAAAACATTTGTCTCCTAACTTTTCTTTATGTTGATCTTTTCCCTCCCCCGCTTTAATTATATGACTTTCTTTGACTTGTCCTATATTTTGCAGCTCTGTCGGTTCTGATTTGGACTCTTGCGTTTTGACAGTTTCGAACCCAGTTTGCCCTGCTAAAATAAACCCAGCTGATTCCGCTTTTGATGGCTCTGGGTTGGACTTCTGCTGGGTTTTGGCCAGCTCTGCTTGTGGATATTGTGTTTTCTTGTGTGATGTCAGGACCTGTTCACCTTTGCTGTCTACATTCTGTGCGTCCTTTACCTGATTTGTCATTGTGACGGTGGATGCATTGCCGGGGATAATTGTTGGATTTTTCTTTTCGAACTGGGTCTTATTTTGTATTTTCTCATTTAGAACTGGTATATTTTGCTTGATTGGACCGGTTTTTATCATGGTTATGGGTTTATCTGATGTAAAATAAAGATCTTGTTGTCCTCTGCCATGTTGATCGGTAAATCTGTTATAATTCTGCATTAAATTGACATCTTTTACATGTTCCCTCTTTCCACCATGCATGTTTTGCTGCTTTGAGCTTTCTATTAAAGACGCGTTCTCCTGTTTCAATGGGGAAATGTTTATTTTGAGATGTGTGTTTTCTGGATCTTGGCTGTTTACTTGTCTCCAGCTATCCTGCGTGGACACATTTTTGTAATCGTATTTGTTTTCTTGGACCTGCTCATGTGTGTCCAACTTCGTCAACACCCTTCCCGTAGTTTCATTAAAAACTGACGCTGTATTTGCTTTGCCCATTAGATGTTGTCTGTGCTGATTGTTGTCAACGTTCAACCTCGCTGTGTCCACAGCTGCGTAAGGCTGCTGAACTTTGTCTTCAGATCTATGAATATCTTGCCTATAGGGCGTAATTGATGCTAGAGTTTTATCGGGATGCTGCCCATTTCCCACCCGCTGATTGTTGGTGTAATGTGAAGGCTCGAAGCCACTGAATCTAGAGCCGTGACCCATCGGAGCTGCATTGTATGAGCTTGCAGTGTTTTCTGGATACTGAGCTGTGTTCATTCTGACAGGGTGAGAAGTCTGCGGTGTAATTGATGGTCCAGGGGGTTGATACTGGTTTACAGCAGCATTTGTCCTTCTGGGGGCTTCTGGCTGGAGACCCTGAACATCTGAATCAGTAAATGCAGCTTCTGGCGGCTCCTGGACAGACGACTGTTGGGTCTTCTCCGGCGTATCCAAGCCTTTGAATTTGGTTGGACTGTAGGTGCTTTTCACTCTTTTTCTGTTGTCTTTCAGGTTGAAAAGAAGGCTCGTGGCTCGGGCTCTGTAGCTGGACCTCCTGATGTCTGGAGTCGCTCCGCGGCTTTCAGCTCGCACCGGCGCATGCTCCACAGGTTGAGGGGAAACTTCATGCTGATGTAAACGGGACGTCTCTGCGTCCTGATGTTGGTGGACTGAAGGGGTGAGCTCCTGACCGGCTCTAAAGGGATTTGCTGTGTTACTCCTGACGCAATTAGTCTCCAATGACAATGCATTGTTGCTTGAGTGAACCCAACTTTCATTCCTGCCAAACACTCCTTGTTCGTTAGTCAAATCTTGCTCTGACATCATTTTAACCTTCTGCTGCAGAGCTTTGACGGAGCTGATGGTGTCTCTGACGCGGCGAGACATCTCAGTTGAGGGTGATGCAGTTGATGGTCGATGGGAAGGGAGTTTGTTAGTCCCCAGGTTCTGTGTCCACTTCCTGTGCGGATGATGGACGGCCAGCTCCGACTCACACCGTTTCTCCACAGCTGAAGCTCTCTGCACCTGAGAGGAAGTAGAGACGGAGCGAGGAGCCGTGAGAGGAACCGGCTGTCCCTGGTAGTTCCTCGGGTTTCTGGCATCTCGTTGATGACTGTGCGCTTGATTTTCAAGAGAAGGTTCATTGTACATTGGCGTCCGGTACCATTTAGGAAACTCTGAGTAATGCATGAAGCCTGAGGCCTGGGCTTGCTGGAAGGGAAACCTGTTATAATCCCTCCATAACTTGAAGGGACTGAACTCACTGTGAATAAAGAAGTTGGAGCTGCAGTTGGCCTGTGAGGACATGCTGTGTTTAATATGTGACGACCTCATAAATCCGTGAGATATTTGCGCCAGTGTTTGCGATTCAGAGGAATAGAAGTTGGCGTCCTGACATGAAAATGGCCCGGCAGGATGGAAATGATGGCTGTTAAAGTTTTGCTGGTATGAAAATTCAGAAAGTTCTCTCTGAATACTCATGAGGGCTGATTTGTCCCAACTTGTCCCACCATCCCGCTCTCTTATCTTATCGGCCGTTCCCCCTCCGTCTCTGTGTCCGTCAGGTCCGTAAGCCCGGATGAGAGAAGAAACTCTCGAGTGGCTTCTGCGTTGCTGCGAACTCAACTCTGTGGTGCCGTTGCTGAGGAAGGACAGCTCCTTCTCTCTCAGAGACGTGTCCAGCTGCGAGGTTTCCACTAAGGAGTGCTGGAATGTGGCAGAAACCGTCCCCTGTGTCCTTTCCCCATACGCCCCCCACTGCTGATCTCTGTGGATCGCTGCTCCGTACGTCCCTCCAGTGATCCAGTCCTGCTCATATCGCTGCACCCTGAGGTTGAAATCTTCCTGCGCAGCTCTCTTTCGGTCCTCCCTTTCTCTCTCCTCGCTGTCTCTGCAAAAGGCCAGCTGTCTGTCTGACTGGGCGCTCGGCGAAGACCAACTGAGGTCAGAGTCATTATAAACAGCCTCGTCTCCGATGCAAAGGCTTCTGAACGCTCTGTCTGTCAGATTGCTGACCTCCCGATCAGTCTCATCCAGGAAGGAGCCTCCACTCGACGTGTCACTGAAGCCTCCATCGCTGTGCTTCCTGTGCCCACTGCTCCTCCGGCTTGAGCGGCGCTTCTCAACCGAGGTCATGATGCAAAGTTACAGATAAAAAACTTGGATTTCAGTGGTTCAGTCATTCATGCAAGTATTGACCTTAAAGTTTGACTCTGTTTGTGTTGGTAGAGCTGCTGCACCCGGGGTTTGGGGCCTCTGTTCAGGATTTGATCCAAAGGCATTGTCTGCTTTAGTTTGGCTTTGCACATATAATCCTTGAATCTACTGCTTTCCTGGAAGAAGAAGAAAAAAGAAAAGACAATCAGCTCGGACCCGATACTACAACCGCCGACACCTTTTAAAAGAATAAAGCTTTGATTTGGGAGAAAGGTGTGTTTTCAGCTTAATGCAAAACTTGAAATACAGTGCCTTTTAAAATCATACACACCTCTTGAGTTTTACACATTTTGTCTCATAACCACAACAAACTTGTATTTATGTATTTATTTGGATTTTATGTGACAGACCAGCACAAAAATAAACATAATTGAGAATTGAAACGAAAATGATACCTCTTTTTTTTACCAATGGAAATCTGAAGTGTGTGCATTTCTATTAATTTCCCTTAACAGTTATTCCTCTAAATCAAATTCAATTCACTGCGTCCATGTGCCCCGAAAAGTCACCTTGTTTGTAAACTGGGACCCCCTCTGTGTAAATTATTCTCAGTATAAATATAGCTGAGTTGTGAAGGCTGCAGGATATGCAGCTTTTGAGATTTTGATAGCTTTAAAGCAGAGTTATGTTTTAAAACCATCAAAAAGCTAAGACTGCAAATCACCCTGAACACACTGTGCCCTCTGTTAAACATGATGGTGCCAGCATCATGCAGTTCTTCATTCTTTATCAGGAAGCAAACCAGCCAGAGGCTTCAAAACCCTTGAGACTATAGAGCAGAGGTTCACATTTAAGTCATGCAGCCAGAGCAACAATGGGATGGTGTAGGTCAAAGGATATATATGTGCACTAGAAAGGCCTAGTCAAATTCTAGGCCAATGCCAAAAGGAAAACCTGTGGTAAAATTTGGAAATAATTGTTCACATATGCTGTCTAACCTGTCTGCATTTCAGCAGATAGCAAAGGTAAAGACATATATCAAAGCTGTAATGGCAGCAAAAGGTAGTCCTACAAGGGGGGCTGAATACAAATGCAAGCCACACTTTTCAGATTCCCCTTTTTTTGAAAACGGTTTAAACATTTATCCTTTTTACTCAAACTTTACCATTATGCACTACTTTGCTCTGGTCTAATGTGACAAAAATGTGTCAGAGTTCAAGTCTGATTAACACCTTTTAAAGTCACTTCATGCCTTGGCTTGTGAGATTGTTTCAGCTCTTTCGTTGTGATGTTTCGGTTGTGATAATCTGATAAGTGCTGTTTTTTCCCCCCTTTGGACTAAGCAGCAATGTACTGTATGTGGTTCTGAAAACAGCTCTGTAAATCCTTTCACTCAATCACCATGACCTTCGGGGGACATGTTGTGAAGAAAGCCACCCTGTTGCTAGGCTCAGAAAAGACAGACTCACGTGCGTTATTTTGGGCGATCAAGATGCACCAGTGCAGGTTTAACAGAGCGCACACACGCACACACGCACATGCAAGTTCACATTGCATCTAAAGACAGATATTGATGCAGATTTGGCAGTAATTTAAGGTCTGGGCAGCATGAAAGTTTTAATTCACAACAAGATCGGCAACAAGAGTAGCAAAAACATATGTTTGGTAACAGTAACTTATGGCCTACATAAAACTAATTTTGGAAAAGTCGTTTGCTTTATTATAGAGAGAGCAGCAGGTGGAAAATGAAATATCCTGTACCAGAAGTACTTCTAATTTTAGGCTTCAGAGGGAAGACTAAATAATTAACTGCAGATAAAGTTAATAAAAATCAAGCATGTTTCATGTGACCTTTAATAGTGTCATAAATTTTTTTATTACAAAATGAAGCAGGTTTACTGTTCTTTGACGATTAAATCACTGTCTTGGTGTGCAAATACTAAATAGACACTACAAGGCTGGAGATTTGGTGAGCTTAGCGAGTTTTTCTTGCTTATCTTAGATCATTTATAACCTAGAAGCTGACTATACACACATTACTTCACTGGCCTTACAATTTGCACTCACCTATATTTACAAAGATTGGCTAACATATCATTAGTTAATATTTGCTTCTAGCTGAAGCCTTTAAGACATCGCTTATGAATTTTGGACCAAATATTAACATATGTTGAGGTAACTTAGTATTATCATGTGCATCATCTGCTTAAATGAGTGACTGCCAAGAAGACGTCACCTTGCTTAGAATATCCAGTGTGAATCATTAATATTCTCTGATCTGGAGGCAGTTCACTTCATGCACATCTTCACACATGCTAGGTCAGCACCAAACATTCAAAAATGTGGTCTAATAATTGTCTTTTGATGGAGCTCGTTACTGCTAACGTTATATTAAGTAAACAGTCCAAACAGTGATACTGCCCTTTTACTGGCGGCCGATTCCGATTGCTGGAAACGGAATCAATACACTTTGTAAATTCTGAGTTAAAATCAACCACAGCTATGGAAACTTTCCTTACTGTGAGTGTTTTTTATGCAGCAATAATCTCCTCTCTAACTGTCAAGAGGATTTCTTTTCATTCTTGCATGCGGCAGGTTTATTTCTGTCCAGTGACGGGCTTGCAGCTCTAAAACCTGACACCAAAGAGGAGTAAATTTCAGCTCCGCTCCGACGGACGACTGTATCAGCTTCGTAGCTGTCACTTCAGAATGGACTGAAAGCTTTTAAATGGCAGCGAGGTTGAAATAAACTTCAATCTGAAGAAGGTTGAGCTTAACGGTGTTTCTATTTTTTTACAGCTTTTGTGTGAATTTGCATTTACTAACTTTCCTGTAATTCAAATTTAGCTCAATTCGACATTTCTCTGATGTAGTTATTAGCTTATTATTATTATTTTGTATATGAATATCACAACAATCTCATAATCTTACCTTCCAGGTTTAAAGTCCATACTTTTGGTGATTGTTTAGTAACTCCCTCTCTCCAAAAGAAGGCCTTGCTGATCTAATGCTGGCCTGTAAGCTCACACAGCCACTCTCTGGGAGATCCTGGGTCTTCCCAATAAGAATAATTCAAATCTGCTTTGGGATCCACTGTGAGATCTCCGAGGATCTGACCAGCAGCAGGCAGAGGAACTCAGGACAGGAGACCAGACAGAAATAGAGGAGCGATCCCGCAGAGATTGTCCACCATGGGGCCACGGAATAAGGGCTTGAGTTTAGCATGTGGGTCTGTGAGATCCTTCGGTGTCGAGTGTCAGACGGATGAAACAAACAGCCTCTAAACTATTTATAAATCTGGACAGCAATGTTGGCGGTTAGCTGGGACAGCTAACTGTGAGTAAACTGGGGAAGTCAGTCAGAAGGTTCTGCGGGTTGACACACAGCTGAGAGGGTGTGGGGGGGGAAAAAAACGGCATTTTCTGAAGACGTGTCGATGGGTGAAGGGTGGGTGAGGGTTGAAGTTTGGAAACATAAATAGCCCAAAGCATCACGGTCCAGTCCTTCTGACTGAACAGACATGACGGGGACCAGAGGGGCTTTGAACAAGTGGGCTTCAGTCACAACCTACAGCATGGCAGCAAAGCTGGTTAAAGCTAAGACAAATGGACACTGCTTGGCAAAATGATTCACACCACACAGTTATGACTGAAATTATGCCTTTCGTTCTTGGCAAAACAGTTCAAACTCGGTCAGATTTGATGGAGAGCTTTGCTTAACATTGATTTTCATGCCCTGTCTTAGATTTTCCATTAGACTTAGGTCTGGACTTTGACTGGGAAATGTTAGCATATACAGAATTCATTGTAGTTCTGGCTGTATATTAATTGTTGTTGTCCTGCCAGAAAGTAAATACACCCCTGCCAGTCTCATGTCTAATAGTTTTTCTTTCAGGACTAACCAGTATTTTGCTCCATCCATCCTCCAATCTGCCCTGACCAGCTTTTCCGTCCCTACTAAAGAAGGATGTCCTCCCAGGACGAGGCTGTTACCACCATGTGTTATGTTAGTTTTCCACCCTGCTTAGTATTTTGCATTTAGGACCAAAAAGTTCAGTTTTGGTCTCATCTCACAAGAGTACCTTCTTCCTCTTGTTGTCTGTGTCCCCTTCAAGACATCGCTCTTCCAGAGAGGCCAGCCTTGTGGGCTTGGCCCTTAGTTCCTAATGAAAGGAAGCCTAAATATTCAGCATACCAACAGATATTGGAGAACTCCATGCTCCCTACTTTTTGGGAACAGTTTGAAGATGGCTACTTCCTCTTCCAACATGGCTGTTCATCTGCTCACAAAGCAACGTCCATAATGACATGGATGAGTGAGTTGGGTGTGGATGACCTTGGCTGGCCTGCTCAGATTCCTGAACACTGTTGGGATGAATTAGAGCGGAGACCAAGAGCCAGGCCTCCTCGTCCAGCATCAGTCTCTGAATGGTCAAAGATTCTTATAAACACACTCCAAAACAATGTGGACCGTCTTCCCAGAAGAATTGAAGCTGTTGTAGTTGGGTGGACCAACATCTCATTATGGATTAGAAATAGGACGTTACTTAGCAAAGCAGTTATAACAGGTGGCCAAATACTTTTGGTGATATAAAATGAAATGGCAAAAAGTCAAAAGTCTTTTGATCAATTTTGCAGCTCTGTGTGTTTTAGTATCTCCATGGCTTTTCATCAGTTTACGTTAAAGAAACACGGGAGTTTTGTTTTCACACCAACTCCCCGACATCTGTAATCAAAGATCTGATGTTTGATCTCCCTGACTACAGCCTCCCTCAACCCAGTGAAAGAAAAAAATGCCATAAGGCACAGGAAGGGGAGGAACCGTACCTCCCTCTTTCACTCCCATCTTCCTCCTCTCCAACCGGCTGCTGCTATAATAGGAGATTGCAGCAGCGGATTGCTCCCTGGGATTGTTGGCGGCGGCTGCAGAGCTTTCCCGTGTGGGATTGATGGACACACACACATGGGCCTTAATGGAGACACACGCCTTCACATGAGCATGCACACACGAGGGCTCGGAGACTGAGAAGAGGCGGTGGAACAACCTCTCTTCTCTTTTTTTAAAACCCCGCAGACGTTCATTTAAAAAAAAAATTATTGCAAACTAATTTAAAATTTACAGCTTATTACCAACTCTTTGTTTTGATACATCTCCTTTTTAGTACACAGGACTTAATGTTTTTTTTTTTTTAATAAAGACATTTTTAGAAAAAAACGGATGTCCCCTCCCAAAAAAAAATAAAAAATAAAAAAAACATCCTCAACTAACATGATGACTGATGAGCGTCTTCTTCCGAAATGCTCAGGTTCCCTGGAGAAATCTGAGATCTGCTGATGCAGTACAGACAGGATTCCTGCTCACTAAGTCCATCTAGTGGAGAAGATAAGAACACACATCCAAGGGCATTTTATCCTGCAGAAATGACTAACTTGAAGCAAGCCTCTCAGGTTATCGCAACTAGCAACTCTGCATCTCCCTTTCTTAAGAACTTCCGTGAGAAGCCACTGAGCCCTGCGAGCATTGATCACAAACGCTGATGATGCTTCTTCCCTGTGCTGAGTCAGGACAAAGGGAGGGCTGTGGTTATGTGGCACACGGCAGACAGGCACATTACTCGCTGCATTAAGATGTGCTTTGTTTGTATAATCTCCATTCAGACATGAACTCAACTGATTCTAATTGATTGTGTTTATTGATCAGCTCTTGCTGCAGGAATTAAAAGCGGAGATGATGTGTTAGCGGGCCGTTTTCGGTGGGCCTTCAGAGGAGCAGGGCCTGAGTGCGCGTTAGGAGTTACGTCTAACTTTAAATTCTGTGTAAAGATTTGCAAAGGTTTCTGGAGTGTGAAGTGTCGCTGTTTGTAGACGCAGATGGTTGTGTGAGTGCGTTTTGCTGCTTCTTTGCAGGACAAAAAAAAAAAAAGCAAACAAACAAACAAAAAAAACATTTCATTATCGCAACAAAAGAAGTCCATTAACTGCAATGTAAGAACAGAGTTCAGCTGCTGTCCCCCCCAACAGTCACAGTGTTTGTCTGCTTTTCTGGATGCTCTCCAGCTAATTTGATATAACAATGCTCAACAAAACATCCCCAGGACTTTTTTTTTAGGTGACGGAGAATTATCAATGATGCCACATGCACAAGCTGAATGTCAACAACCAACTTGACTTGTTTATGAAATATTAAAGCCGTGAATTATGGGCACCATGCAGAACTTAATGATGATCGGAGTCATTATGACTTCAGCTTCCTTTGTTTTGGCAAATGATTAAATTCCACGGCTACTGTTGTCAATTTTGGGGAGATTGAATGCGTTTTTTGGTGCCTTTTGTGTGAGGTCTGCTATCCAATCTGCCACATTGTGGAAGTGAAGCTGATTTAATGTGTTATCGTTAGCTGCCATGTCACCCGGCTTAACATGGTTGCTCTCCCATTGACTTAAAACAAAACCATTATATTACAACATGATGTTTGCAGTAGATCCAGTAAAGTAACTGCTACAGAAACCCAATCTGCACCGATAAGCATCTAACTTTTAGGACTTCTGCATATATATATATATATATATATATATATATATATATATATATATATATATATATATATATATATATATATATATATATATATATATATATTTGTGTGTGTGTGTGTGTGTGTGTGTGTGTGTGTGTGAACATTTTTCATTTGGAGCTTTTGTAAAATAACAATCTTGTCCAATCTTAAAGTCCATTACATGAATGCATCACTTTATTGTTATATCTGTAGGATATTTACAACATGCACACACAACGGGGTCATAATAAAAATAATAATAATAAGGATAATAATAATAATAGTAATAATAATAATAATAATTAATAATAATAGTAATAATGAACAAAGAATTGTGAGTGTGCTGTGCACATTCTGGTACTATTACTGACATTATCTCCTTCTCCCATGTCATGGGTGGGGGTGTCTCCTCATCAATTATTGAACCGGTACTTCATGGTAATACATAATTTCCCATCAATTATTCACGATAATGTGTGTGTAGTTTACTTAATTGTGTTATCGACTATCAAAAGTAATTTCCTGGAAATCCTCAAGGAGGCAAATTGAATCAGGCGGACTACTGGCCGTTGTGCTCTGCAGTTAAGTACAATCCGTCCGATCAGCTGACCCCCGTTATTCAAGAGTCATTTCAGTGTGGAGCTGGAAAAAAGACAAGCCGGCAACTACATAGACAGAAATTTTAAAATCAACATAATTAATGGAACAAACCATTTTTTTTAGCAGGAGCATAGTGCGTTCCTACAAGTAAATAAATGATAAGAGTCCCCTCCTGGCTTTAAGAGTGGCTCATAAATAATGGAACAGAACAGATGGCTGGAGCGAGAGGCAACAGGAGAGGAACATGAGTGACTACATCTTTAATTGTTTTAAAGAACATGTCACAACAGGACTGGTGTGTTCCCTGTCTGCTGCCGCTACAGATGTGCTAACAGAGAGCAGGGGATAACTGAAAACACACAGTGACATTGTCAATTACCTCCTTTTTTTTTTTTTTTTTTTTTTTTTACAAGGGCCACAGCTGATTATTACTAAAGTGCACTTTCACTTTAAAATAAAAACATTTGAGACCATTGTGTTGTCTCAATGCTGACTTAAAACAAAAACAAAATCCTCAGTCCCGCCATCACTTCATGCATTGACAGTCAAAATGTAAGCAACGGTCCCAACAGGATTATTTAAATTCACATTATCAGTCAGGCCTCTGCTTCACAACGTAATGCATCTATGTTATAGATAATATAGCCCAGGAGTGCATGTAGATGGGTAAGGATAGAAAAAAAAAAGACCCACAGTTTTGTCTTTTTCGAGGGCAACAACAACTCAGTTATTCAGCGTTTCTCACGGCGATACTTTACAGTCAAATAAATATGTTAATGTTTGCATCCATACAAAACATCTGTCCCAGGGTTTTTTTTTTTTTTCTGGATTCAACCAGTAGTTTTGTGCTTTGTTGCTCATTTTGGAGCAAATGAGATAAGAAACAAGGAGGCATAGTCACAGATTATCAGCAACATCCACGTTAGTGTCCAGCCTCTCACTTCTTCTCCAGAGGCTCCTTGGAGCAGTGGGGATGTTTGTCCGGACCGCCACCCAGGATGGAGACTTTTGTGGCCGTGCCGGGACTGGAGCTGTCTCCCCCTCTCAGGCCACCGGCGGGTACCTCCATGGTGGGCCTAACCACCCCGGCGGAGCTCACACTGGAGAGGACGCCCATGCCGGCTCCCGGCGTGGCCGCGGCGCCGAGCAGGTTGGCGGACTGCAGCACGGCCTCCGAATGCTCCCGGGCCTTCATGCGCAGGGCGGCGACGCTGGCTGTGCGGTTCCCCTGACAGCCGTAGGGAGGCAGGAAGGACAAGCCCATGGGGTCAGAGACGCAGCAGGAGCACAGACCATTCCCTGGGAAGTAATGAGATACAAGGGTTGGATTCGTAATGAGTTGTTAAAAGCAATAACAGGTTTATCAGACAGGCGATGGGAATCTTATTTACCTTTCAGTGTGGCAACGTGTGAGAGGGCCTGGGCGTAGGTGGCAGAGTTGAGGAGCGTGCCTGGAATACACGACGGGAAGAACGGACCACCTGGACCCACTGTCCTGTTGATGCTGGAGAGAGCAGACAAACTGCGTCTTAATGCCACATTGAAGATTATACGCTTCTCATAATATTACACACCAATATAACAAGAACTATTCATGATTTCTAACTACTTCACATCAAGACGTGTTGTTAATAGTACTGCATAATGCAGCTTCAAATACAGGCCCCATCACATATAGTTATACATATATGAACAAATTCAAAATTAAATTGAAATTACTTGGATGTCTTCAAAAGAGGGTAAATCAGGCATAATTTTACTGATGAGTTTCCAATACCCAGATCCAGCAGTATGGCAATATTCCACCACATGTATGTATCTGTCTTCCTTTACCTCTGCTGAAGCTCCAGAGGCTCTTTCTGTTTCCTGCCGTGGTCCTCCGGAGACTGAGAGTTGATACCGCGAGACGGAGGGGTGCCGTCGCTCATCGGCTCCTTCCCCGCTTCGGGTTCGGAGCCCCCTCGCTCCGTCTTCCTCCACTTTGCTCTGCGGTTCTGAAACCAAACCTGGATAATAGTGGGAATAAAACAGAGGAGATGTTTTGATGCTTTTTTCCCCCCCGAATGGACTCAGCATACATTTCTGACTTGTAAGATTTTCTGACGCTACCTATTAAAGCACATCACTGCAAGGTGAAATAGTATTATATTTTAAATACAATGCAAGTGAAAACTTTCTAAAAGAGATGTATAACAAACAAATAGATACATTTAGACATATTAATAGAAAAACAACATCCAGATGAGCAAGAAGGAAAAGATACTAAGCTGTATATTCCCAAGAACATGCAGTTGAGTTCAGCCTGTATAACCGTTAATTTCCACACTTAAATGCACTCAAAGTCAGATTCAGTTAATTTTTTTTAAAAAGGGTGGAGAAATTGGGGACTTCCAAACTTGTAACCTGAGTCTATTAAGAGATATTTGGACTGGGTTCAGCAGGTGCCGAGTGTGAGTGTGAGGGACAAGAAAAGATAATCCTGGCTTTAAAATAACAGCCAAATAATTTGGAGCCAAATCAAACCAAAGAGGCACAAAACCAGAAATCTGCAACACACCTGTCACATGTTGGTGAGACAGAGAGGCACATTTTAAGCAATCTAGACAAGAGGTGACGCTTTTAAAGCCTGATGAATTAATAAAAACCCAGAAGATTCTACATTTAAAAAACTAAATGCTCTTATTAATGCATTTTTCTATTTTAAAATATCACCTGACATTCCATTTTATGCATCATAACTGATACAAAAAACATGTATGTTTGTGTATTTAACATATTGTCCTCAACCTAAAGGATATGAATTGAATGCACTAAAAACCTCATGGCAAAAATCAGCAAAAAAAATAAAATAAAATTTGAAACACTCATCCCTAAAAAATACCTGAATATATAAAGTATCACACCCGATGCACACATTTTCACCAATGCTTTATGATTTAAGGACCACTATATTAAAGAATTATTTTTTTAACACCAATCAATTTTTTAAACATTTTTCTTTCTCATGTAACCATTTTAAAATCAAGAATTTGTGCTTCATAAAATCTCTGCTTTTCATGGGCTTGGATCTTTCACCAGAAGCAGAGGATGAGGGAAGGAGTCAACACAGCAGGTTTTTGAGAAAAGGACCAACTTCTTTAAAGAAGTAGAGCTTTTCAAATATGTGTGTTTAAAAAATTATACATTTGGCATTGTATGATTTACAAATGCTTTTTCAAATGTTTGGGCTCCAAACAGAATTATTAGATGGCACATAAACATTGAAGAGAACAACACTTAATTTTCGCTCTTTCTTAATATATGATCGCAGATTTCTAGTCTTTCACAGTTGTTCTTTTTCTAAAAGCATTTTCATATTCCAGGTTAAAGTATGTTTGCCTAACGTATGGATTGCAAGCTGGGACATGTATATCAACATTTCCGAAAGGTTTAGAACTGTTATTGTACATTTTAAAATACAAATAGCTTCCCAACTCATTTTTCTCTGTTATAATTTTATATTTTTAAGCATTTTGTTTATTGCATTTGATCCAGAGCCATCTTGAAGCATATGCCCCAGCAAGCTGAGTGTGACACGCCCGTGATTATAATCTTGTGTCCCCACACTGCCTAATGTCTGAGAACGCCCCTGTCAGGTGTAATATTCAGTTTTGTTAGCAGGTGTGGAGAAGCTGAATCGGATAAGCTCGGCTCCTCTGAACAAGGTGTCTGAACCTGCCCGGCCAGCTGCTCCAATTTCCCCACCTTCCCCTAATTTAGCCACCAAAACTTCACGGTCCACACAGCAAAGAGCACATATAGCCAAGTTCTTGGGATCTTAATCGACTGAAGGTCAGTGCCTGTAACAATATTTAATTGAGCAATTTTTCATTATCATATTTTAATGACTTCCCGCTGACAGTTGTGCTGCCCGAGAGAGAGGCAGCTATGATGAAGTCGTTTATTTCCCTATTTAGTGATTGTTTGACAACATCAGATTCGATTAGGACTCGGGTTCTAGCAGGCATTAATCACGATGTGTGAATGGAGGTGAGTCGGCGTGCATGTGCTCTGCATCCTCTCCATTGTGGCAGAGGGTATAAATGATGTCAACAGCCAAACAAAACGCAGGCATTCATTCTGCAGAGAAAGGGACAACATTTTCATGGCAGGACAACAATGCATCCAATGGACTTATCTCACCCCTGCACCTTCCAGCTAGAAGTCGCGCCCCCCCCACACGCACCCATCTCTGAATGGGCTATAATTGCTCCATTAATCTCAATTTGCTGCGTGCTCTTAATGCGGGGGAGGGCCCATTGACACTTTACAAAAAAAAAAAAAAAAAAAAAAAAAAAAAAGAGGGGGGCAACAACACTACAAGAGAAAGGAAATTTATTTTCTAATAATAATGTAAGTTTAATATCCCCTGCACAGTGCGGTGGATTCATGTTCAGATTTAATAATAGGAATGCGGTAATCGGATTAGGAGGGGGAATAATTTGTTTACAATCCCTAATTTACAGCGCTGGATTCCATTATCAAGCCCCGCCATTGGGTTTAAGCGATAGTAAAGATGACCCTGGGGAACAAAAAGCCAAACTATTATATTTCCTACAATTAGATCTGCTGCGCACAACAAAACCCAAAAGCAAATCTGGAATGCAGGGAAATTACATACAGGACGCCTAACCTAATTACATCTGGCCAAGTTTATAACCGCGCACATGTGCAGGGCAGGAACCGAATATCAATTGTTACATTTTAAGACGTGATTGTGGCACAGAGTCAGTAAGAGTTTGCGGGGATTATGACTTTTTTTCCCCCACCTATTTCCTAAACACACACACACACACACACACACACACACACACACACACACAGACAGACACGCCGTGTTTGCGTCACCGGATCTGCACGGATGGCGTACCCCTGCCTATGCAGACGCGGACAAATTAGCGCAGAACATTATCGCTGCTTAATTATGAATGACCGATTAATCAAGCTAATCTAATATTCACCATTAAGTTGATGTTATTAAAGTGTATCGTTGGGATGACAGAGTGGCTTCATTTAGCCTCCCCTCCCTTGCGTGGTCAGACGTGCCCGGCGACGGGACGCGGTGCGCGCTGCAGCCAGCAGGCTTACCTGCACCCTGGCCTCGGTCAGGTTGATCTTCATGGCCAGCTCCTCCCGGGTGAACACGTCCGGGTAGTGAGTCTGTGCAAAGACAGACTCCAAAGCCTCCAACTGCGGGGGACACAAAACAAGCGTTGGCTCAATGTTACTTAACTCGTTTAATTGTAGCTTTTGTGTTGAGAGTTTCTTTCGAAAACTCCGACTGAAGTTTGCTTTCATATTAGGGACCGATCTATTGATGCTCGCATTTGAGCATATTAAATATGCATAGACAAAAAAGAAAAAAAAAGAGAGAGAAAAGACTCTATCTAATTATTGGTTTTAACCCGAGAAAGAGTTTCATATCTATTAATCCAAAGGGGTAAACTATTTTTTTTAAAAGAACTTTGCCAACTTTTCATCGATTTCCAATCAGTCTAATATGGATTTTTCCAGCTCACAGTCGCGTTTTGGAAAAAAGGAGAAGTTTTTACCTGTTGTAAAGTGAACGTTGTTCTGTTTCTGCGCTGCTTCCTCCGCAGAAATCCATCGTCGAAATCAGCCGGGGCGTGGTTTCCAAAACCACCTGAATTAACTGTAAAATGAGAATTGAAAAAGAAAATACAGACATAAATAAATAAACAGACAGATGGCTGAATTGTTTCATTTGATTTATAAAATCTTTGGACAACGTTTTATGATTCTGTTTTGTGTTTTTATTTTTTTATTTTTTATGCAGATTAAACGTGAGGCGGAGATATGGAGCTATTTTTTTTTTTTTTTAAATAAGAACAAGATGGCCTATACAAATTGGCCAACGGGTGATATTTTGTTTCCATTAGTTTCATGAAACATTGATGCCGAGAGTCTAAGGGGAACTATGACGAACTAAGAGCCATGACACCCAACATCTGTGCCCGGGACAAAGCGGGCCCCTCTGCCCCGGGGCCAAACCACCAGCGCTTCTCACCAACGCAGCCAACAAACTGCCACAAGCAGACAGGGAAGATCACATTTAACCCTTTACAGCCATCCTCGGGTTTGAGACAAACACAAAGTAGCCTGTTCTTTTGTTTGAAATTATTCTTGTTATTCTAATTATTTTTTTAATATGTTTAATGAATCAATCGTCTGGGGTTATTTCCTAAACGAGAGGAGAAAAATGTCAAGGAAAACTTTTTAACCGCAGCCGTAATAACAGGGCCTTTACAGCTCTATTTATTTAGATGATGGTAGAATAAAGTATTAAAAAAAAACCGAGGCGGCCTGTTCTACGGTCGGACTTTGTGCGCAAAAGGCTCAGCGTGAGCGAAACTTCAGTCAGGTAATTCGCAACAGCAGAATAATTTGCGAGCAGCGCGCACTTCGAATGAAAACGTCCAAATTCAAGGGACGGGGAAACTCACGCGTGTTGGAGCGACAGCACTCTCCGTCAAGTTGAGGCGGGCAGTGAAAGTAGAACATCCTTGACGGCGCGTCTTGGAACCTGGAACACACAGAGGGAGAGAGAGAGAGAGGGGGAGAAAAGTTTCAGTCTCCCATCAGACGTCCTCGTTATACCATCGGTCTGATCTTTGCGGCAGGTTGATCCAAAACGGATGAGGTGGATTCAGAGCTGAGAGCTGAGCCCATCCTACCTGCAAGTGGGGATGCTGATGAGAGGGAGTTTGCGCTCTGGAGAGAGAGAGGCGGCTGATGCTGCGCTCCCACTGACTCTCTGCTTGGGAGTGTCCGGATCCCTCCAGCTCTCTTCTCTCTTTCTTCAACGCGCACACACGCGTCCTCTCTCTCCCTCTCTCTGGGAGTGTCCAGATGTCTCTATAACTGTATAACTGTCTACAGAGTGTTAAGGCTTTCAGCTAGTGTCGCAGAATCTCACGCCTAATTGGTCCTAATCGGATTATCTCGGCTTTGTCTCTCTCACCCCGAACCCCTGGCGTGTGCGCGCGTGTGCGTGGCTGTGTGTGGAAAGACGGAAATAAAGGAAGAGGGGAGACATGCCCAAGGTAGCTAAAAAAAAATTCATCACCAGTGATTGTTATTTCAGAGTCAGGCATATTCCCTAACCATAAACATGCACACATACCGCTGCACTTTTTTATTTGGTTCTTTCATATATTAAAAAAAGGAGGATGACTGCTTTTGGGTTTTAGATTGACTGTCGGGCGGGTTAATTGCTCGTCAGGGTGTGTTAGGGGGTCCACTTTACAAGGGCTTGCTCGTGTAGAGCACTCACAAGGCCAAATTTTTGATTTTGTTCACAGCAAGGGGTCCCGCGATTTATTTCGCTTCCTCAGATAAATGATCTGCTGCGGGACCCTTTCAATTAGTTTTAAAGCGCTTCTGGGACGGCAGAGCGCAGACGCCATGCGTCTCTGAGGTGGAGGCAAAATGAGGCTTCGAGAAGCAGCTGAAATTTAGAAGAGGAGTGCGGGATTGGACTAAACCACATAAAGTGCAGAAAATCCCTTCTAATGGCGCGTAATTGGTTCTGTAATATCATTACAGGCGGATAATGGCCAGTTACAGGGCCCCGCGCTATTAAGGGTTTCCCTGGCGTGCAGCGTTTATGTTATTAAAGGGGGAATATAATGATATTTTAGTTATTAAATGCGCGTAATTAATTTATGCACCACTGAAAATAAAGTTGTTATTATGACCTCGGTGAAGTGCGTGGAGAAAATTGAAATCAAATAACAGTTGATAACTTTATCCCAATATTTGGTCTAGACAACTCTTGACAGGAGTGCACACCTGGAATCTGATTGTTTCCTATCACCGACTTTCCTCCTGATCCCCTCCTGATTTTTGCTCAAGCGCCTATAACGATGTTTCAGTGCTCCGTTTCAGTGGGCTGAGACAATTTCACAATTAAACCTAGCCTTTATTCGTGAGACACGAATCATGGTTTTTTGGGGTTATCTAGGACATTTTAGGACCCTGATCTGCACCACAAGACGGGGCTGATCTTGAGAGGGAGGATATGGCTCACTGCCCAGGGCGCCATAGGCTGGGGGGCTACTCAAGCACTCAAAAAAAAAAAAAGAAGAAAAAAGAAAAAAAGAAGATATAGTCTGGTTTCCATTGGTAATTTGAGTGTCCAGTAAATGGGATTTCTACAGGCTCTTAAGTCTTAAATCTAATCCTAATTATAGGCCTCAAAGAGCACGTCCAGATTTCCTGCCATAACTAATGGCACCATAAATAAATTAATTTGATTGTTTAAAAGAAACTCATTGACAACATTTATAGTTCTGGCTAAGAAATTATTACACTGGACCACAACCACGAGGAAGTAAACAACTCTGAAAGAAGGAATAAACCCCCTGCTATTTAACTCCCCCCACCATGTTTTTTTCTACAGAAACAAAACAAAAAATATTTTGTTACCTTAACAGCTCCATATACAGATTAATAATTTCTTGCTTAATAAAGGAGATTTCAATAGCTGGCTGTCACTGTTTTGATTGTTAGTCTAAGGGCTATTGTACAAAAGGTGTTAACATTAAGACGGAAACAGTGGCCTGAATTGAGATTGTATGAATATTATACTAATGTACACTGTTAAGAGGCAGATAAGTTCACAAATTCATCAAGCAGTTTTACTGCCCTGCGTTTAAACCTGTATCTGTTTTCTTCAGTTATTTGGGATATTTCAGGACTCTGGTCAGCGCCACCACCTGGGACCGCTCTTGATGAGGATGAAAGGTCTCACAAGCACTTAGTGGAAAAGTTAAATGTTTTCTATTGCTTATTTGCCCATGGACAGGGTTGCTGCTGTGTCTTTTAAAGTCATAACACGCTGTAACTCTGATAATTTTAATTTCTGGCTTCAAAGAGTATTAATATGTCAAAATTTTCTGTTGTCGTAAATTTCCTTTCTCATCCTTCTTTCATTGTCTCTTTTTTATCCCTTTTAAAGATTCAAGGTGTTAATATATGCAAATCTGGAAACCTCCTGGTGCTTAGTATCAAACTAGCTCATCTGAAGGAATTTATACAGAATTCAATTTGAAACATTTTATCTCATTTACTACCAATGGCATCAGGGAAGTTTATATTAAACAAAGTCTGACTAGAAAAAACACAGATTACAGTAGCTGGCAAATACATCCTATATATAACTACTATACTTACAAAATGGGCTACTGTGTAAAGGTGCAAAACCATATGATTCAGATGCCAGAGCCAAGACATTGTTATAGTGTTAAGTCGTATTTTTTTTATAACTTGTGTAAGGTCTAACATTGAAATTGTTATAGCATTAAAAGGTCACAAAATAGTACTGAAGAAAACCTGCTTCATAGATCAAAATCCACATTTTAATCTTTTGGACAGCCAAGAACAGTTATCATAAAACAAGTAGACTAGTCACCCTTATCATTGTAACCATAAATGTTACTCAGAACACATTCAAGTAAATCAAATATCTCCTTCCTTTTGTATATAAAAAGGGAATCTTACAGATGTTTATTGCATAAAAATATGCAGGAAAAGACACCAAGTTTATTTCAAGTAAAAGACAGAGATCGATTAACTGTTTTACCCACAAAAAAGCAGGCGGCATTTCCACCCCCCCATAAGAACCAATCAGAGGTCCATTTATTTACATAGATCAGTCAGTTTTTAGAAAAGTCACCAAAACCTACAGCCTAGTGATATTCATAACGTGACACACCATAGCCTCCATAGAAAAATATAAAATCTAGCAAAAGTGAGGTTGTTCAAGTAGACACAGTTTACCTGACAGAATATGAGGTAATATAACTGGATAATGTGACAACATAAAGAAAAAGATATCCAGACTATAAATAAAAACGAAAAGGCATTGAGTCGTGTGCAACAATGCTACAAAAACTATTCCATTTGTGTACTGTTCCTAGAAATAGCCCTGAAAGCACCGTCTGAATGTTGATTTCCTGAATCATGTCAAAATAATATTATTTTTTGGAGTGTATTTCATAAATAAAAACATCTACAAAAATACATGAGCTTTAACCTTAAGAGGCTTATAGCTGAAAGTTTTTTTTGTTTTTTTTTCCACAGACTACAGTCGTTCCTTTCTTCAGCGGAAGTGCTCCTTTAGTCTCCAGATGCCTTCCTGACCGGCGGTCCGGTGGAAATCACAGATGCTCCTGAGCAGCTCTCGGAAGACGGGGGCCTGTTTCTGGCTCAGCCTTGGTTTGAAATACTCCAGCACCTCCTGCGTGGTGGCCTCGCCGTCCACACTCGCCTGGAAGGCCACGAAGTTACGCAGGTCCACTAACAGCTCGTCATGCTCAGTGGGTGGAGCAGGAGGAGAGCTGGTTCCTGGAGCTCCGGGGCCATTCTCCTCCTCCTCCTCCTCCTCTTCTGCAGCTGCTCCCTGGGAGGAGGGCTTAGCGATGTGGTTTCGAGCTTTTATCTTGGCCAGCAGCGACGCGGACGACAGCGGGGCTGAGCTGGAGTCGTCATCTGGCCCTTCCCCGCTAAAATGAGCTCCCGCGCTCGGTTTCTTTGCAACAGACGTCTTCACAACAGCAGCATCCTGAAAACAGGAGATGTGTACGTGAACGCGTGTCTTTACAAGTTTAAATCCTGGCACAAGGTGCAGAAGAGACCAGTGCTCTTACCTTGCATCTAATGGAAGTGGAGACAGACTGAGCGGGCGGCGACACTAAGAGGGAATTCTTCTTCTGGCCAAAACGTTTCCTGAGAAAGCAAAGTAAAAAAATGCAACGTGTGTTTGAAATGAAAACCGGCGGAGCTCCACATAAACTGAGCATGGAGAGCACGTACTTTGCAGGCGGCGGAGGAGGAGGTCTATTATAAGGCAGCCTGCACTGCTGCCGAGAGATCTTGAGCGCTTTGAGGGCATCTTTGGCCACCCTGTTGGCCTCAGCTTCCACCAGCACATAGTCAGGGTTGGAGGACTCCATGATGGTGTCATGTTGCATCACGCTGTGGATACCTGAGGAAGACCACAGATGAGACGCCAGCGGAACAGCTGGAACGTTACAGATGCAGACTGTGAACGCGGAGCCTACCAGATTTCCTGAAGAGCTTCGCCAAGACGTAGTCGTCTGACTTTCTCTGGTCTTCTGGCGGACTCTCTTCGCGTTCATCTTTCTTGTAGGTGCGCTTCTTCACCAGGTGGGAGATGCGGTGGCCTTCGAAGCGAGCGTCCCTGGAGTGCTTCCGTTTTCTCTGCTTGTGTTTGTCCATGCCAGCAGAGTCAAAGTGCTTTCTCTTTTCCCTGTGCTTCCCCCTGTCTGTGTGCTGGTGAGAGGCAGCCGCGCCTTTGTCTGCCCTCTCAGCTGAATCCGAGTTGTTTTTGCCTCTCGCCACAAGCGTATTTGCAGAGTTATCCATCTCTATATTTTGGGCATTTCCATTTGAGCCGTCCGTCGGCGCATTTGATTTACCCTGACAGTTTCCACTGGATGGAGATATGTTGCCGTCTCTCGGTGCTGGGATTTCTCTCGATGAGGAGTTTCTGCTCTCTGGCCTGGATTCACTCGGTTTTCCTGCCGACTGTTTATGGCTGAAACCGTTCACGGAGGGCGATGACTTTAACCTTTCGGGTTTTTTGGGTACTTTGACGTCAGATCCGGTGCCTGTTTAAAGAGAGAAGCCGAACCTGTCAAACTTGTTCTTACATCTTGTTTGGAGGAGTTTTACAGGAAAAAATCTCAAATAAAATACCCACAAACACTTGATGTACTTTAGTTATTAAATTCAAAAAAGTAAAACTCATAGATTTTGATGATCATGGCTCACAGCTAATAAAAATGTACTTTCACAGACAAATTTGATTATAATATTAGAACAATTTACATTTTAATATAGAAATCTTATGTGGTTGCCACACTCAATATAATTGGAGAGACTCCTAAAAAGTTCAAGGTATTCTCCAGGAGGAGGGTAAACCATCATAGGGCATTGACTAAGAAGCTGGCTGATCGCAGAGCGCTGTATTCAAGCATATGAAAGGAAAGATTGGTGGAAGGTAAACGTGATAGAAAAAGTGCACAAGCAACGGGGATAACTGGGGTCTTTAGAGGATTGCAGGGTCCATTGAAGAGTTTGGTGGGACGTTCACAAAGTTAGGACCGTGACTAGGGTGGGGTCAGCACAGAAACAATAGCAGAAGTGTTTTATGTGGGCTAAGGAGAAAAAAGGATGGGATTGTTTCTCAGTGGTCCAAAGTCCTCTTCTCACACAGAAGTAAACTTGCCATTTCATTTAGAAGTCAAAGTCCCAGGGACTAAATTCAAGTTGTGTGATGTCCACTGTGACGTTTCCGTAGCCAGGGATGATTTGGGGAGCCATGGCATCTGCTGGGGGAGGTCCACTGTCTATTTCAAGTCCATGGTCAGAGAAGCCATCTACCAAGAAATTCTGGACCCCTCCCTGTTTCCCTCTGTAGACAAGCTTTACGGAGACACTGATTTCTTTTTCCAGCAGGGCTTGGCTCCTACCTACACTGCTAGAGGTACCAATTCCTGGTTTAATAGCTGTGGTATAACTGTGGTTGACTTTACCCACACACAGGCCTGACATAAACCTCACAGATAATCTATTTTCAACCAGGGCTTCTTAGACATCTCAACTCAGTCCCAGGCCGATCACCGGCTTGGATGCAGTAATTCACGCAAAAGGAGCCCTGACCAAGCACTGAGTGTAAATAGCCTACGATACACAGAGATATTTCTCAGAAGGTCGATATTTCTGTATTAAATCCCATTTCTATATTTCCTGTGATATTCTACTTTTCTCAAAAACTGAACCATGATCGTCATCCATCCATCCATTTTCCAAACCGCTTAATCCATCATGGGGTCGCGGGGCCATGATCGTCATATTAATCAGAAATAAACACTTAAAATATAATGTAATGAATGGATACATAATGTTCCTTATTTATATTAAATAACTAAATAAAATACAATTTTTATGATATTCTAGTGAATTTAGATAAACTTATACACAGGTTTGAGATTAAAAAGCACCTTAAAAACGTTTCTCTGATAACAAAATGGCCAGACAGACCTGCAAATATGGCGCTGGTCTCCGTCCCCTGAGTTCGATCCGGATCAGCCAGAGTGAAGAGCTCGTAGATGTCGTTAGACTTGAAGAAGCGCCTTTGTTTGGGATCCTTCAGAACGCGATTGGTGAGAAACTGCTTGAAGATTTGCCTGGATGGCAACAGATATAATACAGAATTAGACACTTGAATCTAATTAGTTTCTCCTTTTTAACTCAGCAGGCAATTTTGATCATGTCACCGCAGAGTAGTTTGGCTGATGGATGAGAAAATTAAATAAGTTCACTGCTGCAGGTATCAAAATAGAATCCCTGCAGCTCTCCAATCTGCTTCTTCAAGAGCGCCTCTCCGACGCAAACCAAACACAGCAACAGTTTCAGACTCCTCAAATGGCCATTTAATATTGCAGGAAAGCTTTTCAATTACTGAGAAGTGGGACAGCGCAAATAGTGAAACGGCAGCTATCTGAGCAGTTAACAACAATCAGCAATCTGTACGGTAGCTTGAAAGAAACACAAAAATCAGCTAAAACCCCGGGTTCTCTGTAATTTTCTGTATTCTTTGCATAACAGAGTGATCAAGGTGGTGAATTACCTGTGGTAGATTTTCTCTTCGATGGTCCCTGCTGTCAGCAGCCTATAGACGGTTACCTGCTGCTTCTGACCTATCCTCCACGCTCGTTCTCGAGCCTAAAAGCAACACATCACATTGGACCGAATGAAGTGGACCGTCAGTATGGAAGAAGGAAACGCTCAGTATAGAGCAGTCACTAAAACAAACATGGAGGTATGGAAATCTGGCATTTAAATAAGGTTATAAATAAGTTAAAAAGAGAGAGCAAAGGCTAAATGTTTAAACTGATGTCAGCATTAGAAATATCATCTGTACCCATCTGTCAATCAATGCTGATCCATCCGGAAAAGACCGTCATATTTAATCATTTAAAGTGGGAACATTTACCTGGCAAAGGTTTCCCTATCGCTTGAAATGTTTCACATTTTCACATAATCACACAACAAAATAAAGAGGAGCATAATTGTGAAGAGGAAGAAAGAGGATGGGTTGTTTAAAGGAGCAATGCCCAAGTTCAAGAGTTTTTGCACACGTCTGCCCCCTCTGGCGACAAGTTGAAATGACACCCGTGTTGTGCACGTTGTGCAGAAAAGCGCCTGCTGCTGCGACTAAACGGGTCTTTTGTTTAGAGGCGTAATGTCTTCTGAGGTAAGAAAGCTATAAACACTGAAGTTAGCCCGTGTTCTCTCGCTATTGCCTCGATTACGGCGGAGACTCAAAAAAGTAGCCAGGTGAACAAGAGGATTCGGTGTGAATCACATCATAAACTGATTATTCCAGCCTATAGAGGCAACTGCGGTTAATAGAGGAAAACACATTTTACACGTCTAACAACTGTAAGGACATGTATGGGAAAGAAAATGAATAACCATGCTCCATTAAACCAGCTCCTTACGAAAAACTTTTGATGCATTTAAATTCAGCCCCTCTGACTTAATACTTGTTTAATTAGATTTAGGCCTGGACTTTGACTGGACCATGAATAGGCTTTGTCATAAAATGATTTATACAATTTAATCGCAGCTCCGGTTGTATGTTTGGAGCAGCTGTTCCGCTGAAAGGTGAACCTCTGTCCCATTCTCAACTCATCTGCAGCTTATTTTCCCACGGTTGCCCCATATTTAGTTCCCTTGATCCTCCTATCAACAATGACCAAGGTCCGTGCTCCTGCTAAAGGGCATCACCATGTCTCACGGCAGGGATGGTGTGTTCAGGGTGATGTGCCTGAACGGACACACATTACGTTTTTAATTAAGGCCAAAAAAAGTTACGCTTTGGTGTCGTCTACCTTGGGCCTCTTGGCTGCTTTACTGATTAGTTCTCTCTTTGCCAGGCCTGTAAGTTTAGGTGGGAGGCCATATCTTGGTGTGTTTGCCGTTATGTCATGATCTCTCCATTTGTGGAAGAAGGATTCAACGGCGTTCTGTCAGATGTTTAAAATGTTACATTGTATTACAACGCTTTTATAATCCAACCCTGCTTTAAACTGCTCCAAAACTTGACCCCTGACCAGCTGGCTGTGCTCCTTGGTCCTCTTCACAAACCTCTGAGGTCTTCACAGAACAGCTGGGTTTATACTGAGGTTAATTTACACACAGGCAGACTCAAAGGACTAATTATTAGCCTTCTGAAGGCAGGTTGTTGCACTGGATGTCATCTAGAGGGTCCAGATTAAAGAGAGCTGAATCCTGGCACTGAACACGATTATTTTCTACATGAAAATATTTCCATATATTCCCAGTAAAATAAATAGCAGTTTCTGGCTGTAATTTGACAAAATGTGAACAAGTTTAAGAGCCATGACAACTTTTGCAAACTGTCGAGGGCAGTATTTCATCTGCTAAGCATTTTATTAGAACTGTATAATGCGAGTGTCCAACCTGTGTGTCGGTACTTGGGTTCCAGTCTGGGTCATAAATGATAACTCTGTTGGCTCCAGTCAGGTTGACTCCCAGACCACCAACTTTAGTGGTCAGCAGGAAGATAAAAATGGATTTATCCTGCAACAAAGAGAGGCCGGGGGAAAATCTCAGCATTACTAAGCAGCATTTCAACAGTTTTTACACATATTCTGACAATCGTGTAAGGCAAATATTACATTTCATCTCATTTAAACATCTTTTTCTCCCTCAAATCAAACTCTTGGCGCTAATAATAAAATGGTAGTGCGTCCGCTTTAAAACACTAGACAATAACTAAAACACATTACAGTTCTGAAGTGCCTCTAAAGGAAAACACGCGCTGCCAAGTGATATTTCCACTAATCACACCCAGATTAAAGAGAAAACTTCCACTTTGAACAACAGACTGCCGTCAATTAGTGTCTCCGCCTCGGGCTGAACCGTGGTCCACTGCAGCGCTGTGTCCCCGAGGGCAGGATTTTCATGGGAAACACTCAGAGCCATTAGGGAAGGCTAATCCTTACCTCGTTGTAGCGAGCAATGAGCGGCTGTCGGGAAGCGATGGCGGTCGTGCCGTCCATTTTCAGGTACGAGTAGTTCTTCTCCCTTACGAACACCTCCAAGATGTCCAGCATCTGCAAATGAGGGAGACGATGAAGACAACAGGGAGGCATGGAGGGAAAAGACGACGGGGAGGGAGGGAGGGAGAGCGGGGGTACGGCACTAGGGGCTGAGGTCTGGATTAGCACTAAAAGGATTAGAGCAGATTAATATTACATGGACAGAGATGCCGACAGGGAGGGTCTCAGGTTCCCTCTGAGGTATAATCTCATTGGTATTGACTGCAACAGCTGGGGCCTCTGTCACATGTACACACTTCCTCCGTCTCTGACATAATTACACCAGAAGGAAACATGACATCACAATCTAACATGCAGGGTTTTTTTTTCCATGATAAAAATAAACTCCTTATTCTGAAGGGCTTTGACACGTTTTGAGTGTCAACGCTTCATACTTGTCCAGACGAGAGAACTTTTAATACAAATACAAAACGTTACAATTAATCTGTGAAGAAACCTTTGAATGTGGTCCCGACTGATGGACGGATGCAACTTCTAGACAATAGAACAAGGAAATAAAATCTCTCTCTCTCTCATATACACACATATATATATATATATATATATATATATATATATATATATATATATATATATAGATAGATAGATAGATAGATAGATAGATAGATAGATAGATAGATAGATAGATAGATAGATAGATAGATAGATAGATAGATAGATAGATAGATAGATAGATAGATAGATAGATAGATAGATAGATAGATAGATAGATAGATAGATAGATAGATAGATAGATAGATAGATAGATAGATAGATAGATATATATATATATATATATATATATATATATATATATATATATATATATATATACACCCCTGGGTCTTTCTGCATGGAGTTTGCATGTTCTCCCTGTGCATGCGTGGGTTCTCTCCGGGTACTCCGGCTTCCTCCCACAGTCCAAAAACATGACTGTTAGGTTAATTGGCTTCTCCAAATTGTCCTTAGGTGTGAGTGTGTGTGAGAATGGTTGTTTGTCCTGTTTGTCTCTGTGTTGCCCTGCGACAGACTGGCGACCTGTCCAGGGTGTACCCCGCCTCTCGCCCAGTGAACGCTGGAGATAGGCACCAGCAACCCCCGCGACCCCATGAGGGATAAAGCGGTTTGGAAAATGGATGGATGGATGGATATATATATATATATATATATATATATATATATATATATATATATATATATATATATACATACATAGATCTAGATATATCTATATACTCATTCTTCTTCCCCCCTTATCCAGGCTGGAAAAACACCTACAATAATTTTTTTGTAACTTATCCAGGCTACATATTTATTAAAAAACCGAAACAGAAGGAGAAATCTGTGCTACAGTTCCTTACCTGTCTGGACTGGGTGAAGAGCAGCACCCGGTGGCCCTGTTTGTACCAGAGGCGCAGCAGCGACTCAACCACCATCAGCTTGCCCGAGCGTTTCCAAAAGCCAAATTGTTCCTCCTCGGTCAGCTGCTCCTCGGGGATTCCCTTCAGCAGCCGGGGCCCGCCGGAGAAAAGGTCCGGGTGGTTGCAGATCTTACGCAGCGCAATCAAGCCCGAGAACACCTGAAGAGCAGAGAAATGGTTCACTTTTAAAGGCGCTGTGCAGAGCTGCACTTTTAAACAAATGAGCACATTTACTTTAGTCAACAGGAATGAATAACATAATTTATTTACGGACAATAAGGGCTGTTTGATGATGAGGGCCCAGCGGTCACTGCATTAGTAATGGTGGTTAATGGACTGAGAGTGACCACTGAATACATCTATAGGAGCGCGTGTGTAAACAATCTGGTCACCAATGGCTCTTCAAGCACATCCATTTGGTCAGTGGTGATAAATGGGAGCATTTCTCTCATGAGTCTGGCTAATGTGAGAAAAAAAAAAAGTTCCCAGCCTTCTTAGTGAGATCCTGAAAAATACTAGTTAAGTTATAGCTGTGAGATTCACGCAGATTTTTCTTTTATTTCCTCAATGCTGTTAATCTTCATTGGTTTCAGAGTAAACACTTCTGAACCACAAATATGAAGTGAGAGTCATCAGAGGAGTGGGTAAAATGGAAAATACGGCAAGTGGAGGTGTTCCTGTCACTGAGCTATATTATACACTAGAGTGCTAATCGCCCGCTGTTAGAACGAGTCGCTTTGAAGCCACCAGCCGCCATATCGGTACTCCCTATTTTCCTCCATTAACTAGAGAATATGTGCGCTACAGCATCTAATAACGAGGATTTTCTCATGTTCAGGGGGGGCTTAAAACTTTTAAAATGTCAAATGCCATATACTTTTATGTTATGTTCTAAAACTATCAAGTACTGAGAAAGTCATGTGCTGAAATATTTAGCATTTTATTCATTTATATATATATATATATATATATATATATATATATATATAACATTTATAAATATATAAATAACAATATACAAAAACATATATTTGCATAGATGTATACATATATATACATATATACATATACACAGACTTAATATGAATAACATGTAAAATATTTCAGCACCTAATTTCCTAGTAGTTGATAGTGTTAGTACATCCACTGACTGTAAAATTACCTATGAAACGTTTTCACACAGCCAGAAAACTGCTTGTTGTTGCAACCAAATCCTATGGGATTCAGTGAGAGTAGGGAGGAGCAAGATGGCGGCCAGTGACTTCAGTTTTACGGCAAAATCAGCACTCCAGTGTATTATATAGCTCAGTGGTTCCTGTTCATAACCTTTAACCAGCTTATCTCTGGAATGTGTGCAATAGGAGAAAGACTTCAAGGAGCATTTCATTAATATAATTATTAAGCTTGCTGACTGATAGCAGCAACAAATTTGATGCATATTTTTTGTGGTGTCAAAAGAAAAAAAAATCTCACACTTGAGGTCCTGAGGACAGAAAGATGCTAGTTTTCTAAAATCCCTCCATTTCTGGTCCAAAAACACAACCACCAGCATTATGTGACCTGTAGTTTTTTTTACGCTTGTTTAATATCAGCGGTAAGGGACACGTTATTTGTTCTAATTTGCATACAATAATCTTGTAATTCCATGATTTCCAGATACATTCAAAATGACTACTTTAGTAAAAGAAAGCGCAGCAAATTCTTTTCTCTTTTATGCGTTAAAGTCATCAGGGGTCTGTGGAGATCGGTCAAAACTCGAATCAAGAGCTCAGACTCAGAGAAAAGGGAAATTGGTACGTGACCAAAGAAAAAGCCTGACCGCTGCTTCTCTATGCATTAGAAAAATATATTATTTCCCTTCTACATGACTTGATTTTTGTATAGTTTTGACATGTGCAGAAAGCTCAAATTAACAACTATCTGCATAATTAAGCATTTTATTTTGTAAAAAGCACGTCAAATTTTGGTGTCCAAATAGTAACCGTTAGGTTGAGTATTTGTATAGAATTAGTGCCTGATTATCGTCTAAAGTTGAACAAAATTACACAGCCCTGCAGAACCTCTGCAAAAGCAGAACCTCTGGATTACCACTTCTCTGCCTCAAGTGGCATAAAAGTCTCTTTTCCGCCTCTTTACATTTTTAAACTGTTGTCAAGATTATGCCCTTTACATAACTGCACTCATCCTATTCATCCTATTATCTGATTTTTATCTCAGCTTTATACAGCAAAATGAATACCAAACAGTACCAATACCTATTCAGCTAAATTGAAAAGCCAATTTGGACTCCTAAATCCTGAGTTAAACATTTTTGTTCCACATGATTAAAAATTGAGGGAGAAAGTGACATATTTTACAATAATTGAATATCTTTTTTTTAACTTTTGTGTTTCAAAAAGGGAGGAAAGGGAGTTCAGAAAGCCAGAATTCTGCTACATTACGTGAATTTTTGAAGTGAAACTCACCTGCATGTCGCCGTTTAATATTTGGTAGACTTCTTTGGAATCCAAGAAGCTTTGATAAACCTGCCGCTGCTCCTCTGTTAGTCTGCAGAACAGCACCTACACACAAAGACGCACGAAGGACAGAGGAACGGGCAGTGAACATCCACTTTAAACCCCCCTGATGAAATGATGTGAGAGAGAGGAGAAATTAGTGAGAAGCAAGGTGATTTAAACAAAAAAAAAAAAAAAAGAAAAAAAAAAGAAAACACCTTCCTGTGGGACTGATTTAATGAGCTGAAGCGGACTGAGTAGTCAACCAGCATCAGCCACGAGGACAGACCAGAGACCAGCCAGCTTTAATGAATACAAACTCCTTTTACTTTACAGGGACTTTATTAGCTGCGCTTCGCCTGACAGGAGCCAAGCACGGTCATCAGGCGCTCTGCAAATGAATCCCAAAGACTTGCAACCTGACAGAAAAAAAAACAACAACAAAAAACGACAACACACCTGCACAGCTGAGAGGATTTACGTCTGAGGATTACCTGCTCGTTCTTATCAGGTAAGGAGAGGTTGGCCTTGACGTCATCCTTCATTCTTCTGAGCAGGTACGGGTTTATGGTGTCCCTCAGCACGCACGCGCACTTGAACGCCGTCTGGACCTAGAAAAATGACAACAGGTAAATCCACTGAAAAAAAAAAAAAAACGCAAACTTCGGCGCGTACACAGTCTCAGAGCTCATGGTGTCTGTGGTTTGATTGAACCTCCCTCGGGTTGCCGTCCCTCTCAGGACAGACATTAAACATTGATTAGAGCACTTTAACTCACAGGGGACTCAGTCTCTCCTCTTTGATCCTTACGACTGATCAAACTGGGGGGGGGGGGGGGGGGTGTAAGAAACTCTTGGTTTCATCCCCAGGAAGCCCTGCTGTAAGCGCTCTGCTACACTTTATCTAAAGCTAGCGCTAAAAGCCAGTTAGCCTTTTAGACATTAACTCACCGGGGGTCCACACGGGGGATCAAAGACACCGCTGGCGATGCTGGAGGGGAAAACAAAGAGCAGGGATCCTTGAGCTAAATGGAGGCCGGAGTGGGAACGAATCAGAGGAGGGGCAGCAGAGGATCCTGCGGTCTCAGCACAAGCTGCTGACTGGATTCACACGGGGGGCTGCGAAGCACACGCTTGAATAATGGATCCAATTTCCACGCGCTCGTCGGGGTCCCCGCCCCAAACACATATGTGTTTTTTCACGCACGTCGGGCCGCAACACGCGTGCTTGTTCACGCGTCATGCGAGCGGGCTGCTCTGGCGCTTTGTGACTTTCAAGAACAGGATAAAGCAGCAGAGCTTTGGCCTCCCTGGCCATTTAATAACATTAATAATTAGTAAAGGTTTTTATTATCGACAGCGGAAGGAGCATCAATAGCCATCTTAAATAATTAAATCTATTCAGTCAGTGGGTTATTAACGATTAGACGCTAATGACAAAGAGCTACAGTTCAGCTCGCTGGCTCTTAACTTTATCCTCGTCCACCCTCACACATTAGGGAAGATCTGAAGTTCCTTTGCACGGACCTACATTATCCAAGCTTAATGGCTCCGCTGCTCCACTTTGCTTCCTTCTGACCTCCTCCGGTCTAAGCATCCAGAAGTGTGCAGAAATGCATTTGTGCGCGTTTGTCAGTAACGGTTTAGGGTCCATACCTGGACGGGCGACGCGTTGCTGTATCCTCCCATGGTTATCGGCACAGAGAACTGCTCCATGAAGACGGGGAGGGTCCCCAGTTTGCCAGGGAAGACGAAGTCAAACAGAGACCACAGCTCCTTCAGGTTGTTCTGCATAGGCGAGCCAGACAGGATGAACCTGTGGGGAGTTCGAAACTAGAGGGGAGGAGAGCCAGGAGATGAGTCCGCTTGGCAATTAATGACAGAAAACTTCCTAATGCAAGTTATTGCCTCACATCTGTGATCTTTTAATGCTTCATGCTTTCAGTAAAAAAAAAAAAAAAATGGCCCCCTTGTGAAAAGAGCAACGATCAATGGGCCATTATGGAGCGTGGGGGGGAAAAAAATACGTTTAAAGTGCCTTTATTTTATGTGACAATTTGGGTAAAGTCAACACTGACAAATGTTCTCCCTCTTTTTTCTTTTTTACTTTTCACTTGATTTACTTTTACTTTAATCAAAGCAAATAAAGTACAACTAAATAAATTAAAATAAAAGTAGTTAGGAAGAAGAAAAAATAAATAAGGGGATAAAAAGAAGGAAAAGGGGATTATTTTTTATTTTATACTTTATTTCTGAATGTGATGACTTGTGAGTTTACTGGAGGGGTTTCCGCTCAGTCAGCTTGTTAAGATAACAGAACCGCAGCGTCACCGCAGACAGGGGATCCTAATGGAGACCGAGCTTGGTCACAGTTTGCTGCCGCTGATATGTTTTCAAGAATCAAGCATCTTTATTGTCGTTATGTCACCTTAATGAAATTTTGGTGAGACATCGGTTCAGAATTCCCACAGATTCACACACGTCACACAGAACAAGACGTAACGTTCAAACGGTTGAATGCGCCGACAACGCCTCCTGAGAAGCTGAAAATGTGTAAATAACCCTTCGCATCTGGTAAGGTTTAATGTTTGAGTCAAAAAGGACGGCAGTCTCTTCACAGAACGGTGTAAGTTACTGTGCAAGCGCGTGAATGTATCAGACAAAACACTCCCTGAGAGGTTGAAAAATGTGCAAATAATGTTCAATTAATTGATGCTGAAGTCAGAGAGACGGGTAGCAGTCAGTTCACAGGATGATGTAAAAGAAACTGTGCGATTGCATGGATGTGTTGGACTCCTGCACTGCAAAAATAGACCTAAAAATAAGATTTTTTTTCTTGAAATTAAAGTATTTTTCCTTGATTTGAGCAGATAAATAGGACTATTATTTGCCAATGGAATAAGATTTTTGCACTTAAAATAGGAACCATTCATCTCCATCACCTTATTTCAAGTGCAGGATTTTTTAATTATCTTATTTTAGGAGTAAAAATACTCATTCCATTGGCAAATAATCTTATTTACCTGCTCAAATCAAGGGCAAATACATTAATTTCAAGAAAATTTTACTTATTTTTAGTTCTGTTTTTGCAGTGTGGAGAAGTCATCGGCAAAAATTTGAATATTGAAGTTAAAGGTCTGTACAATTTGCAAGGATGTCCAAACAAACACTCCCTGAGAGGCTAAGGTTTTGATTATATTTGTAAGATAAAGGCTTTTGAAACCTGTTTTCACCTAATCTAGGTTGCCTTTATTTATTCTTATGGCCACTTGCTCTTTCCTATTTATTTTATTTTTTTTTACTGAAAGCAAGAAGCTCCGTGCATCACCTGTACAAGATGTAGACACCAAACAGGTGATGAGGCTTTACTTCCAGGAGCGACTGATACCTGTTTGCAGGCGACGGTGACCCCAGCATTGGGATTCCTGATCTTGTGGCCCTCATCGAGTATAACATAGTGCCAGTCGTAGCGCTGCAAGGCGTCCTGCAAGTTCCTCACCGCTGAATATGAGGTGATCAGGATGCCGTGACAGGCTGCTATTTCTGGAATCAGCTTTTCCTGCAAACATAGAAATACAAATGATTGTTTTTTGTTTTTTTTCCTGCACAAAATAATAGAAATATATCCTTTAAGTCATATCTATACCAACCAAGACTCTTCATACAGAGCTCTAGTGCCTCCCAGAGGACGGTAAACTTTCTAAGCAGTGTTACGCACACAAGCACACGTAGACGGACGGAAGCGTTACCTTGTTGCTGGTGAAAGAGCCCGTCTCGTGCAGGACCGCCACTCTGAAAGGAGGCCACCAGGTGTGGAACTCCTTCACCCACTGGTGCATGACCGTGGCTGGGCACACGATCACCGTTGGACCTAAACCCACGTATCTGGAACCAAACACAGAGGAGAGACGCGTTCAGCAGCAGAACGTGCGCTTGGCTTGCATGCGGCTGCGCGCTTCTTAAAGGAACCAGCGCGCAAAGTTTTCCTCCAAAACTTTCGTCGGGCGCAAGAATCCAAACATCGGGAGGGCTTCCTCAGCTCCTCTGTGAAGATTTACAATACGGCCGTCCAACACACACACACACAAACATGCACTAATGGACTGGTATGAGCCTCTGCCTGCTGGAAGCTATTGATACCGGGCCATAATTGAGTTTGCAAACAATCAATTTGTGGGCGTCTATAGCAGACACAGTATCGACCATCTGGGAAACTCTGCCTCCTGAAATGCGCAAAGTGTCGCCGGTGCAGTAAAACCCAATTCTCTCCGACACTGCCCCGGTGCTTTCTGTGACCGGGCGAGCCCTTCCCGGCGGCCCCGGGGCCCCGCCCACATTTCCTGAGTCCGCCATTCGCTGCAGGAGGCCAACGGACGCACTAACGGTCCCGCTCGAACGCACGCAAACGCACAGTAAGTGTTTTCTCCTCTGTCTGCAGTAAGAGAGCGAGGAGTCGGATAATTGAAACACGTTTAATAATTTAGACGAACACTCTCAAGCAGAGATCCTCCTGATCAAATATTCATACCATACAGACACACAGTCTCTGGGCACAGTTTATTTGCGTGAGTGAGTGCGCGCGCGTGTGCATGTGTGTGTACCTGTAGTTGGACCCTCTAGTCCTCAGTTTGCTGTAGCTTAGTCCTGCCAGAAAGCTGATGACCTGGATGGTTTTGCCCAGTCCCATCTCGTCTCCCAGGATGCCTCCCGCCTGCTGACAGTGGAGCTCCCACATCCACCGCACGCCGGTCTGCTGGTACCTGGAGGTGTTATGGAGGTGTTACAGGAACCAGAGATGTTCAGGTTAACAGATGTAAAAGGGCTGGCCGACCAAATATACAAGTAGTCGATATAGAAAGAATGTAATATGTAATAACTAATTAATAAAACTCATTAATTGATTTGTTTATCTCTGGGTGATCCAGATATTTCTGGTTATCGTCTCAAGAAGAGCAATCAAAGCAGGGAGGAGTGCTCCGGTACAAAGTACGTCAATAAAATCAGATCATTGATAGTTTTTGGACAGCTGTCTTCTGCACTTGCCTAAAACGTTTTGTCACATATTACCAAACGCTCTGCTCGCCTGCCGTTCCGACACACTGAACCTACTTGTAGAGTTTTTTCCAGAGGAAACCGGGAACTTTGAAGCCTTCATCAAACTCTGCGTCGCTGTCGTCCGTAAGCTCCTCCCCCCTTTCTCGCTTCTCCTCTCGCTCTCGAAGTCGCTGGCGCTTCCATCTCCTAAAAACCCCCAGACAAAACGACAACGACTTAAATATAACGATAACAAATTCAGATTTTGATCCATCATCAAGCAAAGTCTTGCAGGCGCGTTTACAGCCCTTGTAGCCTTAAAGCACACATTTTCAAGAATTGTATTTAGATGGCACGCCAAGCTTTCCGGATTTTTTTTTTTTTTTTACGTTTAAAGCCATACATCCTTTTCACAATGCAATCTGAAAAGTGTGGCATGCATTTATTGTCACCAACCTTTGAGTCAAAACTCTGCAGAAACACATTTTGCTGCAGTTCTAGCATTTGGGCTTTGCACACCCAGAGTCTTTGTCCAGTCTTTGATGAGTGGGAGCATCAATTTCCATCTTCTACACTGGATTTAGGTCTTTGGGTCACTCCAACACGTGAATGTGGTCTGATCTTAACCCTTCCACTGCAGCTCCGGCCGTGCGTTTAGGGTCACCGTGAATATCCGCCCCAGTCTGACTACAGCTCACCTGTCCCTGCTGAAGGAGAGCATGTCCAGAACACGACGATCGCCACCGTGTCTCCGCATGGGGATGGTGCGTTCAGGGTGACGTGTAATGTTGGGTTTTTGCACCTAGTCCAAAAAGTTACATTTTGATCCCATCAAACCAGAGTTCTCCGTGTCTATACGTCCCTTACATGGCTTGTGGAGAAATGCAAACAAAAAAAGTTTTCCTCTCCCTTTCCACTTTATCTTCACACAATCTGAAGACCGGATCATTTAAGCACCGCCGTCACCGATGAGCGGGTGCTTTTATGCGTCTTTGGGCTGTGAGCGTTTACTCTTAGCACAGGGGAGGTTTTCCAAACAGAATAAGTTATTGTAAAGTGGAGAGTTTGAACAGTGCAGGGGAGAGGGCAGTTAAAGGCACAGTCGTCGTGCCGCAAATGAAGATTGATACACACAATTAGCGGTGTGAGTTCCCTTAGAAAGGTGTGAGGTGTGGAGGATAGGAATCCATCTTCATTTGGGCCCGGTCCTGTCACCCTGTTACAAAACCGGTCCTTTAGCCGGGCCTGGGAGACCACGCTCTCTAATTAAGTCAAGACTAAGCATTGGTTCAGTTAATTACACTTTTCTGCCCCCCGCTCCACCCGCCCCCTGCCCCCCCCCCCTCCCAACTAGAAATCCAGCCCACTCTAATAATATCATTCCTCACACAAGCCAGCCGCACCACCGTGACATGTCTACGCGTTCGTATTGACATTTAGTCGCTGGGAGTCTGGGAAAAAAAAAAATACGTGTGCCAACACAATTTATTTGGCAGCTTTAAATATGAAATCTCATTAGGGCTGCTCTTCCATTTATTTGAGCATTGGGGTGAATGAGAGCATAAAACCATGTGCAGTAGGATAATTAGGCCAGTGCAAGAGCAGAGAGAAAAGAAGAACCGAGAGTGAATTTGCTTAGTCAAGAAACAGCTGCCAATCTCATCTGGGATTAACTCTCTCTCTCTCTCTCTCTGCACTACAGAGCCAGCCAAACCCACTGCTTTTCACCTTTAAATAAAGTCAAGAACAATAGCCCATTTGCACAATTGCCATGCAAATATGATGCAAATTTAAGTCTATCTTTTCTTTTTCTTTTTTTTTTGGTTTGAGAATTTACAGATGTAACTTTATGCAGAAGAGTGGCTGATAAAAACTTTTTTTTTCCCACCTTTGCACACACGGGTAATTTGATCTTTTGACTATTCTCACCTCATCCTCTGCCTGTAGCAGTCCACATCCCCGTCGTCTTTAGATTTCTTGGATTTACCTCCGTTATCGCTGTCCTCATCTGAACTCTCGGGGGAGTATTCGTCCTCACTGTCGTTTTTCTTAATTCCCTTCCTTCCTGTCCTCACCGTTTTTTTCTTGTACGGTTTTAGTTCATACTCATCACGGTCATCATCGTCATCATCACCAAAGCCCTCTTCCATGGCGTCCCTCTCCTCCTGGTCCAAATCCAGTCCCTCATCACTGGGCAGGTACTCCGACCCCTCGCTGTCTGTTTGCTCTCCCTCTGCGTGTCGCTTCCTCCGCGGCTTCGGAGGCTTTGGTTCCGCCTTGGATCGGGTCTTAGGTTGGGTCCTCAAGGCGTTTATTTGCAGCTTTCGCATGCGCTTTTTCAGTTTTTTCTCTTTGGATGAGGAAACGGTTTTTCCTGTTTTACCCTTGGTCCCCTCATAAAGACTGAGTGCAGAATCTTTCTTCTTCTTCTTCTTCTTAAGAAGAGGAACCCTCCTGCGGTCGGTAGCCAGCTTGGCCTGGTCCGTCAGGTACTGGTCAAACGCCGAGTTCTCCGCCAGCATCAGTTTCCGCGGCTCCTTCTTTACCTCCTTCTGTGGGATTCGGGTGCCGAAAGGAGTCATGTGGCCTTTCCGGATGAGTTCCTCCCATTCGGTCTCCTGCGCTGGCATGAGCATGCTGCCCAGCGTGGATGGTCCAGGTGCTGATAAAACACACAAAAATGCATTTAGAATAAAAAAATATATATTTCAGTCCACGTACATCAAGCCTGACTGTCCCGGTTTTAACACGAAGAAGACAAACTGCCTTGGTGAAGCAGGCAGTTATTTATTTATTTATTCATATCTTCATCTGTTAATTGCTTGCCGTTTAGACTCACTAGTTGGATGATGATTGTAGTGGGTTACACAACCATTGTTCAGTTTTCATGTTAGATAAGATGCTCCCTGCATTTTCTCTATTTAGTTACATCTGAGGTAGTTCTGACAACGGAAACACACACTTTGTGTAGCAAAAGGCGGAAATGTGTCTAATTTGAGTCCACGGCTGCATCCATAACTGCTAATTAAGATGTATCAATTTGGGTTTTTAACAGTATGTCTGAGATAGGATTGGGCCTTTATCATTATTATCATAAAAAAAGAGGTTTTGTCTTCACAACAATAAATTCCAGCTAGTGGTGTTCGAAAACTCCCAAAACTGCCAGCATTGTCAGGATTGTTATTTTTGCTATTTCCTCTACTGTTGGTTTATTGAGAGCATCAATTAATAATAATAATAATAATAATAATAATAATCTTTATAGTCATTACTACATACATTCCAATGAAATTCCTTCTCTGCATTAGGGGTTAGGGGTCCTGCTCAGGGACCCAGAATGGCAGTCTGTCGGAGTTGAACCCAGAACCTCCGGGACACAAGCGCTATGCTCCAACCACTAGGCCACCATTCCCCAAAAAATATCAATAAACTCAAAAATATCATTAAATGGCAGTTACTGTGTACAGTATGGTAATATAAATCACACTTTTATATGTAAGTAGAGTCCCAATGACTCCTTTATTGCAATTGTGTTGCAATATTAGCAACAAATCTCTGGGTGTCACAGTTAAAATGTTACATTTTTAAATGTTTTTTTAAGGACAGTGTGAGTGCTTATTGGGCTATAATTGACATGCAGTCACAGTCAGGCCTGGAAAAGACTGCAAGAAGCTGTAAATAGTCATTTATCATCACTTTTATTGTTATCACACTACCACAATATAGCGTAATAAAATTTAAAGTCCATATCGCCCACCCATAGTCTGAAACCTTATAAAGAATCTAGCAGTGTGTAAACGTAGTGCATAGAATCACCTGTGTAAATAACCAACAGGGTTTATTTCCTTCATCAGAACCGGTGGTCCAAACGGACGTTTAATTAGAAAAAAAACTCCTTTTTGGGTTTTTCCCATTTATAAACTGAAACAAAAATAAAAACAAATTGTAAGCACTGCAGCTAGAAAGGCAAGCTCAAGACAGATGCCCCGACTATACAGGAGAAGGATCAAATCGTTTACAACATTTTAGACGTTGAACAAATTGACATTCTATCGAGATGAATCTGACGGGAACCGTATCCTGGGATCAGGCGGCCTTGTTTTGTGCTTTGAGTGCACCGACCGTCAGCTATGAGTCATTTTCTTTTTGCTTTCTAAGCATAAAAACATCTGAGCTGAATCGCGCTCATTTATTTTCATTGTATGTGTTTCAAAATAAATAAAACTACATAAAAACATATCGTCAGTAAGTACGCGGGAAAGCACTGGAATGTTACCTTCTTCTCCATCGTCTTCAGCCAGCAGCTCAGCCTCCACCCTCTGAATGTCTTCTCCTCCCAGGATGGCCTGAAGCCGCTTCTGTTTCGCTCTGACTTTCTTCAGCTGTTTCTCCTGAAACACATTTCCCCGTGCGGTTAGCGTCCACAGCTGCTGTTGCGTTATTGATCGGCTATTTTCGGTGCGATATTGTGCATTTGACCTTGTTCTCTTTCTGCCGTTTCACAGACTCAATCTTCCTGCTGATATCCTTGCTGGAGGCGGCATAGGGGGACAGCTGCTCGATGATCTTGTTGATCTGTTTCAAAGATGTCGTGACGGACCTGTGAGACAACACAACCGAGGCGGAACGAGCGTTAACCGGCACACCTTTGACTTTGTTGCTTTACGATAAAACGCGGCAGACGGATACCTCATGTTTCTGCGCATTTTTATTCCAGAATTGTTCAGCCTAGAACTTAACAGGCCAGGGACTAAAGCCTAGTAATCCAATCATTATTTCACACTCGTTGTAGGAGCCAGACATTGTTCTGTTTTTGTCTGGTGCTCCTGTGATAGTATTCTCCTTTCTGTGGGTGTATTTGCACCAGTGTTGTAGGACTCGAGTCCGAGACTCGAACTCGAGTCCGAGTCATTAGCTAAATTCAGAGACTCGTGACTTGACTTGGACTTGAGCACTGATGACTCGAACTTGGACTCGGACTCCTACATTCAGATCATTCTGACTCGGAAATTGAGAAAAAGACTCGACTTTTTTTTTTTATATCATTAGGCTATAATTTTAATATGTCATTAGAATATTATTTGGTGTATGATTTTAATATCTAAATTATTAGTGCAATGTGGTGGAGTGTGGATTTCTTTTTTTAGTTTAAAAACATGTAGGCTATGCTTACTTTAGTGCGGAACTTGGACTCGACTTGATCAAGAAGGACTCGACTTGGACCAATAATGACTCGGACTCGGCTCAGATTTTTTTTAATGACTTGGACTTGACTCGGACTTGAACACTGGAGACTCGAACCTGGACTCGGACTCGAGGCATAGTGACTTTACTACAACACTGATTTGCACACACACGTGACTTTAAGATCGTGGAATGGAGCAATAAAAGGACATCATCGTGTGTAGTGGTTCAGCGTGACGCGTCTTCAGTAGCCTACACCCCTTGTCTTGTTGATACTCTTGTTTGTCTTTTCCACACATGTCCAGCCCTGGAAGAACTTGAGTCAAACTTTACCCTTTTCCAGCCTACACGCATATCCGCTGAGTAGAAATTTCAGTTCGATTTTTGTGAATGATTTTCCTTTATCTGACCTCAATTCCTGATGCATTGGTCACTACACACATATACAACAGTTGCTGTAAAAAGAACTGGAAGAGAGCCAGTAGCAAACATCACCTGGCATCATCTAGCACAGACTGGTACTCCTTCTCGGCCTCGGCTTTAGCAGCAGCCTGACTCGCTTCGTGGATCGCCTCGTCCACTTGCTGCAGGACGCCTTGCTCGAGGACGTCCTGATCGTACACGGCCACGCCGAGGCCTTGGAGCTCGTCTGCACCGGAACTGGCGGATGCCACCTGGATCCGCAGCCGGTCGATCTGCAGCAGGGCTCCCGACCGCTTGCCGGCTGAATGTGCCACACACATCAGTGGGTTAGTTAAACGGCTTTTTAGATTTTGTTGTTTTTTTGTCTGTCGCTCCTGAATGGGTTTGAAGCTCGGCTTACCACTGTTGCCCTCCCCGGGTCCAGAGTTGGCAGGGTAGGCTGCGGCTGCCTCAGAACCATGACCGTTCTCTGGGAAGGAGCAGACAGCAGGTCCCCTGGCAGGTCCATCCTCTTCCGAACCTCCGGGCGTGAGAGCAGCACTGACCGGGCTGGAGACGGAGGAGGACGCCTGGTGCTCTGCAGCTTCTACAGGCATTATGATGAAGCTGCAAACAGAGTCAGTGGGATGTCAAAATGCGATCCCTAATTTAAAACAACAAGCTTCCTCAACGCATCTACAAAATAAGGAAATAAAACGGGAGGAAATTAATGTTGAATTATAACATTGTCCTAAATAAGTAGTACCAAACTAGCAGGACTGAACGCTAGCTTTCCATACCATAACAGAAGCTGAATTTTGAGACATTATTTAGGAATCAATAACAAACAAAAGACTTGTATACGTCTATATCGCCCTTACTAATTACATTAAATAGCAAAAACACACACGATGTGACGGTGTGCCTATAAAAGAGAGCAAAGCCACAGATGCTTTCACAGACACCTATTGTTTATGTGGCTATGCTAACCGGCTAAGCTAACAGAGAACCGAACACATCATCAGCTGTTCGGCTAAGATCGCCGCCTGCTCTTCGGCGTTGGCTATAGTGCTAAAAATCACACAGACAGCATCAGAGGGGTCCAGACGAACGATGATAACATTAAATCCAATAACCAAGGAGCGATGACAAATTCACTCACAAGACAAGTAGTTACACAACATCACCAGCTCGGATTATGTGATGTTGCTTCGCCGGCTTCCTCGTAGCCGTACAGACAGACTTTCCCTTTAGCGTCAACCGTATGTGAACGCGGCCGCCATATTGTGAGTGGCACTTATTGCAGCATGCAGTCTATTCCAATGAAAACTGAAGCCAAAGCCCTCTACCCACACCATGTACTCCCTACCCAGTAACGTTGTTAAACCATTTTGCATCATAAGACCACTGTGTTAACTTAGATGAAAAAAGAAACTGTATACAATGCCAAATGCGGGGACCACCAAAACACTGGAAAAAAGCAACTATTCGTGTTTTGTCGCTAATTTTTTGTATGTCCATTCAAAAAGGAATGAACATTATTGTGCACAGTAAAAAAATATGAGGCTGAAATTTATATTTGATTCTTATTTAGGGTCAGTTTCAATACCTAATTAAAAGGCTATTTTGTAGATTTAAAAAAATCTGGACATGTTTTAATCACATGCGGTTCAAAAATAAATAAATAAAAATCTTGACAATTTTAGAATTTAGAGAGATTCTATAAAACGCAGTTTGAAACGTATTAAGCATTTAGGTTATTTATTTATTTATTTATTTATTTATTTTGTCCTAAGGATCACACCATCGTGTGTGAAATGTGTTGAAAGGTCAAAATTGATTAGAATTTAAAAAATATATATTTTACTGATTACAGATCTGTACAACTTAACCAATATAAGTAAGAGTTAATTTAAATTCAATTTAGTTGTGTAGAATATTCTTAGAGGTAAACTGTTTGGGTTCATTCATATTGGTTGATCTCCCTTTTTTATTATTTCATTTCCTTTTTTCTCAGTGAACATATACTGCCAATAAAATCAAATTTCTTCAAATACATTTAACGTAAAGGTCTCGGCTTCTCTTATCAAATTTCTGGGCATACTCGCACTGTTAGCAAGGTAAACCTGCCACCCACAATATGGCGAAAGCGCTTCATTCGCTTCAGTGACGTTGCTTGCTCCAATCATATAGACCTATATGGCGTATATGAAAAGTAGACAGCGCCCTCTGCTGGTTTACAGCTGTTATCTCACATGTCCTCTAGATGGCGCCACAACCCACTTAATTTACCTGGCCTGGCCAAACAAACTGGTTGTAAGACCAGCGGTCCTACTGAAATTTGAGTCGAAGTTAAATTAAACCGCGACTACATGCTTTATTTATCTTAAAGGTAGGCTAATTGTTTTACAGTTTTGCAGACAGTTTTATAAAAGCCACAAGGAAGTTGGCGGTAACTAACGAAATCTGTGATCATATGGAGACGGTTACAAATTCATCATGTTGTTTTTAATGTTCTCTTGTATGATTGTTTCAGCTATTATCTGCAGACCTCCCAGGGACTGCAGATGTGAATTAGACTCTGTGGGTAAATCTGGCACATTCACACTAGCTTTCACTGAATAATGCACACTGTTGGTTTTAAATGAAGCAAAGTGAGGTCGTCGGTTCACAACAAATGTGGACAAGATTCATCAAATCTTTTTAGCAGGTTTACCTCGAAAGGGCTTTTAAATATAACTGCATGTAAGGTTCTCGGTGCAACTATTGTAAATCTAGATGGAAGGGTCACTTTTTGTCGTGTTGTCAATTTTATCTGTGTTGTGTCCTGACGACTCAACAAAATTTGGAGAAATTGATAAACCTACGTTGTTCTGCCAGACCTTGTGAAATCGCACGCTCCAAACAAACAAAAACCTTCTATTTCTCTGAAAAAATCAGTTCTTTATCATGGTTGAATGCCTGCAGGTCGTGCATGATACAAATGTGGATTATGCCAAGTATTAGCATCTCAGAGGAAGTTTATTTCCAGTGCCTTGCAACAATAAATGAAAGACTTAATTAAAAAATATTTTCTCTGCCTTGCACTAGGGTGCCTTAGCAGAGTAAAGTAATCCTTCCAAACTGCATTATCTGTGTAAGCAAACAGAGCTATATTGGGGGTATATTGCTGTCACCCTTGGATTACAAAGTGAACGAAGATTTAAACACCAATCTATTTTGTACGCCTAACTGCTCGATGTGGGTCAGCCTTCAGTGGGATTTCTCCTGAGATGCTGGATTTAAAAAGTACTGAACCAAATAAAAAAAAGTGTGTCACAGTAAGATGTGGGAGTTTAATTAGCGCAAGACTCTGTAGTGCTAAAGAGATGAGGTATTCAAAAGATGTGTTAGAGATACATCGATTTAAATGAAGTACCAAGCTTGTGATAAATAGCCTTTTGTTCAGAATTAGCAAATTAATCTCTTCATACAATGTTGTTACTGTGTGGTTGAGTTGCAGGGAGGAACGAATGTAAACCTGTGGATATGAACCTCCATCTTTCACATCTCCAGCCAGTACTCGGAGGAGATAACATTCATGCATTTGTTGTGTTTTCATCACAAGGTTACACGTAGGTGATGGACCACACCAGGTTCACACGATTTATTGCATGACAAATCTGTTAGTCTGAACTTTATGCTTTCTTTTGTTAGCGACTCGCACCAGTTTGTGTGTAGGGGGGTTTGTAGATTTATAGGGTGTACGAGGGCAGGGTGCAAATCCCGGAGGGATGCAGTGGGGTTTCTGTTAACACTGCCCGCTTTGCATTGTGACAGTGGAATAACAAGCAAAGAAAGATTTAAAGAGAGACTGTTGTAGGTTTACATTTAGCAACCTTTGGCAGGTTTGCATTTCAGCTCTTTTCCTTCAGCTTATTGCTCCACCAACATGCTGGATGTTTATGTACATAGAGCCGTGTGTGAGTTGCCATGAATGCAATGGAGCACGTCTGTGCTCTTTGGTTGGTGGCAAATATAAAGAAGTGTTTCACATTTTTTTTTATCTCCTGCACACAGATTCCCATGGTAAGATAAGATTGTTTTAGACTGTACGGCCTTCAGCTGCCGTTTGGCACTACGTGGATGTCTTAATGATGAGATCACTTAGAAAATACACGTTTAAGATGGGAAAGAAGTCAAATGTTTTTTTCTACTGAAATAGTTTATCTGCAGGTGTTAGTGTTTTTCTTGGTTATCATGTTTTGTATATTCTTTTAAGAGTTTCAAACGTTTCAACTTGAGGAGGCAGAGTAAGTTTTGACAGCTCCTTTGACAAACTTAATCTTTTTTTATGACAATGTTGAAAGTTTCTAATTTAACTGGTTCACTTGCTGAGATGCTCTTGTTTTGGAGTTCATGCCATGGTGTTACAACGACCATTTCACAAGGTAATTTCTTACATTTTTATTGAAGGCCAAGCTGAGTCCCAAACACTTTGAATTTTAGATAAATTTCACAAATCTTTGAAAGGAGGGTCTGCTATGTCTCAGATCAAATTTACATTTAACAATTCATTCTTCAAGTTTGCAATGTTGTGTATCTATGGCTCCAAATGCTTTTATGTATAGGGAAGGAAGAGCTGAACAGTGTTAAAAAAATTAAGAGAACACACTTTGCACCATACAGTCTGTAGGGCTGGACAATATATAAAAAAAGTATATTGATAAAATAGAAATCATATTGATCCATATCGATAATTATAAACAAATTCAAAATAAATATTTTAAGTGCTGTCCTGGCCATACTATGCGGTTGCTTAGTGACCTATTTTTAGATAGAGAACACACAAACATTGAATTCAAACTCAACCATTTATTCAACCAACTTTTTACCAAAACTACAAGTTTTTAAAAAGAAAAAAAAGAACACGTGTGTTGCGCTGATGGATTTCAGTGAATCATACCCAAGCTTTGCCTTTAGATGCATGTAATAATGTAACCATGGTGCCACCTGGTGGGTGTTGGGCCAGAGAAGCATTGGTCCCTTTAAATTTGCTGGTCCTCCCTTTGACCAACGGTGCCCATCAGTCACAGTCAGCAATTCCAATGAGTATTAATCTAAGAAAGGAAAAGCTCATATTAAGTTAGTTGTGGAGTTTATTTTGTTAACTTTTGCTTTGCTCTCCATTGTGAACCACTTACTCTTAGCCCCACCCTCCCATATATCTGACAACAACATAAGAACACTTCTGAAAATCTGGTTTGTGAGGTCAGTGTTTCACAGCATTGGAAATTCTCCAGCTAGGTGCCCCAAGATTTTCTGGAGGTGTTAAAAAGTTCAACACTACTAAAAAAAAAGATGATGCCAGTGCGACTTAAATGTTTTAGTAATAACTTGATCATCTCACACTTTGCTGTGCACTCACTCTGGCGTGACAAATGCGTGAAGCTGCTCCAACGTCAGAGCAGCTCAACCTAATCTCGAATTAATTTAGCTAATTATTGTTTGATCACTTGGGGACACTCCGACTGTCCATACATTCAAAGGTGTTCAGGCTATGACTATAATACTACTAATAATAATTTGATAAAAACTAAAAAAAAAAAGATGGCATCAAGGCAAAAGTAACATATCCCATTCTTACACCCTTGAACCTGATAGGCTATCTACACTACACAAAACAGGGGTGCATTGAAAGCGACACAGGTACTTCATAGCCATGACAGTACTTGATGTTTCACAAGATGCACTTCATTTTTTACGTTTAGCCTCAGATGAAACACAGCTTTTTAGTTTTGGAGAATTTTTAGGTAAAATTTCACAAAACATCTTTTAACTGACTCAGTCATCCAGTGTTATTATTCCTGAATTACCCCATCAGCAGAGTTTCAGGACGTAGTACAACAATAGTGTTTCCCAGTTTTCTCACAGCTGTTCTAAAGCTCAAACCGGTAAATAGACATTGACGGATGGAGCAAGAGCGAGAGAGGAGAGGTTGAAAGCACTGCGTACCAGTTCATTTCAGTTCAGCTCAGTTTATTTGTACAGCGCCATTTGACAACAAACTTAATCTCAACCTACTTTGCAGGACAAACAAGTCCAATTCGTATTCAATTACATAAAAATGTAACCAAATCGTTCAAATTCATGGCAAACAAATACAATCATATAGACATGTTTAAGTTCACATGCTTTCATTATAATACACCAGAGTCAGATTCAGCTGCACATCTTATCCGTGTTGGGTGGGAATCCCTACAGTGCTCCGTGGTTGGGAGGGAGATTCACTTTGCCACAAATGAACATTTAAGGGGCATAAGTGGGGAGACACAACAGTCAGAAAATCAAGACTCGTAAAGCCTCATCATGTCTACATTAATGTACGCTCCATCCGCACTGTGCTTAGCACATGCACTGGCAGGTTTGCGGGGGCTAATACCTCCCATGTGTTCTCCTGTCTCAGTTAATACTTGTCTCATTGTGTGTCTGACAGTAATTACAGGGGTGGGCCGGGTTCTCATCCGGGTGCATCAGACCCCTGCCACGCTGCTGTCGACTCGGTAACAGGTGTGTGTTTATGTTTCCAAACAGCCACATTAAAACCTTTCACTACTGTTCTCCTGTAAAAATCGCAAAATTGGTTTAGGAGATGAACTGTTTAGAAGACTGAGCCCCAAGGCAAAGGAGGAAAATCTTCATCTCCCTGTAAAAAGGTTTAAAGCGATCGCTAAAATCGCGCACAGCTGCGAGCAAGATGGTTTTTCCCATGCTTTCCGTCTGTCTGTCGCAGGTCAGCCTGTGTCAATGGATTACTGTGAGTTCACGCAAAATTGTGTATTTAGCAGACCTCAGACACAGCTTGGACAAACCACACCAAGAGGAATCAGGTTGAGGCCGTGTGGTAATGTGACATGTCTCACAAAAACCACCAGAAACCCTTGTTAGGCCGCTGTCTTCTCCTTACATAAATGCTTTTCTCAGGCAATACCGTCTCCTGTTTGATGTGTTTTGGAGGAACTGAACTTGCAATAGTTGTGGGCCGCAAGAATGCGCCCAGAACTGTTTGGATGATGTGCAGTGGCAGCGGTGCCCCTGCTAGAGACTGGCCCTGAAACATGAGCTGATACAAGTTGAAGGAATACAGAGCAGAATTGGCTAGACTGGTGACTCCAAAGCTCAATTCAATTTGGCTTTCCATGGATGCTGTTTTGAAGTGTTTATTTCACAAACTTTAAAATGGAGCTCAGCGGTTGTCAAGCTGATGACGGATGCACCGACAGGTTCCTTGAGTACAAAAACAGCTTATCTGTCAAGTCCCGGAGAAGATACAGAGGTTGATAAATGGACGGAGTTCAATATGGACTTCCTCCAATAGGCAGACGTCCAGCTGATTAAGTTTTGGTAAATCTCCCAGTGCTTTAAACTGAGTTATGACTACCTAACGTTTAAACCCCCACAGAGAGAGAAAGAATCAGGCCTTGTCAGCAATTTCCTTTAATAAGTTCCAGTGAATGTTTAAATGTTTTTGCAACCTGGGTTGCAAACAGGCCTTAAGCACATCCTTAGTAATGTATGCCAGAACTTTCTTCTGTCATTAAAGCTACAGTTGGTCATCCTGTTCAGAAACATTTTGTTATACTGGGTAAAATCGTTCTTACATCCTGAAAGTAGTAAATACATGATGTACCCATTGACAGAAGGTTAAAAATGTGATCTCTGTGGGAGCTGCAGGCCTGTAAAACTCCATTCGGTGTGAATGGCAAGGATTTGTCAGAGTTTTGGTTCTGCCCAAACCGTCCTCTGTCCCTCAAGTTCTGGGGGTATCCCCTTATCTATTGGTTGTCCCAAATGCCAATCATCCTGACGCACTTGCGTAACCCCAGAGTGCTTTCACGTTCCTTCTTAGTTTCTGCTTGCTGGCTGAGCATCAACACTTCTAGTGCTTATTTAGGGTGACCATATTTTCATTTGGGAAAACCAGGACATCTTGGAGCGGGGGGGGGGGGGGGGGGGGGGGATCTCTGTTCCCATGCATAGAGATGTCTGTGGCATGCACTCACTTAACATAGGCCTACGTAATCCTACAATAACATGATATTTACAGTTGGTTTATTAAAAATGCTTTTCAGTACAAGTCAACAGCAATAACTCCAATAACAAATGATAATTTTATTCAAAATTTATTTATTAAAAAATGCTTAACAATTCCTGTAATGAATGAATAGCACAATAAAGGCCTCCCATTTGTCTCGACCCGGTCTGAAAGCGGGGAAACTCTTTTATAAATCGTCGGTAAACATACATTTGCGCTTCGGCATGTTGTTGGCGTACTGACAGCCACGCTATCTATCTTCTGATTAAGAACAGGACTGCCCGCACTGACGCGGCTCAGGGATTATGTCACACGCAGCGCTGTGCGCAGTGCCCTAGTGCCTGTCAATTTAATGGTCCAATGAAGGTAATTTAAAAAACATGACATTTCCTCACTTTCTAAAAAAAACCCGGGACGCCCGGGACAGGACGTGAAATACGGACATGTCCCGGGAAATACGGACGTTTGGTCACCCTAGCTTATTATGCTATTAGCTTAGCGGTTAGCTTAGGTGTTAGCCGTTCATTGTAGCTCCGCTGCTCTCACTGTAGACTTTGACCATGGCTGAGAGTCGCCATACAAGCATACAAGTTTATGAGAAGTGTAAGGTCTCAGTATAAAGAAACAAGACCAGAGTGGATTTGGGAGATTTTCTTTCCACGCTATCCCGCTGTAGAGCAGAACAGCAATGTAAGATGGTCTTATTCAAAAAAGGGACTTGGGAAAACTTCTGGAAAAATCGGCCTTTGTTCACTTTCTAACCAGTAGATTTGTGTTACTAAAATGCACAAAAATCTAGACTCATACAATGTGTTTCACTTATTCAGTGAACTCTTTTCATATTCCTTTAATTTTTCCCCTTTTTTGAGAACAAAAATGTCTTTTGACAGCATAGTTGTTATATTCTCAGGGTTGTGCACAGGTTTGATGTGGGCGTGTCTACACAGCTGGTCGTCATTTGGACACTATATATACATATATATATATATATATATATATATATATATATATATATATATATATATATATATATATATGTATGTATGTATGTATGTATTATTAATACATATTTTGTATTATTATTTTAATTACATATTTTGGCAAAATGAGAGCATTCTTATAGCTTAGAATGAGTGGTTTATGAATACCTAGGTCTCGGTGCACCCACTGGAAGGCGCCATGTTGCTTCACTAATTTGGATTTAAGAAGCCGAATAGGGACAAACTAGTCAGTCATGCGCGTTTTCTATCATTCTATTCATCACCCATACTCTTTCCCAGTAAGAAGGAAGAGAACGTAACTAAGAAATTAAAATAAGTAATAACCGGGAGAAAACAAGAGTCTATATCGGGTATTAATACCAGGTGGAGATGATTCATAAGGGAGCGGGGACTCTAAACTGATGCGGAGGTTGCAGGCTTTCTGCTGCACAGGTAAGTTAATTCAATATAGCAGTGAAGTTTATTTTTGGCTTTATGCCAGCTTTACACTTCTAGAGAAGTAATGTTTTTGCCACATGTTTCCAAATGTTGTTAACAAAGTTCAGTCAGCTTGGGAAAAGAGCATTTGTGGACATCAATATCAAGTTTTGCCACAGATTGTCATTTGGATTTAGGTCCCTTATCACTGTGGCTGTATGATTAGGGTTGTGGTCTTGCTAGAAGATGAACCTCTGCTCCAATCTCAAGTCTTTTGGAGCCTTGGTTTTCTTCCATGATCACCATGAACTTGGGTTCACCCAATCTTTCAACGCTGAACATTGTCCCTTTCCCTCCTGAAGATAAACATCTAAACATCATGATGCTGCCATCATCATGTTTCCCTGTGGGCAAACTACTTTCTGGGGGATGTATAGTATTAGTTTCCCCCTACATGTAGCTTTGTGCACGACTAACAGTTGTCCTATCAGTAGACTCTCTCTACTCCCTTCAGAGTTATCATTGTGTTCAGCTGCTTATTTGATTAAAGTTCTCTAGCCAGGCTAGTTGGTTAAGTATTGTTCTATATTCGTTAAAATTTAAAATGATGGATTGAACAGTGCACTATGAAATGTTCAAAGCTTGTAATCTTCTTTTACTACCTATTCCTATTTTAAACCTCTCCATAGCCTTCTCCATGACATGTCCACTGGGCTTCTTGGACTTCATGACCGTTTGTTCACCAATGTTCTCTAACAAACTTCTGTGATCATCACAGAAGAACTTTATTCATACTGAGATAAAAACGACACACAGTTGAACACCATTTAATAATGCACTGGACTCTACTCAGCTGTGTCAGATTAAAAGGGGGCTGAATAAAACCAAACGCAACATAATTATCTACCCACTAGCATGTGCACTAGCATGCACAAATAGGCTGTGCAGGTCTATCAAATGAAATGTCAGTGACAAGTTCTGCAGGTTTTGTTGCTGGAATGCAAAAAATGTGATAAAGTTCAATGAGTATGGAGACTTTTGCAAGGCAGTGTAGCAATATAAATAAAAAGAGCAATTCATCCTCCAAGTTAGAAGCCTATAAGTGGTTACTTACTTTTTCCAACAGCTAGTTGTGTCCAAATTGCAAATTAATTTGGCTGTAATGTCTAAACCCATCAACACTAAGTATCAGAGTTAGATTATTTGCATTTTTAAATGCCGCTACATGGATTTGATGGATTGTTCTCACATGGAATACTAATAATCTATAGCAATTATTTGAACAGCTCTATTGTATGTTGTGTTTCTGGTCTCTCTTTCCAATCAAAACCATGTGTACTATCATCATAAATATCTGCTGAGCACACAGAACAGTGACAGAGAGACCTCTGCACACCAGAGGCATCACTCAGTGGGAAAAAATAAGCACGGTAACAGAACCCCAGTAAACTCGAGTGATAAGGCACAACAACAGGAATCTGTGATGTTGATGCTTTTAACCCATCTAATGGTACGCTGACACTGTAGTTCATAGAGAATAAGAAACAATGCAGGGGACTGAACTTTTTATGGAAGTTAAATGTATCCAAGCTCAATTTAGAGAATAAGAAAGATAAGACAGAGTGCTGAGACAGAAAAGCAATGACAAAGGTCATGTCAAGTATCAAGTTCAAAAATCTGTTTGCCTGTCACTTTAGTGAGACATTATGGAGATGTTCTGGGAACAGGAAAATCCCCAATGCTCCTTGTCAACATAAATTGTGCATAATTCTGAACCTTTATAAGTCTCAATCATTTGTCATGCAGTATTGTTTCTGAAAAACAACTTTGTCAAAGCATAAATCATTTTAGGTTGGAAATGTCTGTCTCACAGCTAAATTATTTTGGGAAATGACTACAAACAGACGTTATGCTTGGGAACCTTTTACACCTGCAATGGACAGGGAAGAAATATGTAATGTGGAAATTTAAACTGCAAAAGAATGATATGTGATATTATCTCATTGGGTTATGAGCCTTGTGTCCTTTTTCAAAACTTCATTTAACAGCTTTCACCCACACTGGAATTCAACATATATATTTTACCAGCCTGCAGTTTTGCAAACATTGCATTCAGCAACCTTTACAATAGAGAAATTGTGCAAGTTGATGATGGAGGGAAGCTATAAAAGCACCCAGAAAACAACAGGCACTCTGGAGCCTTGCCCAAGGGAGCCGCAGCAGTTACAGATCTTGAAAAAGGGGGAAACAGTGTTTTTTCTGTCAACTCAGATAAGCAAACCAGCAACCTTTCAGCCATATCTTCCAAATGGCTGTCCAAAAAACAATAAATAAAATCAATCATTTTGGTAAATAATCTTAGTAAATGCAATAAATAAATAATTAAAACACAATTTTCAGTTAGAAAATTTACAAATACAAGCTTTCAAACCTCAAAACTGAAATTTTCACACCACCATTTATTTATGTTACACATTTTTAAATTATGCAAAGCATCATGGAACAAAAACTAAAGGTGCTAAACATAATTATATATATATATATATATATATATATATATATATATATATATATATATATATATATATATATATATATATATATATATATATATATATAAACCAGAAAGTCATTTGCTCAGTTACTATGCACAACATATTATTATAAAAACAACAGGATCTTTTAGACTTGTTCACTGGGTTTTGAGTTTTTGGGGTTCTAGTGTTTCATATCAGTGCATTTTTGTGTTTTGGGTTTTATCAGGTTCCTGTTTATATGCATGTTTGTCCTGTTCTTGACATGTTGCTTTGGTTTCAGGCTCTTATGGAGGCAACAATTACAAACACTGAAGATAAATCTGAAAAGTTTGTTGACACAAATTAATGAACGCCTCTTCCGGGTTTTCAGGACACATCTAGGATGGCACTGAGGAGGAAAGGTAGCTTGTTATTATAAGAAGTTGAATAGGGATGGGCTGTTTTCAGAAATCATTAATGAGATTGTTTGATTACTGTTGGAGAGATGGTGTCGTTCCAAGAAGAATGGGGATGTATACCCAAAGAAGCCGAGATCAGCAGGTGGTGATGAATGGTGGTGGCTGGTAATGATGTCTCGTGAAACAAGCTCAGAGTGAGGAGGCAGGGCACTGAAGTCCAGGAACAGAATAAGAACTGGGTATCTGCTTGCTTGAGGAAAGACAACAAGTACGTAAGCATAGGAACTATTAGAAAAGATATAATCTGAGAGTAGGTACGCCTGATTACCACCCATGTGAGCAAAACAATCTGGCATCTGCCTCGGGGAACCTGCTACCCTTTCAGCGCCTCATGACTGGACTTGGCAAACTCAAGCTGTGTGGACAGACACTACCGGCCACTCTGGAACAAGCTTCCAGAAAAGTGCTGCATGCTTGAGTTCTTTTAAATAAAGATTAAAAACACATTTGTTTAGGATTGTCTTTGACTGTTCTAGTTAAACTGTTTTACTGAAACGTCATTAGTTCAACTTATTTTGATATTTGCTTTTAGTTTCGGTTTTCCCATGTTGAATTTGTTTCGACATTTTATTTCGACTTGCTTATATTCTGTTTTATTATCCTATATTGTAATCATGTAAAGCACTTTGCGTTGTCTTTGTACTAAATGTGCTATACAAATAAATGTGCCTTGCCTTGCCTTGTTGTTTTTCTCTGTCTAACCTGCAGTTTTCTTAAATCAGTTATCTTTTTTTCATTAAATATAAAACTTCAGTGTGATCTGGCTTGCCTCCTGCATGAAAAACTAGAATCAAAGTAAAGAACACCATTATTTCTAGGCTTTTGAAATGTATTGCTTTCTAATATTAATAAAGCATGTTTTTTTACTTGTTTTGTTTTTTTTACAGTTATTTTAATCTAAAATAAAGGCTTCTGAAATTTACAGCACTAGATTCTCTAATTTCTATGTTCCTGTTCTCCCCAGCATTTTGGAAGAGTAATGCATTACATTACAACAAAGTGATCATACTTTGCATTAAAAATGAGAAATTGCCTCTTAGTCTGCACGTGAAGGGAAACAAAGAAAGACACAGGAAGGCCCGAGCTGGCATGTAGTAGCTCTGAACAGACAGTGCTGACCAATGCACACTACAGCCTTGTTGCAATCATCTCAACTGATAATAGCATTTTTGTGTCGACCAGGCATAACATATATTAGGCATGCACTAAATCTAGGTGTCTGTCCAAAAATACTTCAAATAAATACAGCTTTTAAATGAGACGGAGCTGTCTGAGTCCCCGAGGGATGTTTTATCTAAATAGAGCGTTTCCTCCATGATCTCCATGTCTGCTTGTCCGTTTTTCTTGTTGTGCAGCTGATTTACAGCAGGTGAATGGATTGTAGTGGGGATAATATTTTGCATAGGGCGTCTCTGAGTGCAGCAGAGGTTAGACTGGCTGATTTACTCCACAATAGGCCAACATGGTCTGGCGAAAAGGTTTTTCAGGCCAAGGTGTTCGAAATTAGCTCCCATCTGGGGGTCATAAATTAGCCAAAGGCTTTGTTAGTCTCTCATTTCTTTACCCTTTCCCCTCTGCCACACGTACCCCCTTATCCTCAATAAGCTGGCCCCAGTCCTCACTCAGCATGATTGGAAACACACTCCCCTCCAAGAGCCAGGGGTATGCAGCAGAGATCCAGAAGATAGCTGAAAAGCTTTGTTGGCTTTTTCATTCTTCCCAGCAGACTGAAAAGCAAAGAAAGCTTACTGCTCTCCATAATGCTTGCAAATTGCCTGCAGTTAAAATTTACACTTGCAGTTTTTTTGGGGAAAAACGAGGTAAGAAATTACTTGCACGGGATTATCTAATCTCCGAAGTTGAGCAAATCAACCCTCCTTTCCATTCGCTCACTCAGACGTATTTGCAGCCGCATAAAGATATCATGCGTGGGAGGCCATGACCAATCTTGTAAAACAAGCTCACGCATTAGGAGTATAAGAAGTGCTACACCAAATCGCTTTCATAGGATGTCAGATCCAAGGTCATCGGTAACATATGCGCGGCCATAATGAGTCTTCTTTGTCACTGTCTTATGAAGTGGATTTTCTGGAAGGGTAGTCTGGTTTCTAGACTTTCAACAAAAGCTTGGCAAATTTACTAAACATCAGGCCCTGATTACAACTGTATCGTGTGACCCATCGTTGCATAAAAAAGCACATTGAATTAGTTGGAAAAGCACAAAATCTACTGTGCAAACACTCGGAGGATATGAGGTTGTGGCCATGATGTGACCCCCCCCTTCACCCCCCCTTACTGTGGAGCTTGATGCAACTGCATGCTTCTTGCCAGGACCATTTTGGACTCATGCAGATAAATGGAGAGCATTGGTGGGAAAGTGAAAGTGAGGCTCTGGAACAGATAAAGGGCCATACCTGAGAGCCAAGTGTCTGTTCGCAGGTTATAATCCACTCAGATATCACTTTTGTTCCTGTAAAAGAGTCATGTTGGAGAGTAAAAATAAAACTTTGGGTCTTCTCCAGGTCAGCAGGAAAGAAAAGAGCTTGGAGAAGAAGAGAAATAGGAAACACGAATAAAATGAAGGCCTATCCTCTCCATTTTATTGTTGTATTTGCATCCTGTGTTCTTTACCATATCCTCTGTGCCACCCGTTCAAACTTTAATGCAAGCGAGGGAAACAACCATGGAAAATTCAGTTCAGTTCTCATCCCAGCCATGTGCCTTTCCTTCCTTCCTGCCTGTTGTCGCTCAGCTCTGTTGGCAACCTTTACCAAAGGCTGTTAATTGACAAGGCAGGTCAGAGATCCCGCAGAAGCCTTGTTAACGTTTGAACTTTTTCACTTTGCTACATTATCCAATTTCAATGTATTTTATCTGGAATGCGATTAGATGAAAGACCAGCAAACATTAACGCGTTGTAGTGATGTGGAAGGAAAATGATACGTGCTTTTTAACAATGTTTTGCGTATGAAAGGGTGAAAAGTGTTGTGCATTTGTAGTCAGCATCAGAACAGCGTACTGCAGCAACTACGGCAGCACGTCTTTTGGGGGGATATCTATACAAGCTTTATCTTAAGATAAGTCAATATGATTTAGGATGTTTTGTATCTGTGAACATTAATTTCCAAGTCGAGCCAAATGCTGTCAATAGGATTTAGGTTCGGACTTTGACCTGGTCACATAGTGTTGTGGACTTTGGAAAACATTATAAATTTTGGTCTCATCTGCTCAGAGCTCTTTCTTGAACATGTTTGCTGTGTCCTCTACAAGGTTAGTGGCAAACTGCAAATGGGACTTCTTGCAGCTTCTTTCAACAATTTTGTGCTTATTGTGAAGGCCAGACCTGTGGAGTGCACGACTAATAGTTATGGTGTAAACTGCTGTTTCTGCGGCTCTGGGTGGCCATGGCCTGCTGCTTCACTGATAAATGCTCTCCTTGCCTGGTCTACACACAAGTGGGCTCTATTTCCAAAATGATGGGACTTCTACAGGGATTAAACTGCACTTAATTTGATTTCAAAGTAAAAGGGGCAGAGGATAAATGCACGTCACACTAAAAATTATTCAAAACCATCTAACCTTTTCTTTGGCTTTGTTTAATCTGTTTAGCATTACTTATATTGCCAGAGTTGTCAAATTTTAGCTTAGTTAAAGTATTTGTTCTTGTTGACGTTTTCTGTATTAATAGTCGGAGAACTATTAGTTTGAGCTATTTAAAGTTGTTTGCAGTACTTTTGCAAAAGAGATTCCAGACGTCTTTTGTTCTATCTTCGGCTGAATAATCAACATTTGCAGTGGACTTTTATTTAATCTGTTGTGTTTAATATAGTCAATTGAACTTTTTTATTTAAAATTTAAAGTACTCTTTACATTGCTGACAGCTCAATGAAACCATCAATTTATAAACAATACAAAAAAATCCACTTCATTGGCTTTATTGTTGTAGTCTTTTTTGCAGTCTTTTGAAATAATATAAACAGAACAAAAAGACCAGAGCCAACATTATACCAAACTGGGCTTTTAAATTGATTATCCTGTATGTTGACATAAGCCTGATGAGGCCGTTTCCTGTTTCACTGTAAGAAGAGTCCCAGACCAGCTTTTTTATTGTTCCAGAACAAATTGTTGTACCTCCTCAGATGAGATTGATTTTGTTTTTGGTTGTGTTTTGTCATTGTGATTATTTTTCATGACAGTGTTGCAAGAATTGAACTTTCTTATGTTAGACCTCATGACTCCAGTACCCATTTACCATTTGCTCACAGTCAAAGTTTAGAGACATGTCCTCAAGGCTGTGCCATTTTATTGTGACTTTTCTGCATAAGCCGCTGTTTTTCCTACATCAGGGCATTTCATCTTTGTTTGGAATAATTTTCCCTTACTCAGTATTATCCCAGAAGGGAGTCATGATTCCAGTTAATGGGGGTCTTGTTATCTTGCCACATGTTCTTGATAACCGTGAGTCCTTACTGAATGATTGTTCAGGGAAACTCCGAGCTGACGACAGTTATTCTTGCTGAAAGACAAAAGTGGGAAAGTTGGGACCGTCAGAGGAATGTTTTACATCTTTCTACAACATAAACAAAGTAATTCTTGGAATACGTTGACCAGGTGAGCTTAAACAATGGCCTATATTAATCAGCAGATCGTATTTCATTATAATTTTCCCATTTTTCAACCACATTTTGTAACCCTTGTCTGGCACTGAAATAATAGCTACTAAGATTTCATCAAACAGTGCATTTAAAAAGTTTTGCCGGTTCAAAATCATCATGCAATGTACTGTAAATGTCGGACATATCATGCTCATGAAGATCAAATAATTGAAACCTTGAGGACAACAAGAGGAGGAAATGTTGCAGGCCTTTGCATTTAGCAAGGTCAGCAACTTTCATTACACATAAATGGTCTGACGTCATTTAAATGCTCTCTTGGTATCACATGTGGTGAAAACGAGAGTGCACAGAAGGAAACACAGGAACCGGCTCATCAAGCTTGGGATATGAGGGAAGATGGAAAACGTAACAAAAGGTTGTTGAGCAGAAAATATTTCCCTGCATGTTGTCACTATCCTGAAGTCAAAGCTTTACTTGTATTCATCACAGTAAAATTTTAATATCAATAGTTTGGTAATGAGATTACAACTTATTTAGCAAGAGTTGGGCATTATTATTATTATTATTATTATTATTATTATTATTATTATTATTATTATTATTATTATTATTATTATTATTATTATTATTATTATTTTATCATTATTGTTATTATTGTTTCTGTTGCTGATGGTAAAAATAATAATAACAACTGAACTATTTGATTGCAGGGACTGTACATTTCTCTCAAAAATCAATCTTCACATTGAAGCATGATGGTGGCAGCATTATGCTGTGGGACTGGGAAGCTTGTCAGAGCTGATGGCAACATGGACGGGGTTAAATACCGGGCGATCCTAAAAGAAAATCTGTAACAAAAGCTCCAAATGACTTGAGATTTGGGATGGAGGTCAATCTCCCAGGAGGACATTCAGCCAGAGCTGTGTTTTGGTGTGTTTAATTTGCGTCATCTTAATGGAACAGCACTCCCTCTGATTTAGATGCGTGCATTTAGTTAAACACTTAAGACACACACAAGGATTCACTGTCGTAAAACAGATAACGTCTCCATGTCGTCACATTCTTTCCACAGATGACAAAGAAAGTAGGCAGCCCCCATCTTTGGGGTTGAGCCTAAATGTTAGGGGTACGTATACCAGAGGAGAAGGAGGAGGAGGAGGGAGAAAAGGAAAGAGATGAAGCGTGTGATTGCCTATGTTCTGTCTGTTTTGCTACTGGAGTTTGTGGAGTGAACAGCAAAGAGCTCAGCTGAAACTTGTAATAATTTCTCTGCTGCAGCGGAATAAATGTTTAAGATAAATTCTGAAGTTGAGTCATCCTTAGAGAGTGTTTAAGTGACCATGTTTGAGTGTTACTGGGTGTACGTACATATGAATACTTACAGCTGCAATGCTGTTATTTAAATGAAAGTATATTCATGTGTTAGATTATCCAGACCTGACAATCTGCGTTCATTGGTACAAATGCTGTGCTGCACACAGATCCTCTTCATCCAGCCTGACTGAGCTTTAGCTGTTCTGCAAAGAAGGACAGACAAATACAGTACCGTATTTCAGTCTCTAGTTGTGCAAAGAGACTCAGTTTGTAAAGCCAAACTTTTCAGAATTTTTTGAAAAATCTGAAATAAATAAATTGTAGAAAACTGTTGTTGCACTTCACAATGATGTACTGGCTTCTGTTAGTCTATCGCACAAAACCCTAATAAAACAAAATGCACTGAAAACAAAATGCATTGAAATTTGAAGTTGCAACATGGCAAAGTATGAAAAATTGATAGGGATACACATACTTCTGCAAGGCAATGCACATAATTTTCAACTAGTTGTAACATATTTACATCATACCAATGAAACCATTTGTCACATTGAACAGCCTTAAATCACCAATGACTAAAATGCTTTTGGGGGAAGAAGAACTGTACTTCCTGCTGCCTCAGTTTGAAAGGTATATGTTGCTACAGACAGAAACAAACACTTCCAGGATAGAAGCAGTGTTGAAAAGGCTTGTTGTCTTTGGAAAAAGATAACTTCATTTATTTTCCTTTGTCTCGTGAGCCTAATATTGATGACATTTATGTCTGCAATTTCACGCATGGGGATCTTTATGACACAGTGTCGTTTCCCGTGTCTTCATTTGTGGAGGACGCAGACCCGTCTATGCCTTAACTTTGAAACAGTTTGAAATGAGACACTCACTAAACATGTCTTGAGCAACCAGGGAGCTGGGGTGGGGGGGGCGGGTCTATTCCAGAAAGTCTGTGCTTGCAGAGAAAATAAAACCGTATTTGTCTACTTGATCGGTTTTACTCACAATTGCAGTGCAACAACATAACTGTGTGAGGTCCCACCTGCCAATCGGCTCCTCCATCAGGTTGCATTTACTGAGCATATTTGACAGCTGATTACATATAAAAATGCAGCTGATTTAATATTACAACCATCTGTTGTGGGCACACAGTAGAGTTTAGTAAGGCTGTCTGTGTAGGGGTGCACAGGACATTCGGAAAAAAAAAAAAATTGCTGCTTGACTACTAAACTCCAGCATATCCTTCTGGTTCTATTTGTGTCACACAAAAAGAATAATAAACTCCTTTGCTGAGGTTTACTGCTCTATTTTCTCTGTGCTTCAGAGAGTTGGCACCTGGGTGGGTTCTGTCATCCAGCATTAAGACACATTTCTCAAGAGAGGCACACTGTTCGAACAGCTTGATGTCTTTTGAGAAATTCCCATCAAACAGAGTTAGTGTGAGGAAAGGCACAAATTCTGATTAAGCAACAAGTTGAATATGAAACGAAAATAAAAAATGGGCCCTGAGCTGGGCTGAAATTTGGCCAAGGACAAACGGTGATGAACACTAAAGTGCTTTCCCTTTTCATATTACAGTAGTGTTTGGTTTGAAAGACAATCAAAAATGGGAGCAACCTATGTTTTCCTTTTATAAGGTTTCATTTGAGAAAGTTTTTTTTTTAAGAAGTCCCTTTGTTCTGCTGATATTTATTTAAAAATACATTTCCCTGGACCATCTCTAAGCTCTTGCTGCTTCACTGCTTTTGAGGCATTTCCAGATAAAAGTTTAAAACAAATCTGCTACCCTAGTGCTCTAAATCAGTCTGAACCATATCCCATATATAAATGTAGCTTTGTATATCATTATTGTGAAAATCAGACATAAACTGATGTTTTAAATCGATTTGTCCAACATATTTAAATTACAGCAACATGAAATCTACATTTCTGTATCATTTCTAGCATTAATGTTGTCATCTGTTTCTGTAAAAGACAACAGCTGCATCAATTAGTCACATCTTTGCACACATGAATTTTATTTGCTCTTAAACAGTAACTGTACCTGGATTGTGCTGCTTGTGAAAAGGCGCTGGAGAGACTGTTCCTCAACCTTCAAACCAATGCCCCCAACATGAAATTCAACTCCCATTTGTATGTTTAGCTACTCATTACGGTTAAGTAAATTTATGCAAATAACGTCTTTATTGGCCAGGTCATATTGTTTTTAAAAGGGCATAAACCACTCAAATATTCTCACTTATCTGTGATGAGAGGGATTTTTCACACGTTTTTTTTTTTGTTTTCTCGTGACTCTTTGTTTACTCAGCTGGGGTCAGCCGAGTGCTGCCAGCAGACAGCACCTCTCATTTGTCCTGCTGTTATCCTCCAACAGCCCCTAAAACCTACTAAGCCCGTCTTTATTATCTTTAACACTTATTGAAGGCCACACTCTGCCTTCCTGTGCTCCTCTCCCTCCTCTGCCCTTCGTTCCCCCATCATCTCGTCCCCTCTTTATACATTTACATGTATCTTTCTGTTAAAAACACGGGTGCCCTCTGTGTTTTGAGAGCCCCATCGAGAGGTTGAAGGTCAGGGGTGCTTTGTGGTTCCCCCGATGCCAATTCCTTCTAAGCCCGTGGGGCTCCTCAGACAAAATATTTAAACTTCCTTTCTAATGCAGGCCCTTCTTTATTATGCCCCATTGTCAAAGTGTTTGTTTATATTTATGGATAACATCCTCAAACATCTGCAATAATGAAAGGCTATTATGAAGCATTTGGATTTCTGCACTGTTACAGACACACACACACACACACACACACACACACACACACACACACACACACACACATATATATATATATATATATATATATATATATATATATATATATATATATATATATATATATATATATATATACTAGGGCTGGGCAAGTTAACGCGTTAATTTCGCGTTAATTCATTAGACTATTAACGGCGATATTTATTTTATCGCGCATTAACGCATGTTGCTCACATGCTTTCAGTCAGTGTCAGTCAGCAGGCGCGCTGACTGCAGCGCGCTGTCACGGCAGCACTCTCTCGCTCCCCCTCCCCTCTCGTACATGGCTCAGCGGCGCCAGCCAATCAGCACGCAGGCTCAGCCTGGCCCGCCCACTGAGCTCTCACACAAACTTAATACACAAACAGCTGAGAGAGACCGCAGCAGCGAAAAAACAGGGGAAGTAGCACCGTTTGGCTTTATTTTAATACCGTAAATGAAATCAAGCTGTATGTTTTGTAAAAAGCCGGTTCATTTCAGTGGAAACACAACAAATTTATCTAAGCACGTGAAAAAACATGAAAACGTCGAGCCCCAGAAACGGAGAGAGGAGACGAAACTTCTCTCATTGCCCCGACAGACCCACAGACTTCTCTGACTGAGGCGTTTCAGTCCTCCAGGGAACATCCAGGTAGATCAGTGGATGGATGGATGGATGGATGGATGTTACTGGAGCCCACACATAACATGTAATTAAGACCTTAAAGGAACCCAGTACGTATATTAAAAAGTGTTATTTAAGATAAGATAACATTAGCTAATCCTTTTTTTATCCCACGACGGGGAAATTTATAGGATTAAAGCAACAGGCAGGTGCACACAACACAGACAAAATTACATAAGGATTGAAATATATAAGAGGTGGATTAGCAAAAAAACACTGAACATAACATTATTATTATTATTATTATTATTATTATTATTATTATTATTATTATTATTATTTAATTGTAATAATAAAATAAAAACCACAAAACCCAAAAGGTCAACAGTTTCATGATACATCAAGCTTAGGGACTGGCTAATATACAGCAGGTCAAAAAAGGCCATATTTTGGCTGCAGTGCTGCTGTTCTCTTATGAAGAAAAGATCAACTAGTGCACTAAATTCAATAGATGGGTTGAAAATATCCAGTATAAAATAAGTGCTACAAATGTTACAACACTTTTGTTCATATGGCAGCAGAACAAGTGCTCTTTACACTACTTTTGAATTCATTCTTGGAGTATGTAAATACAATGCGATTAATCGCGATTAATCGCGATTAATCAGTGCGATTAATCGCGATTAAATATTTTAATCGTTGCCCAGCCCTAATATATACATATATATATATATATTGATATGGGTTGCATACATATATATATATATATATATATATATATATATTTAATATTTATTTATATATTTATGAATTTGACGTCAAACTAAACAGTGCAGTAAGTTATATATATATATATATATATATATATATATATATATATATATATATAACCTCCAGAAACTTACTGTACTGTTTAGCTTGACGTCAAATACATAAATGTCATAGTTCACTCTATACACAAAATGTCACAAGCAATGCTTCCGTTTTTTTTTTTATCTAAATTGTTATTTAACCTTATATAGTATACCCTTACCAACCTTGTCATTCTGTGTACATTAAGGGTGGCATTAGTTTAGAGAACGGATCATTGCTAAGGACAGATTTTATTGCTTCTGCTGAGACTGGTCGGCCGGCAGAAGGACAGTTGAACCTGATAGCCCCGCCAAGTCTCCACGTGTACCATAATCCAAGGTACAAATATAACTGCAACATAAAGAGCGGGATGTGTTGCAATGAGTGAACGAACATTAGAACACATCAACCGATTCAGTTCTGCATGAGCAACATTTAAAAGCATCCAATGATTTGAAGACGAGTATTATCCTTATCCATGCTTGCTTCTCTGCCTTCTGTGTGCATCCGGAGCTGTTGTTTGTCTCATCAAAAATGTCATTATGGTAACACATGATGACAATAAAGATTCTTGATTCAGCCTCGGCCTCCGTGTTATTAAATTGTAGACGCAGTAAACATAAATTATGAAATAAAAAGTAATCTCCGTTCTTTCATAAAACGTGTTTGTTTTTCCAGGATTCCTATTTAATTTTGAGTTGATTAGGGGTTATTTATTTATTCTTCTTTTTTGTGAAGGTCTTCTAATTTTAAATATTTCAATGCTGTGGGATGTTGGACAAATTAGTGTGTATGTACATTGTACATGTTTTGTTTCCATGTGATTTCATGCTGGTCTCTAAGGCTACGTTCACACAGCAGGTAAATGTGACTCAAATTGATCTTTTTGCCCATATGCAACCCATATAAATGTTTTTCATGGCAGTGTAAATGTCCCAATTCTTACCTTTTCACCCCCAAAAAATAAGATTTGTTCAGTATGTGATACTAAATTGGATAAGTAGTGGATCTTTTCCAAAGCGTCTGAACCATCATGTCGCATTTCATCCACCATTTATGTCACTGTCCTGGCTCTCGCTACTCATCCACAGACATTAGTAGCAGTTACCACTCCACTAAAGACCATTGTTAATAGCTGTGCTGCTTCCTTCTTACATTTTTTTCTTCTTGCTATGATGCGGTCCTAATATTATTGGCTTTCACCCTGGTTCTATCCAATTTTTTTAGGGAGGATGTGAGTTCAACAAAGCTTTATTGAACACTTTTAGATATGATTACATCCAACATTAACCTCCATAAACAGCGTTCTGCTGCGTGACGTCTCCTTCTGGGATCTGCACATGCGGGTCACTTTACGGTCTTGAAGTGGTGAGCCGAATTTTGCAGAGTTGCTGACCTACTTTTTAAAAATGTTCTTGAACAAACCCTTGATGCTAAAAGTTACCCAGCTCACTTCCAGTGGTTGTTGTCGCTTGACCCTCAGTCAGGCTGTCTGAATGTATAAACAAGATGTAAAATTCTTCCAGAGCCAGCAATGAATTGGACACATCTCTCCAGAGTATTGCATTAAGTTTCCTGTCTTTACCACATGGACCTCTACACCACTGAGCCAAATCTGGAGTCCTGTTTGGGCTAAAAAAAGACAAAAGCTTGGTTTACCATCCTACACTGGTAACTGTCGTTTACATGGATTTAGTCTGCTTGTCCAAATGTCAACACAGTTTTTTTTTTGGTCGTCCCTGCAATCGCCAGTGGCACCAGTGGGTATCTAGCAGAGATGTTTTATTGGATTATGATGATCAGTGGCAAAAGGACCTTTGGTGAATCCTTCAGACTTAAGACCACGGTGACAGATAACAGCCGCTGTCACTGAAAGACAAATAAACCTCCATTCCAGATCCCCCATAGTTGCATCTGAAAACAGATCCTCTCTCCCTCCTGGAGCTACAACAACAAACTCCGTATCTGGTTTAACACATACCAGGCCTCCCCAGAGAGCCCATTATTCTGGAGAAACAGGGAATCCTGTTGCTGCATTTCTCCACAGTGAATCTGCAAATTCCATAAAATACACGACGAGTTACTAAAATCTGACACATATGAACATTTGGCTTCATCATGGGGGTGTAATTGGAGACAGCATGTGTCACTTTAAAGCTAAGCAGGTCACATCTCAAACAGCAAGATATAAGCCACAGCAATCTGCTCTTGTTAACGCTCTAACCTGATTGTCATTGAATTTTACCCACTGTCCAAATCCCATTTATATTTAAAAAAAATAACAAGCTTCAAAGTATTTTTCTCTTGAAAAAAGCTCTTGCGAAAACTTTCCTAAGAAAACGAATCATACGCCTTGACCTCCTTTGCTTACAGAGGAAATGTACTTCTTTGCAGTCATCTCATGTATTTAGCTGCCAAGTATTGTGTTATTTTCCGTTCATACAGAGAGAGTCAAACTATAATCTTTCCCTGTGGGGCGGTTTATCCAGAATACGCGATGAAATAATATTTCCAACACTAAAAGTTGGAGTGACATCAATGTGAAACTTTAAAAAGCATTCCTGTCTCATAGTTAATAAATAGCTAAAGTTCCTGCAACAAAGTCAGTTTATTCTTTGTTTAAAACCAGCCAAACATGTAATGCTATAAAAAGCCTTTTGCTTCCTCACTGATTTCTTCTGTTTTTGGTCTTTTCCCCACTTAAATTTTTGCTGACTTTTAGACAAATTTGAATAGCAGACAAGAATTACCTGAGTAACTGCAGAAGTATGAACATAAACATATTGTGGTGGTTTAAGGTCTTTATGTGAATGGCTTCCATGGTCCCTGAGAAACTTTTGCCGTTCCAAGACAGTTTGCTTGGTGATACATCTGCTAAAACAAAACAAAAAATAATATGTTGATAATATGTCGCTCAGCATTCAGTAAGGCACTCTGTTAAACTAAGGAAACATCTTTTGGTTGTGTCAGAGAGTCTGTGAGCAGTCTCAGTAGTGATAAAAACGAATCACATTGTCACAGTTTACACAGTTATTATTTGTGGTATTTATCAGATCAGCCTTGTTGCAGGTCCATTCTGTAATGTATGTAGTTTATTATCTGTGTCTTGTTACCCTCAGTTACATTTAGATTGCCTTTCTTGTTCCCCTGTTGCTCTCTCTCGCCCCCTGTTGCCACGAGCTCTCTCTCCTCAGTTGTCCTTCCAGCTCCTTCTCCACACCTGCCATCAATTAGTCAATCAACCCCTGCCATTGCTGCAACTCTCATCCTCCCAGTATTTAAGCTCCTCTCATTGTCCCATTTACAGCTGGTTCTCTGTTGTTGCTTAATGCCACTTCGGCCGATCGCGTCCTCGGTGCTTCCCAGACCTATGTTTTGTTTTCACTTGGAGTCCTGCACACTCCAGTGTTTTTCACGAGTTTTGGATCTTCATTAAATTCACCCATAACTGCTCCCTGCTTTTGTCTCTCTGCTTTTGGGTCCTACAGTGTTCACTACCACAACATGACACACATAGACAGGAACCACAGAAAGACTAAGCTGATAAGATGCTCCTGCCAAAGGGAGCAGTATTGCAAGATGAGATATTAATACCCATTTTATAGAGGTTTAAGCTTGGAAACAGGGAAAACATTAATTTTTTGTCGTTTTGTTATTGATCAGAAGTATAACCATCATTACGGGAATTGCATATACAGAAATAAAAGTGGTGACAGTAACATCCAAAGTTAAGTCGCACATTCATTTATGATGAGAGAAGTTTTTTTTCTTATTTTTAAAAAGAACAAGATGAAAAAAGAAACAACTTTCTGATCTGGAAATAAGTGTACTGTACCTGTCATATCAATAAATGGCAATGTTCTGTATAAATCAACAACTTTACAGGTATTCATGTAAGACATTTTTACTCTTCTAAAAGCTAAATCATGTTAATACTTTGGGCACTTTGTTTAATATATGCTCAGCTCTTTAAAACATGTTGCATTTTTCTGCTGCTTTTTGTCCACATGTGACTATAAATTTATCATAAAGTTGCTACTTCACAATTTATGAAAACAATAAGGCCTAAAAACGTTGCTACTGAAATATTTTTGGGGGAAATTCAAAACAAAAAAAGCAGAGAGAAATTAAGGCATCTATTTGATTTGAAGGAAAACATGGATTATCCAGGATTGGTAAAATATGATTTCTATAGATTGAGCAGTTTGGGAAAAATCTGAAAAAGGTTATATCCCACGTTTGTAATATTTGTTGTTTTTTCATGCTTTAAAAGGTTGCTAAGAAGTTGCCATCTTTTTGTTAAAAACCCAAATCTGTCTTTACAATGCCTCCATTTTTAAATATCCATCACTTATGTTCTTACTTATCTACTTATACTTTGTAGCCTGTCATTAAAAATAATTATGGGTAAATTTAAAATCTGACTACGATCTACATCACTCCTTCAAATAAGCATTCTTGCCCAGTAGATTAAGTCATTTTGTTTTTTGTAGTAATCATAATTGAAATAAAAAAATAAATAATTGAAAAAGCATCTCCAGACCATAATAATCTCACCTGAGTAAATATTTAAATAAGTGCCCAAAATCCAGAAAACCACCTTTAAAAAAAATCTGCAGTTTGATTTACAAATACAAGATTTTGTAAACACAGCAACAATATATTTAGATTAAGCAGAAAGTAAATCTGTTGACAGATTAATCTTCCACGCAGAAAAAGGAAAGCAGAACCATCTTGATCGTGGTAAGGGTATTTTCCCAGAACCTGAGAAAACTCAGTGAATGGTTGTAATCCCTCTGAGCTGAGTCTCTGCAGTGCAATCCTTCTTCAGCAATGTTTTCGTGCAAGCTCATCTACTTTTTCTTCCTAAATAAAAACCTTTTTTTCCCCCGCCGCCTCAGTGGTGCTTTATCTTTTTTCCGCCTTTGGTGTCAGGTTTGACTGGAGACTTGTAGAGTCTCAATGCAAGAATAAATTGAGAGCCGGGCTCTGGATCTCTGTGGTTGTCTGTAAAGAGAGCAGCTATTCCACCCAGGACTCTACTAAAAACACAGCTCTCGTTTTTCATGAGAATGTTGTGCTTTTTTCAAAACAGCTTCTTTTTCTTTCTTTTTTTACACTATATTTAGCATTTGCTTTGGATCATGAGTGCTTTGTCTGTTATCTTGACATGATCAAGTTCAAATCAATATTCAATAAAATGTATCTGCTGCTCCATCGGCAGAGTTATCAGAAAAACAATAGCATTGAAGAGCAGTCATATGGTGAACCTTTTTGTACTTTGTTTATTCATTTGACTGACTCATGATAATTAAATTAAAAAAATACAGTGATGTGACTGATTCTTTCTTTTAAACCTATGAAAATGATTTTGTTCAAAGGAGCCATTACCTTTTATCAAAAACTGGATGAGCACCCTGACCTCTAAATCCTTCTCCAACCTAAAACCCATCAAAAAGTTGTGAAATGAAGCACAAGGATGTGGCCACATCCCTCCAACTTATTGGATCTATTTTTTCTTTGAGGAATTTTTTCATTTTTATTTAGCTCAAAGGTCAACAAACACAATGTAGTATAAAAATTGCATCAGAACCTTATTTATGGGCTGGTTTCTCAAGAAAATATACCAACAAAAAGATACACAGATGTGTATCGCTAAACACTGTTGACCTTAGGAATGGAAAGGCTGCTACCATGGCTGAAGGAAGGCTAATAGGTTTTTGTCATAGTCTCAGCAAAAATGCCAAACCGACTGTTTAGAAATATTTGTGGTCATGAAAACCGCTGACAGTCACGGTGAAAACACCACAGCCCCTCTCATGACGGTGATTGACGTAACTGTCATGATGCTGGGATGTTTGCGTTAAATAGTTAATTCCACTCACCTGTGTTAAGCATTTTCCGTTGATTCCCCTATCGTATTTAAGTTGAGGGTTTTGTTCCTCCTGTGTTGCATTGTCTGTTTTTGTGACCTGTTTTGGTTTCCTGTTGTCTATTCAGAGACTTGGCTCCATTAAATGTTATTATTTTCAGCATGGGCCTGCCGCCGTCTTGTTGCCGCTCTGCTCCTTCACCCCAAACCATGACAGTAACACAAGCAAGCTGTTTTTTGTTTTTTTTTTGTTTTGTTTTTTAGTGTTCAGTATCATTATTTAAACTAGTGGTATTTCTTAGGTATACTTGAACAACACAATGCCCGGTTTAATTTAGAATAACGTAGTCTTTTTCTTACGTATTTTGTTTTTGACTCTAGATTTCTATTTTTGTGTTCAGTTTCCATTATCTCCCCATCATTTGTGGCTTTTCTCTGAGTACTCCGATTTCTTCCCACACTCCAAAAAAAAAAAAAAAGAGTTTCTCTCTTTGACCCATGAATGCCAGGCCTGCTCTAACCAAGTGATAGCTGGTTGAGACTCCTGGCCCTCTGATACCCTTAAAATAATAAGGTGGGTATGAAAAATTAATTAATTAATAGAATGATAAGCATCATGTCAGTTTGTTTAATTAGTTTGTTTGCTGGCATTTAGCCTCCCAGAGCCTTTAAACTTTCTGAAGGATGATCTTGAAACGTACATTTTATAATTATTGCTTTTTTGTTGTTGCTGTTATGAGGATCAGTGGTGAGCTGTTCTAATCTGCACCCTGAGAATTTCCATGACTAGAAACAAACTATGTGGGAAATGTCAGGCTTAACTTTGCTGGGAACAATTTTTCATGTTGGTTTGGGAATTTGATTAGCTTTCACATAAGTGCTTTGTGATTTATGGGCAAGAAATATTCATGAAAAGTGTATTTTAAGGGAAGGAATTAAACATGGTCTTTGTCCCTGATGAAATGTGGGGATCCAGGTTAATGTTGGGTTAACCCTGACAGTCATACAGTCGTGGTAAAAATAAAACGCTACACTTTTTGTCAACGCTAGGGTTTGAGCGCATAGCAATGAAAATTAAAATTATTCAAGTCTCACCTCTAATGAATAAAATCACATACCATGGATTCCAGCATCACAAAACAGAGATGAAGTCAAACAAGAAATGTTTTGAAAATAATGTAGAGATATTTCCTATCCTCTCAATAGCCACAGTTTCAGTGATGCTGCACACCGAGAAGAGTCCTACGCTGAGCTTATCACCCATCACATCCTTTGTCTTTATTTGTATCATACATAAAGTAATTCATTTCTTATCTTTTTTAGCATATACAATGTTTGCTTATAGGCTTTGCAGTATCTGATATATAAAAGTGCTAGTCATGCACCACAGCACGGTTTTAACCACAGTGGATCTAAACAGAGCGCTGTGAGGTTGAACAGCAGAAATGTCACTACTTCACGAGTTACAAATAAGTCTCAAATCTTGTCAAGTCTCAAGCTGAGTCATCAGTCAAGGCTGACAAGTCACAAGTCAAGTCCAATTTAGATGGTTTTAATTACAAGTCATTAACAAGTCACAATGAATTGTCCCTGAAACGTTAATGACGCAAGGAAACAAATCAATATTTTTATTTTATACTATTGTTTTTGATGGTCAATTCTATTCTTTTTGCTGAGTGACCGACACTTAGAGTATTTCTGTCATTTTGTCTAAAAAAAAGACAACAAAGACCTTTGATATCATTGTCTTGTGAACCTGTAAGACTGTCAGACATCTAACATTTCATGCAGACATACAGTCTACAGACCTTTTACTCTGTGATCAAGTCTTTTGCTGAAGGTCTACACAATGACAATATTATTAAAATTTAGCTAAAATAATATTTTATGTTCCTGAGACATTATGTCCACATGCGAGGTTTGTGACCCTGTATCTTTTATAATGAACTGTTTAGTTAGATGCATGTCAAATGTTTTATTTATTTAACCTTAATTTATACATGTTGTCTCATTGACATCCCATATCTCATTAACAACAGAAACCTGTTTTGATTTTTTTTAAAGTTGCAAACTCATACTTAAAATATACCACTGAAATGAAATAAGCTTGTAAAAAGGGCACTGCAAAAGGGAACTAAGTAAATAAAATGTCTTGAAATAAGTAAGTATATGAAATAAGTGTGTTTGTCCTTATTTGAGCAGGCAAGTTTAAATGATCTGCCAATGGAATAAGATTTTTGCACTTAAAATGGGAACAACTCATCTCCATCATCTTATTCTAAGTGCAGTATATCAAATTATCTTATTTTATGGGTCAAAATACGCATTTCATTGGCAGAAAATATTTTTAGCAGCTCAACTTTTAAAAATTTCAATTACATTATTTCCCATTTTGCAGTGTGACCTAAAAGCAGGAGAATGTTTTGTAGGAAAATGTATCTATTTTTCTTTAAATTAATTTAGATTATATTCCAAGTTGACGGGTGGTTAAAAAATGCTTTTTTCCAAATATGTATCATTATTGCTGTTGCTGTTGATATAATTTAAATGCTGTTGATATAATTTAAATGCACAGTTTTTTTATTCTGTTTTATTTTATTTTTTTCAAAAGGCTACACTCTGAGGCCTTGAATACACTGGTTCTTCCATACTGAAGATGTTCTTATGTAGTATTTTGGAAATTTCTCATCTTTAAATTTTTTAGTAAAAGGGCTTGAAAAAAATTGCAGACCCTTTGTTTTACTAAATTCTTCTTCTGGCATGGTTGATCAGGGCCTAATGAGGACACAAGGCGCAGCCTCTGTGAGCTTGACGATACTGACTTAGAGAAAAGTCTGGATTTAGAGCAAGAGGGATGAAAAACAGAGCCGGATCAGAATCAAAAGACAAGCCTGATAAATTTGTTTAAGATTTTGTTGTGTTGCTTTTATTAATTATATTTTTTGTGTTTGTAATTTTTTCTCCACATAATAAAAGCAAGCTTTCTTTGATTTTGTTTCACAATACCCAGTTTATCCAGCAGGACTCCTTTTTATAGCATTCAGTTGTTCTCAGTTGTTTCTCTCTCAACATTCAGAGGCCAGTTCCTGGAGAGAAACCACTGGCCAGTAATGGTGACCTTACTGGGCAAATAACAGCTGTGTGTCAAGACCTTCCCCCTGGGCAGCATCAAAGACCGTGTGGAAAATTCACATGCAAAGATCCAAATGTGGTTCCTAGACAGAGATTATGCCACAGCTTAATTTTGGATGAAATGAAGGAGTCCTCCTATAGATTCTATTGTGGCGGTTCAGCGGTAGCCACGCTGAGGACCAAAGGTGGCTCATTTTAAGTTCATTCCTCTTTTGACCTCTCCAAACATTTTAATAAAAGTTTAATATTTACAACTCCAAATTTTCTGTAAAAGCTTTGAACTGAAATTTCAGAGACTTTTGATAACATTATACCCTAACACATAAATATTTCAAACATTCAGTAGCTTCAGACATTTCTCTTCAACTAGTGTTTCTCTTTTGTCTGTATTTTTTATTTATGTTTCATTTTTGATTGTTGACTTTCGTAATAATCAAAGTAAATTGATTAGTAATGGGTTGATTCCTGATTTGTTGAATGACTATCAATTATGTCAATTTTATTCTTCTCAAAATAAACACATTCATACAATAAACAACATCTCAAAGTATTTAGTAATGTATAGAGAAGCTTAATGTTGAAGACAAATAATTTAGTCTTCATATTGATTTTTGATAGAAATGACCCTCGTAAATTTTATTACATATAATTAAATGTTGCAATGATCAGTTGTTAGATTTGTCATACTTTTCATATTATGATTAATTACTTTTTGTTTTTTGCTGCTTTATTGTCTAAAATATTCAAGTACGCCTCCAAATTCTAGAGTTATGAAATATAAATGATGTTGTCATTATTGGGTTCTAAAATGATTTAATCCTCAATTCAAACACATTAAACCACAAATTTTATAATTTTATTGCTTATTAAACAAAGATGTAAACCTTAAAAAAATGTAAGCACACTCCAAAATCCTCATAGAAATCCTAAATTTTGAGGAATGTTGCTTTTTTTTTAGAGCACTTTAAGGGATGTTACCCAAACTCTTTGTTTTCTTTCATGGATCTACTGAAACTTGTTTACAAGCTTGTGTGTTTTGCAAAGATCTGCCTGTTCAACACCGCAAACAAACTCTTCTTCTATGGACAGCCGTGTCTGTTGCTGACATAAAACCAGGGAAAGGACGAACTTCTGACCTAAAATCTGTCACTGATAAAACACATGAAAAGCCTTTTTGTCTGCTGCAATTCTGTTGTTATGAGCTTTGTTTTGACAAATATTAACCACAGCTTTTTACTTTTGTGTCAGTGTTACTTAGAATGAAAATCCACTCTAGACATGTTGACAACAATCTTTTTTTCTCTACGTCTTGATGGTTGGATGCAAGTTTTAAAAACTCAGCGGGGGATTGGCGGCCAAAACGAGCTGCGCGTTGAGCCAACCATCAAAAGAGACCGAATAATAGATGTCAAAGCAACGCTTTTCAGAAGACCGAATTCAACTCCTACCGCTAAGGAAGAACAGGGAGATTTGTCCACAACTGTGAAAATTACAGGCCCCTTTTGGAGGTGGGAGTGGCCCTTATAGCAGTGGGGGTGTGCGTTCATGTCAGGAAAAAGAGGTTGTGATGTCTGAAAGGTTTGTTTCTGTTAGTATGGGATTGGAATGCTGGCACCGAGTTTGTGAAAGAATATTATTGTTAGCTGCTTTGTGTTAGACAGAGAAACAAACTGTTTGGTGAGAATTTTGCCTCTCGGTGATTGATAAAAGACCGCAGAGCTGCAGCCACAGTTTCAGAAAATTTTACTTTTTCACATTATGCAAATAGGTCCTGGTCATAGACTTTTGTATGGTTGGATAAAAAGATTTTTCTAAACTGCACCAACAGACTGATGAAGCAAAATAGTCAAGAGTCCAATAGTGTAATTATCCCATCAGCTATCTGCACATAGCAAATGAGCTTATTATGGAAAGTGATTAATTATCTACTAAAAAAAAAAAAAAAACACACAACAATCTTTTCTGCTTTATGTCATGTTTGTTATGTTTGTGGGCAAGACCAAAATGCAGACAAGAGCCAGGAAGCCGCATACTGAAGAGAATGGGTTTACTAAACACAAAATAACAAAGTTGCAAGTAGGCAGGCAAAAACAAGGTAACAGCGAAACGACTAACAATAGACTAGAACGTTGTAGCATGAAATCTACTGATTTCTACTGTTCTTCAGTCTACTGTTCTCCAGTTTTGCATTGTATTACATTGAAATGACTGTCGTCATTTCAGCTTTTAACTTTTTGCTCTCTCTCTTTTTCTTCATAGTAGGTACACCTGGTCTGGCGTTCTGTTAACTGTGACATCATCCAGAGAAGACGGCTCACCCGCTACTACCATCTAATGTAGAACAGATTACTAGATCAATGTGTGCTTCTGTGCTTTTTGTCTCTCTTGTTGTGTCTCTGCTCTGTCTTCTCTAACCCCCAGTCGGTCGAGGCAGATGACCGTTCATACTGAGCCCGGTTCTGCCGGAGGTTTTCCTTCCCGTTAATGGGGAGTTTTTCTTCCCACTGTCGCTTCATGCTTGCTCAGTATGAGGGATTGCAGCAAAGCCATGTACAATGCTGACGACTCTCCCTGTGGTTCTACGGTTCCCCAGGAGTGAATGCTGCTTGTCGGGACTTTGATGCAATCAACTGGTTTCCTTATATAGGACATTTTTGAACAATCTGTATAATCTGACCCAATCTGTATAATATGATTGAACTTGATTTTGTAAAGTGCCTTGAGATGACATGTTTCATGATTTGGCGCTATATAAATAAAATTGAATTGAATTGAATTGAATTGAAGTAGTACGTGACAACTGGTTACAGCTGAACTAACTGAGCATTTAGTGGAGGAGACGGAAGAAGCAGGTGGAGTACATTACTGGTCAGATGAGTCAAAGACAACTAAGCAGAAGGGAAGGAGGGCAGTGAGTTGACAATAAGCTGGCAGGGAGCTGGCAGGGAGCTGGCAGGGGCAGAGGGAGAACTGAATCTAACTGTCATGATTTAGGTTTTTGTTTGTTTTGCTTTGGACCTTTCTGGACTTTTCCTCTCAGCCTGTCACCTCTCAGCCACCAGCAACTATCCAATCAGCTCAGCCACCAGTCAATTAGCCCAGATCAGCTCCACCTGCTGCCAGTAATTACTGTCCACTCGGCTCACCTGTTCACCTGCCTACATATATCTGCTTCAGCCAACTCATCCTTGCCAGAATGTCTCTTCTCGTTTCATCTCATCTTGTTTGATGTGCTTCGCCTCTACCAGTTACTGTGTGCTCAGCCAGCTGGACTCTTCTGAAGAAAGTTACCAGAGTCTACATGCTGACGTTCTGCCTGTTTCCATATGAGTTCCAGCTGCTTGCTCTGCCCGTTCTGGTGGTTCCACGGTCCACATCACCTGTTCTGGTCTGGTCTGCATCTTCTGGTTCCCTGCTCATCCCCTCCTGCTTACACCATCAGTCATTAAATCATCTGGTCAAGTCTGATCCTGCTTGCCTGCCTCATCTGCCATTATTCACCCTTTTCAATAAACCTTTTAAAAATGTAACTCGGTGTCCGGCTGAACATTGGGTTCACCAGCAGTAACCATTACACTAACAGGGAAACAGGAAAATGGTCAGACCTACTTATTGTAGCTTCCTGAGGATCCTGCAGGCTGTTATGTTTTGCACTTTTAGTTTAGTTTTATCCTTGAATCTTTGTTTTTTTGTCATTAGTTTAGTTTTCTGTTCAGTGTTTATGTTAATAGTGTATTCTTGTATTTGTTGGGTTTGGTTCCTGTTTTAGTTGCCTTCTGTTCTTTATGATTTTAGTAGTTCTGTTAGATCTTTATTTTATTTTCTGCCAGCTCTTCCTTAGTTTAGTAATCCAACCTCTGGGAACATTATGTGGAAAGAGTCCATTATATGTATGAATTGTATGTATGTTATATGTATTATATTATATATGTAATTATTATAATTATATAATTATACATAATTATATGTATGAATTGACAAATTAGCAAAGTTTTTGCGAAGGTTTTTTACTTTACTCACACAATATACTCATTAGGCTTGCCTTACTCTCTCAATAGTTATTTCATTATTACAGTGCATTTTTTATTTATTGAAACACTACAAACCAGTACAAGAGAGGAGAATTTAAATTCAGAAGGAGCCTTTGCTCTTATAAAGACATGGGTCTTTGGGATGTGTCCCTCTTCGTTTTGCACATTCTTCTTTACAAAACAACTCAAGCTCAGTCAGATCGGATAGAAAGCATCTGCCAAGTCCTGCTGCAGATTCCTAATTGATTTAGGTCTGGACTTTGACCTTTTAATTCTAACACATGACTAGGCTTGGATCTACCATTCATTTGCAGCTTGGACTTTATGTTTAGGGTCGTTGTCCTGCTGAGAGATGAACCTCCACTCCAGTCTAATGTCTTTTGCAGCCTCTAATACATGTTCTTCCTAGATTGGCCTGTGTTTAGCTCCATCCATCTTCCCATTAACTCTGAATAGTTTCTCTGTTCCTGCTGAAGACACAGGACTTCTTGTTACTTTCTTCTTGCTTGTCTTCATCAAAGGCTAGATCTGTTGAGTTCACCACTAACACTGTTAGAATCAATAGACTCTTCCACCTGAGCTAATGTGCGGCTCCTCAGAGGGAAATTGTTATCAGTGAAACCACAGGTCTGTTGGCTGCTTCCCTGATGAGTGCTTTCCTTTCCTGGCCCGTCACTTGAATGACATCCATCCTTTGCTCGTTGTAATCGTTGAGGAAGAGGCCAGGTACACCCCAGATAGTTTAATACGAGTTTATTATTTAAACCAATTCACAAACAAATGTAATGTTGTCAAGAATCGTCTTGACTTTAGTTTTTAATGTGAAGGTCCAAATCTAGCAACTGTTTTTTTTAAATCATTTACAAAATTAAAGTCATAAAAGGACAAAGGACAAAGGACAAAAGGACAAAACAAGACAGCGTTACTCATTTTAACAGCAAACAGGCTTAAATCGAAGGCAACTGGACTTTTGCTCAAGTGCGAGCCAGCAGAATTGACAATGACTACTGGATAAGTGTCAAAACGTTTTCAGAAAGAAAAACGTTTGCTGTAGCGATGACCCAGATAACTGGGAATGTTACACATTTTAAATGCTTGTGACAGTTTGAGAGGAAACAGCTCGCTGTCCAGCTTGTTACAACTGGGGAAATCCTCGCAGTCACTCAGAGAATGCACATCCTGGCAGCTGTACAAACCTATTTTTACATTTCCATTTTAGGAAAGCAAAGTATCCCTCCACATGCATTTTTGCAGCCTATGTACAAGAGAAGCTCGCTAGATTTACATGAAACTAGCATAAAAATTGTATTGAAATTTTCTTACTGATACGCGGTGAATCAATGAGAAAATGTTTCATTCTCTATGAAGTTTTGATTTAAGAAATGAAAAATGTCCCTAACGTTGATTTTGTTTCATTGTCTCCTCTTTGAATCAGCACTTTATCAGTCAAAGGTTGTTGTTTTTTTAGATTTAGATAGCGATAGAGATTCAAACTCAAAGCACTTGCAACCAACAATTGCAGACCCTTTATATTCAGTCAAGATAAGCAATAGTGATCTGTGTACAAATCTTACCTATACCTATATTTATTTATATTTACAGTTTATAAAGACATTATTAGTATCCCATAAGAGCATTTTCCAACTCTAAAGATCGTTAGATGTCAGGGAGCGCAGTGCATGTCCTTTTTTTTTTTATTTATTTATGTATTTCCTTTGTTACTGTTGGTTGATTTTGTCTAAGTATGTAAATAATTCATACAGGTAAGAATTAAAAGAAACGATTCAATCTGATAAAACACTGTGCCACTTTACATGTGAAATCAGTGCGCTTTCATATAGCAGCCAAAGCCAAGAGGGAAACACTCCTATGAAGCCAGTTTTAAGATAAATTTGTGCCATCTTTGTCATTTCCTATGTTTATTTGGTCGACTTGCTCCGCAACATTGTGAGTCTAAAGTTAATCTCTCAACCTCCAGTTTAAATCAACTGTACTTGTATAGTTTTGCAGCTTGACTGAATTTTATTGATGATTTTACTGGGGGGGGGGGGAGCTGGCAAAACACAACTCTTTATGCATCAAATGTTTCATACCAGACTGATAAATAATTTGTTTCAGTCTGGAAATTACAAAGCCTTTGTTCGATATTCTTTGACGCGGTTTTTGGTAAACTGCAACAGAGAAGTGGTTTGTCTGTCTGTGAGGTTGGATCCACCACTAACAAGGTTTTGTGAAATCTGACAGATGAATGGAAACAAATTTGGCAGTGAGACTCCAAACTGGACAGTCCTTCTAACAAGCTGTCCCCCTCCCATGCCTGCAGCTTCGCTTGTTTTGTGAGCATCCTGTGGTCTCCACGTTGGGCTTTTGGTAGCAGGGGCAGCTTGTGAAAGAGGAGAGGTGAAGCTGCAGCAGCCAGCTGTGAGATGCAAGGTTGTGCTGGCTTGGCTTGTTGCTCTTAAGACACAGTTGGCCAAGATTCCTTACATCATGAAAGAAGAGTCTCTCCCTGATATACACATTTGAAAAATGATTTTGCTTTGGCCACACTGTGAAGACTCACATGAAAGTCATTATTCACTTATCTGATTAGAGAGGATGTGAGCGTGAACTGCCAAGAATTACTAATCATAGCTTTACTTTTATAGTTGAAAAAAGTTTTTGCTCTGAACCTTAAACTAGATGCATCATATTTTAAAAACTTTTGCTTTTCAGTTGTGTTTGCTCTTATAATTCATGTTAGTAATTTTTGTTCCCATATCCTAAAAAATAAGGGGGGGGGGGGGGGGGGGGGGGGGGGGGAGTTGCCAAAAGGTGATGATGACGTTATCATTTTAACACTTTGTCATCGATGCAAAACACAATGAAGAGAAAGCAAATTCTCTCTCTCAAATGTCACGTCATAAAACAAAGATTTACATGGCAAATTTTCTAATGAGGAGGAGGAGATCAACAGATATGTTGTCTGAGAGCAGTAGCTTGGATGAGTAACAAACAGCACACGACCCAGGGAATTAAAAGTGTCACAGAGAGCCTAGTGTACATGTTAGTAACCGCAGTGGTGAATAATTACTTGTTACTGTAATGTATACTTACGTAAAAATATGGTATTATTCAGAAAGACTTTGCAATTTCTACTCCTGTTCTGGTCAGTAGTTACGTTACGTTACGTTATGTTATGTTATGTTATGTTACATACACAACCACATGCTGGCACCTGTCTCCCAAAAAGGCACCAGAATAACATCTTTTATATTAGTGATCCATGAAGTGGTTGTGTTATTCTCACTTTTTTATACTTAGTAAGTCTGTGTTCTACTTATAATAATAATAATAATAATAATAATAATAATAATAATAATAATAATAATAATCATTAGAGATACACATGTGAGTGCAAGTGTGTGTACAGCATCCATTCTTGTGTAGCATTAGAGTTTGTGGTTATGTGTGATTGTGACTATGTGCCTGTGACTGTGTTCCTCATTCTTTGTCAGGTTGGGTTTTGGGCTTCCCCCTCTACTGGAACATCTCAGGAGCCCATCCCCCTCATCAGGCTCCCTGCTGGTGGCTACCGCCTTGACCCCCTGACGCCTTGGTTCTCGTGTCCGGGGCCGGGTCCCTGGGTGTGTGCTGGCTCACTCCTGGCGGCTGCTTCATGGGGCCTGGGCTCCATGGCTCTTTCCCATGGCTGGATCTGCTCTGCTAGTGGAACCCATGGGCTCGTCACTGCAGCCCCCTGGGGCTTCTGCGCTGTGGCTGCTGGGGGGTTTCCTGGAGCTCTCCTTTGTTCCTCGCTGCGATGAGGCGATGCAGATATCCCTGTGTTGGTCCTTCTTGTGCTCCTTTGCACTGGGGGCCCTTTCGGCATTTGGGGTTCTGGTCTCCTTGGTGAATGCCTCGGCACCCTGGGGAGCGGGTCTTTGGCTCCTCACAACCACTATTGAACATTTTCCTTATGGATGAACCTTACTTATACAAGTGCACTCTCACACACACCAATAGGTGCTTGGATCCAGGTGCTTATACACTTCTATACAGCAAAACCCTATAATTAGCTTTGGCTGTCACTAAATAGATCTTGTATTAAATAATACTGCATATTTTTAAATTATGTTATCATAGGCATTGGTTGTTTGTACCAATTTTACCTTTTCTGTTTGTTTTGTTTTACTTTCTGTATCTCTTTCAGCACGTGTAGAAGAAGACTCTGAGAATGTTATTTTGTTCTCTCTTTTTCCTCTAATCTAATTTTGTCACCTTCTCTCCTTTTTTAACTTTTTACCTCACCTTTTTCCCTTCCTTTCTTTCTCTTGTACCTTTCCATTTCTGTGTCCATTGAAATTTAAATAATCCCAAAATAATGACTAATAAAGTTTTTTTGCACGTGTATGAAGTGGAGCACTATAGCAAAATAGCACTTAAGAAAATAGCCCTTGTGAAAATAAATCTTTTGGGCTTTCTTTGGCACTAAGAAAGAAATTCTAAGTGCTGCCCTGCCAGACAGGACATGTTTTTGAAAAAGAAGGTATATTTGTTATAAGGGAATGGTTCCAAACCTCTTATGTATGTTTTCTAGTTATTTAAATTATCTAATATTTATCTGTTGTGTATAATACTGGAAATGGAGATTATAATTTATTTGTGATTTATACTTTTTGGTTTTCTGGATGTAAAATTTCTTTAAATCTTCAAAAACTCTGACTTTGTGGGGTAAAAAACTGATTTAAATAGTCAGTTCTGTATCTGGTTTGGGCATAAACTCAAAAAAATCTATTGTTTGAACAATCATTACACACGCCCGTATCAAATTGCCCCCTGCCAACTTATTTTAAATGATCCCTGTCCAATTCTAAATCTGCTCAAAGTAGCAAAACTAACTACCTAATGGAATAAAGAAAAACCCGAATATTTTGTGGGGTATCGTTTACATTGAGATTCCTTTCAGATGTGTTGAGGCTGGAACTGATGTTTGTTCACTTTGTTTCTCCAAAATCAAATTGTCTGAGAGGCGAACAATGTTGGTGGATGGTATTAGCCATCGGACCTCCCTGACTGGCACATATGGAGAGCATGCCTCAAGCACTGACTCACACTTCAGGCCAACAGAAGGGTCTCTATACAATCACTCAAGATTGAAAAGAAAAAGCTCCTAGATGAGACCAGTACAGTCTGTGGGCTTCATCTTTAGATAATAGTATGATTGTGCCTTTTTCCTTATGGCTGGTCACATCCTTTATGGTCTTAATTTCCCCCCTATTTGAGTGTCACATAGTGAGCTGAGCCTCATACTGGTGACATTCAAACCATCGTTCACAGACAGATCTGACAATGATGATGTGGGCGATAATCCTGAAAGGAATGGAGATGAGGGGGAAACACAGTGTGAGATATGTGGGTGAAGCTTAAAGTTGATAATGTTTCAGCTTCTCTGGGCCCCACAGAAAGAGGCCTCCTACTGTCCCCTTGAGTGTGTGACTCCTTTGTTTGCTATCCACACCCAACACTCCACGTATTGGGTTTGAAAACACACGGGGCAATTTTTACCATAGCTAGTGTTTTCATGTGATGGAAAGGCCACACGCTGGAGCAAACATCTGTGCAGAGATGGATGGTGTTGGTGCTTATAACCGTGGTATTATTAGCACATGAAAGGTACAGGGACTGCAGGAGGGCCATTTTTACCTTTCATAGAGGCCCCTCTATTAGCCCCCCAACTCTTCGCAAACAGACACACACACATGACGCCGCTGTTACGCGCCGCATATTGGTCACTTTCAACATCCGCCGCAGTTGCTCACTGCTGGAAGAAGTTCAAGCTGAATAATTTTGTCATAATTATGATTAATGTTCTGCTGGGTCACTGGCAGTGTTAACGCACTTCACAACACCGGCTGCCCCTCCTTCACACAATCAGCAGGTCATTTACAAATCATTACGTTGAGCTGCGGTAATGGGCAACAAGTCATTTGACACTAGAACAGCTACAAGTCTTCTAATGTTTCCCTTTGGGAGCGTGAACTTAGTGCACACGGCGCCCCAGGACACTGGCCTGGTGTTGGGCAGGGGGGGTGTTTAATGACAACAGGAAAGAGCAGGCAGGAGGCTGAGAAAGAACAGGAGAAATGGTTAACTCTGATTTCAAAGAATTAAAAAGGTTGTCGAAAAGCAGAAATCAAAGTCAGAACAACAATTCATTTCTGTGGTAATGAAAAGACAGATCCGGTACTAATTACTATGCTTTATTTATTTTTGTAAAAAAAAAAAAGCTCCTTGTCTGGCCACCAAATTGGCACGTCTACATACCAGAGATACAAGCAAGGATTTCTGTTTTTGCCTTGTTTCCTGGCAAACTGTCTTTTTCTTTATTCTTCAACGTATGTTTTTAAAACATAACCGAGTGAAGTTGATTAGAAATAAAATATTTGATCATGTAAATGGGATAATTTCTCAGGAATGAGTTCTGGGAAACCGATATTTAGCCAGACAACAATGTTGATTTATTTAAGAGGATGAGAAGTGGTAGACAAGGCAGGCAGGAATGGAAGGGAGACTAGAGGATGCAGACTGAACCAGACTGACCAGGAGTAGCAGGGGTGAAGAACTTGAGCCGGAGACAAAGGCAGGAGTTAACTAGATGTACTGTAGGTAGAACCAGACTTGACCAGATGTAGGTAGAACTAGAGCTGGCCAGATGCAAGCTGAGTGCACCAGAACTGGGAGCGTCAAGAGAGAGTGAGGCAGGTATATGAAGGCTGGGGAACAGGTGAGCAGAGTAGGGACTCATTAGCAGGTGCTAATCAGCAGAGCTGATGACTGGTGGCTGAGGAGAGGACTGAGCTGATTGGGTAGTGACAGATGGCTGTAGGCTGAATGGAGTGGAAACTAATAGTTCAGAAAGTCCAGGCTTATGACATAATTAAGATTTTTCTAAGTGAGCTTCTGATAAAAGGGTATGAGCTTTTTTATATTTTCCCTGCAGTGAGCAGGAAAAATATCTGAGCACATATGTGCTCTGATAAGCAGAAATCTGAAAATTTGAGTTATCATCTCAAAACAAATGTAATCTCAAAAATCTTATAGTAGTTTGTGCAACATTATTTTATGAATCTTTAAAGCAAAGTCACATTTGCACTGAATATTTTCTAACAGAAAAGCTGATAGTCATTTGCAGATGAAAGGGAGAGCGTCACTGACCACCAACAACAATCTTTCAGCTCTGACAACAAAACATGTGAGGGATTTCCCGCAAAAATAACTGATATAAAAATAAAGTGGTTTACATGTCAGTAAAATAGTGTTCACATAAACATTTTGGTTCCATTTTAGGCAGGGGCCTGCAACCTTTACAGTCTAAAGAGCCATTCTGCCTGCAGTCCACTTGAATTAAATGTTGCCTTGCCTTTTGAAAAAAGACAAGTTATATTTTTTGACAAAGATCTACTGTGGGAAATATGTTGTCATCATTAAAGAAACACCCTTTTATATCTATTTTGAGGTTTAAAAAAAAGAGAATGGATGGGATGTTGATATTTATGGATAATGATGTGAAAAAAAATCTGTTTCCAACATGATGAAAAAATATTGATTTCAAATTAAATATTACTGGCACTTTTAGCATCATTCTGTTGTGAAAATTAAAAGTAATTATTCCAAACCTGTATTTATTATAATTATTACATTTAAGTACCTTAATAAAAATATAATTTGTAGCCAAAGTTATTAAGAGCCACTTGCGGCTCCAGAGCCACAGGTTGCAGACCCCTGCTTTAAGGAAACATCACCTTAATTTCCCCATAACTATCCATCCCTTGCATAACAAGACACATTATTTACAGCAGTAAGTACACAAGCAGAACTCAAGAGTGAGACAAGTCTGTGTTTGTGTTTTTGACCATTTCCATATCAGCTTGACAAGCTACTGTTGCTTTCAGCTAACATCCCTCCATCCAAGTGACAAAGCTTGTGGGTCTGCTGTGAAACGCATATGAAAGCGTTTCTCAAGAGATGTAGTAGATGTTGCATCATTTCAAAGAGCTGTCTGATCTCCTTCATCTGAAGGAAAATTGGAACATCTGGAATGATTAAAAAAATATATTACGTTACATTACATATTTTTATTAAATACCCTATGACATCGCTAATTACTTTTTGTTGTTAAAAGTGTATTAGGATATTTGTTTGATTTAAATGGACTTTAGAAAGTGGGAATGATTTATACATTTGGCTAATGTTTAAAGCAATGTCAGTTTCCTTTCTTTAAACTCCAAATTATGATAATTTATCATGACATTCTTCCCCGGCTTTGCCCTATTGCTCTATGTCAGAGTTTAAAACAGAGTGCCAAGGGATTTGGGAAGACAAACATTCAACCGGAAAAAAGCAAAGATCAATCCAACATGACAGCCTTGTGTCTGCCCTGCAGTAGCCGACCTTGTGCTCTAAGCTAATTGGAAACTGGGGTCAAAGAGAAAATGTCAAGTTTCCCGAAGGGAGATCAAAAGTCAAAAGGAGAATTATTCCTTTCTTCCTTATGAAAATGTTTACTGTGGCACAAAGTGTTTTCCACATGTCCAGCAACGTCGCTTTTTGAATAAACATTTTACCTTAACTTTTCATTTAAAGGCCTAAAAGAGAGACATTGATATAAATTGCATTTTACAATAGAATGCCAGATCTGAGAACATTTACAGCCCTATTAACCAGTTCAGTATACATGTGTGAGATCTAGGTTGTGTAGTTTTCTCTGGGATATTATCTTTGTGTTTATAGGACAGGCCTAAAGTCTGTATGATTTATTGTGTTTAAAATATCTATCGCACATGTACCTACTTATAAACTGACCTTGGTCAACATTACCATTTTGCTGTTTTTAATATAAACATACATATTTGAAAATCATGTTCTCTGGGACCTTCTTGAAGTGGCTTTCTATGACCCCTATTTCACTCTTCCACACATGTACACACAGACACACTGATATTTTATATTTCCATGGTGTATATTCATGATGAATAACTGATAAGTGGAGTCTTATTGGCCAAACATCTGGGAACCCTTGCAGCTAAAAACGGTGGGAATATGTGCCATGAGTTAAATGAGCACAGATACTCACCACGTCCCTCATTACTGTGTCAATCTTTCCATATCACATGACAAATCTTTATTCATCTTTCAAGGTGTCAACTTTTCCTTAAACAATGTGGTCAAACTCTAAACCCCAGCCGAATTTTGTACGTCTTCTCTTGTCTTGTTCATTCCTCAACCCTTGGCTCTTGTCAAGATGATGGGTCTTTTGTTGTATATTTTATTTTATATTATGAATAGTTTCAAAACTTTTCGCAATTCTGTCAACCACAGAACCCCATCTACATACAATTTGATGACGTCACCTCTGGTAAAAACCTAGCAGCCAAAGTTTTTAGCTCACGGTGTAGCCAGGGATTAGATGTGCAAGCTCTGCCGGCAAACATATGTGGATCATTTTGAACATCTCAGAGAATTTTTGCTGTCAGTGTATGTCACCGTTTTATTTCTAAACAAATGTTGCTTGTGTGAAATGAGCATTGTTGCTTATTTCACCGTCTCATCTCAATGCTTTGATTATCACATCTGCAATATGTTTCCCCACAATCTGCAGAATTTCCATACAAATGTGGGAGGTTTCAGCCTCTCTACCACAGGTTTCTTTTCTTCCTTGTCATCCTCCCTTCCTAAAGATATAAGGCCAAGGCATCAGTTTGATAACGTCTCACCTTGAAAAGTCTCTAGCCTTGAAAAAAAAAAAAAAAACTCACACCATCCCACGGTCTCTAGGCGCTTGGCAGATATGTGTAGTTTGGAAATTTTGTGCTTACACTCATCTGGTAGTCTAAATCTAGTGGAAGAACAGCGCATACTCATCTCCATGTGCAAGGAGCTTAAGTTGAGAATGGCATTCCTTTTTCATATGTGTTGATTTTTTTTATTAATTTACTTATCATTTCATTTGGTGTTGTGGTTTTTATAAATATACATTGTATTTTGTTTCTTTGTGTGGTGTTGTTGTAACACTGTTATGCTGCAGGAAGGTCCTAGATTCAAATCTCAGTCAAGTATCTTTCTGCATGAAGTTTGCACATTCTCTCCATTAATGCACTGGCTCTCTTGGGGCACTCCAGCTTGCTCCCACTGTCCAAAACCATGAATATTGGGTTTATTGGTTTCTCTAAATGACCCTTAGGAGAGAGAGTGTGTGTGTGTGTGTGTGTGTGTGTATGTGTGACTATCTGTGTGTTCCTGGGTCGACCTGAGATAGACTGGTGACCTGTCTAAGCCATATCCCAATAAACCAGCTATGTACAAGCCACAGCACACAACCATCCAATAATAAGCAAGTATACAGTAGATAGGTACATATAATGGATGGAGGAATGTTTTATACCTATGGAGAATAAGACTTTACGCTGCTTGGGGAGATCCTTCTTGTTGCACAGTGTTGGTACCCTCATTGATTTATCAAATTATGCAGCCAATATGATATAGGTGTGATTATGTTGTAGTCTTAACACGTGGCCAGCATAGCTCATCCACAGTCTATGAACAATTTATGACGATGTGGTTATGACGATCACCACAAACGTCAGGGAACTCTCAATCTCCAACATGCACAATGGTACATCCATGTTTTGACTGCTTTTAAATCTTGTAATGTTGTTCTTAGCCTGGTGTCAGCTAAGTGGTAGTAAACCTCAACAAAAGCTCACCAAGGATCCATTTAAATCCACATGTGTTTGAACAGATATTTAAAACTCACCATGCCATATTTTCTCTGTACACTCAGGCTGGATTTTCTATTTAAACTTGTCCCTTTGAGGAACCTTTATCATCTACAGCATCACATCAAGCCACAGCTGATTATATTTTTAATAAGTGCTTGTCTCTCGCTATTTGTGGTGATTATGAGAAATGCTGCGGGTGTGCAGATCTATAGTTTGTTTATTTAGGATCGCTGCCCGGTTAGCTTCGAGCACAAACAAGGCTCTGTGATGATATCTGCCAAGCATTCATATAATCGCAATGTTCTGTTCCACTTCAGCAAACGTGATGTGGAGATGCATTAGTTGTTTTTTAACACATATCCTTAACTTCCCATAACCTCTTATCTGTTGAAACATCTCTCTGCATTAGAACAGGCTGTGTTGGTTCACAGGTACAGCACGTTTTGCATGAATGAATGAATTTTCAGTTTGAAAGCACATTTAATGTCTCATAAAGTTTAAAGTTAGATACTTTTACACCCTCACTTCACATTCCTGGATGCTTTGAGACACCAGATGCATCCCCTGCTTAGTTTAAGTGATGGGAGGAGGCGCTGATGCTGGCTGCATGTGTTACAAACAACTTATTTGAACTAGATACATGTTTTATATGTTCCTACATGACAAACACTGATTCATCAGCGCTGTGGTCAGATAGGATAAATCAAGATGTGGATGGCAAGTGGGATATGACATTTAGCTTTTTAAATCTTATCTATACGCACTTTACAAAGTCAGTTAAATTGAATCATACAGACAGATTGGTTAAAAAGTTTCCCGTCTAAGAAAACCCAGCAGATTGCGTTGAGTCATTGATTTGCAGCATTCATTCCTCTTGGATGAGAGTGTGGCGACAGTGGACAGTCATCTGCATTGTTTTGTTGACTTAGCAGCAATCCCTCATACCCAGCATGCATGTAGCGACAGTGGAGAGGAACACTCCCTCTTCAACAAGAAGAAACCTCCAGCAGAACCAGGCCCGATGTGAACGGCTATCTGCCATCACCAACTAGGGGCTTAGAGAAGGAAGAGCAGAGACACAAAAGACCCAAAAAGAGCACAGATGCATTGATTCAGGAATGCTTTCTATGTTAGAGTACAGTAAAACGGTAATGGCAGACTAGCTCCATAGATGGCTTTTTTTTTTTTTTTCGAAAGAACACAACCAAATAGATAAGCCTAGCACGTTTTTAGGTCTAGAGGATGAAAGAGAGCACATACAGTTAGTTGCAGTAAAGGCTCAGCCAGTAGCTGAGAGAGAAACATGGCTAAACACTGAAAGACGGGGCAAGCTGTATCAATATTATTAATATTGTTAATTAGTTAATCCCAGCCACCTGTGTTGAGCCCTTTCCGTTGATTCGCTGTTGTATTTAAGTTCCAGGTTTTTGTTCCTCCTGTGTTGCATTGTCTGTTTTCCTTGGCTGTTTTCGATCCCTGTTTATTTCTTGAGTTGGCTTCATTAAAATGTTATTTTCAGTATGCGTCTGCCGTCGTCTTGTTGCCGCTTTGGTCCTTCACCCCAAACCTCGACAAATATGGTATGGGTATAGAAAATTTTCAGATCTGTGAATGTTCAATGGGATTAAGATCTCAGCCCATTAAGGGTTGTTATGAACACTCCAGTGTTTTTTTGTTTGTTTTTTTTGTTTTTTTTTGCAGCTATTTCTTTTAACTGTTTGTTTTGGGTCATTATCCTCTTTGAGGACCCAAGACATGCAACTGAGACAGCTTTCTGTTTCTGGGCAGGACGCCTTGGTAGTTTTCAGATTTCATTGTGCACTGCAAAGATTCAAGATTCCTCATGCAGACAAACCAAGCCCTCTCCATATTTACAGCATGTATGGTGACTTTTACTTTGGAAGCTTAATTTTGCTAAACATAATTTTGTTGAAAAGAGCAGATGTGACTCACCAAGAAGCACTGGTATGAGACAAGAGTTGTTTTTTTTTGTTTGTTGTCCAATGGTCCAAAACTTTAGGGCTTTTCCACATGCACTTTCGTGAATCCTTGGCTGGCTTTTTGTGTTTTTCTGTCCATAGTGGAGCCCTCCTGAGTTTCTTCAGTGAAACGTATTATGGTACATGATGCAATGGATGGTCCAATTGAAGAATTCTATTTTATTTCTTTAGCGCCAATTCACAACACACGTCACCCCAAGGCTCTATAAAATCATAAAGATTGGTCAAAAAGTTTCCTATCTAAGGAAACCCAGCAGATTGCATTGACAAGCAGCATTCACTCCTCCTGAAAGAGCGTAGTGTCACAGTGGACAGTCGTCTGGATTTTTGATGGCTTTGCACCGATTCCTCATATTGAGCAAGCATGAAGCGACAGTGGAGAGAAATGAGATTCCCTCAACTACAGAAAAGGATAAAGGGATGCAAGCGATGTGCCATACTTCCGTTTATCTGTCATTTATGCTTCAGTCATCACACACCCCTCACACTCCTGTTGTGCTCTGCATTACAAAATGCCCTCAGAGGGAAGGTAAAAGTTCATCCCTTTTAGCTCTAATGTTTTCCTAATAGCTGCTTGTTGAGTTAATAGTTAAATCACGGTCAGGATCCTTGTCGTTGCCTTTAATTTGCCCTCGCTAGGAGAGCCAAACACAAGTTCTTACATGAAAGGCTTACACTTACCCTCTGGCCTTTGGATACAGTAACATTTCAGCAGCTGCATGTCAGCGCTGAATGTAAAGAGTAACCTAGATGAGGGGTGGACTCGATTTTGGTGCTGCTGGGTGCAAGTGTGTTTATGTAGCACGTACAGGAAACCACCCATTAAAACTTTACAAAGGATTTCTTTATTTTTATACTCAACAGATGTATACAAGTATCATGATATAAAAAAGCTGCATGGCTCAGGTGGGAGAGTTCAGTTCCTTCATTTTAAATGTTTGAATGCAATATATAAACGTGGAAGAGTACAAAAATAAAACATTTGTATATCATTAATATTACATGTGAGCATGAAAGTTAAATGAATACATGGATAAATCTCTCAAACTTTAACAGTTTGCTGCTGCTAAACATTCAGTGATCAAAAAAAAAAAAAGCCAAAAAACAAAGCACATAAACACAAATAGCTAAGAAGTAAATCGGCAGAGTTAGCGAGAGAGTTGCTGTGGAAATATGAATACATCACGTTTAAAGTGCATCGCCATGTCCATGGTGGTTGTAGGTAGTCACATTCATGTACATTTTAGGACCGCTCTTGCTGCAGCTGCCAGCATTTTTCTGTGCGTCAACTGCTGGTGGAGAAACGGCTGTCGAATTGTTGTGCATCCTGCTTTAACACAAACCAAAAGGATGCAAAGCTTGCCAGATGTGACTGGGGAGCATTACAATTTGTTCTCCCGGCTTCTTGTTAACTGATTCAACTTTATGGTTCCAGTAAATTTTAACTTATTGCCTGCTCAATTAAAACCTTTTGGGAGCAGATGTTCTTTTCTTTTTTTTTTTTTTTATTTCCTTGCAACGAGTTAAGAAAATAGCACAAGTGGATAAATCACCTAAACGCAGCAACAGCCCAGGAAATGCTTCATCTTTACTGCCATCCAAAGTTCCATTACAAGCATTGGAATCAAAGTTTTTATTAGGCTTTTGTGCACATCTCGTGTTTAGTTTTTGGGGTAGCTGGCACCCACCGAAATTCCTTGGTGCCAATTAACTTGCTTTTTTTCCCCCCTTTCAATTTTATTTTATTTTCGAAGAAGAAGAAACCACTCATTGGTCACAAACCATCAGGATAAGCATGTTTAGAGTTAGATATATTTCCTGGTTCACAATCAGAGGAAATGTTGAGACATACATCCCTCCTCTTTAAAAAAAAAAAAACTTGAGCCCCAAGTCAGGTACTTTCTTCTTTAGTTACAGGAAGGTGAGAGGGACAACTGAACCTCCAAAAATATCTTTTTACACTAGAATGACAAATGAAAAACTGTATGCAAGATACCTACCAAAACATACACTCAGACATATTGGCACTGTGCTCTAAGCATATTTGCTCTAAGTGGTGATGGAGAAGATGATTCCAGGAACTGGTGTTCACGATGAAGACTCTGAGATTCAATCCATGCAAAAGGGCTGCAACAGAGCAGCTAAGTGCTGTACGACATACCAGAAAATCTTGCGTTTTAGGTATATTCATACATACATATATATATGTATATATTTATGTGTGTGATGGCGGCCGAAGTCCCGAGAAGTGGCTCAGGAGGATCTCCTGAAGACATTTTTAGTTGGCCTTCTTGGACTTCTTCATCCTGGGTGGGTAAAGGAAATTGAATATGATGTTAAAGGTGTTGGAATTGCAAGGCAAAGCAAATTTGTTTGTAAAGTATCATTTATACACTAGGTTATTCATAATATTTTATAAGGTAATAAAGTAACACAGGTAAAGAAAAATACATTAAATGTATTGACTACATTAAGATAACAATGTAAATGCTATCTTAAAACATAAACAGCAAAAAATAAAAAATAAAAATGATCTAATCTTTGACCTTTCTGGGAAAGGTAAAATTATATGTTCAGTCCCGATTTAAAGGAGCCAACAGTTTAATTCTCGGTGTTCAGGGGAATTTAAACATGAGATGAGCCTACAAACGAAATGCTGTCTACTCATGTTTAGTTCTGGTCCAGCTCACTGATGGTTCATATCTGTCAGGCAACGCTGAAATTTATTTAGATTTAGGGAAAATATTCTCCTTTTACAAACAGGGAGCCCGTGAAGCTATTTCAGGACAGGTGTAATACAACCCAGGTGTTTGTCAGCCGCATTTTAGATGAGCTCAAGCTGCCTAAATGATTGCATTACGTAGGCTGGGAACACACACCAATACTAAACTCTTGAAAATAAAATATTTGTCAGGAAACCCTTTATTGAAGAAATATTTCTAAAGTAAAAGTGGTATGGTTATTGCACTTTCAATGCACCCTTTGTGGCTTTCAGCATCGCTGAGTCTAGCTGACTGCTGATGTCTAACCTTGCATGCAAGCAAGTAAAAAACAACGACTTCCTTCTTTTCTAAGTTGGAGGAAATTCTGACCCGTTTACGATATAATGGATACACTGACTCAGCGACTGTAACTGATTGTGGCCTTATTGTGGGGTTTGTCGCAGCTTTACAGCCTTGGGGCTTGGGTTTAGACAAACACGGACACATGCACTTAAGGGAATCGTGGTGTTCATGGTGGCTGGGACTGCTGTCATCTCAGAGCCACATGTTTCTGCTGTCTACACATAAAAAAACAACAATTTTTATAACTAACAGAAAACTGCACCAGAGTTTCATAGAAATAATACCTTAAATTTAAATCAGAACTGTATAAAATTGTCTGAATGTTTTTATTTAAAACAAGAAAGCCACAAGCATTACTCTGCTTCTGCGTAAATAAAATATTGATCACTGGAGTTTTAATAATGTTGGTCTATGAAATGTATTCAGTGATTCATGCACACATAGGCAGAGAACAGTGAAGAGCATTGACCATGACTCCGTTTAAAATCTGTCATCCTTTTTTTTTTATCTCAATCAGTTTTTTTCAGCTAAAATAAAATCAAGAGTGTTGCAAGAACGAAGCAAAAATTTAGAGTAAACACCCACTAGATTTACACGTTTTTAATTAAATGTGCTTATTGCTCAAAATGGATTTAAAATGCCGATCTTGGAACTTGGGCTCTGGACCAGTAATTTACATTTTGTTGGAGGCCCAAGTCAACCCAGAAGAGGACCCCATCAGATTCTGAATCAGTGGCCACGTTCTTTATTTGTCAGCTGAGCAAATGAGACAAAATCACTCAACCATCAGTAAACCACACATCCATCCTTCCAGCTCCTGCCAAATGCTTTGTGCAGCCGTAGGGTGTTTACTATTGCTTGAACCTCTGCCGATAGCGTATGATTTCAGTGTGTATGATTATTGCTCCTTATACAGAGTGTCTGTATAAGCTGTATAAACAATATTAGTTTAGTTTCCGATAAAGAATATTGGCAAATATGTTTGAATATAAGCATTCCTTCTACTCAAAATAACACTTTACTGGTAAACATTTAAAGATAAAATTTTAAAGGAATCAGCCATTACTTTATAAGGACATAATGAAATCTATGATATTTTAAATTGCAATTGTCCTGGTAATAAACAGGTTTAAGATATCTCAACATCTTTAGTTGTCATTAACTTGAGGTATTTGTTTTTCTTTTGTGTGTATTTTGATAATTTGCTTGTTATGTTCTTTAGTTTTTGGTCATATTCTGAGTTCTTCATTATTAGAAAGAAGTTGCCTTAGTGGTTTATTTCCTTTGTGCTTAGTCTTCTAGTTTATTCTTATCTTCTTTTCTTCAGTCAGATTTTCCCCCTGTGTTTCTTCAATCTCTGTGCAGCACCTTTAAGGTTTTTTTAGTCTCCCTCCCTCAGCTCCCTGCTTTCACTCTGTCTCACTGGTTCCCTTTGCTCTCTGCTGTTTTTTTTTCTGTTAGTCTGCCTAATTATCCCCATTATTGCCGTACTCTCCCCATTCTCTTCTTGGGCCTCTGCCCAGGCTTTATGCCCTGTTTTCTTTGCGTATCATGTTCTGTACGATTTTGTTTTTTGGAGTTTTTTTGGTTATCATTAAATCCTTCAACTTATCATGCTGCTCCTGAGGTCCTTTCTGCTGTGGTGTAAATAAGATACAGATAACATAAGGTAGTTTAGTTTGTTTAATAAAAGGCAGGCTTGTTATTTAGGACAGGGAACCTTAATGACTTATGTTGTGATCTTCCACTAAATGGATTATACATCTTCAAATGGAGGTGGGGACTCTGCTGTGCATCCTCAGCCCAGATGTGACAAGAAACATGAGGTGGGCGATATGAACTTTTATCACGATATATTGTGGTACTATTGTGATGACGATAAAATGATGATAAAAATTATATATATATAGCTTCTTGCAGCTTTTTAGGTTACTGTGGCTGTGACTGCATATTAATTAACCCAATGAACACAAATACATTTTATAGTGTAACATTTAATAGTTTAACATATTAACACAAAATCTTTCATCAGGATACTAGTTACCATAAAGAAGTTTGATTTTTTTTTTCACAAAAATAAAGAGGCAATTTTAAAAACGGTTTGGTTGGATAAAGAATTTAAAGTTGACTTGTAAGCAATAAACACCTATTTGAAAATTAATGATTAATTGTTCAAGTTATATTATTATGAATCAATCTTGTTTCAGACTGTCTAATAAAAAGTCTGCACCACATTTAAATTTGTAATTTGTTTGATCTTTTTTTTTTTTTTAAATCAGGAACCAAACATCTCGTTTATTAGGTTCCTTTCCCATTAATTTGATTAATTGCATGTTTAACAACACATTTTGCTGAGCAATAAATTGCTGTGGCCATGTATAAATCCAAATACAAAAATTGTATATAACCGCATACACTTTTCAACATGGGTGGGCTCTTTATTTATTGATTGTGACACATTTTTTGGATGAAAAAGTAATAATTGTTGATTTTGGTAGATTAAAGAGCAGCACAATGAGCTTCAGCTTTGTGCATTTCGCACATTGTGAAAAAGTTGATCCTTTTTTTCTCCCTTTTAGCTGCATGTGTAATTGGAAACACATTAGGCCCTGATCTATTGTAAACAGGGTATAATCTGCTCTAAATGCAGGCTGTTCTTGTTATGCAGCGAGCAGTTCACACCTTGCCAAGTCAAAGGCTCAACATCCACCCCGAGACAGCCTGACTGCAGGACTATGCATCTGTCAAGTTTTAGGTGCACATAGCAGCAGCTGAATTAATGTACAAGTGGGCTACATTTTTGCATGTTTTTTTTTTTCATTTTTCACTTTTTAATATTGCGCCTGACAATTCCACTGTCACTTTGGAGCATTTTTTCTGCTGTACAGTTAATAAACCATGATACCATCATGTTATTATGTACACTTACATAGTAAATGGTGGTAAATTAATAAAGTTTGTCTAATCAAATGTTGAATTTATTATTTATTTTAATATGTACAAGCCCCACAGTACAGTTCCTTTCCCAATAGATGGAAACCTAATCACAAGGACATAGTTGATTTTGAACTCAACATTTTTTGAACATGGTCTCAGACAAACGTGAATTTACAATACCAAATTGTTTTATTGATGTTTAACCAGGGAAAATGTTAATTTTTCCTTCATGTTTTTCATGTTTTTGTAACAGGTTAAAGGGGCTATTACTCAGTTAAGTGTTGATTTTATTTAATTTTTGGTATTCACTAAGCCTACAAGTGCAATATTTCATCTGGCTTCTCTTGCAGGAACAGTTAGGACCGGAAATGAACCCAAATCAGCATGAATGCAGTTTAAAAGTGGGTGTCTCGTCCCTCATCAAACTACAGCTTTTCAGCTAAAGTGGAATTAGCCTCTACTCCCACTTGGTCATGTAGCTGCATGTTTTGAGTTTGAACAACTGAAACCACTCTTTCCAACAAAAGTCTGTCAATGGGTTGTCCAAATGCGCATTTGTCCATTCTTTTCTTTAAATCTCCCTAGTTGAAGTGGGCTGACGGTGCATCAAATGAGTTACAGGTTTAAACCCTAACAGCTGCAGACGGAAATGTGTATTGTGTTGCTCGTACTTACTTGCTGATGGCATTCTTCAGGTAATTCTGCAGCCACCGCATCTCTGGATTCAAACACACCTCCTTGTTTGACTTCAGCTTGGCACTGATTAGAAAACGACAAAAAAGGGGGGGTTTTGAGAAAAAGAGCTGAAGATGAAACTGTGAATTAAACCAAATTAGCATCAGCAGTGGGTATTTTGACACTTTTATCTAACAGACTGAATTAACACGGTCTTGTTAGTTTGACACAGGCAACAACAAAAAAAGCTTTCTGCAGAAACTCCTGTGATCTGAGACAGTGTTGGAGATAAAGAGTTAGGTCTGTTCCTGCAGATAAAACTAATTTGATTTATATATGATACCTCGTGCATGGTAAACATGATTGTCAAGAGAAAGAATGAATCTCTTCTCAAGCTCATTGGCTGATTTTTATGTGTTTTTGTAAGACCTGTCAATTGTGTTTTATACAAATGCACACCAACATAATATTTTACAAGAATCAGTCAATTCTCAGTTTGATTCTCAGTCATTTTTCTCTGATTAATTAACCTTACCAGGTCCTGCTAACAACAACATGCTCTTCTTCTTATGAATGCTGTAACCGATGAAAGATGACTCAAAGCTAGCCGTTTTTGTTATCAGTGAGGTGTTGAAAATACAGTGAGTGAACGTACAGAGGCGTCCGAAGGTATTTAAAACAAATCTGTACTTTCTACATGTCAAGACATGTCTGCAGTTCCTTTAGGGGGCAATAGAAGAAGGGAGAGCAAGACTTTCAGGAGATAACAGGAAGGAACAGTGGAGCATAGCAAAGGGGCTGCCTGTCATGGAGTTATTGGCAGCCCCTTGGAAATCTCAGATTTAAGATAAGGATCTCTGTTTTAGTACATAGCATTGCAAATCCTGCTAATGTAAGATTCAAATGACGGCTTAAAAAGTCAAATCCTTTTGTGTTTTAAAAAGAACTCTCCTTGAGTTTGACAGCTAGAAAAAAAATCTAAATTATTTCAGCTCATATCATGTAATATCAGTGTTGGGAACTCACGCTGTACAAAAACCAGAGACCCCTAAATTATTCTCAAAACTCTTTTGCAATTTGTGCATCTCTAGTGCGCCTGTGCAAATCATTAGTTATTCAGGTCATGGACACCACAAACAGGCTTAAATCGGAGGCAATCGGGCTCCCACTCAGCAAACTGAGCGAAAGTCACGCTGCCTCTGGTTTAAGCCTGTGTGTGGTATTTTCATCTCCTAACGTAAAATGATCTGTGAAGCTGTTACTTCTACAGCAGACCATTTTCGTGATCTTTCAGTGCAGTGTGCACTCATTAATACATTTCCTAAACATAAACTGTAGCAATAAACAGAACTTCGTATTAATGTGTTCCGGCTAAAACGCTAAATGCATTCATTTCCCTTCTTGCGTTCACCTTCAACCCTATTCTAAAGGATCACTTCCTGTGGATGCCTCAGTGAGCCAGTTGTACAAACGTCTCACTTTCTGAGTGTATGTGTGAGCGAGTGACAGAGGGGCGTGTGTGTACAAATGCGTGCGTAACTCCTTTCTCTGGCCTGTCACTTCTCTGAGATTGATGGTGAGAAATACCCAAAGACAAGAAAAACTGTCTGAGTTTTCACAGTGAAGTAAGAAAACAATGTACCTCTGAACTAAACGTTGAAAGCATAAAAACACTTACATCACTTGGAAGGGGCAGTTGGGTGTGTGGAGGAATCTGAGCTCTCTGATCAAACCTTTCGGGATACTGTTAATGGTTGCACGGCAGTAGCATCGCTCCACCAGGCTGATGGGCTTTGCTGTGGAAGCAACAGGGGAGATAAGTCAGACAATCCAGAATTTACAGGAGATGAGAGAAAAGATTAACCTAATGATTGCGTCAGGAAATTTAGATCATAGATAAAGTTGAAAGGGAGCAGGGTTACGGCTTTTAATAAACAAACAGATAACATGGAAGTTATCCTTGAAGGAATAAATTCCCAAACAGACTCCTTCTGATGGACTGACAAGCCGAAGCATGAGTCCAGCGCTCTGATCAGATGAAAACCCACAAGTCGTGCACTGTTCTGTTTAGATTTGCTATTCATTTTTACAGCTCATTACTCTCCACCCGCAGGGTCACGAAACCTGCATGATGACCACCTGTGGAAAAAAAAAAAAAAAATCCGCCTTATCCGTCCATGTTTTGATTCCACGCAGAGGAAGCGTAAGGATGCAAAAGCGCAGAACTATTTGCGTAATTTTGTACGGTGGTCCTTCGTGACGGAGGGGCATTCCGTTACAGCGTTAGGTTTCCTGTTTATGCATGGATGTTCATGGTTGATCTATGTGGAAAAATAAATACAGCACGTTTTCGGATTCCCTTCATTCTGGCTGCAAACTACAAACGAAGTTTTAATAGACTCGGACCCAAGGTTGTCCAGAAAACAGGAACAACTTCAGCACCTTTTGTCGTGCATGCACAAATTATATAAAACTACCGTGATCTCACATTGCTGGGCAGCAGATGGCTGGACGTGTCGCAACAGATGAAATCCTATGCAAATGACTTTTTTTTTTTTACACCTGATATAATGGGTATTACAATGATAATACCAGGGAATCAGTCAACAGAAGGGATGGCCGGCGACGCCACGCTGACTGTCGCTCTTAACGCCTCGCTTGCGAGTAATTAAAGAAAAACAAAGAGGCCAGGCATCGATAAGGCGCTGATCAGTGATCAAACGGGGGTTTGGCCTCCTCCTCCTGCAGCCAGAGCCACATGTGTAGAGTGTCGGCGCTTTTACGCACGGCAGAAAATTACCCTCTCCACGCTTCAGAAAAAAACCCACACGCACACGAAATGAACCACTAGGATTTAAAACGGGGGCGAAAGGTGCTGCAGTGCGACGCTTGTATTAAAGTTTGCACTTAAAATGAGTGAGGAGCATTTTTTTTTAAAAGTCACCTGAGCAATACTTTAATTGAGAAAAGCTGCGCGTTCATTAATCAGAAACGTGAATGAACTGACGTCAATTATTCAATTTTAAATAACAAACAACAAGAATCAAGTTGGAAAAGTATAAACAATTGTATGTATTGCTACTATTTATAATAATTTATAATAATACTCAATTAACAGCTAAATTAAAACTGAACTGGAGCTATAAATAAGAGATAAATCCATACCTTCAGAGAGAGGTGAGTATGTCACCACGGTCAGTGCAGCCACGACGGCCAGCAGCTTTACATCCATGTTTCTGCGTTAAAATCTCCGCGTTTCGTTGCTGTTCAGCGTAAAGTCCAGAGGAACTGTGATAGTGGGGACGCTGGCTGAGCGTTAAATTACGCACCACAGTCAAGCCACACAGACAAAAGGAGATGGCTTCCGGTAGACATAAAAGTAAAAGCCGCCAAACGGAACATGTGGAGCAAAAAATAAATAAATAAATAAATAAATAAATAAAATAGAAAAAAAGAAAAAAGAAAAAAAAGGAAAGAAAGAAAAGAAAGAAAATATATCAAACAGTTGCCTTCCTTTTATTTTGGAGGAACATCTACCTTTTGCTCTGGGGTTTTGAAAACCAAAAAGACCTGCATGCAAGCAGATCTTTGAATGTTGATTGAGTAATTGAATGGTTTGTTGATTTGTTTCGCATTATTCCATTTAGTGGTCAGATTTACAGTGCACGGTGATGCTGAAAATAGTAAATGCCCAGCAGAGGTCATAGCAAACTCGCACCTTTTTTTTTTTTTTTTTTTTTTTTTTTTTTTTTTTTTTTTTTTTGAGAAGTGCATTCAGATGACATGTGTTGTGAATTGGAGCAATGCAAGTAAACTGAAATGAATATATTTATGTGAATTTGCTTTCTGTTTATAATAAATATATACACAGATAAATAAAGTAAATAAATAAGCAGCAAGGAGAAAAAGAAACTGAAAACTTCCAGAAAACATGCATGTTTTCTTTGGATTTGTCTTCACATCAAATTTAGCGAAAATAATTTGAATTAAATCTGTAAGTGGTTTAAGTGCTCTCTTACTTTGATCGTTGCAAAAATAAAACTCAGTGCACCAACAAACTGACACCTACCAGCTTTGTTTGTTTAGGAAAATAAAGAGCTACGTTGCTTGCAGTTTAAGTGAATTCCTAAAGAATTGCCTTTGTAAAAACCGTGCTAAAATATTCCAATGTGTGCATGTGCCTGCGTGGTTCCTTGCAGAAGGTTGGTGCTTAGGGTGTTATTGGAGCATTAAACGGGATGCAGATGTTAGTCTTCAGATGTTTGTCTTTCATCCTCTTGGCCAAACGGTTCGACCTGCATGCGTGAGCGTGTACAACACAGCGCCCTGCAAAAGTATTCCTACCTCCTCAACTTTTCGAAATCTTGTCAAGTTACCACCACCCACCGCATCATGTTTCATATGTGACAAACGCATGGCAGCACATAATTAATAGGTGGAAGGAGACTTGTTTTCTAATTTTTAAAACAAAATCTAAAACGTGGGGCAAGCATTTGTACATGGCCTAATTTACTCTGACAATCCTTACACAATCAAACACAACCAACTGCTTTCAAAAGTCAGCTTATTTGTATATAGAGTCCTCCTACCTGATATTTAACTCCAGAATAAACAGAACAGTTCTGTGAAATCCTCAGAAGTTTGTTAGAAAACAGTAAGGAACAAAATGTGACAAGGTTTAAGAAACCTTTCGCTGTTCACTGTTCACAACACAACAGAACCCTTTTGATACAAAAGAGCATGTAGGGTAAATATTTCTTAGCCGCTAACTCGTGCTTTAATGCCCAAAGTGCCTTTTTTTTTAAAGATTTCTGCAGAGAAACACACAGAACCAGACTAAATGGAATCCCACAATGTAAATATCATTTGAAACCTCTCACTCGGAGGATCACAAAAGCTTTTATTTACACAGACTGAGGATGTGTTTGTGCTACATTTCTGTCTGGATCTCAGAGCAACATGAATAATGTGCATAAGTGTTGGGTTTGGGATTTTCTATTCTGTCTTTTTTTTTTTACCAATTTGGCGACATATCTATTCATCCAACAACTGTGAGAAAGCACACCAGCTGATGAAAGCACAATTTATCATGGAATATGTGAGATATAATAGAAAAGGGTGGCTCAAGGGGAATAACGATTTTACTCTGTTTCCAAGCACAGACAATATTTGTCCGAAGGACTTATTGCTGGGGTCTGTATTAGTATATTAGAATATCATTACAAGTTAGCAGGGCTGCACAGTTGGTAGCACTGTTGCATTGCAGTATGAATGTTCTGGGTTCAAACCCTGGCCTGGCATGTTTCTACATGAAGTTTGCATTGGTGCATTGGGCTTCCTAACTTGCCCTTGGCTGTGAGCGTGTGCATGCACGGTTGTTTGTCCCGTGTCGCCCTGTGATGGACTGGCGACCTGTCCAGTTTGTACTCTACCTCTTGCCCAATGACCGCTGGAGATAGGCACCAGCCACCGCCTCCCCAACCCTGCACGGATAAGTTTTGAAGTAGGATGGGTCCGACATATCCGCTTCTTCCTCTTGACAGTGCAGTACCTTAAAGACTCCCTGTTGGACTTAGGTCAAGCAAGCTTGCCAGCCAATCAAACACAGTGATACCATGGTCATTATATTATAATTCAGGTATGGGTACTTTGGCAGCGAAAAGAGGTGCCAATTGGCTGATAGCTGTGATAAAACTTGATAAAAAATGCAGGGATAGCCACCGGCAGGTGACATGGCTCCCCAAATCATCACTACCTGAGGAAACTTCTCACCAGACTTCAGGCAGCTTAGTTTCTCAGCCTCTCTCCTCCTTCTTCAAACTGGGAACTTAATTTCCAAATCAAAAGCAAAATTTACAGTTTTATGAAGAGAGGTCTTCAAACCATTGAGGGACAATCCAGTTCTTTTTGTCCTTGAGTCAGAAAGGGTGCCTCAGATTTTGCCTCACGGCGTAGCACATTGCCTGGACGTGTCGATGTGTGGTGTCCCATGAAGCCCTGACACCAATCCATGCCTTGCTAATCTCCCACATCCCTTTGAATGGACGTTGCAGCACAATCCTCACAAGGTTGCAGTCATCCCTGTTGCTTGTGAGCCTTTTTCTTTCCACTCTTCCATAAAGTTCCTTGAATGCAGCACTTTATTAAAATCCACTTCTTGACCAACGATCGTTTGTGGCTCACAGTATACTCTTCTTGTAGATTTTGTGTCTACTGGACAGCTGTCAAGTCAGCAGTATTGTTTACACCGTGATCTTAGATTTCTCTGTTATTTTTTTTTTATTGATCTTATGAAATCCTAACTTTATGAGAGACTGGATGTTTTGTTTCACCAGCTTTAAGCCTCAATCATCAATGGTAACAGAATATAAATAATATATCACTTTATGTAATGAATTTATGTCATCTATGAGATACTTTTTTAAATATACTGAGAGTCACTTCCATACTTACAGACCATTTATCATGGAATTCTTTGCACAACCATTTAGTAAATGGGTTTTTGTAAATTGGCGCTTTTGTGTTGGGTCTGAAGCAGTTTTATATGAAGCCATGGAGACAAGACAGAGAGAAAGAGATGTGAACAATTTAGAACCAGTTGACAGCTGAAAGGACATATTGACTTCTCTCACAAGCAACAAAAGCTGTCTACAAGTGTGTGCTTGGGTATGTGAGTGAAAGTCGGTGTTTAAGTTAGGTTCTCTCAGCTTGGGTTGAAGTCTAACACCAGCAGCTTTAGGATCAAAGTGTTGCTGTCTCCACGTCTCGTCGGCCTGCAGCTGCCTCACACAGGATGTCACCCTTGTCACCAGTATAACCTTCTTTTTTCTGCCCTTTTAAAAAAAAAAGTAGAGGTGAGTCTGAACAAACAATAAACGCTCATCTTGGGCTTTTGTGTACTGCTGCACCTTATACTGTAATTTAATTTTACTGCAATTTACAAGCTGTATGCAACGAAATTTCGTTCTGTACGCATTCTGTGCATACAAAATGACAAATAAAGTTGTCTAAGTCTAAACACTTGTGTACGACTGTAGACAATTTCTTTTAAACACCCACGCTCAAGCATGCACGAGCAAATGAAAGCTGCACATGGTGAGACAACCTGCAGCCTGTCATGGGAGAGAAATCAGAGCACATCTAAGAATTTCAACATTACTGTCACACTCGGTGAGATTCATTTTCTCCTAATGAGGTCAATGAACTGTTGTAGTGTGGTTACATAAACACTTTTGGCAGCACACCCTCTTTCCCAGTTGTTTCACTCTTTCTTGAATTTACAAGCCTGTGGGTTTTTTTTTTTTTTGAAAAGAAAAATCCTGAAATGAAACAGCTGGTTTCTCGGCACAAAATGTTGTTTAGATAATGGAGTAACTTCACTGAAAAAGAAACTGAAATACAGTTTAGGATATTTTTTTTTTGTTTGAACACGTTTATGGGTCTGAAGTTTTGATAATGTTGTAGGTGAAGTCATTAACCCAGACGTGACACACATTCAGAATATGCACACTACCTGTTACTTGTTTCACACACCTGTCCGCTGTCCACTTTGCGTTTGAATTGTGGTGTGGTGCTCTGTTCACCATGTGTCTCGCGGTCTGCTTAGGTAGGTCTCACTGCAGGGGTCCATCTCCTGCTCTCTGCGGGAGGCACTTCCTACTGCACTCTCAAAGAGCTTCTTTGACTGCAGATGCTGTTTTGGTGGGTTTTTCTTCATAGCCAAAGAAAAGAAGTGATGCTTTGATTATTTAGTAAGTATATATATATATATATATATATATATATATATATATATATATACACTGTCTATATTATCATCCATCCATCCATCCATTTTCTGACCTGCTTAATCCTTCATGGGGTCACGGGGGTTGCTGGTGCCTATCTCGCTGGGCGAGAGGCAGGTACACCCTGCACAAATCGCCAGTCTGTCGCAGGGCCACATTTATCATGTCAGGGTTCTTTTTTTGCTGAACCTGCCATTTCCAGTATAAGAAATAAAATTTAAAGACATTCTCTCTTCTGACATAATTTTGTCTTTTGGGTCTTTTTTTGCACTGAAAGAACCCCAGTATTTTCTAACTTGAGTCATTTACGCTTGAACAATAGTTTAACCTTATCATGCAGACACATTCAGTCTTCCTAACACTTTAATTACTGATATTAACAGACGGAAGCTCAGATTCTGGCCACGGAAATGAAGGCTTCCTGAAAAGATCAGAGTTTTCTACCTTATTCTTGTAAACCACATTTCTGACGTAAAATATAACACATCAATGGATAAATAGAAGGACGTCCTATATGTCTTCAAATTTCTAAGAATAGTTTTAAGGCGTGGGAAAAAAAAAAAACAAAAGCAAAAACCCAAAGCATGATATGATTGCTATTCCTCTGTTCTGGCTATAAGGGGAGCAGATTGTTTCAGAGAGATAAAAGGCATGCTGAAATATTTTGTTCCCTCGTGTAGATTTTAATATAAAAAAGATCTTCAAATTCAGATGAATAGTTGTGTATGATGAGTGAAAGAAATTATATTACTTCATTAATACATCTACTGTAGAATCAGCCTGTGTTGCTGCGGTCTCTTGACGTGCGGTCTTCACGTGTGGGTTAGCGGTAAATGTGCAAGATTTTTATATGGGGGACCACCTGCCCCTTAGCCCCAAGGACTACCAACAGGTTAAGTAGGCCCTGGGTGTCACGGTAAATGGATTTAAATATAAAAGGATGAGATATCTTATTTCAAGATTTGAAAATCTTGTATTCATATATATATATATATATATATATATATATATATATATATATATATATATATATATATATATATATATATGTATTCATATATATATATATATATATATATATATATATATATATATATATATATATATATATATATATATATATATATATAGTACACAGTAGCTGGGTCTTGCATCATGCGAGGGTATCTGTTCATCTGTTCTCACAACTGCATTAGTGTGTCCATGTAGCTCAGATTGCCAGACTGAAAATGGGACAGTGTTTTCCACTTTTGTGGTGCCTCAGTAGTACTAATTGTACGCAGGCTGCAGAAACCTCTAGTTCAAACATGAACAGGCACCTGCATGCCGAAGTCGGCTCCAGAGGACTGCACTAACATTGGTACTTGGAGGACCTGATGCAGAGCTAATGGATGTGGGTGGTTTTAGCATTCGTTGATGGAAGGAATTGGCAGTCAAAACATAAACGGTGGCTCCAAAAACTTTGGTCAATTTTAACAATTGTCAATAAACAGATATAAAACAAAGATTAAAGAATATAGGATACCCAGGAAGAAGAAACATGTCTCATACTGTGTAATGAATGGATGGTGAAAGAGTGAATTCACCAGGAGAAAGCAGGAATAATAAAATCTGTCTCACCACGGCGATTTATTTTATTTTATTTATCTCAAGGGTGATTATAAGGGGCATTAATGAACTCTATTTCATCACATGATTTAGGACTTAGTACATTTAAAATAGTTGAGGTAGGAGATTTCCTGTGTAGGTGTGAGGCAGAACAACTCTTGGTAAAAAAGTAGAACTAATGTGGGCCATAGAAATGTTGAGAAAGTGGAAAAGATTTTCTTAATACAATCTGAGACCCAGTTAATATACCAGAATACAATACAACTTTATTTATGGAGCACTTTAAAAACAACATCATTGGGCGCGCTGGTGGCACATCGGGTAGCACGACCCATGTATTGAGGCCTAAAAGTCCTCGACGCAGTCGACCCAGGTTTGACTCCGACCCGCAGTCCTTTGCCACATGTCTCTCCCCCTCTTCCATCCTCCCTTCCTACTGTGTTTAAAAAAAAGTAAGCCACTAGAGCTGTGAAAAAATCACCATAATAACCAACAACAACATCATTGACCTATTAAAACTAGTAATATGCAGAAATACCCTTGCCATAAAACTATAACCAATTAATCAGACATCATAACAAAAAACTAATAAAAATAGATAATAAATAACAAAATAAAAACATATATAATATATTTTTTTAAATAAAAACTAGCTTCCCTAACTGAGTTGAAAGCCGAAGAGAAATGATGTGTTTCAAAATAAGTCTGTATGATTTGCAGTGGCAGCTTATTCCATAGTTTGTGGGCAGCGACTTAAAAACGCTCGCTCACATATCAACTTCCTCTGCCGAGGCTTTAGGAAAACCATCAGTAACTGATCGGCAGACCTGAGTGAGTGTGAGGGAGCATACATTTCAATCAGGTTGGAAAGATACTAAGGGGCAAGACCATGTAAACACTTAAAAACAAATAACAGAACTTTAAAATCAATTCAGAAACAAACTGGAAGCCAACTTAGAGATGCAAAGACAGGAGTAATATGTTCTTGTTTCTTTGTATCCGTTAAATCGTGTGCAGCAGCATTTTGAACCAGTTGAAGCTGATTAATTACAGACTGGTTTAGGCCAACATAATAATCATTACAGTAGTCTAAACGATTCATAATAAAAGCATGAATTAAAATCTCAAGATGATACTGTGAAATAAAAGGTTTAACTTTAGTAATTTGTCTCAAATGATAAAAATTGGATTTGATTACACATCGAATTTGAGCATCAGGTTTAAGATAATTGTCCAGGTTTGTTGGTGTGTCTGAGTCAAATAATCTGACAAAGGACCCAGATCAGCTCGGACTTTAAAACCATCACTGGCCTTAAACAACAATATCTCAATTTTTTGTTCATTATTGTAAACTGCAAAAAATTACACAACATCCATGCTTTGATTCCAACAATACAATCCAGAAAGTCAATTATGGAGTACTGATTTTCCAGGTTAAGTGGAATATCAATTTGGCTGTAATCAGCACAGAAATTATAGACACCACCATATTTACAGAGAATTCAGCCAATAGGAAATAAATAGAGCAAAAATAGTAAAGGGCCAATAATAGAGCCTTGAGATACTCCACATGTAAGGAGTGCTACTGATTACAGCACAAAACCTAACTTTATTTAAACCACTCTAGAGCAACACCATGAATGCCCACCCAGTTCTCCAAGTGAGTTAATAGGATCTGATGGTCCACTGTGTTGAAAGCGGCAGCTTGATCCATCAACATTAAAATAATACAATGACCAGTCTGTGGTTAAAAGAATGTCTTTAAAAATCCTCAACAGCTTTGAAGCATTACTATGACAGGTTTGGAAACCAGATTTGAATGGTTCAGGAAGGTTGTCTTTGTTCATGTATAAAACAATTACAATTATAAACAATTTTCTCCAGGATTCTTGGGGAGTTTTGGGATGGGGCTACAAATGTATTTTTGTGGAGTCCAGGTCAGGCTTTTTAATCAATGGTGCCACACCTGCATTTTAAGACCTACACAGATTGTCAAACTGGTCTTGTTGACATGGGTCAATAAGGTAAACCCAACCAGTTCCTACACAAGAAGCCCAGTATAAGCCCAGGCCCAATCAGTGAGCCATCAAGACTGTGGAAAGTTTATATAAAGCTCATGTATGCATGTTGGCTGAGGGATGATTTATTAGTATTGTGGTGTATGATGCTATGTATTTGCTTATTTGTGACAGATTCTCAAATGAAACGTCTGTTTTTCTCTTTCCCAGATTCTGGCAAGACGTTTGAGTTTCAAAACTATCAATGTAATCATTACAACATTTTATAAAGTGCTTTTAAAATACTTGAAACATTGAATAAAAAAATAAAAAAACATGGGTTTCATCCCTATAGTGCTAAAGAGATCTTGAATACTGTTGAATGATAAAGCAGAAAAACACAAATATCTCACATCCTACCAGCTTGTTATTATTAAACGTTCCTTAAGTACCATTCACCTTTAAAAAGAGACTGTGTGGCCCAGAGGGGGATGCTTGGGGTATGGATGGCTGAACGTATTAAGGTTGGAGTTGCCAGTTTCCATAGATCAGACTTCAGTTTGAGAACGTCCAGACAACTAGACCCAGTAGGGGATCGCCCACCGCTCCATTGAAGCTCGGAGTGACCAAGGCCCTGCTGGCTCCGTCTTTTGTCTGGTTTCCCCTACATCCTCTAGAGAGTCATGAGCCCTGTACGCCATGCCACAATATGAACCATCTCAATAGCCTGTCAAGAAAGTATTTAGCCAGAGATGTTGAATCAAAGAAGGAAAACAAATTGCATACAGAATGGTTTGTTCATATTAAAATCTTTAGGATGCACCATAAATGTGATAAATTGCAAAGTTTTCTGCATTCATTCTAATCTTTTTCAACCTCTCTGTTTAACATTTATTTGCAGGCCTCAATAGTGTGCAAGACCTCAACAGAATATATTTTCCCTGTTTTTTTGAGTATTTACTGCTAACTATGTGTAAGCGTGACTTAAAGACTCTTGCCTAGAGAGACGGCAGGCACCAGTGCACTGTTTTCATTCTGTTAATCCTTGAGATATGGTGAAAAATAGCTCACTTTACAACTCCCTATAAAGTCAGATTTAAAGCAAATGTCAGTTGTTATGGTTTTTATGATTTCAGCTGTGAGTTTATGCCAGCGAACACCACATGAAAGACAGCTGGTATGTAGCTGGTCGCTTCACTGGTTGATGGTGAATCCATTGAGTTTGACACCTGGTGCTGAATGACCGCGGGAAACGGAGTCCCTCAGCTGCTTAAGTGATGTTGCCCAGGCGAGCCGAGAAAAAGCTCAAAGGCACATTAACCTTGAAAGTAACACTACTGAATCAAGTTTTTGAAGTCAAGTAGCATAATATATTGTTGTCAGAAAGCTTTTTTAACAAAAAAAAAAAAACCTACAGCTGCAGTGCAGCATTTTGAATTTTTTAAAAAATCGTTCTGTTTTTCCGTTGGCTCAAAAATATTTTAGTTTTGCTACCAAAAAGTTAAAGATAAGTTATGCAAGTGAAGATTTAGGTTTGTACAAAAGGTCCTCAATCTAATCTCATCCGTTAAACATGCCGGCTCCGGTTTTGCTCCTTCACAGAGGTTTCTCAAGTCTACATAAGTAGCAATCAGTGAACCGAGAACTTGTATATATAGAAACATTTGTCCACATGATTGTTACCCATGTTGCAATGGTGCATAAACACACATTAAATACAGGGACAGAAACACAAACCCAAACACACTTTTTCTCACAAGCAAAAGCTCCTGTAGTTTATTCTATTACTGAAACCAAAATCCACAACACAAACAAGACGAACCATCCCTCAGCCACAGCCACATGTTTAAACAGTGACACAAAATCCCCTCTCCACACTTAGCTCCTTGTTATTGTAGTTTCTTCAGCTCTTACGTTATTTGGTAATACACTGAATAACAAAAAAATGTATGCTTTTAGGTGCAAGACCTAATCATCTTTATGTAATTTAAGAAAAATCCTAGAAATACACAGTGTAGATACAAAGTTTTTATTTATGTGCACAAATCTGAAACTAAAATGTTACATAATTTCAGCTCTGTGATCTTGTGAAATAATGTCACTGAGAAATCAAGCTTTCTGCTACTGTAAAAAAAGAGCTTTATTTGTAATTTTCATGGTTTAAGTACAATGAAAACATACATTTACACATGCATAAGAGAAGACAGGCCTATTTTTCTCACTGTCTGACATTAAACTATACTAAACTTTTCCTGTTTTAACATAGTTAGTATTACCAAAATATTTACAATTGAAAAAAAAAAATGGGAAAGCACAGATGGTGTCTTAGATATATTGGCTTTTGAGGTTAATTCACAACATCTCACTGAAAAGAAGACACACTTACCTAAAATGCACAACTTCATTGTGTGGCATCATGGAAAAATCAAAAGGAGTCAGACACAATATCCAGAAGACAACGTCCACATGTAGAATCCTGTACCATTAGCAGAGTTTAAAAAACGAAAAGGCCAACCCAGTCTAAAAAGGCAGAGTCCATTTACTTGCATAAGAATGCTTTAGATTCTCAGGCACAGATGACAATAGAAAATACAAGATGTACAAGTTGTTTTCCCGGGGTTTGTGAAGTACCGTACTCTATTCCTGATTTTTTAAATTATTTTACAAATTGTTATTAATAGAACGTACCAGGGGAAAATATGTTAAATGCAAGTCCTAGTTCCTTAATTGCAGTGGTTTCATTGGTTTTGTCAAATTCACTGAGTAATTGGTTTTTAATAATGGTGATTATTTTTTCCACAAGCAAACAGCCCAAGACGTCGGCCCCTCCCCTACCCCAAAAGACTCCTAGGTGGCCCAGTACTCAAGCAGCTCAGTTGCAATCAGAACAGGAAATGTCCGTCCTTCTTCCTTCAGGCTGCACATGAATAGTACCTTTGCAAAGATGCCACTTGTTCCATAGTTGTTATTGTAGTAAGATCCTAAGTGGAACATAAGGTTAAAAACAATAATAGAATTATAAAATAATTCTAGTAACCTTAAGTAACTCTGACAGATTGCTAGCAGTTCATTTAAATGGTTTTAACCCTCTCTTTTTAGAGTGTAGGAGGTTTTTTATTCGCATTTTGTCTTTCTCAAGACATTATTCTTAAAGCCCCAGTGTGTAAGATTTACATCCATCTAGTGGTGGGCTAAAATAAATTAATTACAAACAACCTTGCCAATAAGGGTGTAATAACTACTACAGAAGTATGCGAAGTGACAATGTGACAATGTCAATAAATATGTCCTACATGTATTTGGTACCAAGTTAGTGCTAATAGCTAAGTTAATTGTGTGAATTGGTTTTTGGTAACCTGTTGACTTATAGATCACCTGATGAAGTTAGAGGGAGAGAGCGACGTAGGCAAAGATGAACAAACGAGCCACCTCTGCTGGAGGACAGAGTAGTTGCTGGACAACAGTGCCAAAATTAAACTTCACTGTTATATTGAATTAACTTACCTGTCCAGCAGAAAGCCTGCAACCTCCGCATCTGTTTTGAATCCCTTCTTCCTCATGAATTGTCTCCACCTGGTAAGAGCTACGCCGATGTAGACTCTCATTTTCTCCCAGTTATTACTTCATTTTTTTTTTGTTAACTTTCTCTTCCTTCTCGTTGGACAAAGAGTATATATGGTCCTCCATTTCACCATACAATTGGCAAACAGAATGATCTACACTCGCCTTTACTTGTTTTCTACACCTCATCCACTGACAAGTTGTCTTCATATACAAGTAAAACGTTTAAGGCTAACAAGGTTGTCCCCTTTTGGCTACTGTAATCAAAAATGGCAATGCATGGCATCTTCCATTAGGTGCACTGCACCCTATGTATTTTAAACTGCTCATTCTAAGCTAGGAGAACGCTTTTATTTTTGATGTGATTGATGTTAGACTTTGGCCAAATATGTATTTGTGAAAGGAGTACTTGATTTTTGCTAAGAAAAGCCAAATCAGTTACACGTTGTCCCTTTAAGAAAGTCAATAGCTACTTTTTTTTACTAAAGAGTTGGTAACAGCGAGAAGCAGCTGAGTTTCAGATTTCTACTTTCTGTCTGTAATCAGATGTTATCAAGCTGCTCAAAACTGATTTACAAATTATAAACCACTTTCTCCTCTACATTCTTTTCCACAGGTACGTAATCGCTTACGTCTCAGGCAAAGAATTTCAGAAGGTCACAAAGCTGAGAGTTCTTGAAACAACTTAGAGTACAACAAACAGCTGAAAGTCACTCACTTTTGCAGAATAATGTCAGTCCCAGACCATTAAAGCTAGGGTCGGCAATTTTTTCGGAAGTTTCCCCAAATCCTTTTTGAATACCTGCGCATGCGCAAGACTGGTTTACGTCACTCTTCCTCTTTTCAGGGGATTGCATCTTAAAAATCTCTCTAATAAGACCACTCTGGTCTTATTACTTTCTACTGAGGCCTTCCTCTGCTTCTCACAAACATGAACGCGGTTCGCTTCATGCGACTCTCAGCCTTGTTCAAAAATCTGTCAAATAGATGCTCTTTGGACCGATGGGCATGAATTGGTTAGAATTTTTACAGGCCTGCAGCTCCTACAGAAAACAGATTTTAACCTCCTTTTTGTGAATACATAATGTATTTACTACTTTGAGGATGGAAGGACGATTTTACCCAGTATTACAAGAAGTGTTTCTGAACAGGATTACCAACTATAGCTATAACAGTCTTAATGATGGTTATTAGCAGGGACTTTTAGTTCTGGCTAACAAGAGCATCCCCAAATATTAAGTTACACAATAATATATAAACTGCCGAAATCATTCATTTGCCAACAGACTCCTAAAGAGACATATCTGCAATTTGGGCATTGCATTAAACTCATCGAAGGCTAATTAGAAGATTGAGAAAAATTGTGTTTGCTAACAAAGGAAAACACATTTCTGTCTCAGTTTCAGCCCAACTTGCAGATTTTCCAGATTAAAAGTAATTGCACATGCTGCAACCAAAATAGCCACTGTTCTTGAGTGCTTGAGGATGTTTTTTTTTTTAGAACACTTGAACATATTGTGTTTCCTAGACTTATCAATTATTGTTAAATCAGAGCATATTTTCTCCCCCATTACAGCCACACGTTAACCCCTTTCTGCTCACTTGCTCTCTTTTCAGAAACAACCCCCTCGAGGTCCTTCTATTCTCTGCCGCCCGTTGAGCCGTAACGTCACGTCTTTTTACTGCTTCTCCACGCCCCTGTCCTAACACTAAACACTCAAAAGAGAATTTAAGGGAAGAGGCTACAGCTGTCAATCAGAATGATAGAGCGTCTAAACATGACTGTCACTTTTACGTGCTCCCTTTGTAACTTAGCTGGCTATAATAGCAGGACGGCCCAGTGTTCCCCTGGCACGAGACCGTGGCTGCAATCAAAGATCCATTAATCAGATGGAGGAAACGGCGACGTCAGGGAAGCGAAGACAGAGTATCTTGTCCTCTTTTACTTTGACAAATATGCGATATTGTTACACACTATCCATCCTGCATGGTGCTTTTGATGTAATTCCCAAGCTAGGAAATGGAAAGCTATTTGTCACGAGGGCATAAGTGAACATGAACGAGATCCTGTGCACAAGTTGGTTTGCATGTGCCAGAACATGGGAAACAAAAAGGTCAAGGTGTATGAGTATTTTCAAAAGGGGTTTTGTTTGTTTATAGGACACAGCATTGTGGAAGTATAAATCCTCCGTTGTAATTGTGATTGCCTGTGCCACAAGCATTGACATGCTGCTTGGTGGGCTTGAAGGCATTTGTCTCTGCTCGTCTGCTGTTCCTAATAACCCGTACGATCACAGAGAACGCCTGTTGGCTCACCAGCAGCAACATGTGTGTGTTACCAGCACAGGGAGCAAGAAGAGTGACGAATGAATATGGGGTGGCAGAGAAACGGGAGAAAACAGGAAGCAGAGTCAATGATGGGTAAAGAGAAAGAAGAGGAGCTCCTCGTGTGATGCAGAAAAAAAGACAAAGTAACCTGAGGTGAGGGAGAAAAACGAGCAGGCCTGTTTCCAGAGCTGGCTTTGATTAGCGACTGTAAACCGTGCTCTGTTCCTCATTATCTCGCCACGGTGAGAGTGAACTGACTCTTTCTGGGAGGTTAGACGGCAGGCCTGAATTCATCCACTGCATGTTGATCCCTTAAAAGCGAAGGTTACCATAATAAAAAATAGCTTCTGGTCTGATTGTGGTTTCCTTCTGCTGGTGTAAAACATACATTTCGGATTGATGTGTTTATCTCTGGGGATAAGCTCATCTGTGATAACGGACATTAGCATCTCAATCAGAGAGGGGAAGCTTTAAGGGATGGTAGTTTTAGAAACCGTTCTCTCTTTTCACCACCAGCTGCTCAAGGGAGGAGAGGAGAGTAGATAGCAGTGTCTCCCTGGAGCTTCAAGAGACAAAAAAAACTGCTGAGTTATTTCTTTTAATGTAATTGATAGGTAACAATGTCAGCGGGTTGTGCTTAAGAAAAGGTTTGTCTGAGAATGACATTACAATTTTTGTCCAAGTAGTACTCTCAAGCAAGTCAGGGCTATTCTAACACTGTTACAAAAAAGTTGGTCAGAAAGTCATTATCAGGAGGCGGTATTGTGTACAGTGTGGTACACTCACTGGCTCACTGGCCAATTTATTGGGTACAAAGGTTCCTACACGATGAAGACGACTTGCTGAAGTTAAAAACAAGCATCAAAGTGGTGAGGACAGAGATTTCATTGACTACGTTCACACTGCAGACTGAAGTGACCCAATTCCGATTTTTTTGCCCATATGCGACCTGTATCTGATGTTTTTATGACAGTCTGAATGACACAGATCGGATTTTTTCAAATGCGACCCAGGCCACTTGGATATGTGGTCCTGAATCCGATACGTATCTGATCTTTTAAAATGCGACCTGTGTCTGTACAGCCTGGTCGCATTTATACAACCTGTACGTCACCGATACTCGACAAACGTCACTAATCTGCGTCCTGCTATGTAGAAGCAAGAAGAAAGACGACACCCATAGCGGACTACAACGAGGAGAGCATTCAGTGGAGAGACAGCTCCGGTTAGAAAAGAAATTAAAGACCGCAAAACGCGCGCCAGCATTATAATCCATGTTTACTTCGGCAAACACTGAGGACGCTTGCTTCGTGTGACGTCATCACGTCCTCTACTGAGCATGCGGGACACTTAAGTTGAACGCATTCAGTTCACACAGGAGATCACATACAAGTCGCATATATTTGGAAATGTGAACGGACACGCAAAAAAATCAGATTTCACAAAAAAATCGGAATTGACCATTCAAGACCTGCAGTGTGAACGTAGCCAGTGACTCTGAAACCGGCATGGTTGATGGTGACAGAAAGGATGATCTGAGTATTTCAGAAACTGCGGATCTCTTAGGAGTTTCACGCACAACCATCTGACAGGTTTACAGAGTCTGTGAGTGGCAACTGTGGGAATGATGTCAGAGGTGACTGGGGAGACAACGGTAGCTCAGAAAACCACACCTTTGTTGTCGGGTACCCTGCTTCTCTCCATGTGCCGCTTTGCCTGCAGGGACAGCTGTTCCTGGTCTTCGCTGCAGAGTTAGCTCTGTGGAGGACATGTGATTGTTCTGTGTTGGTCCCTGGTATGTGTTTACCTGAGGCTGCTGCGGCCTTCTGAGGCAATGCCACTTGGCCGTTCCTGCTCTTGGGCACTGACTGCAGTGAGGTCTTTACCTTTCTCACCATTCTTACGGCTTTACACCTTTAAGTGGCATATTCTCTCTCACTCACCCACCCACACACACACACAGAGACGCACACACACACACGGTCCATGTTGAAATAGTTGTTTTTAATAGAGTAAAACGGCCCTGGAACATGTGGGCATCCAGCTTCTCCGTGTGCCATATCTGAAATGCCATGACAGCACATGTGGGAAAAAGACAAATGCTCAAAAGTCAAATGTTTAGCTCTTATGCAGACTGAAGGGTTAAAACTTTATGTAAACAATCTGAAAGAATAGACCCATCCAACCTTGCATCTAGAGTTCTCGCTACTGGTGTTGGTGTAAATTTGTGGGAGATATTTTCTTTCCATACTTTGGCCCATCACCGCAGTCTATCAGAGTTTTGTTGCTGACCATAATCAATTCAATAATGTGTACCAATTGTCTGAGGACCCCTGCCAGCAGGGTAACACACCATATTACAAAGCTTAGTTTATCTCAAACTGGTTTCCTGACAACAACTTCTTTATACTCTATTGGTACTCCACAGTCTCCAGATCTCAGTCCAACAGAGCACATTTGGGATGTGGTAGAAAAGGATATTTGCATCATAGATGTGCAAATTTGCTGCAAGTTCAGGACACTTTCATGAGAACGTGGACCGAAATGTGTTTGTGGCATATAGATATATCAATGCCTGGAAAATCCTTAAAGTAAAGAAGAACTTAGTTGGTACTAGCATCTAAGCTATCCAGAATTATTATTTCAATGCATCTTTTTAGATTTTATAAGGTTGCAGTCTTTACTTTGCATTAGGATGATTATTGATGCAGACTTAAACTAAAAACACTTTTAAAACAATCAAGCTTGCACAGTGGCACAGCTGCATTACTGTTACCTCGCAGTAAAAAGGCCCTCAGCATGTTCTCCCCTTGCATATTCAGACCCCATCATCCAACCACAGTCCAGGCTGCCTCCTGCCCTTTCATTCAATGAAAGACAGCCACCACTATGATGCTTTCACACACATTCTCTGGTAAACTTTAATGTTATATAACCACTGTATAATCACTTTATTTCAATTGGGTTTGTTTTTAATCCATCATCTTTTACAGCGAATCAATATATGAAAATATTTTAAGTTTGACATATTGTTTTATGAAATTCACTGTAAAAAATTATAATCTTGAAGAGACTGAAACAACTTTAGTTTTGCTATGGCGTTTCATCCAGCACCCTTATTGAGCCAAATGTGTGCACACCACCTAGAAAAACTGGTAAATTAGTTATTTGTTTCTTTACTCGATCACTGTCCTTGATTTAGACTAATATTGTTTTTAATTTAGTTTAAGTATTCTCCAGAAGTGGCTGCGAGCCCCTCTTTCTGCTCAAGTATTCCAGTACCTTCTGGAAAGCCTTTTCTCCCAAAAGGCACTGAAGAAAAGAATGAGGATTCAAACAGATGCATGTCGTCCAATTATGGGTGGTCTTTGAAGTAGCCAGATTGACCGCTGAAAGTACTCCTTTTCAACCTTCTCCACATGTGGCATAAACACTTGAGCAAGCCTAATCTTGTATGCTTTATAGCTCCTAAACTGCAAGAATGTGTCACACAACTGCCCCAAAAAGTCAGTGTTCTGCTCCTATAAGCAGGTGTCGCTAAACCCTGAGACGAAGTGGAACAGAAGCTGCTAAATCTTTCATTGGGTGGGGATTTGTTTTTGTTACACAATAGGATTAGCTACCTAATTTGAGGATCATTCATGTAAATAGGAATATGTAGCTTCAGACAGTAGTTGCACATTATAGCTTGCTATGTAATCTTTAATCGCAATTGTTTATATATTCATTGAAAATTTAATTGTGCTGCTGCACAAAGACTCTGAAGGTTCCCAGCAACCTTGTCTTTCCAGCCTAACAGGACTTTGTCAACCCCAAAATTCTTCACACAAAAGCAGCTTTGTGGCCGCAGTCTGGATGTGCAGTGAAAGGGTTTTTTTTTTTTTTTGTTTTTTTTTCGGGGAGGTGAATGTGAAATAAGGTTCTCTCCTTTATCCTACTATGTCTTTCACTTCTTTGCTTTACAAATGTGCGGCTGCCAGTTACAGGGAATCAAGACCATTGAGGAGGTGTATAATGGTCAAGAAGCTGTGATAATCCACAGTTCAGATGTTGGCTGGCTGTTGAAATTTGAGCTGGCTGGAGCTGTGTGTCTTTCTGTGAAGTGGTGTGGCAGCCATTCAGTAACAGTGGCTTTCACTTGAGTCGTATTAAAGAGGACAAAGAAGAAAGAACTACAGAGTTACTGCACACCCTCACTTTATCCTATTTTACAAAGCTTGTTGTCTATGTCTTAATATGCCCATAAAATCTAATAATAATAAGACAGGCACACACAAAAGCCCCAGCCTACGTTATGAGGCAGTTACGGAAATATATTTGGGTACCAGAGTAGGACACATGGAGCAATGTGATTAGTTTTTCTTTCTTGCAACTATTGGATGTGGTTTAGACGTGTTGTATAGTGTAGATGTCAAGATTTTACTTCGAGGCCCCATGTGGAGAACATAATAATCTAAATTTCTGTCTTCTACACCTTTCTAACAAGGTTTAAAATGTGTTGAGTAAGAAGGGAAGCCTTTGAGCTGTGGAGACACATAATTCAATCGATGGCCTGTATTGCTTCATTAACACATTTGGAGATTGTAAGTCAAGAGTTAAGTCCTCAGAACAAACCCCTTTATGTTAATTTACTCTTTGGTGAATCTCTTCCTCTCCATATTTCACTGGTCCCTGCAATCTCCTCTGTCTGATCTTTGCTTTATCTAAACCACTGCTATCAAGTGAGACTGGTTAGCAGGCTTGTGTCACATCAGGGCTTTGATAAGAGACGACTCATTCCCAGGGCTGCATAGGTCAGCGCTGAATGAGCCTGTATTACTTGCTTGTTGCCTATTGTCTTAAGGACACTTTGCGACTGAAGTATTGCCATGATCCTAATAAAGCGTGATAAGCTTACAGGAAGGGCCAAGAGAAGAGACAGAAGTTACACCTTCCATACTGATAGATTTTAACAAACACAGTTTGCAGATTAATGTGACAAAAGGGTGATTTAAGAGGAGTTTGACTGTGATATCTTGTGGCGTAAAAAAGGAAAAGTTCTAATTCAACTTCTACTAGAATGTAAACTCTACTTTTTGAGAAAAAGGTAAAAACTGTGGCCTTGCCCATATTGTTCCCTCATTACACAGAAGTCAGCAATATCAGTGAAAGCTAAAGTGATCTAACAAAAAGGGTGTTTTCCCCACATAGAAGATTACATAGGCATTACATAACAAGCATAATGATCAGTGTTGATCCTCTTTATTCTGCCCCCACACCTTTCAAACATGCTCAACTAACAGGTTTTTCTCTGTGGTATTAGGTAGAACAGACAGAGCAATTTTAGTTTAAAACCACATTTAAACTGTATCTGTAAGCTCTTTTCTTTGCAGGGTTGCAGAGAGTGGCTGGTGCCCATCTCAAGTGGTCATTGGGCAAGAGGCGGGGTACACCTTGGAACATTTAAACTCTAGGGTCAGCTAATCTCACTAGATAAAAGAAAATGTCAAAACCAACAAGTTGACTTAAAGTCCAGTTCCCACGTCTATGCAATCTTGCACATTGTAAGGTAATTCTGGCCATACAATATGATTCTGACACTTGTTGAATAATCAGGAGATACCCAAACATGAACCAAATAGCTTCTCAAAATCAAGACAATGAGGAAACTTTGTACAGTAGCAGAAATTCTGAATATTATGAGTATACGGTGAACTGACAGCAAAATGGAGACCGCTAGACTGCCCCATCTAAACTGCAGTGGGAAAAAGTATAGACACTGTAAACATAGATTACAAAATAAAAAGTAATTATCTCATCTGTTTTCTCATTAAATATGTTTTCCAGCATTCCAGTTCTTTTTTTGTGTAGGCCTAAATACATAAATTTCACTGAGGGGCACCAGTCAAATGAGCATGACTGTACGCTCTTAAACTTTTGGCTGCAGCTCTCTGGCCCGTAAACAATCAGCAATGTCGCCATCAGATGGTCTGGTGTATTGTGGCATTTTTGATTGGAATGTCACAGACAATGTCTATTTTCAAAACCAAAACAAAGCATACTTTGAAAAGCACTCGTGAAGTTTAGGCCTTAGACTCAAAGGATGAAAAACATTAGTCTGCTGTTTAAATCATGAAAAATTACACCGTAGCTCCATTTCCTGTTTATATATTTCTATTTGGTTACAAAATAGATTATTTATAACCAGAAATACCCAACTAAGAATGCAAAATGTACACCTACAGGTACGACAAGGTTGTGCTTTTGTTTTTGATTGGTTCTATCACCCAACAATAGATGTGCAAGCAACGGTCTTAGTTTTCTATCATGCAAGCCCTGTCTCTGTTCTAGACACAGCTACGGCCTGAGCTTTTACTACGACAAATTGTGTGTGTTCTCTTTCATCCTTTAGACAAAAAGCTCAATGAGATTTTATTAGCTTAGATGTGTTTCTCTTCGAGATGAAGCCACTAAAGGAGCAAAACAGATAAAGTACTCCTGGATCAGTGCTTCTGTGATCTTTTTCTGGGTATTCTCTGTCTTCTCAAACCCCCAGTGTGTCATGGCAAATGATTGGAGGTTTGTTCCCATTAAAAGGGAGTTTTCCTTTCCACTGTCGCTACATGCATGCTCAGTATAAGGGATTACTGCAAAGTTAATGTCACAATGCAGGTCACTGTCCACTGTCACTACGTGTTCATCCAGGAGAAGTCCATGATGCAAGTCAGTGACTTGATGCGATCTGCTGGGTGTCCTTGGATAGAAAACGTTAAATCAGTTAAAATAATCAACTGTACTTGACTGCATTGTTTAAAGGTGCATAGCAGCGTTATTTGACTTTTTAAAATGTATACGTCAGTAGCTCAATCTGTTTGCATACAAAGTTCTTATTAAAGATTATCATGTCCTGCTTACATATTAGTTATAATTTTGATGTTTTATGCCTTGTTTTTGCTGAAATTTGTTAGTAAATAAAGCCATTCGTGTTTATTGACGACATTAACGAAATACATACTGCGCATGCACAGCAGGGGTTAAAACAAGGAAGTGGCTAACGGCTATTAGCATCTCCCAGCGAAACAATGGAGAAAGGTTCAAAGTCCAATGAAAAAAAGTACAAAAAAATATGATTCCTAGAGGGAAAAGACCGGAATGTCGCTGGGAATACATTATGACCTTTGGTGTTTATTGAAGCGGAAGCTTAACCTGCCGAGGCTCAGATGTGACCGCAGAGTTGAATGACATGAGTAAATATTCTCATATGAGACTCTTAAAGTCTTAGTAGATACGTTTATTTAATTAATAACGGTTGGTCTTCAATCACGAGGGTCAGGCTCAGACCTTATTATATGATGGTCAAACGGTTTTTGGTAATTTTTTATAAGCATATTACATGGCTATATACGTTTAACAACTAAGATCAATTGGAATGCATGTGTTATGTTTTGGTTAAAACAGGATTTAAATGCAGAGCAGAACTCCAGTCAGAATGTGTTTGATAGGAAAAATTAAGAAAACGTACAAACGATTTTTGCTAAAAAAAAAAAAACAAGGGGAAACAAAGGAAAAGGCACCAGAGCAACAGACATGGAAATGGGAAGGCAAACAAAAGAATCCAGAGAGGAGAACTAGGCCCGTCTACACAGAGATGAACTTGGCTGAATTAGCTTGATTATAGTGAGTGTGAATGTTAAACACAGATAGAGTTGGACTAGGAAATTAAGGGTTGGCGATAAACAAGAATTATTCTAAAACAAACAAAAAACAAAAGAATAAACTAGAAGATTAATCAAAAATAATATAAACTAATAAGGCATCATCTAATGAAAACTAAAGAATATAAGGGAATTATCAAAATATACACACAAGAAAACCAAAAATCCAAATACTTCAACATTTTGACAATGTGTGCTTGACCTGAAATCTGTCTGTATGATTTTAATTTCATAAACTTTTTTATTGTAAAATGCCTTGAGACAACATGTGTTATGACTAAACATGATATAAATAAACTAAATTGAATTGAAGAAGCTCATACAAGCAATGTAGAAGTTTTGCTAAATTGGTCCCTGACATTACATCAGTTTCAACTAATGGAAAGAGTGAGTGTTTTCGATACAAAGAAAAACAAGCTTTAAAAAAAAAACTAACAATGTATTTTTGTCCAGACTAATAGAAATTTTACATATGTATGTGATTTTTATGTTTTTGTCATTTTCATTATTTTTTTGTAGAAAGTCTTCAGAATCAGAAAAAAGGATTAGCTACATCAAATAAATGACAAAAGGGAGTAAAACAATTACCATAATTCATATGATACTATACATTAAATCATACTATTTACCATAATGTGGGGTTATTCTTTTTTATGACTTTTCAAAGTAATATTACAAACCTGTTGCCAGAGTCCTTTAAGCATAGAGGGAAGAAATGGAGTCATGGTTCTTGTGAACATCTTAAGGAAATAAAAGCATCGTTACCAAATATCATTGATTTAAAAGTATGCTTCTCTTTCTACAGGGGCTTCTGGAAGAGATTAGTGACCATACCAGTCCCTGGCTCTATATCTGTGATTTAGGCTTCACTTGGCAGTGACTGTTTCTCTTCTATGAATTGCATTTGAACTCCAACTGCATTACTTTGTCTTTCACTCTGTGCCACAGGGCCGTAGCATGAAATGAAAACTATACTCCCCATGGGTAAATCGCTCATATTTGTGCAGCTGGTCCACGCTGCACGGACAGACTTGGGTACTGGGACAACTACACAATGTTAATTTGAAACCTATTAACATTCGGCTTTAGTTTGAGTTGACAGAGACATTTCCAATGAGGGCTGAGAGCAATATTTGTTTCCTGATGAGGTTGCTTGCCTTATATCTTGATCTGTGAAATTCCTGTTCCTATATTTTATCTTGCGGCTCAATTTAAAATGCAACATAGAAACACTAGCCAACTAAAATGGGTGAGAGTCTGAGACAGTTTTTGTGTTTCTGAGTTGTTATCATTGCTAAAGTAATTGATTTTTCCTTAATTGAATCTGTCTGGAGCTTAATAGCTTGATCCTGATGGATTAAGTTGGTTTCCTGTCATTCTGGGTCCCCAAAACACATAAACTAGACTAAAGTAAGTATGACCTAAACTGTAAAAACAACCCAGGGTCAAGATCCAAAGTGCTCAATAGGTCAGCATCGAAAAGAAACTTAAATTCACTTGCTGCTGTTTGGAGCCCAACACAAAGTCCAGACTCAGAATTCTAACAAAGGGAAGGACAGAGCCATAATTAAAAAGTGACAAACAAACAGCTTTAATTGTCACAAACACGGATAGACAAGGCTCTAATGTAGGGTTTGCCATGTTAAGGAAGAAAAAAAAATAAACCTAAAGCCTACTGTCAGAGAAAACTGTATAAAGTAGCATCTTGAGGCCACAAAGATTCAATAACAATTATTTTAGGGATTTGTACATATCTTAAAAATCATTAATATAGATCCAAAATAACGACACTTAAGAAACTAAACTGGCACTCTGTTACTGCAATCTCTACCACACAGATGCTCTCACTGCCTCGTTTATAACTAATTTTGCTAAGCCTTCACAATTCTAACATCATTTTGTAAAACAGGTTGCTGTTGACATTATTGCAGTTTAGTTACTAGGGGAAATCCAATGATTTGCAGGTTTTCTGATCTACAGAAAAGGTCATGATACAAAACTTACTGTGTTAGTTTTATAAGTAGCCTATTTCATTAGATATAGTAGTAAATATTTGGTCAGCTATGTCACTTTGCTAACATTTATAGTTTATTTTGACATTTTAAATGTTTTGTTTATCTATAAATATCTGAGTGTGTGTATTTTGGCAAAGAGAGGTGTTTGCTGCAAGCTTATCTGTCTGGAATTTGTTTAGGCTGCGATCAGCCTTTTTTTATGGAGTCAACAGGGACACGTCAGAAACAAAGACTCAGTTTATGAGACAAACCTGCACTCTTTAACTAAGACTGAATTGTTTTTCTTCTTTTTGTTCTCTGTCCTTGTCAAGTGTGGGCGAGAATCTATATCAAGCAGGGAGGCAGACAGCCGACTGAGGAGCCGGGTTAAACAGGTGTTTGTAGAAAGCCATCTTGGATTTAATTACTTCTGTTTGACTTCCCAGTCAAAAGTGACTTTAAGCATGATAAGTCATGATTCATGTTGTTTCGTGTAATAACAAAACAGAAACATTTTGAAAAAAAAGCCCATTTGAACTATTTAGAATGTTTTTTATTTGTTCAAGTGAATAAGTCTTTATGCAGTCCCATTAAGAAAATCAACAACTGGACGACATGAAGGCATAAAACAGTATTCTTTTTTTATCCTGCTGGTATCCATTGGTGGCTTTTAGCATACTGTTTCTATTCTTTTTTTGTAGAAAACCGGAAAAACCGTCTGTCAAAACATTGGTTTATTGTTTTCAGAACTTTTTTTATGTTTGTTCTGTATACATAAAAGATGGTTTAACTTGTTTTTGTAAGAGAAACAATGAACTCGTCATCACTTAGCAGACGTCTGGTGTCTGCATGTGGGCTGAATGTGCTGAAAGTAATTTAGGTTAATGTGAGAAAACAAATAAAACACTCAATTTTTAAATCTTCTTGTTTTTTGACCTCTTTGACTGAACAATAATATTGTTTTCATTACATGTTGTAAATAAAAGTAAAGCCTCTTGTGTGACTGAGCTGACCCAACGTGTTCTGCGACTGTCAACAGCAATTCCCTCGCTGTGATCGCACATCATGTTTGGATCACTCATTCGTAATTTCTGTGCGTTCACCAGAGACCGTAGTGTCAAAGGTCCCGAGTGTAAGGATATATCACAGTGCGACCCCCATCAAACAAAGTAACCGTGAAAGTTAGACAAGGTGCAGAATCGGGCATCACAAGCGGGCTAATCGGCAAATTCCTCTCAACGCTTGGAATGCAGAGATTGAAGAAAGCTTGCTGGATTCTCCCGAGGTCAGGGGAAGCATTCCTCTGCGTGTTAATGCAACATGTTTCTTTAGCTTAAAGAGTTGAATAAAGTTGATCTTAAATTTACATTAATTCACTTTGTTTCTTTAGCTACAATTTGCCATAATTTCCAAAAGGGAAGACACTTTTTGTAAAGTGGAACCCGCTTTACAAAACAAACAGGTTAAATTTGTATCCAGGTCTATAGAGTCATTGAAATACAGTCCATTCATATAAAGTCACATTCAGATTTAACAACATTCAGTACGATTAAATCTCAATAATGAAACTAAAAAAGTTAAACTCAGATGATCAGGTAATGCCAGTTGACAAAACGTATCTGTCCAATGGAGTCTAGCAAAGACTGTGAAGGTATTGCTTTAATAGCAATCCTCCTTAGGAAACATAACAATGGAGAGAATCAACCTCCTTTCTTTCTGTTTAACCTTAAAGTTTTAACAGCAAACACAAGAGATAGAAAACATGATCAAATAAAATGTCTCGTACAGGAAAAAAACAAAATTTTCTGTAAAGAACCAAACATTTGAAGAAAGATTGCAGGAAGAAGCAGCGCTGGCTCATCCAGTCCTGTCCTTAAGTTCATCAATTATTTCCTAATTAGATGTGAAGAGAACGTTGCAAAGGAACATGCCTGCTCGTGGTGCAAAAATCAGAATCAAGTTTAATCGCCAAGTAGGTTTGCACTTACAAGGAATTTGACTTGGTATTGATGGTGCAGACAAAAAATAAGAATACAGTAAAATAAGAAGTAAAAGGATATATACATGGAAGCTGTATACACTCAGCAGACTGTGCATCAATGTAACACAGATCTGTGTTTTAAAAACTATTTTACATCCAAAAAGGAAAACATTTCAGTCTAAGTGTGTGTGTGTTTTTTTTTTTTTGGTGTTTTTTTTACCGTGGCACTAGTGAAGCAGCAAGTTAGGAAAAGGAACACGCTTTAGAAAACGCTCTAAAGAGGACGACAGGACGGGTGACTTTCTTTAGCTGACTATCCCAGCCCTAAAGTGGAGATTATTGACGTTCTTCACCTGTAGGAGCTACAGAACTCTCAGGACATCCTCCCCTCTCGACGTTCATGTTCACCATAACCTGATTTTTAGGTTTGTTAGCTCTTGTGACGCCTATTGATTGATATAGCGCCTTAGATTCACGACTCATTTAAAAAACTTTAAAACTGATATTTTCACAATTCATTCCAGCTCCTTTTCAGGCTAGTGAAAAAAAAAAAATAATTATATATCTTCACTGATTTCCATAAATACAGAAAAGGGAAAACAAATCCACTCATTTTGTATCTATCGATGCACATATTGTATGTCAAATTTGGTCTAATGGCCTGACTTGCTGTGCAGGATAAGTTTTTACTAGATCTTAGCTCAAATGGTACTCTGGTCAACTTTGTTATAAAATATTGTTTTAAAGGGGACATATGCAAAATCCACTTTTTTCACCCTAAAATACTTTTTGCTGTGTAGTTGGGGTCTAGAAATGCAAAAAAGTTGTATTTAGTCTGTCCAGGTGCTGCATACATACGCTTATATTATTCTGGTCCTATTTTACAAGCTGTTCAATTTTCTCTATTTTCTGTTTGTTTGTTTTTTTCAACCAGTTCCTCTCAGTATTTGCTGCGAAGCTGCTAAACAAGGTCATGGACTTACCGGTTTCATGAATCTGCCATTTTTCCCTAGCAGTTCTGCCCACAAGCAGGTCCCAAGTCAGGGTTTTCAAACAAACTGATTTCAAATAAAACATCTGTACCAACACTGTCCACTTTTGATCATAAAGAGCACAGTGAGTCAGAAGACAACGAGTTATCAGCTAACTGTGCCACTTTACAAACTTTTATTTCGGGATGTTTTTTTTCTGTACAGGTGGATTTCAGAGGTGATGAAAGTCACAGTTTCTGCAGCGTCTCGCAGGTAAAGTCTTAACTTTCTGCAGATGAAAACCAGACATGCTCTAATCAGGTGCTGACGTTTCTGCGCTAAAGATATTTGGAGTTTGAGTTACTCCACTGGTTCATGTTATAGTAGAACAAATAATCAGGACTTTTGTTTTCTTTTCAATGGAAACCGCACTTACTTGCAGGTTTTGTTAGTGATCAACGCCGGCCACAATGGGGAAACAATTAAAGTCGTTACCCGCGATGTTAGAAGTGTAACCGAACCATGTTCTCTCATATTTATCTAACCATTTACAACTTTGGGACCTGTTTAACTCAGGATATGCTTTGTTGCTTCATCTTGTTAGGTATGGATACACATTTCATACATGACTTATTACTATGCTGAGTTTCTCCATTCAGACAAATGACACTGACTCAAAGAGGCCTCAGGGATTTTGCAATTCAAATTCACCATGAACCTTGAACATTTATGTGTAAAGAAGCCTTCTTTTCTCTTCCATATTTTTTTATTGACATTGTACAAGAAAACGCTTGTGCTCTTAGATTAGTATATTTCTTCCTTTTTAATCTAGCGCTCTCTCTCATTAGATCTTGCTGCTGAACCACAAACCTATGGCCAAATATCACTCATTATGTATGGAGCCAAGAGAGGAATTCAATCAGCCTTTTTAGTATTGCTCTTAGCAGATAAGTAATTTTAAGTCTATAAATTAAGTGAGCATTTACATATATGAAATATATTGCAGCAAATTATGTTTCTCTGTAATGACAAAACAGATGATTTTCTTCACAAAACATATATTTTTTAATTATCCTATATTAAATGAATGTGTTGCTTCTTGTTGGCAACACAGTGAAAGCATGAAATCGGCAATTAGCAAAACAAACTTGTCAAGTAAGAAAATGCTCTACTTTGGCGGTGCTTTTTTTTCTACACGATACATACTGTATGCTGATGCCTCCATATGGTGTTATTAAACAAATCAATAACTTTAATTTATTTTCCCATGCTAACCAACTGCACCTATTACTTTTCCAGCATTACCTTTAAGTGACATGTAGCACAAACTAGCATTTTTTTTTTTTAAAGTAACGTGCATATTTTGAGTCTTTGGAATAACATTCGGACAACAGCAGTAGTCAACCCTTATGAGTAAACAAAGACTGTAACAAAGGGAGACTTGCACAACGAGTGCACATGTCACAAATACAAAGTAGGCTAATGTCGTGTCCTAAGTGTTGGAATGTAAAGTCAAATTCCTTGTTTGTACCCTTAAATTTGGTGAACTAAAGTTGATTGTGATTCTGATAATTGTTGGGAGGAATGAGCTGAAGCAGACCAGTGGACATCACTGTAATAGCGCCCGTCAAGCATAATGGCAATGCTTTTATACCTGAGTTTGGTGTTTTAAATGAAACATCATTCTTCAGCTTTTGGATCTGTTCTCGGCTGCCTTGTCCAAGGCTGTCATTTGTTAGCCTTTTTTCTTTTTACATATTTCTTGGTTTAGGATATGAAAATTATGATAAGCACTGTGAGCTACAGGTCTGAAAATAATTGAAAAGGAAAAGTTATAAAACATGATTATATATGGCCTTTAACACGCTTGAAGTGGAGCAGCAGAGAGAGCTAAAATGCGGGCATGACCCCGCCGGAGGAGTGCTTGTGTGTGGTCAAACAGGGTCAAGGGTTCACCGAGGATCAGTGAAAGGTGACACGGGGGTGATAGGACACCAACAAATCTATCAAGTGCCCGGTAAAACATGCTTTTTCTATTTTTATGCATTGCTCACATCACATAGCAAACACCATAAGAATTCAGAGGCATCTGAGGTCTTCTAGAACTGTTTATATTAAAAAATAGTTTCTGTTTCCTGGTATTTGATTTATGACGCAGAAAATATCCCTGTTGTCACTCAAATGTAGTTAGCAATCCAGTTATGGAAGTGAAGTAAAAAAAAAGAACATTCTTCTCGAGCGTCCCCGTATGTCTGATGTGATTTATAAGGTGAACAGGTGTCCAACATATGCACCGTCTCTCTGGACTGAAGTGCTGCTTTTACTCCCCTCTTCGTGATGTCAGAGCCTCACTGAAGAAAACCTTTGCTCCCCACTGATTAGGCCTGAATGTGTCCACGCCAGAGTAAATTATTTTTTAGATTTCTATTAACACAGCTGAGAATTACTTTTCTGAGGAAGGACTTAAAATTCATGCTTGGGGGAAATAAAATTAGCTGAACTGTATTCCATTGACCAGGCCACGCTTTCTCATTATTCTAAGATAATCTAACAACAGAGCTAAAAAAAATAAATCCTTTTTGCGATGTTTGACACAACTCTGGCCGCCCTTTCAATGTCATCAAATTGTATTCAACTGCCTCCCTGGATACTTATCATGTCCTACAAGCTCAACCTTTATCCATCGTGTGCATGTGTGTGAATCTTTGCCATTTATTCCATTCTCACAGCCCTTTGGTTGGACACTTGTGTGCAGCCAAAGCAATCTTCTTTGCAAATTGCCCTTGCTCAAGCCTCATCCCATTGGTACAATTGCATAAGCAGCTGCAGTTAGCAAAATCAGTCTGCCTGGAAACGTTTAAGCAGGCTGATGGATGGCCCTCACCCTGAACGCCGCACAGATCTATAAAACCCGACCACATGTAGAGGATTTGTGAGGATGATGACTTCCCTTTGGGTAGTGACAATGAAGACAACAGGCGTGTCAAATAACTTGGTATTTAAGGGATATTATATGACATGACTCCCTTTCTTATGTGGATCTTGAATCCATCCATCCAATTTATTAGCCGTCTTATGAGCAGATTTAATGACTCTAAATGTCAACTACCAGATGAGAGATAGTGCTGTTGGAGAGGTCTGCAATTATTTTTACTGGAACAAAACTCTGGTCCAGTTTCTTCCAGCAACAGTAATTTTATTCCATTAAATCTCAGAGCTTTTTTTTTTTTAAACAAATTCCCATCAAAATTGCAAAAGAAAGTCAAACAGAAGCAATGCTTGACAAAGGTTTGTTTGTCCATGACTCTGTAAAAATGTTTAACTAAACTTCGGCTTGGTTTGTGGTCATGATCCCCATTGAGAGAAAATATAAACTTACATGGATACTGCACTCAAAGAAGCAGAGAATGGGTTGGATGCCAGGTTGGCTGGATTGTCACGACATAAATTATAACAAGCTTCAGTGATACGGTATCCCTCAAACACAAATTACTCACTGAGGCGACCCCTGGAAAGGAAAAGCTGACAGACAAAGAAGGGTTATACAGTATCATTAACCTTCGACTGTTCCCATCTATTGTTTCCTCCTCATAATATTCACATGTAATCCAAATGATTGCATCACCTCCTTAGCATGTCATTAAGTGCTGCAGAAGTTTGTTAATCACATCTACACTGAATTCAGGCGTGTGGCAGCATGGTGCCATGTTTGGAGGTTGTTGATGAGGACCCAAATGACAAGGGGACAGAGACAGGGGCATGACGGAGTGCCTTTATTTTTTACTTAGTCATGGCGCCAACACTAGCGCTCATCTCCCAGCGATCTTTGACAACAGCTTAATATGCGCTCCAGCAATCCTCCTTTCTGGCTGAGTTGGCAAGAGATTGGATGGTCTAGGAATTGGGGACCTGATCCGATGTGGCTGGGACTTTCACAGCTCTGTCCATATTTTCCAGACTGTTTTTTGCTCTCATCTGGTCCATCCCCCTGCTGCTGCTGCATCACCACCATCCTACTGCTGTAGTCCTACTCCTCCCCTAATCAAATCTCATCTTGGATTAACCGTGGCCTTTTCTTTCCTCGTGACGGGTTCTTGCAACGCGTTTTGGGTTTACTCCTGAGGACTGCCCATCCAGGTGCAACAACAACTATGGATCATGACAAAGATAAACACTCCTTTGCCGCCTCTAGTCAGATTTCTTTCTTGGTTTACTTGTAACTCCATCTATCTTCACATCAATTTTGACCATTTTCACTGTCCCAGCTGAAGAAAAGTAACCTCACTGCATGATGCTGCCACCACCGTGTTTCCATGTGGGCGTTATAAGTTCAGGGTGATGTGTAGTATTGGTCATGATGTGTGGCTGGGATCGTTTTCATCCATGGACGGACCAGTTGTTTTCTTATAAGAATAACCTTTAAACCTGCTGAGTTATCTTGAACTATGTCTGTAAGTATCACACTATTAATATTCAAGAATCACTGTTTTAGTATCTCCAAACTGGGTTCATTTCAAAAGCCCGAGCCCTGCAGAAACCCTACAAATACACCCCCTCTCGGAGTGATTTAGGAAGCTGTAAAAACATTAATGGAATCTGCGTGTAACGTCTTTCTGAAATATTTTTCTTGAATTTGTCCAGCTTGGCAGTCGTGTTCTGCATGAGAACCACTTACAACTCCCTCATGCACAATAAAGTTGGTTGTTTTTCCACTGAAACCCCAAACAGACCCTTTATGTTTTATGCGATGTGAGCACAAATGCTCAGGTTTGCTCTGTGGACCTTATGGAGACTACACGATGTATACATCATTATGTCCCTCTGGAAAGAACCTGTCAAATGAACCTTCTTGTTCTTACAGTGTATTGCACTCAAAAGTGTAATTCGGTATTGCTTTATTCATCGCCTCCTTCCTCTCTGAAAGCTTTTGGATTTTAAAAAACAGCTTATGACTCTATGGACCTCTTCCTTACACCAGTGCCAGAACCCTGTGAGTTTTTTTATTTTTTTTTAGCTGAAACAAAAGTCAAAGAAAAAAATTAAATAAGTATCCAATGAAAAGCAGATTCATGTCAAAAGTATGGACGTCATTAAACGACTGCTCTGTATTTTTTCCTATTTGCCATGAAACACAGCACCATCTCAGATCTTATCAGACTGACGAGGATGGGATGTGCATTATAAGTTTTGAAGGGAAAACATTCTGGCTTTCCTTGAATCTTTTATTCATGTTCATTTTAAAGCTAGGGTCGGTGATATTTCCGGAAGTTTCCCCAAGTCCCTTTTTGAATAACTGCATATGCGCAAGACCGTCTTACCTGCTCTTCTGCTCTTCAGGGGGATCGCGTGGAAAAAAAACCTCACAAATCCACTCTGGTCTTATTTCTTTTTACTGAGGCCTTCCTATTCTCATAAACATGAACGCGGTTCACTTCTTGTGACTCTCAGTTATGTTCATAGTATACGGTGAGAGCAGCGGAGCTACAATGAACGGCTAACTGCTAAGCTAGCTGCTAAGCTAACCGGATATGTAAACACTAGAAGTGCGTGAGCGAAAACTAAGAAGGAACGAGCGCACACACTGGCATTACGTGAGCATGTCAGAATGGCTGGCATGTGGGACAACCAATAGATTAGGCGATACCCCCAGAACTTGAAGAGGTTGAGAGCAGAACCAAAACTCTGACCAATCACTGCGATTCGGAGTTTTTACAGGCCTATGTCCTTTTTGTGAATACATAATATATTCAACTACTTTCAAGATGGAAGGATGATTTTACCCATTATAACAAAAAGTGTTTCTAAACAGGATTATCAACTATAGCTTTAAATCCTTATCCTTGTATCTGATTTAAATAGTTTTAAATAGCTGTGTGTGTGTGTGTGTGTGTGTGTGTGTGTGTGTGTGTGTGTGTGTGTGTGTGTGTGTGTGTGTGTGTGTGTGTGTTTTTTAAGTTTGTTGGAAAACCTTTTGTTTGAGTGGTTGATGTTAAAATTATCTGCACCAGATGAAAATAATGTATTTTTTTTTTTCTCAACAAAAGCAAAGGAAACATATCAGATCTTTCCTTCTCATCGGGCCAAAAACTGCTTGCTGCTTTGTTTCATTGTGTGAGCGCATGCTTGCTTATACGTGTGCGTTTAGGCTTGAACTGGGTTGCCCCCTCATGCCACATTCCTGAACCTTCCCTCTGCTTTACAATATATGGGGGCACTGCAGCTCTGTAACTGCTTAGGATAATGGTTGGGTTTAGGAAACAGACCCTGACAACGTCTCTTTTGTCATTCTCCTGTCAGCCAAATGGAAGATCCATTCTTATCTCAAGGGCTGATCTGACTTCATTTGTCTGAAATAAGAGCCCAGTTTTTCCTTTCACTTACTCCCACATGAAATATGAAAGTGTTTGCACTGGGAATTAGGCATAATATGAACAATATTACAGTAAAATTAAGATTTGCCGTTTGTACTTATCATAACAAGAATCTCTTGTGTCAGAACATGTCAGCCCAGGTACTATGGACTCCTTATATTATCGAGGTGTGAACTGGGACTAAAAAAATGCCTTGGGCATTTTCCTCAATAGGCCATACACCTGGATCTGTCTCAAACTGTTTTTTTTCCCGTATCTTGCAATATGAAACATTTTCATGCTGGTAAGAAAAAGGCCTCGGTGCATGTTGCTTCTTGCACGCTCCTCTCCTCTTTGACCGACATGTTTCCTACCACTTATTTCACTTAAGAAAGAGAGAAGTTTCACTTAACTTTGCTAATACGAAACAGACTGTACAGCACTGCTGTTGCTGGTCTCCACATGTAAGCCATTAGTACTATGTTTGCAATCACTGTCAGAAGAGACAGGGTGTTATAGGGTGGTTTAAATGTGACATAGAGTCCTCATCTTGAACCATGCCTAGTGTCTCCCTGACACTTACTATACTGCAACTACATCTGATTTAACAAGGGATTTAAAATTAATTGGAGGCTGCAGGCATGGAGTTTGCATGTTCTTTCTGTGCATGCAGGACTCTTTCCACAGACCAAAAACATGGCTGTTAGGTAAATTGACTTCTATAAATTGCCCTTAAGTATTAGTGTGTGTCTTTGACTGCGTACCTGTGTTGAAGATAGTATCTAGTTCACCTGTATCTTGCAAGGATAAGCAAGTATAAACAATGGATGGATGTTACAGTTTTGTTCCTATTAAGAAATATAAACTTAGATATGACTACGGTAATAGGCACCAGCACCCCCCGCGACCCCATGAGGGACCAAGCGGTTTGGAAAATGGATGGATGGATGGATGACTACGGTAATATCAAGTTATACTTTGTTTTAACAGTAATTGCTCTGTTGACAAGGCCTCATCAGACAGCCTCATGCATAAGTGAAAATGTGGTATTTGCGGAAACATTTTTGTTTTAACCGTGCTATACCTGAAGAAGATGCTGCATGTAAAACATGGTACAAGATTGCTGAGAAAACAGTTGTGCAGCTCAGTTTTGCCAAAGTCGCTCATTTAGTACATGATCATAAAACCAGGCAGGCATTTGGTGAATGAAGGTTTTCACGATTGTTTAAAAGATTTCTCTTAAGTAAGGAGCGCTTCAGAGAATCTTCAAATCTGCATAATTCACCGCAGTCATGCATACCAGTGATAACCAACAGTTTAGTCTCTTCAGTTTCAGTTTCAAATTGTTTTTTTTTCCTGTATCTTGCAATATGAAACATTTTCATGCCGGTAAGAAAAAGGCCTCGGTGCATGTTGCTTCTTGCACGCTCCATCTTCTCTTTGACCGACATGTTTCCTGCCACTTATTTCACTTAGAAAAGAGAGAAGTTTCACTTAACTTTGCTAATATGTGCACTCAGATTTACTGAATATTTGTACCCTGCATTTTGTTTATATTTCTGATAATGCCAAATCTTAAAAAAAAAAAGCGTAAATAAGAAGTCCTGAAAAACTTTTACAGACATCTATTATGTCTGCACTCAAAGCCGTGGGAGGTGTGACTGATCTACGAGAGATCTTGATAAATCTGAGGACAACCATCTGTTTTCAGATCACCATTCAACACCGCTCTCAGTGTCCCTGTCCTTATCAACAGAGAGGGAAGGTTACACTTGTTAGGTTGAAGTTAAAACCTTCAGCTGCCTAACTGGTATTTCTCTCAGCGCTGTGGTATTTTTACTGCTGCGAATAAAGAAGTGAATTATGTCCGTCGCAGCCTGCAAAGCGCAGCAAAGACATGAAGCACCGGTCCCGGCTGGTGGAAAAGTCCGTTAGTGTGACACAAGAATACCAGGGGAGACCGCTCAGTGATAACAAGAAAAACCACAATAGATCCAAAGAGTCTCCAGGTCCTAAAACACAGGGTAGGATCAGATTAGTAAACACTAAAAACAGAACCCTAAATGTTTTATGGCAGACGTTTTCCTAGGATGTGTTTTCTGTTTCTCCTCAAACAGACCTTAATGATGCAAATCATTTATATTTTTTAAGCAACAAATGTCTTACTTATATTCTGCTAAGAGGGTTAAAAACAACAGAAATGTTAAATCAGGCGACCCAAACGTTAACTCATAAAGTTCTCTGCATACACAATGTTTAATCCTGTGAACTGACGAGCTGAACCAACATATTTTACCACATGATAATGATTAATATGATGGAGATTACAGTAAGATGCAGAGCAGAAGGACATGAAATATCTTTTCTGTCTTTTCAAAAGCTTTGTTCATGTGATTTGTCTGTGTTTCACAACCGCATATTTCCTGCTCCTCCCAAGTCTGCACTCCATCTCGCTGCAGTTGGCCTCTGTTATTAGAAGCATCTGAGGAAAGGAGGAAAGAAAACATTTCCTCCTGTTGATTTTTAATTAGGGCTGGGCAAGTTAACGCGTTAATTTCGCGTTAACTCATTAGACTATTAACGGCGATATTTTCTTTAACGCGCGTTAACGCATGTTGGTCACATGCTTTTATTTTGTGAAGGTCTGTTGCTGCGGTGTAGGGGTTTGAATCAGAACAGTAGGTGGCGATAATGCGCCAATAACCTCGCTGTCAGCCCAGCCTCAGATTCAAAGAGGAAGAAAGGTGCTGGCCGGAAAAAAACACAGCTGACATGCGGAAGGCGGTGTTTCCCGCAGGTACCGCGAGCGAGCTTAGGCGAGGCAAGGCGGTGAGTTGGCGGCCGGAACAAGTTTTGTGCGGAGCGGAGCGGGGGGGGTCTCACTGAGCTATATAATACACTGGAGTGCTGATTTTGCCGAAAAACTGAAGTCACTGGCCGCCATCTTGCTCCTCCCTACTCTCACAGAATCCTACAGGATTTGGTTGCAACAACAAGCAGTTTTCTGGCTGAGTGAAAACGTTTCACAGGTAATTCTACAGTCAGTGGATGTACTAACACTATCAACTTCTAGGAAATTAGGTGCTGAAATATTTTACATGTTATTCATATTAAATATATATATATGTATATATAAGTATGTGTATATGTATATATCTATATATATGTACACACATATGTAAATATATGTTTTTGTATATTGTTATTTATATATTTATAAATGTGAAACATATATATTTAAATGAATAAAATGCAAAATATTTCAGCACATGACTTTCTCAGTACTTGGTATTTTTAGAACATAACATAAAACTATATGGCATTTGACATTTTAAAAGTTTTAAGCCCTCCCTGAACATGAGAAAATCCTCGTTATTCGATGCTGTAGCGCACATATTCCCTAGTTACTGAGGGGAAATAGGGAGTACCAATATGGCGGCTGGTGGCTTCAAAGCGACTCGTTCAAACAGACGGTGATTAGCACTCCAGTGTATAATATAGCTCAGTGGGGGGTCTGCTTAGACGCCGTCGGTGAAGTCGCTTCGCGTTTCAAAGTATCCATGTATTTTTGCCTGTTTTCCCCCTGCCATTCACTATATGCGCGCGAGAGAGCAACAACAAAAAACCGCGTGTCAACGTCAAATAAACGCAAGCATATCGAGTTAGCAAGCATTTCAGTTTAAAGTTCTTCCAGCATGGAATATGACAGAAACAAGTTAGTTGGAACCACTGCCAAGTTAAACTTTGGTATTGAACATAAAATGGTAATGCTGCTCCCTGCTGTTACCTCAGAAATTGCCTGTTTTTGGTAGATTTTTTCCCCATAAAGAGAATTCCCTGTCAGTGGCAATAAGCTTTAATTTATTATTATTGCTATTTTTTGTTTTACATGTTTAAGTTGAGCTTTACACTAAATATGTGTTACTGATAAGTGCTACAAATGTTACAACACTTTTGTTCATATGGCAGCAGAACATTAAAATAAAAGTGCTCTTTACACTACTTTTGAATTCATTCTTGGAGTTTGTAAATACAATGCGATTAATCGCGATTAATCGCGATTAATCAGTGCGATTAATCGCGATTAAATATTTTAATCGTTGCCCAGCCCTATTTTTAATATTTGTAGCTGGTCAGTGACCGTCTTAATAACTTCTGAGCAACGATGTACCAGTAACTTTCAACCACTAGGTGACTCCCTGCCATGGTATTTGTAGAATCGTTGCTTTACAGCAGCAGGATGCGGCAGAATTTTTGTTTCTGGTGAAAATAAAAATAAAAAAAGTTTATGAAAGTCATTTTGTTTTCTAAAATTTGTGAAAATATGGATATTTGATCAATTTCAACAATACAACAAAGTCTAGTAACATAAGAAATAGAAAAGATGAAGAAAATACATTTTTTTTTAAATTAATTTTTAGGGCAGCCTTTTATTCCCCTTGAAATGCCTAAAATTACACACAGACATATCACACCAGATGTACTTGATTAGAAGAGCACATTATTCATCATCATTGAAACCTAAAGTATTTAGTTTTGTTTGCTCCTGGCTGTCCAAGTGACAATGAACAGCTTGGTAAGATGGCAAGAGCTGTCTAAGGCCTTTAGAAAGAAGCATCTTATGAGTATATTAAGAGATTTAAAAGAAGACATGAGACAATGAAGACAAAAGAATTTGCACTGTCTGGAAAATAGTCAGCAAGTAGAGGTGTCATATCCTCTGCTGCGTGCACAGATGAAGCTCATCATGGATCGATTAGAAGGAGGTTATAGAGACGGTGGCAGATGCCAAATTATTCTGGTTCGTCAAGTGGCAATGAGGCCTTGTTGCGAGCTTATGAATTCAAGTTTATCTGAGTTCTGTACTTTACCTCCTCATTGTCCTCCTTCCAGAAAAGCCATTGCTCATTTCCTGCCTTGTCAGAGACTCCCATCCTCTACTTCCGCTTTTCTGAATTTTATGAGAGCATTTAAAACAGGATTCTCGTAATTTCTCTGGGCGCTCCTCTGGATCTGCAGTCTACACGTTTCTTCCAAAACACCCTCCATCACTCACTGAAAGACAAGGACCATGGCCAACCTGAATCACATACCACAATTTGCCAGTCTCAGCCTCTGTGGATTAACTCACCACCTTCCTGGAAACTTCACACCTCCGACAACTTCACACCAGACTCCTTCCACACATTTACTGACAAACTTCACAGATCCTTTCTGCCAATACCAACACACCTCTCCTCCTCAGCATCATCTGGAAATCTTCCCCTACCTCTAGAAGAAACATGAATTTTTTTCTAATTTGTCAATATACTCATTGAACCTTTCCCTGTCATCGGTAGTTGTTGCCTGAACAAGAGTCTCAAAATGAATTCCTTAATTGTCCCACAATAGGGAAATTCGGGTGTGACAAGTGGCAAAGACACGGACAGAGTTAGAACCACTTAATAGCAGTCAAGCTAATCTAATCTAAAGTTAGCTCTAAAGCAACAGAGGATGAGCTATAGCAGAAAAAAATTAAACATAAAAGTAAAAAGTAAATACCAGAGTAAATTTTGCACAATAATTGATGATATGGCATACTCCGGTATAAAAGATGCAATATTCAAGTAAAACAGTAGAAAAACTATTTAGCCTATTCACAGAACAATATGAGATAGTATGCATAATAGCACAGCAGCATGTCGAAGTAGCTAAGGCATGCACACCTTAGCATCTGAGAGACAGTGTAACCAGTTTATGATCAGATCAGAACCCCTGCAACCATTTTCATGTTGTTATTGAGTCTGTTGTGAGCAGCAGAGAATATAAAGTCTAACGACAGCTGGGAGAAACGACCTGCGAAAGCTTTCCTTAGAGCATCTGGGATAAGCATCTAAACATTATGACAGGAGGACATTAGAATCAAGTGCCCAGGGATGTTTTCAGAGCAGCTTTACACTGAAGGTAGTCTAGAAAATGTTGAATTAAGCTCCCAAAAATGTCATCACAGGGCCTCCAGCAGGCCCTTCTTGATGTTGAAATGAAAGTGTGTGTCTGTACAATCAGAATTAAACTGGACCGGCTCAATGTTGATCGGTGGTGTGCAAGGAAGTGACATTTGCTCACTAAGAAAAAACATCAAGACCAGACAAAAACTTGCTTGAGAGAACCTAAATCAGGATGTATGTAATATTGCAAACAGGTGCATCTAAAATTGAAATATTTGAACATCAGAACAGACAACATGTTTGGCATAAACTAAGGACAGTATTCCAGCAAATAAATCTCATACTAACAATGAAGCAAGGAGGGACAGGTGTTATGGTCTGGGGATACTTTGGCGAATGAGGACCTGGCCCACTGGCATATAATCCTTTGTGGATTCCGCTGCATATATATATATATATATCCCGGTGGCCAACATTTTGTTTTGCTCATGAAATCTTTACAGATTGATTTTTTTTTAAATCTATAATTTCCTATGTGAGAATATGCTCCAGCAATAAAATATTCATTTTAGGTTTTTACCACTCCTTTACCAGACATTCAAAAAAAAAACTGTGGAGGGCACTACGATCTGTTGTGTCTTCAAGAAGACTTGTTTATCGATTTGTCAGATCACTAGAACGGGCTTACAAAGGTGCTTGCGTAATTAAGAGTAGAGTTGTTTTTACTGGCACATACCAGACACCCACGCTGGGCTGTAGTGACTAAACGAGGGGGGAAAAAAGGAGAAAGGGCTTAGTAAAATAAAGCCTGGTTAATCTCATGTCTAGTACTCATAGGCACAGTGTACAAAAAAGAATGCCAAAGAGAGATGATGAAGAGCCTGAGAAGGCATAATGCGGAGGTGGTTACAGGACGGTGGGGATTGTGAAGACTGAAGAGGAGGTAGAGACTCCTGGTGGGACGCTGGAATTCGAGGGGAGACGTGTCTACACGTCTGTGATGCTAAAATGAAAACATGGCCACAAATGTAAGATGCAACATTAGATTACAATCTCATAAAAAATGCTCCACATCTCAAAATGACTGCAACAGTTCCACCCTCAAGCATAAGCCAATAAATCTCAATCAAAGGCAACAGATTAGTTACAGGAAGGAAGCAATGGAGATGCCAGGCATTGAATCTGCCATGTTTGGGACATTGTATAACTAAATATATGAATATCCCTCGCACAACACACAGTGATTGCAATTCACAATACACAGCAAACTGGCCTCCAGAGCTGCAGACACTATGGCATGGCTCAGACAGTATGCATTCCTGACTCGTCTTTGTTTATTTCATAAGGGTGCAATACTGAACAGTCAAAACATCCATTTGATTTATTCAAGATGTCCTCAGAATTGGACTCTTTTATTCCATCATATCCTGCAGATTCTGTGGTCAAACCATTTACACAAGCAGAAAGTTTGCGGTTTAGTCTCCTCCTGTTCACAGACCACATATCCTTTAACAGGGACACTGAACCATAGCTGCTCCAAAGATTTAATTTTTCACTTTGGCCACCATCTGTTTAAAGTGGGTTACAAAAGTATTCACACACCTTGAACCTTTTCATATTTTTTTTTCATTCCAACCACTAACTTCAAGGTATTCTGTTGAAACTGTATGTGATTTACCAACACAAAGTAGCACATAAAACTTTTATAAAATGTGCTACTTTTATGATAAAAGTGGTTAGCAGAGAATGGATGGTTCTGAAAGTTTATTGAAGAGAAAAATGGCAAAAACTGGTCTGCATTGGTAATCAGCACTTTTCAATCAGATTAACTTAGATAAAATGCAATGCAGCCAACTGTCTTTGGAAGTCATCTAATTAATAATTGGAACCCATAGTATGTATATTTTTTCTCCTTATGCATAAAGGTTATTTGCCAACATTTGGTCTATTACATACTGTTCCAGAGCCATATGAGACCCCGTCAGCCCTCCAAATTTGATCTAATGCTGTCCAAAATGTATACAGAGCTGTGAAGTTTTGATTTATAAATGCCATAAAAAGGCTAAATTAGCAGTTTTAGTAAACAATTTTCAGCAAAATATGTTGTTCCACAACAGAAAGACAATAATATTGTAAGGAATATTTTTCTTTTTGTTCAAGTATTTATTTATTTATTTATTTATTTTTACATTTAAGATGTTAACCTTGAGCTTTTTCTCCATCTCTATTAAATAACCCTGCTTTTGCAAAAACAATTAAATAAAATACGTTGAAGTTTGTGGATAAAATTTGACAGAGAGTATGCATAGTTGAAGACGCTTTAAGAATTTGCACAAAAATCCTGAATAAATATGAATATTGACACTATGCAAATGCAAAGAAGTAATTTTAAGTAAAAACATCCCGGGTTTTGGCTCGGTTGTGCTGTGTTTGGACAGTGTGGCCTTCAAGAACCATGAAGGCTGGACTTTTTTTATTAAAGGAGGCAGCATCTGAATCAGGGTTCAGATACAGCCTCTCAATATTGCAAGTTCACCACAATAAATCATACTGTTTACACTTTTATTCCATTTGAGTCACACCTTTGACGATATAAACAGTCAATCAAAGAGGTATAATACTTGAAAAAGCTTATAGTTTATGTCGTAAAAAAGAATCACAGATTGCAAAAATGTTTCTATAACACCAGCAAATGCTGAAAGACAACAGCAGAAAACTCACAGATTTTAGTGTCATGATCCAAACTGAATCACTCCAAGTAATTTTCTTTTCTTTTCTGCAACTGACTGAGGAAACAGGCTAATAGGCTGTTAGATTATGTTGCTGACTGCGATTACTGCATCACTGCGAAATGGCAGAAACATCCAGCACTAAGTGCTAAAAATTGAACTCTAGAATCATGAAAGACTGCAGATTTTATACCAATAAATGTAAAGTTATTTCATAAGAACCTTACAACTGACAAACAGGGGTGTAGTGTTCAGTGAAACTTCCAGCATTGTTTTTATTTTTCCATATTGCCGTCTGTAGTTTTGACCACACACCTACTTTCAGTGGAAAACCACAAATAACCTGAATCCTAAGCTAGAAACAAGCGGAACTGGTACAAAAGCACAAAAGCGTCTTTGTTGGAGATTTGGAGAGGTTTATGTAGCTTACTTTGGCATGTTCCAGTAGTCCGTGTGTGTATGCGTTGGTGAACTTTGTGACTTTATTTTCTTGTTTCAGTATTCTTCTGCTGTGTCTGAACAAGCTCACACCTCAGCCAAGCCTTTCGTCTGCCAGTTGTTTGTTCTTACATTCATGCACGTGTGAATGTGACAGAGGCGGCCTGTTTGTTGCAGTGCTGTTTAATCCCTCATCCCACTACACGGCTCCTCAAGTGCACAGATTCACTGGCGCGTTAAAGAGGATTTTTGTTTATGAAATGTGCAAACCTGCAGAAATGTCTTTCTGTATGCTGACGCAGGTTTAGTATTTTATGCCATCAGAGCATACTTGCTGAAACTGAGCCGCAATCAGGGAGCGTGCAGCCACTGATAGATGTGTTTAAGGTCTGATTACACAGCTTGGAAACGTTTCTAAAATAACTCCAGAAGAAGGGTAATATAGCGGGTTTTGGTCCCTTTATCCCTTTTATTATTCAAGGCTTTACTAAAGGCATTGTCAATACTGCAAATGTGCATGGAGCGCAGTTTTATAGGAATTCTTCTGAGGTAATTTTTAACCCGCTTAAAGGCCAAATGTGACCGGCTGATCAGATGACCCTGAGCTGAACAGTTTCACCTTGTTGCATGAGTAGAAAGCCTGAGTGAAACTTGTGCTGTGTGTGTGTGTGTGTGTGTGTGTGTGTGTGTGTGTGTGTGTGTGTGTGTGTGTGTGTGTGTGTGTGTGTGTGTGTGTGTGTGTGTGTGTGTGTGTGTGTGATTAGCAGTTGCTGGAGCAACAGGAGCAGTGAGCCACAAACTTTCTGGAGGTGAACTTGTCCTCTCTAAAGGGGCTCCGCATCACGGCACTGATGGATTGCACAACTTTCACTGTTGCCGTTCGCCCAACTATCAGTCAACTGTCCACGTAGAATGCTCCTTTAGAAACACTCGGAGCGCCAATTATAGAGGCTGAGTTTGCAGAAACTGGACAATAGCATGGGGAACTTGGGGAGCGCATGGTGGACTGTGGTGGAGTGCACTTGCAGGATCCTTGGTGTTTCTACAGCAACAGGTAAGACTTGTGGGTCTTGTTGAAAAGTGCTACAAATGAGAAATGTCTAAAGAGGCATTCAGTTAAAGGCATATCTTTACCAATTCACATTATCCCCGTGAACTTCTGATGATCAAGGCAGAAGAATAAGGTTGTTTAACATTCAAAACACGCAGTGCGGCAGTGCTTCGATGAGATCAAACCTGCTCTAAATGTCTCTGTTAAAGATTTTATGGACGTTTTAGTGCTTTAAAAAAGTATTCATACTTTTAGATTTTTTTCACATCTTGTCATGTTACACCTACAAACTTCAGTATATTTTAGTGGGGATGGGGGGGGGGATTATTTATTACTCTTACTTGAGTAAAGTGTTTTGGCTACCCTACCCACCTCTGACCATTTGTCATCGTCCCTCCGCCTCACAAGTACACGTTGATTTTATTTTATCACGTAAAATTCCTTAAAAACACATTCAAGTTTGTGGCAACAGTGCTCCAAAATGTGAAAAGAACAAAGTGTAACTTTGCAAGACACTGCACTAAAGTAAAAGATCTGATTTCCCCAAAGGTCAACTGTACTCCTGACCCCAAAGATCACCAAACCATCTCATTGCTGATATATAGCACACACATAAAAGCCTACCTGACGGTGAGCTATCATTGTTCCTGCTCCTGTGGTTCCGCAGACACCGATTGCCCACAGCACATTAAATCTACACGGACGGAACAGCTCTCGGGTTCCTGCGTGCTTTAAAAATATGGGACCCCTATTCTTAAATTCAGACAGCTGCAGACACTGAACATTAACTTGGAGACATGTGCCTAACATCATACCAGCTCCAAGTCTTATATCCAGCTGGGTTATTGGGCCTAACTGAACGAGCTGCTGTACATTTATGCCCACAACACGGTTTTTATTATGCATATGTTTATGTATGTTTATGGTACGTGTGCCTCTGTCTGAGCGCCTGCCTGTTCGCGCGTCTCCACGTCTGGGTCACCCCGTTGGCCTCTGTGTGTGTTCGCCGCAGACATTAATGCAGGGAGCACATGTATGTTAAATACCCAGCTGAGCTATATGCAGCGTTAATTCCCCTCTCACCCTCCAAACTACCAGGACGTATTTAAGACACATTCCCACAACTTCCCTCCAGCAAAGATTGCATCTCTGGATTTTGGAGTACGGTGGACAGAGAAATTGCTTCCATGTGTTGAACAGCGATCGCTGCATTACCGCGCTTATCTCATAGGGAAAATGCTGGTTATTACAAAGGGGGTTTCTCGGTCATTTCCGAGATTTTTTTCATTTTTCATTTTTTATTAGAGTAATCATATTTGGACGATATGGTTTTGAATGAAGTGGCTGGAAGAAAATTCCCAAGTTTCTTTTGAAGCTAAAAAAGGGAAGGTGCAAAAAAAAAAAAGCAGCATGCAGTATTTCTTGGATACCCTGAGACAGTTTATTTTAATTAAGTCTATTTTCTTATTTTCAAATTAGTAATGGTTCTGGAATAAAATCGTACGTACCATTGGGTACTGGGTCAGTACTCATAGCAGCCCCTTTGGCGAGGATCACAGCTTGTAAACACCCTTTTAAGCCACGTAGGAATTTCTCACCTCTTCTTTGAGCTTTTTGCTTGTTTTGAGAGGTTTATGCTGCAACTTTGTTGTGTTACTTTTTCATATTCCCTACTGACATATGGAGTTAAACCCAGATATTTACATTCTCACTGTCTGAGATTAAATTACACTAAACTTTGGGTCTTTTTGGTCAGCTTGGATTACCAAAATTATTTATCTTTACTGAATGCCATACAGAAGAGAACGCCAATTCTTTATTATTACTTTGAATTCCAAAGTTTACATAAACTAAGATGCCTTTAGACAACTTGGGAAAGCCCAAATGGGGATATTAGGGCTTTGTAAACTAATTTCAGTTAAATGGAGCCACACCTTTGGGTGTACTTAACGGCAACACCTACAACAAGGTGTTTCTTTGTGTGTTATTGTTGGAAATAGAAAAGGAAATCAGCTAAAATACCAGGAAGAGAAATGTTTTATCTCTGTTTTTGTGTCATGTGTGTGTTTTGCTGCAAGTAAGACTTGTACACTTTACAAATTAGACGGCATCACAGCGTGTTTTTTTTTGTGGAAACACTGAAGCAACATCTTGAACAAATTGAACAAATGAGTCTTCCAAATAGACAAGGGCCCTCAACGTATTCCCAAATAAGTCACAAAGTGGCTCAACAACAGAATATTCAATGTTACCATCACAACAAATCCCTGATCTCAGTCCTATAGAAACTCTGTGGGCTGAGTTGAATAGATGTGCGTGGGCAAACAAACCTGATTTAGTTACAGCCGTTCTGTCAGGAAGAATTAGCCAAATTTCCAGCAGACTATTGTGAGAAGCCTGTTAACAGACACCCAAAACATTTAACCCGAGTCATACATGTTAAAAAGGAAGAAATGTTTGTAGAACTTCTGACTTTGAGGAAAGTAAACTTAAAAAATCGTTAAAAAATTGTTTTTCTGACGTCAAATGGAAATCATTTTGGTAGTCATTACTGAAGAAACAGGAAAAGATTGTTGTGATTTAATGTCAGACAGTGATAGAAAGGGTATTGCATCTGAAAATGTCTGGTTCCAACTGTATATTTACAGATTTCTAAGGGATATAGATTATGAGAATGTAGGCCCAAAGCAAAACCTTAAGCTTGTGTCATGGATTTGGAGGCATATTGTCTCATTCTTCTTTTCACCTTTTGTACAGATCAGGTCATTTTAGCCCTCAGACTTTGCACAGGGCAAGTGAATCAATTTTGTACAAATTGGTATAAAAAAGTTGGGCCTGCAACATAAGTCTGCTTAAATAATTGTTCTAAATGCAGCCTTTTCCCATGTTGTTTTAGAATGGTCTGATGCTTGGTGTTAAATGGAGTTTCTTCTTTTTCTCCTTCAAAAGGTTTAATCATATAGGCGTTTGACGGTGCAAATCTTTTGGAAAAACAATGTTTTTTCACCTCTGTAGCAATTCAAAAGCAATGTTCTTCCTCATTTCTATCTTCTTTCCAAAGCCAAATTTGAAACTTGTCATTCAATGTGGTTTGCAAGAATGAAGAGGTGGAATGAAGAGGTGGATCGTTACCTTTAGTATTGTTGGGTAGCCAACATCTCTCTTTCTTTTTTTTTTTTTTTTTTACTTATCAAGCTTTTATGAATCAGTGTGCTTACAGTGTTCTGAGGCTATTTTTGTAATGATTGTGTACAAACCGGCTAGAATCTCAAACATCTGGATGTTGTTATAAGAGCTCAAATCACAAATCTTTGGCATGGTGCTGTACTTCTTTTTTTGCGTGTGTATGTGTGTGAAAACTGGCTTACCGACGCAGGATCTGTCACAGACTCAAGTGAAGTCATTTGCTGACACCGGTACTGGATGGTAAATCCAAGCATGAGTAAGCTATTATCAAAGTTTTGTGACAATGAGAGCATAAATTGAAATAATTGCAACAATTACTCATACTTAACTTAATGGGTGAATTTAAGATGGCTCTGCTCTAGACAATTCAAATTAAAAACACGCTTTCAGGCAAAGCTTATGTGAGTTTTTTTTGCTTATGCTACTGACACATACACGAAATAAAAAAGAAATATACCAGAGCCTCAAGAAAGACTGCAAAAATGGGAGAAAAGCAATGTGGAAAAAATATGTACTAAAAGCCCAAAAATAGAGAACGGCATCAGCTTGTTCCACTGTGGAAATATTAAAAGCATCTATCTTAGTGTGAGCTGTTTATCCTAAGTCAGCACAGCTTCCAACTAACAATGATGTAATGCTGACATCTGGTGGACAGAATCTGCTCATTAACTCAGCAAGAAAGCAGCTCAGTTATTCTCCTGTTTTCCAGTGTTGTGTGCTGTGGGAGTGGAAACAGTCCAACAGGGAGAGTTCAACAGCCTTGGCATCTACCTGATGTAAGTTTTTACAATATTAAGCCACTTCATGCTGTGCAACATCACAGCCTATTTCTGACCTACTTCTGTGCAAAATGTATCACAGCAAAGACTGAAAAGTTGTCTACGGACTTAAAAAAAAAGGTTACTGTTAGTTTTATCATAATCTGCTTATAATAGCCACACACAAAGGCTTGCAAAAGAGATGGGAAGAAGTCAAAAGGAAAAGAAGAGGTGCAGAAATGAGAGCAGTGCTCCTTTCAATACCACTCTGTGTCAAAGTCAAACTCCCACAGAGCTGGAGGAAAACATCTAGCTGGAGGAAAATATCTCTCCAAGGACCAAGACTGTTTATTTTGTTCTTCCACACACAAACACACACCTCGACTCCCATTGACTTCCACTGATTTTCAGTCATTTTCAACCCTTTCTATGCCCTAACCCTGAGAATAACCCTAAACCTTACTATTACCATTGTATACCTAACCCTAACCTTAACCTAAACTCAATTCACACTTTAGTCCTAAACCTTACTGATAGCAAAATGCAAAGTGAGGACCAGCAAAATGTCCTCACTTTGGTTCAAACGGTCCTCACTTTGATGGTGAAATCAGAAAAATTGTCCTCACTCTGATGCCTAAACAGGACCACACACACACACACACACACACACACACACACACACACACATCCTTGTTTAATGTACATAGTGAGGATTGTGCCTTTACTTCAATAGACTTCCATTTATCTTCAAGCCTTTCTATGGCCTAAGCCTAAACTAAACCTAATTGACACCTTATTCCTAAACTTTACCCCTGTGAGGACCTTTTTTCAGTCCTCACTTTACATTAAAGTCCTCACTTTACTAGTAAAATGAGAAAGTGTTCTTGCTCAGCTGCAACTACAAGAACACACACACACAACATACGTAACTTAAAACCTATTTACTTGTACTTATATAATATAAAGAAGTATTGCACCACTGACATGGTGTCTGTTCTTTATCTAACACATTTCTCTTCCCTCCCTGCAGAACATCATCTGTTGGCATCATGATGTTTGAGTTGTCATTCTTCCTGGATGCTCTTCTGTCCATGTGTTTACCGTGAGTTCACAACCTTCCACAAAAACCGTTTCTGTGGATCTTTGTTTTCACGATCCTTAATGAAAAGTGCAGGCAAGAGATTACTTTAGGCATTTTGTTAATGGTACAAAGGAAATTGAAACTCATCTCATGTGATGCAGCATCCCTGAAGTACAGAGTACTCGTTGCTAGGCAAAAAAACTGCTTGGGCAATTTCTTCAGCAACAACAAATGATTTTGCAATGCTGAGTTAGATTTGACTCATTTGTCTGTGGTTTAGATCCAGGAAAAGTGACACCGCTTGGTTAAGCACACCCTGGAAGGAAACAGGAAACCCACTGGAATTTGTTAACTGTTGTAATCCGTGACAAAGCTGACTAATGTTAACAGTTCAAGCCAATAGCGATGTATTTCTATCCATTTCATCAACCGAAACACTGAAGAAGCATGTTTAGTGAGATAAAAACCATCATAAGCTCAAATAAACAGTTTATACCTGTCAACTTGATCCTCTTTTACATGCAAGGCAGCCATATTACATTTGAACTCAGGGTTACCTTGGGACCTCTGACTTTCCAAGCAGGTAACTTACTTCAGGAGAATCGGAAATTTTGACTTTTAAGGACAATTGAAAAGCATGAAAGCTCACAGCTGTTCAGGGCAGATTTAGCAGACAAGTTCTCCAATGTAAAAAAACAAAAAAGAAATGATTAAAACCTTCTGGCAGTCCAAGTGATGACAGCATTATGTGTGTTCAAACCGTTTAATTTTGACAGAGAATTTTGTTTTTGTTTTTTAGCATTTTTGTATACATAAATGTCCTAATACTGATCTGCTAATTTACCATCAACAGTTCTTCTTTACGATATAGCTCCTACAGATATGAATTCACCACCCCCACTCTCCAGAAAAAGATGATCACTTTTATATCGTCAGTTTAACCGGGTTGGTTGTTGCTGTGGAATTAGACCCACAGTAGCTCCTATCCGACTGCACACAACTCACAGCTTTTTGGATGTGGCTTCCTAAAGCAAGGATGTGAAGGTGGACAACTGCAAAAACAAAAGTGGAGAGTTGTTCAAATGGCTGCTAAGTAGAAATAGCTTATTTTTTTTTTCAAACTGCTTGAAAGGTTTAGAATTTTTATTCTTTTACTTTGAGAACATTTGTTGTTAGGATCTGAGCTGAGTAGCTGTTAGGACTTCACCCTGGTTCCATAAGCATATATTGCTTATTCACACTACATGTCTATTAATACTACTTCCATAATCGCAGCTAAAAACGTCCAAGCCATTCATTTTAGTTAATTACCTAACTTGAATATTTATGAGAGGCCGGAGTTTGTCATCAAATAAGAAAATACCAGCACTCCATATTTTTCCCTTTACATGTTCTAAATGTCTCAGATTTTTGGGAGAGATTGCTGTAGGTAGAATTCCTTTTGGATTGCTCTTGCCTGCTGCTGTTTTCATGCTTTCCCCCCTTTAATCTTCAGCTGTCCTCCAGACTGGCAAGTGTTCGACTTGTGGGGGAAGATGGCTCGCGTCGGAGGCTTTCATAAATTCCTTTATTACTCCATCATGTCAGTCGTCTGCTTCTTGCATCCTGTATTGGTTTGGCACGCACTCATCCCAGGTAACAATATCATAAGCAACAAAAAGACAGTAAGTACTTCTAAACTCAAACTGCTTGGTTTAGCGTTCGCACCGCAGAGTACAAAATACCCTAAATGCCAGCAGCTAGATGAAATTTGCTTGTTTTCAAATGCGCTGTTTACACCAATTTTACCATGACAGCTGCCGAGCCTTGCAAAAGTATTCATGCCCCTTAAAATTGTTCATATTTTATCACAACCCAAAACTTCAGTGTCTTCTCTTGAGCTGTTGAGAAAACAGACCAACACAATGTGGAGGATAAATGTGAATGTAATGGGGAAAAAAAAGATATATGGTTTTCTAGACTTTTTACCAAAACAACTCAAAAAGATGCTCCATTTATTTATATTCTAACCCCCTCCCCCACCCTCCAGTCAGAATGGCCTTTTTTTTTTACAATTTTTTTGCAGTTATTGCAGCTGATTTTTAAAGGTATTTTTTTCTGCTAGATCTAGATATGAGCATGTTTAACCATTCTTCTTTGCAAATTGTCTAACCGCAGTTAGACTGGATGCAGAGCATCGACAAACCTTTTTTATAATACGATTTTCAATCATTCCATCGTAGCTCTGGCTGCATGTTTAGTTTTGTTGCCCTGCATGGTATTTGAACCTCCTCAGGTGTTTTGCAGCCTCTAACAAGTTTGTTTGCTGTTTGCTTTTATGGCGAATTTGTGAGACCTCCAATGGTTTTCTTTGAACAATGGCTTTCCTCTTGCCACTGTTGAATTGAGATTTGGATGTGAATTACAGTTCTAGACAGATTCTCCCACCTAGATTGTAGATCACTGTAGCTCCTCCAAACCTGCAGATCATGGCCATCTTGGACATGTTATTTCTGGGGAATTTTTTTAATTAGCTTTTTTAAAGAGGACAGATTAAAAAACTAAATGTTAAACTCGGTTTATTAAAAGCTGTGCTAGCATAAAGCTCCTTGACACAAGTGAGCTTACTTCCTCTTAATCTTTAACCTGCTACTCAGAATAATACTTTTTTGTCTGTCAGAGCATCCAAGCCACAGTTTTTAGATTAAAGACTTTTGAAGACATGGATCACTGTCCTTTTACTTTACAATTATGCAGTCCTGAACTCGATGGTGATCTCTCACGTAAATCACAAGAAATACATTAAGGGTTGTGTTTTTAATGGGGCAACATGTGGAGCGGTTTTAGGGGTATGCTAAATTTTGCAAGGCTCTTTATAAAATGATTAGAAAGAAACGCATAAATAAAAGCATGTCATTTTTGACTGCAGGAACAATGCTTCTGGTGACAGCCTTTTTCAACTTCATACTGAGCAAGAAAGCAAAGACCAAGCCTACCAAGAGTCCACTAGAGAGCAACAGCGACCAAGGCCTGACAACTCTCTGCGTGACAGAAAGATCTGCCTCCAACGGCACGTCCTCATTCTTCCAAGCGGTGACAGGAAGAAAGGGAGGGGAAATGGCTCTCGCAGACCCGGATCCACCGGAGAGAGGAGAGAGTGTCCAGGCCATGCTGTCACAGGAGCGAACAGTAGCACCTGCACACACAGAAAGGAGCAGGAGGAGGTGGTGGAAAGGGATAATCTGGTTCAGAGCGGGGGAGGAGCCTGTGGAAAGGGAGATGGAGGAGATGAATGAGCCTGAACCAGACACCACCTCAGACACTGCACCTATGATCACTGACTGAACAGCTGCTTTTTGCAAAGTGCAGAGCATGCATAATGTATCCAGGCTTGGTGCAAAAGCGGAAAAATAGCCAAATGAACATGTTTTTATTCTTCGGTATTGTGATCGCATTGCTAAAATCCAGACTGTTATCTTTCACCGCAATTTCCTAATTTGTATATTTTGCACTTCCAAAATGTCTAAACATATCTAAGTATACATACCAATATGAAAACAATTAAACCATGTGTTTCATCAAGAGCAAGTGGTAGCTTTTAGTCTGATTGCTTGTTTTTTTTTTGCCAAGCCAGCGTTGGATGAAGAGCAGATGTTAAGGTGGACCAATGCAGTTACCGACGCATGCATTATTCATAAGACCATAAATTAGATCAGCTGATATGTTCATTCAGAGAGGGGGGGGGGGAGGAAATAAATAAGAGGAAGTGTGTAAAAGAGGGAGCAGACAACTGCGGATGCATGTGTTAGTCACATTCAAGCCTCCTCATTGTGTGCTTGTCATGTGTGAGCGGTGACCATGGAGACGGAGCTCTGGGAGGGGAGCCCATGTTATCATGGTGATTAGAGAAATGTAAGATTGCCCGCACAACCACCTCCACAGGCCTGTGTCTCACCACAGTGTGGATTAACAGCAGCCCATGCTATGGTGGTGGTGGTTATTGTGGTCTAGGGATCATAACGAACCCTAATAAGTCATGAAATTAGCATATTTGTAATATGTAAAAGAAAAAAAATGGTTTTATCAGGGTATGAAAGATGCACGCCCCCCTTTTGTTCAGGTTACAAATCAATGCCGCTGTTCTGTCAAAGAATGCACCTCGTACCTCTTGGTCCTTTGTTCGTTTAGCTGCAGGTATGTAACGTGTAAGCCTGAAAAAAAAAAAAAAAGCAATCTGTCTGCAGAGAGAATCAATACATCAAAAAGCTCTTCGCACATCCAGTGGGTTGGGTGTCAAACACGTGAAAAAACACACAGAAACATCCCAAAGCTTAAACAACTGAAGCAAATCACATCCCCTGCAGCCACATCCCTTCACCGCTTTGTTTGATTGCTTTGTGTATTAACATGGGAATCAAGTCAGGCGAGATGAGATGTTTTGGCGCTTTGTGGAAAAAGACAGCGAGTCTTTGTCCGGAACAAGCTCAATTCACTCACTGGCCCATATCCTGAGTTGAGTTATTACCCTCACAAGGGTTTCTGCTAAATTAGCGGCAGAGTGACCCCATAATAATCAGCCTGCATCCCTCCTACTTTCATAAGCGCTCCACCATCTTTCCCTCAGTTTTTATTTTTTCACTGAGTTGCCCTCTGAGAGGGAAGTTGGTCAGCTGTTGGAGCGGCTCACTTCCTCTGTGTGAGGTAAATCACAGCTCCCATTCAGACACAGGGTTAGAGAGACTTCCTTTGGTTCTTGTTTCCACCCTGACAAAGTTCCCGAGGCTGCAGATCCAGACTCGAAAACAGGATGGGTGAAATAAATCTTCCCAGGCTGCAGAGACTTCTTCCTTTTCAGCTCTGCAAGAGTGAGACTGAATAAATAAATATGCACGGGATCTTCTACGTATATGTTGAAAGAGATTTTTCTTAATGCAGTTGCTGTAGCTTTTCTGATCATGTAAAATAGGTTTAGTATGAGGATTTTCATAAAGTATAACAGAAATCTGTGATCTGGTACAAATGGGAAGTAGATACCTCCATATATGCATGTTCTTTTTAATAATTTAGAATACAATTGAAAAGTTAATTTATTCCATTTTCAACTCAGAAGGTGAAACTTGTATAACATGGATAGTTATTGCACAGACACGGTAACACATTTTAAACTTGCAACAAGCATTATAGCTCATAGCATGGTTCCCATAATTGACACTGGGTGTGAAAACTTATTGCCGAACCTCTAGCAACCCGAATTCTGAGCTTCTCCACTCCTCCAGACTCTGGGACATTGATTTCCAAACGCAAAGCAAATTGGACTTCCTTAAAAAAAAAGACGATTCTTGACCACTGAGCAACAGTTCTGTCATGTTTGTCCTTAGCCCACTAAGCCACTCCTGGTATTTTCTCTGGTTTGTCGCCAGGAAATGTGACACTTGTAGGTCTTGTCATGGATAAATCTATGTTTGGTGGCTCTGAAAGCACTGATGTGAGCTGCAGTCCACGCCATGTGAACAACCCCCCAACTCTTGAATGGGCCGTACTCTACATTCCTCATATGGCCTACACTTATCCCTGTTGTTTAAACATCTTATTGTAAGGTGTTTTCCTTCCACTTAACTTTCCATTAGTATGTCTGGATGCACCACTCGGTAAGCAGCCAGCTTTTTTTACCTTTTGTGGCTTATGCTGTTTGTGAAGGTTCTCAGTGACTGTCTAGACACTTGTTAGATCAACAGCTGACTTCACGATTGTGTGAGACATAACATTTCTGCATAAAAACATATTCACCCTATTTTTATTTTATTTTCAGGAGGGAGAATGAAATATGGGTTTCATGAGCTGTAAGCTATGTTCATCTGAATTAACGTAAATAAATAATTGTAATAAATATGTATCTGTGTTTACTGAGTCTTCATAATATGCGAGTTTCCCTTTTTGAAATAAATAACTATATAAACCTTTCAGTGATGATAAAATTAATTGAGATTCACTTGTTTGGAATGTTCTTCAGACTATAAGACAATGTCACCTACAGTTAACAGTTATGCAATGCTTGGAAATACAATGGAGGGCCTAAAATCTGCATTGAAACATTAAATATTTAAATATGACAAAAGCATCACTGGAGTACGCCTCAGTTTTTAACGGAGTACAAACTCGCACAAACTTTTGAGAAACAACGTAGACACTAGTCTGAAGCTGCTCGGCTTCTAGCTGCACCGTTTTCAGAGTTAAAGGACCGTGAAGAAGATCCCGCCCACACTGAACTCCGATTGGCTGATGAGTGGCGACGCTTGCTGCTATTGGCTCTGTGCTGTGTCCGTCTGATCCCCGTCCTCCGAATACCGCTGTGGCAAAAAGGCATGAACGCTTGTAACGATAAGGAGAAATACATCGCTGGCAGACGCACGGAAGAGGACGGGGTCGCTCTCTGTTATGGTAGGAGACGATATCATCCTTTTTTTTACTACAGGAGGGGCTTGTATATCCAAACAAAGAGGCGGGGAAGTTTACTGAGCGTATAAAACAATAAACAGGCTACATCCGAATGCTTTAATTTTCAGAAGTTGGATTGCGGTGAAATTCCGCTTTTTGAACTGGAGTTATTAATACAGTAGGGAGTGGCTTTATTATAACTTTCGCATGTTCATTTTGCAGCGATAGCTGGAAGAATATAAAACGGAGCACACCAAGCAACCTGAAGGTGCATCTCATCTCCTGCGCGTCTGTCCTATAATGTAGAGTTTGGTTGAGCCATGTGGCTCAAATTCTACATTTTGCGCAGTTTTCTTTTTGTATGAGATCTGGAGCTTTTTGGTACGTTTTAATGTCGTCGGGCGCAGCTGCCCGGTGTAGGTGTGATAATTGGATGCGAATCTCGAGATGATGAAAGCAATTACGCGCTGCGACGAGGGTTCTTTGTCCACCGGGAGAGCGCACACACCGGTAATAGCTGGCAGAGAGCGAAGAGGCGTTTTATGCAGAGCTGGGCATCACTTTCTTTCTTTTGCTGGAATCCCCATTAGCTGCAGGGAACTGCAGCTTACTCTTCCTGGGGTCCCTACATTCAACACAAACAACAAAAATGTACGACAAAAACACAGATAAAAACAAACTGAAGCAAAGGTAATAGATCAAAACCAAAATAGAAATACGAAAGACTCTTTTGTTTCTGTTAAAAGTTTACACATTTGTATTTATTCGGAAAAGGGACAGTGCATGGTAATGGACACAATGTAAATATGTCAGATTATGGCCAAAGCTAATTTCCGGACCCTTTGCAGGCAGTCTCACAAAAATAAGCAGTGGAGTGACAAAAAAAATAACAGAAGATTGGACATCTCAAAATATTAGGACTAAAAGTATATATTGATTGCCCACAGTTGTAAAATGAAAAATGCTTAATGCTATGTCCCTGCATATGATCACAATCAAGTTTTCCTTAATCATTCGACATTGATCTAATCAATAAAAGTTCATATTAAGTTTGTATTTTTACATGCATACAGTACATATACATATTTGTTGATATTTATGAAGCATACATAATCAAAATTAAACATTAAAGGATTGATAGAATACTTCAGTATAGGTGTTTTTGTTAAAGATATTTTCTCAAAACTCTTCAAAATTCATTATTCTGATTCATCTCTATAATGTTTTAAAGTAAGGCTTTCCATGGAAACATGGCTCTGTATCTCTGTATCTGTATTCTGTATCTGTATGAACTTTAGGTTGTGTATGGCCCCGTCCACACAGAGATGAGATTAGGTGTATCCGTGAAGGTATTTTGTCATTTAGGCTGTGTGTCCACACAACATAAGCGTTTTGAACTTTGAAGTCCTGCCACAGAATCTCAGACTGCGTCCTTTAACTGGACTCTTTCTGACACGTGTCTTATTTGATGTAAACCCAGAAAACTGTGGTTTAAAGTGCCATCAGCTGGTATTAGTTTTACTTATTGGAAACGCAAGTATCAACCATTTTTAGGACAATTAAAAATAACTAATAAGCACAAGCTGATGAGTCGTTTGAGTAATTTTGTCTTTGACTCAAATGGAAACTACCTAAAAGAGAAGTGTAGTGGAGAACATTTCAGAAACGTACACTTTAGGCTTCAGACAACAGATAACCAAAAGCAAGTGATGGTGGCTTCTTGTATTGCTCAGTTCAGTACACCCTTGGTTTGATGTGTTTTGTACCTAAAAAGAGCAGGCATGAAAAACAGATGCTGGATAATATTCACACAATATTAAGAGAAAGTACATCAAGCTTTATTAAACCTACAGCATGTAAAACCCTTTAGCCACACATTCCCAAAAAAAATTCAAAAGCACTACATAAAAATATTTAGAAATACAATCAATTAGATAAGTAAAATGGAGAAATGTTGTAGATAAATGCACAATTTCTAATCAGATCAACAATAGATGTCTATGTAGCGCTTTGTGCTGCATTTAGGGACCTAAATACTTTGTCATAGTGGTGTTGTCAAAATAAAAGTAGGAAGGTTTATTTGGGTAAAACAAACAGTGATTGTGCTTTTTTTGGCAGTGTTTACAGTTTGCATCAAACTTTTGTCTGGAATCAAGATTGTCCCGTCAAACTTATAAGTCTGGACACATTTCACAGTTTTACAGTTAATCTTTCTGCCATCAGGTGTGCTGAGCTTTTTTCTTTAAACCCACAATCATTTACCTATGAAGCTGTAACATCCTAAACCCAACATTAGCATGTTCTGTTCACACCAGTGAAAAGTGCTCGCTTTTATGCTCATTGACAATCTAACTAAAATTAGCAATATATGGTTACAACTGTGTACTTCTGTTTTATATTTTCAAACACTTAGTTTACCTGTTCACTTACAGAGGTTGGGCAGCAAATGTGTGAAAGATATAATAAGATGTCCATTGGAAATGTTTATTACTACATCTATTTCCATGTTTTAACGCATGGCGTTTTTTTTTATTCTATTTTATCTCAGAGAAAAACACAACTGATAATCTCCAGTTATTTACTGAGGTAGTATATATTATGAAAAGTTTAAGAAGCACTAAAATATCTGTTTGGTAATATTAGTTGTCCTGCTGGAAGGCTTTCTTTCAAGGTTGATCTGTATTTACCTCCAGCTTCTTCCCATCAACTTTGTCCAGCTTCCCTGTAAATGTTAAGGAAAAGCCTTCCCACAGCATGATGCTGCCACCACCACGTTTCATCGCAGGAATGGTGTGTTAAGGGTGATGTGCAGTGTTAGTTTGTTCACTAAGGTTCTCTAACAAAACTCTGGGGACATCACAAATCAGCTTTACACTGAGATTAAATGAATGATCAAACATTTGGTGTTTGCTGGAGATAATTGGTTAATCTGAGATTACATTACACATTTGTGGACACTACAAATGTGTAAGGGGAGTGGTGGCCTAGTGGTTAGAGCACAGTGCTTCCGTCCGAGAGGTTCTGAGTTCAACTCCCGCAAGCTGCCATTCTGGCTCCCTGAGCAAGACCCTTAACCCCCAATTGCTCCCCAGGCGCCACACAGTGGCAGCCTACTGCTCCCCAAGGGGATGGAATAAGATGCGTAAGTGAATTTCTCCATTGTGAGATCAATAAAGTTCAATTATTATTCAATACTTGATAATCAGGAGACTGAGTAAGACCAGAATAAAGTCTGCTGAACCGGAATAGAGGCCGCTGAATACAATCATATTTTTATTTTTTTATTTAAGGAAAATGCCTTCTTGTCCTTGTGATTAACAATAATGCACTATTTTGCATTGGTCTATCGCAAAACCCTATATCTATTATAAAACCCCATTAGAATTAATTGACGTTATTGCTTGTAAAGTAAAAAAAAAAAAGTGACAATTTTCAAGGTGTATGACTGCTTTTGTAAAGTACTATGTCTCAAGATAAGTCCATCTTCTGTGCAGACACGTGAAGGTTAAATAATTTATTATAATGGTGGAATACTGGAAATCTTTAAGTTATGGAAAATGTATGCATCTCTTACTGTGTATAAATATGTATGAGTAATAGACTGGACATCTTTTTATGCATGCCTTCTCTCAGTTCTGCTGCTGGTTGAAAGGGGCAGAAGTCCTTTAGAGGTGCTGCTAAGACCTCAGTTACAAACACAGCTGTGATTTTTATGGAGATTACACAACATGCCCAAGATGCATTTTGTTTTGATAATAAGAAAAGCAGCCAAGTGGCAGCTATCTATACAACTCTTGGCTTTCGTTTTTCTTTTTCTTCTTTCATACTCTTAGGGCCAGCTGAATTAGCACCCTGCTTTCTACACATCACTTCCCAGACCCAGACAGTATTGTCTGTTTCCTGATTTTGGAGGGAGCTGCCAATGCAAGCAGTTTTTCTTCTGTTTTTCCTCTTAACTAACCAATCTTTTTCTGACTCATACATTTTTCTTCAGAATCACTGCTGTCATTTATTGTGAGGGAGGTTTTAAAGGCCCCGCCGAAAAATATGGCAAATATTCTATATTACAATTTATATCAAGGAAAGTAGACATCAATACATTACCAGAACATCATCTTGTGACCTAATACTACATAGAAATGTAATGACTTTGTATCAGTAAAGGTCTGTGGCCTTATTATTCAAAGAGGATAGTGGTAGGTTGTTTGTTTCTACTGGCTGTGTCTTTTCCAGTTTGAGACCAGATTGGAATCCCTTTATGGAGCTCTGCCTAGTGGATCGTCTGTGACCAAAACGTGTAATTTATTCTGTAAACACTAGAGGACACCATATCATCAGCTTCACAGTGTTGAAACTTTCACAACAGTTTTTTTCCCCAACTATAGACTGACATTTAGAAATGCAATATTAAAAGTTTTGATAGTGCAAAATGTGTCTACCATGGCTTTACATAAGGAATACAATTTTAAACATATACACCAAATATTTTATACTCACATATATTTATATGTAATACTACAGATATTTGTATAGTCAAGCATTAAAATAATTGTAATACCAAGAGGTTGCATATATAGAAAATTGCTTATTTGATAACACCAACTGTTGGTGACAGCCCATGTCTTCCACACATACAAAGGAATCATATGAGATCAGTACACTAATTAAGTTAAAGGTATATAATTGGAACGATATGGGGAATAATACATATGTCTTAAACACATAAAGAGAATGGTGTGAAAAAAATACATAGAAAGACAGGGAACAAGCTGGAGTTTTTATTGGGGGGTCCAAAGAAATTTGACACACCAAATAATGTTGATATAGATATGAAGGATTTACTGATCCCTGAATATAATGGGTAAAAATTGTGAAATGCATGCTACTGACTGCTAACTAACTGCTTTTAATGATTCAAGAAGTATCAAACAAGAAGCTCAAACTAAGTGGAAACAAACCACAGAAAACCTCTTTACCAGAGTGAAAAATAAAACATAGAACATCATACTGGACATCATCGTTTGTCTTTTTATCAGTATTAATATTTCAGTTGCTAATACTATATAAAAAAATCAGAGTCTGTGTTTTATTTTGAGTAAAACTGTATCTGTGTTTAATTAGTTTATATAATATTACATATTACACATGAAATAAAGGAATCAGTTAATGGTACATGTATGATCAATTGCTTTATGTATTGAATCGATGCAGAAAATGTGGTTTGGGAAGAGGGAGGCCCACTACTGAGCTTAATGTGTAGATGTGTCAAATTTTCCCAGTTTATTGTACAAAACTTTTTTCTGTCAGCAGAGAATTGGACTGGCTGCAGGAATAGAAAGTAAGCTGGTGATCTAAATGAACTTTTTAGCTACTTCAGGAATAAATGCTTTGATTTCCACTGAATAAACAACCTTATAATTTTCACATCTCAATCAGTATCAGCAAAGTCAGTGGCGGCACAAGAGGATTATAATTTGGGGGGAGGGGGGGGGGGGGTCTGAAATTTTTATTGGGGGGTCCAAAGAAATTTGACGCACCAAATAATGGTGATATAGATATGAAGGATCCATATCCAAATCCAAATCCAGCTAGAAGCTCCCAGAGAGGGTTCCTTTTGTTCTCTATCATAGCCAGAGCTTTAACTCTACCTGTATATCAGGTGAAATTAAGTCCCTCTACTCTCTGTTCGTCAGAGAATCCTGCTGATGCTTATTAGAGTAAGCCTCCACCTCACAGCTGTTTTCTGAGGGGTCTTAAGACCCCCCCCCCCCCCCCCCCCTGCACTTCCGTCCCGCTGCCATTGCATGGGGTTAATATTAACTGATGGCCTTTTAAAGGTTTCCTGTTACCAAAACAGAGCGGGACAATACGTAAAAATAAAGGTTTCTTAATTTTTACGTATTGTAAAAAGCTGCATTTCTAAACTTCTAAACAACTTGAGCCAGTTGTCTGCCCCGTCCTTCTCCTTCACTGCTCCTGGAGCTCCTCCTCCCTCTACCCCTAGCTCTGCCTCGTCCTCTCTTCTCCCAGTGGCGCCACCAGGGGGTGGCCAAGGGTGGCCATGGCCCCCCCATGCCATGTCCTGGCCACCCCACTAGCCAGTGTAAATTATAGTAGAGTCAGTTTAGCATTTCATCACATCATGTACAGCCAGCAAGGCAGCCGCTCTTCTTGATCTTCTATGGTACTTTTATTTGTATCTGCCAGTATCTACTTATATAATTACAGAAAAAGAAAAATTGTTGTTCAACATTAGATCATTAGTAACATTAAAAATCAAACAATAAACCAAAAGTAGGCATTTAATTAAGTCTTTCTGATAAAGCTGCCTGTTTTCTACAGGCAGCTTTACTAGAACACTAGAATAAAATCCTGAATTTATAGCTTTTAGTTTCAGTGTGCCACCCCAAGAGTTTAAGTGGCTCCATCTGGCCACCCGTATAAAAAAGGTTTCTTGAGGCACTGCTGCCGTCTCCCTTTAAACGGGAGACTCTGAGTATAATCTAGAGGGGTGAATGTGGCCTTGTCTTTATAAGTAGCTCCGTCTGCTGATACAGAGTGGTCTGCTATCAGATTCCAGAACACGGAGAGAGACTGTTTAATTTTGTTGTCAGTGGCCTTCAGCAGTGCTAAACCTGGAAATTACAGGTCTAGAGTCCCTTAGTGGCTGAAAGTTACACCGTGCTGCTTTAAATTATAACTCAGACAAATTTGAAAAATTCCATGAAAGTGGGCAGAGATAAGTGGGGAGGGGGGTGGGGGCTGTGCTCGAGATTGGGGCAAAGCAGCAGCTAGCTTGATTTACCATATTGAACCATGGAGAGTGAGCATTCTAAAACATTTTCTGCTGGATATAAACAAGTGTCACTAAATATAGAGCAGCCATAGAGAACCTGATTTCCTAGTATATAACTAATTAGCTTACATTTGTTGCAGTCTAAAATGCTCTTCATGGTACCCATATTGTGTATAGTGATGAGGCAAGACAGATTAATTGGTGAGAAATTGTGCAGCTTTAGTTATTGAAAACAATTCAAAGATAGAATGTTTTCCCAGAAAGAAAATAGCCCAAAACACACAGCCAAGGAAATTTATGTTGTTTCATAGAATAAAAGTTTAACATTACAATGGCCCAATTTGAAGTCTGTGGACAGATGTGAGAGTCGTAGTACATAGAAAGGACCCTCAGAACCTTAAACATTTAAAAACAGTTTGAGGAAGAATAGATGAAAAGCAAACATGAAAAACACATGCGACTAGTTTCTCCATACAGAAGACATTTTGAAGTTCTCTTTGCAAAAGTATTTCTTACATTTCTGTTAACATGTTCAATACCACATGCTATTGTGTTTCTGTTTCCTTTGTTGCTGCTGTGCAACAGCAGCTTTCTTTTAACAGTTCTTGCATGTGGGAGCAAGTTCTTCAGTTGGAACTTTGTCCTTGTCAATATTTTTGAAGGCCTGATTGGTTGCATGTTCTCTCCTGTTTTGAACAGAGTGCATTTCATAAAAAATGATCCTAATGTCCTCTTCAGCTGCAGGTCACCAGCAAACTTCTTTAGTTCTGTAAGGCCGTGAACTTTAACTTTGGCTGTGAGAGGGTTGTGCTAAATGCTGTGTGTTGCTAAAGGTTGTTCAGAGGCTTGTTGGCAAACAAACCTGGACTCAGCCCTAAGATTTTGTGTGACTTTAGACCAGAATAGAAACACAATGATCCTCTCATTGGTATACAGATCTTCAGACACACAAACCTTTTAAATTCGAACACTATATTGTTTGATTTCATTTGGTTTTTCAGTTGCTAACTTTTCTTTTTTTTCTGTGGTATCGCTGCTGATATTTGATAAGGGAGTGCCTCTTGATAATTGTGCAGTAAGGCTTTGGGTTACCTGGGTAACTCCGGTTCCCTGAAAACTGAGTGAGGTATCTCACTATGGGAAGTGCCTTTAGGAGTAACCAATCATGGAAGCCCCAACAGCACCACATCTTTCAGTGACAGACCAATCTGTGCTTGGCACGGGAGTGCTGTCCCCCTTTACAAGCGCCTCTACCCTCCACTTGGCTTTGTCACGTGTGTTTCTTCCATGTCACCATGCAAGCAGGGCAGTGTGGTGAGATATCTCACTCAGAGAACCGAGGTTGTTCTGATAATCAAAAGTTCTCTTTTAAACCTCTCTCAGTATCTCACTATGAGAGATAAAGCCAACTCCCAGATTGCATGCTCCGAAGCATAACAACAGGAAGGACTGAGTGCACCAACGATGGCTCACTCACATCCAGGCAGTAGAATCTAATGAAAGCATGCAGGGATCCCCAATTAGCAGCTGCACAGATGTCTCCAACAGAAACATTTTTTAAGAGGACCCAAGAGGTCAACATACCCCTGGTGGAATGTGCTCTAAGTTGCTATGGAAGCTGCGGCCCTTGGCATACATACAATCCAGCGTGATAGCCACTGGCTGTGGAGAGGCTTCCCCTTATGGCCTGGAGCCCAGAACAACAAAAGCTGGCAACCTCTCCAGAGAACCTTAGTCCTGTCCACCTAAACGTTCCAATGTAGAGCATCTCTAGGGTGACTCACTAAACTTAAGCACAAAAACAGAATTAGGGTGTATTACCACCATGCCTGCCATCTGGAGAAAACTGCAAGCATGAACCATGCACAGACAGAGCCTGCAACTCATCAATCTCCTTGGCTGATGTTAGGGCCAGCAGAAGAATCATTTTCAGGGATTCTTAAGTCTGCACACCCAAGAGGCTCGAAAGGGAGTCTTGAGAGGGCTTCCAGGACTACAGGTAAATCCCACAATGGGAAAAGGGTGACGAGCCTCTTCATAAACCTTCTAATTGGAGGATGCTGTCCCATCGATACATTTTCAAAACCCACATGCTGAAAAAGCAGCCAAATACACTCTGATGGTGGAAAGGCTTTTCCAAGATTCAAAAAGGTCCTGTTGGAAGTATAACCCTTTAGGAAATGAACACCTCCTTTCAGATGAGCCTCCGTTGTGTGCAAAGGAGACTCTTGAGCTCCGCCGTCCACGGCATGCTGGGTCAATATGGCGCCATAAAGGTCACTGACTACTGCTGTTCCCTCACCCTGTTTAGTACCGATGTTATCAGGCTGGGAAACATAACACAGCGACCTCCATGGATGCGGCCAAGCATCCACAGTCAAATGCTCACCCTGTCCCCCATCAATAAGTACAACAGACACTGTGCGTTTTCACGCGAAGAGAAGAGATCGTCAACCAAACTTCTCCCAAATCTGGTGGAACACTGCGGGGTTGAGTCTCCATTCCTCATAGAGTTGTATCCTCCAGGAGACCAGTTAAAACCCATTGCTCAGTGCACGAAGGATGCGTAATGGCAACAGGTTTGCACTGCTCCACATTATTAGGCTGAGTCAGTGTGTGCAGCTCACAGGTGCCCCCTTGTCGGTTTATATGTGCCACCATGGTTGTATTGTCTGTTCTGCCTAGGATATGACAGCTCTGGAGCAAAGGCACAAAATCTTTTAAAGCCAGGAAAGCCGCTAGTTATTCCAAGTAATTTGCATGACAGACCATAAGGGGCCCGATCGCGTTCACCAACATCCCCTCCCCCAGTTCTACAGGGCACTGGCCCCTGCTGGCCCCTGTCTAGAACCGCCCACAGAGCAACACTCAACAGGAAGAGAGTTTTGCTTTTCATCAGATTAAGAAGATGCTTCTCAAGAATAATGTGTCTGTTCCAAAACCAACAGCTTCAAGCAGAAAGGAAATTTGCAGCTGCTCTCGTGGACAAGCCAAATACCTTTTGGGGGAAAACTTGTATCATGACAAGAAGAATGTTTGAACGAGTCAAGGTGATGTTTACATAACTCTGTACCAAATACAAATGCAGAATCCAAATCCAATGTATTTATGAGGCACGTTTAAAAATAGTTTTTGCTAAAGTGCTGTGCATACCACGATAAAAATAAAAAATAAAATAAAATAAAAGCAAGACATACAATAGCAGACATTGTATGAGTGATAAAACACTCATAAAAATAGAACACAAGGGAAGATTTATTTTTCTTTGTCTTGCTCTCCGTTATTATGGCAGTTATCCTTACCATTATCACAGGTTAATACTTAATCTGGCCACATCGTAGACTAATATTGACACAGCCTAAATTTGACTTTCAGTCCATGTCCTAAATGATGCCAGAGCATTTATGGGAAATCCCTTGTGTGACCCAACCTGTAACAAAGTCTACCTTGTTGTAAAAAAAATACTTTTACTTTTCATTTCACTCCCTCGTGCTATGAACAGTTTTCTGGGAAACTGATCACACGATGTTTTCACAAGAGTTTATATGTAAGCCGTTAGGATTTTTTTTTTTTCTGGGATTGGAGGAGTGCAAGTTGGAGCATGCTTTGCTTATTGAAGATTGGGTGCAAGGATAACAGCGTTAACTGCACAGGCTCTTTGCTTGTGCGGTTATAATTGGGTGTACCTTTACAAATATTTCACAAGTGCTCTCAGGCAGCAAATTTATGAGCAAACATGATATTCCGTGGTTCAAACAGGAATGCCTTTTGCGCATCAATATTAGGGTACTTTATGATCTATGTTGTAACACTCTTGCTTCACATCTTCAGATGATCCTGCCTTTTTTTTTTTTTTTTTTACTCGAACGTTACTGTGAACTGGCATTATAAACAACACATGGTTCCTTTTTTCTATAGCTTAAAAACAAATTATATGTGCAAACATTTTGAGAGAGATTAGTTTGTTTTTCTTTCCTGCTGCTGACTCACATCCTGCAGCATTTTAACTAAAGCAGAGGCTGACCTTGCATGTCCTGCAAAGGAAGGACTTATCCTCCCCTTCCTTTAATTATGATGAACTATCAAAGGCTTGAGCCTAAAAATACACAGTCACAGATCTGTTCTTTTACATTTATTAACAAAACATCATCAAAAACTTTCATATATAAAAAATAAATACACAAGTCTTTCCAGCAGCTTGTACAGAGCTACACATAAACAGTTCACTGACTATTTTACTATGCTTAAAAGCAAAACCTGTCACCTATTATGCCAAGCCTCCAGGGCTTTGTTTTTAGAATTGAAATCCGTCCATGTAGCCCCCTGCAGCTAGCTAATACAGATTTATAGCTCTGATAAATACAAAAGGGAGCATGATGACCTTTAGTCTTATAGATAGAAAAGGTTTTGAACGTGCACTCCTGAACTGAAGCTTCCAACAGAGTCCACAGTGCAGCAACAATGAGTCCATACACACTTGTCTCCACACAGTAGCTTTATGCTGCTTATGAGGCTGCAGGTTTAGTTCGATCTTGAGGACGATCCTCTTCTGGTGTGCCTCCTTGCCTTCTGCTGGAGCCTCTGACTTTGACCACCTCTCCGTCTCCTCCTCCGCAGACAAACCTTCACATCGCGGCCCAACTTCTGAGCTCTGAAAAGCAAATTAAACCACTTATTTCACAGATCAAGTTTTAGAGATGGGTTAATGTGCAAACGCAAACTTCATCTATTTGCAGTTGATAACTGTCAGCTGTTATGTTCAGTAGTAAAAAAAATATCAGAATTAAAATCACAGGATTGAGTGGGGAGATGAACATGTAGGCGTTATCAATACTAATGAGCTGTAGAAAAGGTCAACTAAGTGCTAAACCGGGCATTCTGTCTCTCTAAAAAACGTTCTGGCAGTAATAAAATACCTTTAGGAGATATTTAAGGTAACTGGGAGACAGGTGGGTCCTACCTAGAGTCAGTTTAGTTTCAATTTACCTCAAAGCTGAAGCATTACACCGTTCCCTTACTGTAATTATTAAATTGCTTTATTGTCCCCCTTGTGGGAAATTACGTTTCAGTACAACCCATTAAGAGAAAGACAAACACGGGTATTCAGATCACTGAAGCCTTGCTGCCTTTTTTCAAGGTGCTGCCTTTTGCAGAATCTAGAAAATAATACATTGGGATGTTTAAGGGGGAAAAGTGCATTTCTCGCACTTTCTCTTAGAAGAAGAAGAGCTGCCTTTCATTATGATGCATTAATAAACCCTTCAAGAATTACAATTTTCAGCTATTACTATTGGGAATGCTGGGAACAAGTGTTTTTGGTTGAGCTTCTCACCTATTCCAGCATCGCAGCAGCTGGATTCAGGCACACGTTTGAGTTGTTCCTCTTCAGCGTCACTATGAAAAAGCACAAATAAAACACCTTTAGTACAACTCGTTTGTTTTGATCCATCTAATGGTCCGTGATATACGAGCGGCTGCAGCGGCTGGTACTCACCTGACTGTGACGTTGCTACAGGTGGCACTTTTGTGGTAGATTTTAAGGTCTGATAGTTGCCCCCTGACACTTCTTATCGTATCTGGACACAAACATCTTCCCGGGACATACGGGCCGTCAGCCTCCCTCACTGCACAGACACAAAAACAAGATTAACGTCCACACTCGGCCAGTGCCTTTGCAGGAGAAAACCAAATGTCGTACTTTGCCTGAGTGTAAGCCTCGGACAATAAATAGATTCTTACCTGCAGTGAGCAAGCAGCAGAGGCTCAGGAAAGCCAGCTGACAGACAGCCTGAAGATTAAGTGCCATGCTGGAGACAAGAAGAGCGTTTGCACTGAGCTTCCGAGCCACATGTTGTGGTTTTTATACCAATGCTCCTCCCCCACCATTCAGGAGTTGGGCTTTCCAAACCAGGAAATTCCCAGAAACTAGGATACATGGATGAAGCACTGCTTTCCTCTACATATATATCTAAGAACATGTGATATTTGTAATGAATCTGTGATTAATGTAAATCCCGCACTCTTCACTGTGTGACAGAAGGAAACTTAAAATCTCTTAAATTCTCTAGACTGTATTTCCCTTTTTGTTAAAGCTCCAGAGAAGTTAGAATACTTTACATTCATCATAATCATTTCGCTGTAGTGGAAGAATTTGTCCCCGCATGGGACAAGGGGCATTCTTCTACGGTGGCCGACAGGTGCAAACGCCCTGCAACTTCAGAAAACGCCCTGCAACTTCAGAAAACACCTGCAAATAGGCAAAAGATGAGCAAATTAAAAAACAACTTCATCAATTTGACAACACGTGTGCGGCATTCAGCAAACGCGCTGCATAATCACACAACACAACCAAATACATAAACGCGATGCAAACAGAAAAGCACACAAACCACAAAAGCAAATGCAACTACAAAACGCGCTGCATAAATAATCCTCAACGGAAGTGCTCCAGGCCTCTAGGGGGAGCACTAAGTGGAACACTTACACTTTTCTTTCTCTAAAAGAGAAGTGTAGTGGAGTACATTTCAGAAACGTACACTTTAGGCTTCAGACAACAGATAACCAAAAGCAAGTGATGGTGGCTTCTTATATAGCTCAGTTCAGTACACCCTTAGTTTGATGTGTTTTGTACCTAAAAAGAGCAGGCATGAAAAAACAGATGCTGGATAATATTTACACAATATTATGAGAAAGTACATCAAGCTTTATTAAACCTATAGCATGTAAAACCCTTCAGCCACACATTCCCCCAAAAAAATTCAAAAGCACAACATAAAAATATTTAGAAATACAATCAATTAAATAAGTAAAACGGAGAAATGCTGTAGATATATGCACAATTTCTAATCAGATCAACAATAGATGTCTATGTAGCGCTTTGTGCTGCATTTAGGGACCTAAATACTATGTCATAGTGGTGTTGTCAAAATAAAAGTAGGAAGGTTTATTTTGGTAAAACAAACAGTGATGGTGCTTTTTTTGGGCAGTGTTTACAGTTTGCATCAAACTTTTGTCTGGACACATTTCACAGTTTTACAGTTAATCTTTCTGCCATCAGGTGTGCTGAGCTTTTTTCTTTAAATCCACAATCATTTACCTCTGAAGCTGTAACATCCTAAACCCAACATTAGCATGTTCTGTTCACACCAGTGAAAAGTGCTCACTTTTATGCTCATTGACAATCTAACTAAAATTAGCAACATAAGGTAACAACTGTGTACTTCTGTTTTATATTTTAAAACACTTATTTTACCTGTTCACTTACAGAGGTTGTGCAGCATATGTGTGAAAGATATAATAAGATGTCCATTGGAAATGTCTATTACAGTTTTTATTGATTGCTTTGATGCAGCAGTCAACTCAAAACCCACATTTTTCAAAACAGTTAACGCAGAGGCCTAAACAGTGCCACCGATGGTCAGAATGAAACATTTTGTTTGCAAAAGGCTCCAACTCTGCCAAAACATTTAAAATATGAACCAAAAGCAAATTTTGCCCTCAAACAACACAACTTGCACACAAATGTTTGAATCCTTCCAATCATTCGTTACACATGGGGCAACAAAATACAAATGATGCTGAAAACTGAGAGGTTGCCAGTTTCTTCAAACAGGTCAAAGCAACCAATAAAAACTGTAAACAAATGATAGATTCCAAAAAATGAAAGATTCCAACAGAAAATACTAGGGCTGTTTGTTCCTTCTAGTCCATTCTGTCCTGACGAATAGGCCACATGGCCTCATCTACGTCACATTCAATATTTTCCCTTGTGATGCACCTAGGGGAAAATCTTCTTGCTTGCCTGATCCATCCTTGACATGCCTCTGCATCTATATCATGTGCAGCAGCAGTCGTTGCATTGAGCAAGGGCATCTGCTCATAGGGGCAGTGATCATATACCTTCCATCTCCATGTACTGAAGAATTCCTCTATAGGAACAGATATAGATGTATATGTATATACTGTATAGCAACACGTATAGCAACATTACCTGTTCTCTAGTCGAAAAACTTTTTTTTTTCCCCCCATTGTCCTGTCTAGCAATGTGGCAATAAGAATTAATGTCTTACGGTAATGCCAAATAGAGCTCGACAGATTTTGCTTTAACAAGTGGAGTAAACAGCTTTCGCCATAATGCTCCGCTTGATTTGTGCATGTAAATAGCTTTATTGTGATTCCTGCAGGGAGAATTTCAAATTATATGGACACTACAATGGGAAAGTGGGAGAGTAAAGGAAGAACAAGAGAAAAAAAAAAAAAGAAAGAGGTGAAAGAAGAGATAAAAGGAAGAGAATGATAAAACGTTCTCCGTCTGCTTCATTACCTGGAAAGAGACGCAAAAAGAACAGCACAAACAACAGACATAAAGCAACAGATACAATCGAGTAACACCTTGATACCATTGCTAAATGTATTATTATTGAAGATGACATGTGTAATGTGATACCTTAAAAAAGAAAGTGAAAGAAAATAAATAAATAAATTATAGGCTTTCTGTATATAAGTTAACATTTAATACCTGGGAACCAGCACCTGTGGGAGTTTGTGAGAGTGCACTAGTTTAGGTGAAAATTATACAGAAGGAAATAGCTCGATAGTGGTTGTGGAGAACCAAAGACCCGCCTTCCCTGAGCACAGAGGCAGGGGTCAGGGGACCCATAACCCCGGACTCCCAAAGGGGCCCCCAAAGCATTGCACCCGAGAGGGGCCACCACAGGACATCTGCAACCCCCCCCCCCCCCCAAGGAAAGAGGAGAGACGACCCCGAGGAAATCCCCCAGCCACCGCAATGCCGACGCCCCCAAGAGTCATGGGGACGAGCCCGTGGGCTCCGCCGGCAGCCAGCCGCGCTGAAGTGGTCCTGGCCATGGGCCCTGGGGGCCAGAGGCCCCAGGGGCGCCCCGCCCCCACGGCAGGGGCCCCGGCCGCCCCCCGGGGGGCCAGGCCCCACAAAGCCGCCCCCGGGCATGGGCCGGCACCCACCCGGGAACCCGCCCCAAACCCGAGGACCGTCAATGCGCCAGAGGGCCAAGGCGCCCGCCAGCGCAGCGGAGGAGGGCAGGACGTGGGGGGATGGGCTCCGCACCTATCGGAGACTTGAGATGTTCTTGGGAGAGGGAGCGGACCGGACCCAAACCTGGAAAAAAAAAAAAAAAAGGAAAACTCATTCACACCATCCCTCCCTTGTGCCCCACTCACCACACACAGATTTAAAAAAAAAAAGACGCTGTACACACATTCCCACATAACACTCGCATCAAACACTGACCAGAGGGGGATGGGGTCACCCCAAATCGACTATGCGACTGCTTGTGCCCGACTGTATGCAGCTTACATGTCAGTGTCAGTGTCATTTGTAGTCAAATTTGCCTTTTTGCAAAAAATGGATCCAGAAGCAAATATGTTGTGATGCAAATTTTATTGATTCTTCATTCTTTTTTTCCAGATAAACAAATGAAATATTCCAAAACATGAAAGATTCCAACAGAAAATACTAGGGCTGTTTGTTCTTTCTAGTCCATTCTGTCCTGATGAATAGGCCACATGGCCTCATCTACATCACACTCACTATTTCCCCTTGCAATGCACCTAGGGAAAAATCTTCTTGCATGCCTGATCCATCCTTGACGTGCCTCTGCATCTACATCTTGGGCAGCAGCAGTCATTACATTGAGCAAGGGCATCTGCTAATAGGGGCAGTGATCATATACTTTCCATCTCCATGCACTGAAGAATTCCTCTATAGGAATAGACACAGATGTATAAACTGTATAGCAGCAATACCTGCTGTCCTGTCGAAAAACTCTTACCACATGATCAATCATAGTTGCCCAAATTTCATCTGTAACTTCAGCCCTTCCACTTACACCTTCACCTCACACATGGATTCCTCTTCCTCATAATCTTCTTCCCCTGACCCATCTACCTCTTACTCTGACTCTCATCTGCCTTAGACCATCCATGCTTGCAAAGAACAACACACAACATGGCACCTTTTAAGTAAAGCCTGCAAACGGATTGCAAATTGAAAAATTGTGTAAAGAAGAGTCAATCAGGTGCTTCAGTGATATCATTTTGATCAAGAAGTTTCTAAGAGCTTGGAACATATGGTTTCTGTTTTGCTACCACAGCTAAAGCAATGGAGTTTGGACTACATGAATGACATCTGTGTTAACTGTTTTGCAAAAGAGCGGGGAAAATGAGTCAAACCAATGAAAATGGGTTAACTCATTTGCAAGAAGTGTCTTTTGCTCTGTAGAGATGGTGATGCTGAAAACTGAGAGGTTGCCAGTTTCTTCAAACAGGTCAAAGCAATCAATAAAAACTGTAAATAAATAAAAATAAATAAAAAAATAAATTAATAAGATGGGGGGACCCAGGCCAGCCAGCCCGCACAAGCCATCCCAAACCCCACCCCCCAGGCGAAACCCGCACCGGGAGACTACACAGACCAGGACCGGGACAGGGGGGCGGACACAAACCCACCAGAACGTCCACCCCCCCCCCCACCCGTAGACTTAACCCCTCCCCAACACTAACATTCAAACATCTCACCATACATTCGACAGTAGACATCCAGGCTGGGTAAGTCACTACTCCCCCTCCCTCCCCTCCCCCCACTAGCAGAGTGCCAACCCAAAGAAAGGGAAGAGCATCTGCCCTGAGATGTTAATGACCATTCCCCCCTACCAGCTCAATAGGCCCCGAGGCCCCCCAGCGCACCAGAGGCCCCGTGCAGGGGCAGACACCCGGGCGCACGCCGGCCCAGACCCCAAGCGGCACACCCTCCAAAACCGGAACCCCCGAGGCCCCACCGGGCCCCCGCCCGAGGGCGGCGCGCCCCAGGGACCCCAGACCCACCCAGGACCCACCCAGCGACAGCACAGCTACCAGGTCAGTAACCCACGTCCGTCACCACGTAGCTCCCCAAGAGCGACGCAAGCGGCGCTGCAGGCCACCCGTAGGCCTCCCAAGCTCCTCCCAGATGGGGGCAACAGACCCTGGAGTCAGACCCACCAAGCGCCCCACTGCGAGTGCCCCCAGAGTCCCAGGAACCCCTCCACCCAGCCACTGCACCCTGCAGGAAGCAACCCACCACCCCCCATTTCCACTAAGTGATAGTGCTAATCAAAGGAGCCCAAAGTCGAAAAACTTTTACAATGGATGCAGCCGTGTTTCTATTGAGAAGAAGTTGGACTCTTTGTCCCGCCCCTCTAAGTGAAAGGCCATGATTTACCACACGATCAATCATAGTTGCCCAAATTTCATCTGTAACTTCAGCCCTTCCAGCTACACCTTCACCTCACACATGGATTCCTCTTCCTCATAATCTTCTTCCCCTAAACCATCTACCTCTTACTCTGACTCTCATCTGCCTTAAGCCGGGCGTACACTGTACGAGTTTTTCAGTCGTGGTACTTATATACATCTCAAACTGTGCGACGGAACCGCGGGGTTTAAAAAGTTCACCGCTCACGATCTGTGCGGCGCGACGTTCGGACGAGACCGGACTGCTCACACTGTACGTCGTGTCCCCTCTGGGACTGCTCGCTGTGGTGGCAGAGGCAGGCAAGCAACGGTGGGTGACAGGGACCCAGAGCAGGGCTTCGAGCCCAGCTCTGGCGAGGCCCGCAGGAGGCACCGGGCGTCGGGGGAACGGAGGGGAGAGAGGAGGCACGAGACGCACCGGCGGCCGCGCGGCACGGCAGGTCGTGTTTCTAAGAGCTTGAAACATATAGTTTCTGTTTTGCTACCAAAGCTAAAGCAATGGAGTTTGGACTGCATGAATGACATCTGCGTTAACTGTTTTGCAAAAGGGCGGGGGAAATGTGTTAAACCAATGAGAATGGGTTAACTCATTTGCAAGAGGTGTCTTTTGCTCTGCTGAGATGGTGATGATGAAAACTGAGAGGTTGCCAGTTTCTTGAAACAGGTCAAAGCAATCAATAAAAACTGTACTACATCTATCCCTATGTTTTGAATTGAGGTTTATGTTTTTTTTATTATTCTATTTTATCTTAGATAAAAACACAACTGATAAACTTCAGTTATTTACTGAGGTGGTATATATTATGAAAAGTTTAAGAAGCACTAAATGTAATGATCAGAGGCAGGGGACCCAGAATTCAGCCAGACCAGCAGAGGTTTCTTTAAAAAGAAGGATTTTAATAACAGAAATCAAAAACAGAGACAAAATCTAAAAAAACCTGTTGTAACAAAAATGGCAGAAAAACAAACAGTCCAGTTGTGCAGGCAGGGCAGGAACAGACAGAACAGGATGGCTCAGGTTACTGGAGACAATGGGGGTCAAAAATCCAAAAGCAAATCAAAAACAGAATCTTGCAGAAGGAGACGCACCCATAACTCAACAAGACGACCTGGCTCTGATGTCTGGTCTCAGCAGTTTATATTGAGGAGGAAGCAGGTGAAACCGGTGAGAGGTGATTGCAGGAGGGGTGGAGTTAGGCAGGTGTGCAGAGTAAGTAATTAGACCAGACATCAGTGCTGAGGCTCAAAACAAGACCAGATCAGAAACCAAACTTAAAACAATAACTGTAAAAGAAGCTTCAAAACTCACACTAAGACACAAACCAAAACTAAGACAGAACAAACCAAAACTAAGACAGAACTCCAATGATCCTAGGAGCTATGCTGTCAGGGGCTTTAAGCCCCTAGTAGGGTCACCCAAGGCAGACAGGTCCTAGGTGAGGGACCAGACAAAGTGCAGCCCAAAATGCCCCTTATGATGAATACAATTATTGGACCTCGTGTTCCCTCGCCCGGACGCGGGTCACCGGGGCCCCACTCTGGAGCCAGGCCTGGAGGTGGGGCACGTTGGCGAGCGTCTGGTGGCCGGGCTTTTGCCCATGGAGCCCGGCCGGGCTCAGCCTGAAGAGGCGACATGGGTCCCCCTTCCGATGGGCTCACCACCTGTCGGAGGGGCCAAAGGGGTCGGGTGCAATGTGTAACGGGTAGCGGTGGAGGGCGGGGACCTTGGCGTTCCGATCCTCGGCTGCAGAAGCTGGCTCTTGGGACGTGGAATGTCACCTCTCTGGTGGGGAAGGAGCCTGAGCTTGTGCGCGAGGTTGAAAGGTTCCGACTAGAGATAGTCGGACTCACCTCGACGCACCGCTCTGGCTCCGGAACCAGTCTCCTTGAGAGGGGCTGGACATTCTTCCACTCTGGAGTTGCCCATGGTGAGAGGCGCCGAGCTGGGGTTGGCATACTTGTTGCCCCCCATCTCGGTGCCTGCACGTTGGGGTTTTCCCCGGTGAACGAGAGGGTGGCCTCCCTCCGCATTCGTGTGGGGGGACGGGTTCTGACTGTTGTTTGCGCTTATGCGCCAAACAGCAGTTCAGATTACCCACCCTTTTTGGAGTCCTTGGAAGGGGTACTGGAGAGTGCCCCTCCTGGGGACTCCCTCGTTTTGCTGGGGGACTTCAACGCTCACGTGGGCAATGACAGTGGGACCTGGAGGGGCGTGGTTGGGAGGAATGGCCCACCTGATCTGAACTCGAGTGGTGTTTTGTTGTTGGACTTCTGTGCTCGTCATGGATTGTCCATCACAAACACCATGTTCAAGCATAAGGGTGTCCATATGTGCTCTTGGCACCAGGACACCCTAGGTCGCAGTTCAATGATCGACTTTGTTGTCGTTTCATCTGACCTGCGGCCGCATGTCTTGGACACTCGGGTGAAGAGAGGGGCGGAGCTCTCCACCGACCACTACCTGGTGGTGAGTTGGCTCCGATGGCGGGGGAGGAAGCCGGTCCGACCGGGCAGGCCCAAACGCACTGTGAGGGTTTGCTGGGAACGTCTGGCGGAGTCCCCTGTGAGGCGGAGCTTTAACTCCCACCTCCGGGAGAACTTTAAACACGTCCCGAGGGAGGCGGGGGACATTGAGTCTGAATGGACCATGTTCCACGCCTCTATTGCTGAGGCGGCTAGTCGGAGCTGTGGCCGCAAGGTTGTCGGTGCATGTCGTGGCGGCAACCCTCGAACCCACTGGTGGACACCAGCGGTGAGGGAAGCCGTCAAGCTGAAGAAGGAGTCCTACCGGGCTTTTTTGGCCTGTGGGACTCCGGAAGCAGCTGATGTGTACCGGCAGTCGAAGCGGCAGGCGGCTCAGCTGGTCGCCGAGGCAAAAACTCGGGCGTGGGAAGAGTTCGGAGAGGCCATGGAGAAAGACTTCCGTACGGCTTCGAAACGATTCTGGTCCACCATCCGGCGTCTCAGGAGGGGGAAGCAGTGCAGCACCAACACTGTTTACAGTGGGGGTGGTGTGCTGCTGACCTCGACTCGGGACGTCGTGCGTCGGTGGGCGGAATACTTCGAAGACCTCCTTAATCCCACCAACACGTCTTCCATTGAGGAAGCAGAGCCTGGGGACTCTGGGTCGGGTTCTCCCATCTCTGGTGCTGAGGTTGCCGAGGTTGTTAAAAAGCTCCTCGGTGGCAAGGCTCCGGGGGTGGATGAGATTCGCCCTGAGTACCTTAGGGCTCTGGATGTTGTGGGGCTGTGTTGGTTAACGCGGCTCTGCAACATTGCGTGGACATCGGGGGCAGTTCCCCTGGATTGGCAGACTGGGGTGGTGGTCCCCCTATTTAAAAAGGGGGACCGGAGGGTGTGTTCCAACTACAGAGGAATCACACTCTTAAGCCTCCCTGGTAAGGTCTATTCAGGGGTTCTGGAAAGGAGGGTCCGTCGGATAGTCGAATCTCGGATTCAGGAAGAGCAGTGTGGTTTTCGTCCTGGCCGTGGAACACTGGACCAGCTCTATACCCTCAGCAGGATTCTGGAGGGGGCATGGGAGTTTGCCCAACCAGTCTACATGTGTTTTGTGGATCTGGAGAAGGCATTCGACCGTGTCCCCCGGGGGATCCTGTGGGGGGTACTCCGGGAGTATGGAGTACCGGACCCTTTAATAAGGGCTGTCAGGTCTCTGTACGACCGGTGTCAGAGTCTGGTCCGCATTGCCGGCAGTAAGTCGGACTCGTTTCCGGTGAGAGTTGGACTCCGCCAAGGCTGCCCTTTGTCACCGATTCTGTTCATAACTTTTATGGACAGAATTTCTAGGCGCAGCCAAGGTGTTGAGGGGATCCGCTTTGGTGGCCTTAGGATTGCGTCTCTGCTATTCGCGGATGACGTGGTCCTATTGGCTTCATCAGGGCGTGATCTACAGCTCTCACTGGAGCGGTTCCCAGCCGAGTGCGAAGCGGCCGGGATGAAAATCAGTGCCTCCAAATCCGAGACCATGGTCTTGAACCGGAAAAGGGTAGAGTGCCTTCTCCGGGTTGGGGAGAATGTCCTGCCCCTAGTGGAGGAGTTCAAGTATCTTGGGGTCTTGTTCACGAATGGGGGGAGATGGAGCGGGAGATCGACAGGCGGATTGGTGCAGCGTCTGCTGTGAAGCGGGCGCTGTACCGATCCGTTGTGGTGAAGAGAGAGCTGAGCCAAAAGGCGAAGCTCTCGATTTACCGGTCGATCTACGTTCCTACCCTCATCTATGGTCACGAGCTTTGGGTCGTGACCGAAAGAACGAGATCCCGGATACAAGCGGCTGAAATGAGTTTTCTCCGTAGTGTGTCTGGGCTCTCCCTTAGAGATAGGGTGAGGAGCTCAGTCATCCGGGGAGGACTCAGAGTAGAGCCGCTGCTCCTCCACGTCGAGAGGAGCCAGTTGAGGTGGCTCGGGCATCTGGTCAGGATGCCTCCTGGACGCCTCCCTGGTGAGGTGTTCCGGGCACGTCCCACCGGGAGGAGACCCAGGGGAAGACCCAGGACACGCTGGAGGGACTATGTCTCCCGGCTGGCCTGGGAACGCCTTGGGATTCCTCCTGAGGAGCTGGCCCAAGTGGCTGGGGAGAGGGACGTCTGGGCCTCCCTACTGAAGCTGCTGCCCCCGCGACCCGACCCCGGATAAGCGGAAGACAACGGACGGACGAACGGAGACAGAACTCCAACTATGACAGAACCTAAAACCTACATAAACCAAAAAGCAGGGAAAAGCTAATTTTAACCAAGTCATAAACAGGAACCAAGACAGAATATCACACTAAAACGTCTGTTTGTTTAAATTTGTTGTCCTGCTGGAAGGCTATCTTCCAAGGTTACTCTGTATTTGCCTCCAGCTTCTTCTTATCAACTTTGTCCAGCTTCCCTGTAAATGTTAAGGAAAAGACTTCCCACAGCATGATGCTGCCACCACCATGTTTCACCGCAGGAATGGTGTGTTAAGGGTGATGTGCAGTGTTAGTTTGTTCACTAAGGTTCTCTAACAAAACTCTGGGGACATCACAAACCAGCTTTACACTAAGATTAAATGAATGATCAAACATTTGGTGTTTGCTGGAGATAATTGGTTAATCTGAGATTACATTACACATTTGTGGACACTACAAATGTGTAAGGGGAGTGGTGGCCTAGTGGTTAGAGCACAGTGCTTCGGTCCTAGAGGTTCTGAGTTCAACTCCCGCAAGCTGCCATTCTGGCTCCCTGAGCAAGACCCTTAACCCCCAATTGCGCCGCACAGTGGCAGCCCACTGCTCCCCAAGGGGATGGGTTAAGATGCAGAAGTGAATTTCTACATTGTGAGATCAATAAAGTTCAATTATTATTCAATACTTGATAATCAGGAGACTTAGTAAGACTAGAATAAAGTCTGCTGAATCGGAATAGAGGCCGCTGAATACAATCATATTTTTATTTTTTTATTTAAGGTAAATGCCTACTTGTCCTTGTGATTAACAATAATGCACTATTTTCCATTGGTCTATCGCAAAACCCGATATCTATTATAAAACCCTATTAGAATTAATTGACGTCAGTGCTTGTAAAGTAAAAATAAAAGTGACAATTTTCAAGGTGTATGAATGCTTTTGTAAAGTACTGTGTGTCAAGATAAATCCATCTTCTGTGCGGACACGTGAAGGTTAAATAATTTATTATAATGGTGGAATACTGGAAATCTTTAAGTTATGGAAAATGTATGCATCTCTTACTGTGTATAAATATGTATGAGTAATAGACTGGACATCTTTTTATGCATGCCTTCTCTCAGTTCTACTGCTGGTTGAAAAAGGGCAGAAGTCCTTAGAGGTGCTGCTAAGACCTCAATTACAAACACATCTGTTAGTGATTTTTACGGAGATTACACAACATGCCCAAGATGCATTTTGTTTTGATAATAAGAAAAGCAGCCAAGTGGCAGCTATTTATACAACTCTTGGCTCTTGTTTTTCTTTTTCTTCTTTCATGCTCTTGGAGTGCAGCTGAATTAGCACCCTGCTTTCTACACATCACTTTCCAGACCCAGACAGCATTGTCTGTTTCCTGGTTTTGGGGGGAGCTGCCAATGCAAGCAGTTTTTCTTCTGTTTTTCCTCTCCACTAACCAATCTTTTTTTTTTTACTCATACATTTTTCTTCAGAATCACTGCTGTCATTTATTGCGAGGGAGGTTTTAAAGGCTCCGCCGGAAAATATGGCAAATATTCTATATTAGAATTTATATTAAAGAAAGTAGACATCAATACATTACCAGAACATCATCTTGTGACCTAATACTACATATAAATTTAATGACTTTGTGTCAGTAAAGGTCTGTGGCCTTATTAGTCAAAGAGGATAATGGTAGGTTGTTTGTTTCTACTGGCTGTGTCTTTTCCAGTTTGAGACCAGATTGGAATCCCTTTATGGAGCTCTGCCTAGTGGATGGTCTGTGACCAAAAGGTGTAATTTATTCTGTTAACACTAGAGGACACCATATCATCAGCTTCACAGTGTTGAAACTTTCAGAACAGTTTTTTTTCCCAACTATAGACTGACATTTAGAAATGCAATATTAAAAGTTTAGATAGTGCAAAATGTGTCTACCATGGCTTTACATAAGGAATACAATTTTAAACATATACACCAAATATTTTATACTCACATATATATATGTAATACTACAGATATTTGTATAGTCAAGCATTAAAATAATTGTAATACCAAGAGGTTGCATATATAGAAAATTTCTTATTTGATAACACCAACTGTTGGTGACAGCCCATGTCTTCCACACATACAAAAGAATCATAGGAGATCAGTACACTAATTAAGTTAAAGGTATATAATTGGAACGATATGGGGAATAATACATATGTCTTAAACACATGAAGAGAATGGTGTGCAAAAAATACATAGAAAGACAGACAACAAGCTGAAATCTCTGAATATTTAAAAATATTTCACACTGCTACTTGCTAATCAGTATCAGCAGAGTCAGCGGCGGCACAAGAGGATTATAAATTGGGGGATGGGGGGGGGGGGTCTGGAATTTTTATTGGGGGGTCCAAAGAAATTTGACATACCAAATAATGGTGATATAGATATGAAGGATTTACTGATCCCTGGATATAATGGGTAAAAATTGTGAAATGCATGCTACTGACTGCTAACTCACTGCTTTTAATGATTCAACAAGTATAAAACGAGAAGCTCAAACTAAGTTGAAACAAACCACAGAAAACCTCTTTACTTGAGTGAAAAATAAAACATAGAACATCATACTCGACATCATTGTTTGTCTTGTTATCAGTATTACACTCTACCTGTGTATCAGGTGAAATTAAGTCCCTCTACTCTCTGTTCGTCTGAGAATTCTGCTGATGCTTATTAGAGTAAGCCTCCACCTCACAGCTGTTTTCAGAGGGGTCTTAAGACCCCCCCTGCACCACTGTCCTGCTGCTATTGCACAGGGTTAATATTAACTGGTGGCCTTTTAAAGGTCTCCGGTTACCAAAACAGAGCGGGACAATACGTAAAAATAAAGGTTTCTTAATTTTTACGTATTGTAAAAAGCTGCATTTCTAAACTTCTAAACAACTTCAGCCAGTCGTCTGCCCCGTCCTTCTCTTTCACTGCTCCTGGAGCTCCTCCTCCCTCTACCTCTCCCCCTAGCTCTGCCTCGTCCTCTCTTCTCCCAGTGGCACCACCAGGGGGTGGCCAAAGCCCCCCCATGCCATGTCATGGCCACCCCACTGGCCAGTGTAAATTATAGCAGAGTCAGTTTATTAGCATTTCATCACATCATGCACAGCCAGCAAGGCAGCCGCTCTTCTTGACCTTCTGTCAATCGTTTATTTGTATCTGCCAGTATCTACTTTCCCCTAGTAATTTTTTTTCAATAAATTAATAAATGTACACCTTATTCCTAATATAATTACAGAAAAAGAAAAATTGTTGTTCAACTCAAAATGTACTATTATTGGTCTATGCATATTAGATCATTAGTAACATTAAAAATCAAACAATAAACCAAACGTAGGCCTTGTCTTTATAAGTATCTCTGTCTGCTGGTACAGAGTGGTCTGCTATCAGATTCCAGAACACGGAGAGAGACTGTTTAATTTGCAGTGTTGTCAGTGGCCTTCAGCAGTGCTAAACCTTGAAATTACAGGTCTAGTGTCCCCTAGTGGCTGAAAGTTACACCGTGCTGCATTAAATTATAACTCACCCCTATGTGAAAGCAAAATTCTGCTCCCAGACAAATTTGAAAAATTCCATGAAAGTGGGCAGAGGTAAGTGGAGTGGGGGGTGGGGGCTGTGCTCAAGATTGGGGGAAAGCAGCAGCTAGCTTTATTTACCGTATTGAACCATGGAGAGTGAGCATTGTAAAACATTTTCTGCTGGATATAAACAAGTGTCACTAAATATAGAGCAGCCATAGAGAACCTGATTTCCTAGTATATACCTAATTAGCTTGCATTTGTTGCAGTCCAAAATGCTCTTCATGGTACCCATATTGTGTACAGTGATGAAGCAAGACAGATTAATTGGTGAGAAATTGTGCAGCTTTAGTTATTGAAAAGAATTCAAAGATGAAAGAATGTTTCCCCAGAAAGAAAACAGCCCAAAACACACAGCCAAGGAAATTTACGTTGTTTCATAGAATAAAAGTTTAAAGTTATAATGGCCCAATTTGAAGTCTGTGGACAGATGTGAGAGTCGTAGTACATAGAAAGGACCTTCAGAACCTTAAACATTTAAAAACAGTTTGAGGAAGAATAGATGAAAAGCAAACATGAAAAACACATGCGACTAGTTTCTCCATACAGAAGACATTTTGAAGTTCTCTTTGTAAAAGTATTTCTTACATTTCTGTTAACGTGTTCAATACCACATGCTATTGTGTTTCTGTTTCCTTTGTTGCTGCTGTGCAACAGCAGCTTTCTTTTAACAGTTCTTGCATGTGGGAGCAAGTTCTTCAGTTGGAACTTTGTCCTTGTCAATATTTTTGAAGGCCTGATTGGTTGCATGTTCTCTCCTGTTTTGAACAGAGTGCATTTCATAAAAAATTATCCTGATGTCCTCTTCAGCTGCAGGTCACCAGCATACTTCTTTAGTTCTGAAAGGCAGTTAACTTTAACTTTGGCTGTGAGAGGGTTGTGCTAAATGCTGTGTGTTGCTAAAGGTTGTTCAGAGGCTTGGTGGCAAACAAACCTGGACTCAGCCCTAAGATTTTGTGTGACTTTAGACCAGAATAGAAACACAATGATCCTCTCATTGGTATACAGATCTTCAGACACACAAACTTTTAAAATTCGAACACTATATTATTTGATTTCATTTGGTTATTCAGTTGCTAACTTTTCGTTTTTCCTGTGGTATCGCTGCTGATATTTGATAAGGGAGTGCCTCTTGATAATTGTGCAGTGAGGCTTTGGGTTACCTGGGTAACTCCGGTTCTCTGAAAACTGAGTGAGGTATGTCACTATGGGAAGTGCCTTTAGGAGTAACCAATCATGGAAGCCCCAACACCACAACATCTTTCAGTGACAGACCAATCTGTGCTTGGCACGGGAGAGCTGTCCCCCTTTACAAGCGCCTCTACCCTCCACTTGGCTTTGTCACGTGTTTTTCTTCCATGTCACCATGCAAGCAGGGCAGTGTGGTGAGATATCTCACTCAGAGAACCGAGGTTGTTCTGATAATCAAAAGTTCTCTTTTAAACCTCTCTCAGTATCTCACTATGAGAGATAAAGCCAACTCCCAGATTGCATGCTCCGAAGCATAACGACAGGAAGGACTGAGTGCACCAACGATGGCTCACTCACATCCAGGCAGTAGAATCTAATGAAAGCATGCGGGGATCCCCAATTAGCTGCTGCACAGATGTCTCCAACAGAAACATTTTTTAAGAGGACCCAAGAGGTCAACATACCCCTGGTGGAATGTGCTCTAAGTTGCTATGGAGGCTGCGGCCCTTGGCATACATACAATCCAGCGTGATAGCCACTGGCTGTGGAGAGGCTTCCCCTTATGGCCTGGAGCCCAGAACAGCAAAAGCTGGTAACCTCTCCAGAGAACCTTAGTCCTGTCCACCTAAACGTTCCAATGTAGAGCATCTCTAGGATGACTCACTAAACTTAGGCACAAAAACAGAATTAGGGTGTATTACCACCATGCCTGCCATCTGGAGAAAACTGCAAGCATGAACCATGCACAGACAGAGCCTGCAACTCACTTATCTCCTTGGCTGATGTTAGGGCCAGCAGAAGAATCATTTTCAGGGATTCTTAAGTCTGCACACCCAAGAGGCTCAAAAGGGAGTCTTGAGAGGGCTTCCAGGACTACAGGTAAATCCCACAATGGGAAAAGGGTGACGAGCCTCTTCATAAACCTTCTAATTGGAGGATGCTGTCCCACTGATACATTTTCAAAACCCACATGCTGAAAAAGCAGCCAAATACACTCTGATGGTGGAAAGGCTTTTCCAAGATTCAAAAAGGTCCTGTAGGAAGTATAACCCTTTAGGAAATGAACACCTCCTTTCAGATGAGCCTTTGTTGCGTGCAAAGGAGACTCATGAGCTCCGCCGTTCACGGCATGCTGGGTCAATATGGCTCCATAAAGGTCACTGACAACTGCTGTCCCCTCACCCTGTTTAGTACCGATGTTATCAGGCTGGGAAACATAACACAGCCACCTCCACGGATGCGGCCAAGCATCCACAGTCAAATGCTCACCCTGTCCCCCATCAATAAGAACAGCAGACACTGCATTTTCACGTGAAGCGAAGAGATCGTCAACCAAACTTCTCCCAAATCTGGTGGAACGCTTCGGGGTTGAGTCTCCATTCCTCATAGAGTTGTATCCTCCAGGAGACCAGTTAAAACCCCATTGATCAGTGCAAGAGGGATGTGTAATGGCAACAGGTTTGCACTGTTCCACATTATTAGGTTGAGTCAGTGTGTGCAGCTCACAGGTGCCCCCTTGTCGGTTTATATATGCCACCATGGTTGTATTGTCTGTTCTGCCTAGGATATGACAGCTCTGGAGCAGAGGCACAAAATCGTTTAAAGCCAGGAAAGCCGCTAGTTATTCCAAGTAATTTGCATGACAGACCATAAGGGGCCCGGTGGCGTTCACCGACCTCCCCTCCCCCTGTTCTACAGGGCCCTGGCCCCTGCTGGCCCCTGTCTAACCGCCCACAGAGCAACACTCAACAGGAAGAGAGTTTTGCTTTTCATCAGATTAAGAAGATGCTTCTCAAGAATAATGTGTCTGTTCCAAAACCAACAGCTTCAAGCAGAAAGGAAATTTGCAGCTGCTCTCGTGGACAAGCCAAATACCTTTTGGGGGAAAACTTGTATCATGACAAGAAGAATGTTTGAACGAGTCAAGGTGATGTTTACAAAACTCTGTACCAAATACAAATGCAGAATCCAAATCCAATGTATTTATGAGGCACGTTTAAAAATAGTTTTTGCTAAAGTGCTGTGCATACCAAGATAAAAAGAAATAAAAAAAATAAAAGCAAGACATACAATAGCAGACATTGTATGAGTGATAAAACACTCATAAAAATAGAACACAAGGGAAGATTTGGTTTTCTTTGTCTTGCTCTCCGTTAATTTGGCAGTTATCCTTACCATTATCACAGGTTAATACTTAATCTGGCCACATCGTAGCCTAATATTGACAAAGCCTAAATTTGACTTTCAGTCCATGTCCTAAATGATGCCAGAGCATTTATGGGAAATCCCTTGTGTGACCCAACCTGTAACAAAGCCTACCTTGTTGTAAAAAAAATACTTTCACTTTTCATTTCACTCCCTCGTGCTATGAACAGTTTTCTGGGAAACTGATCACACGATGTTTTCACAAGAGTTTATATGTAAGCCGTTAGGATTTTTTTTTTTCTGGGATTGGAGGAGTGCAGGTTGGAGCATGCTTTGCTTATTGAAGATTGGGTGCAAGGATAACAGTGTTAACTGCACAGGCTCTTTGCTTGTGCGGTTATAATTGGGTGTACCTTTACAAATATTTCACAAGTGCTCTCAGGCAGCAAATTTATGAGCAAACATGATATTCCGTGGTTCAAACAGGAATGCCTTTTGCGCCCCGCCAACAATAAAAATATAACGATAACGATATTAGGGTACTTTATGATCTATGTTGTAACACTCTTGCTTCACATCTTCAGAAGATCCTGCTTTTTTTTTTTTTTTTTTTTACTCGAACGTTACTGTGAACTGGCATTATAAACAACACATGGTTCCTTTTTTTCTATAGCTTAAAAACACATTATATGTGCAAACATTTTGAGAGAGATTAGTTTGTTTTTCTTTCCCGCTGCTGACTCATCCTGCAGCGTTTTAACTAAAGCAGAGGCTGACCTTGCATGTCCTGCAAAGGAAGGACTTATCCTCCCCTTCCTTTAATTATGATGAACTATCAAAGGCTTGAGCCTAAAAATACACAGTCACAGATCTGTTCTTTTACATTTATTAACAAAACAACATCAAAAAGCTTTCATATATAAAAAATAAATACACAAGTCTTTCCAGCTGCTTGTACAGAGCTACACATAAACAGTTCACTGACTATTTTACTATGCTTCAAAGCAAAACCTGTCACCTATAATGCCAAGCCTCCAGGGCTTTGTTTTTAGAATTGAAATCCGTCCGTGTAGCCCCCTGCAGCTAGCTAATACAGATTTATAGCTCTGATAAATACAAAAGGGAGCATGATGACCTTTAGTCTTATAGATAGAAAAGGTTTTGAACGTGCACTCCTGAACTGCAGCTTCCAACAGAGTCCACAGTGCAGCAACAATGAGTCCATACACACTTGTCTCCACACAGTAGCTTTATGCTGCTTATGAGGCTGCAGGTTTAGTTCGATCTTGAGGACGATCCTCTTCTGGCGTGCCTCCTTGCCTTCTGCTGGAGCCTCTGACTTTGACCACCTCTCCGTCTCCTCCTCCGCAGACAAACCTTCACATCGCGGCCCAACTTCTGAGCTCTGAAAAGCAAATTAAACCACTTATTTCACAGATCAAGCCTTAGAGATGGGATAATGTGCAAACACAAACTTCATCTATTTGCAGTTGATAACTGTCAGCTGTTATGTTCAGTAGTAAAAAAATATCAGAATTAAAATCACAGGATTGAGTGGGGAGATGAACACGTAGGCGTCATCAATACTGATGAGCTGTAGAAAAGGTCAACTAAGTGTTAAATAGGGCACTCTGTCTCTCTAAAAAACATTCTGGCCATAATAGAATACCTTTAGGAGATATTTAAGGTAACTGGTAGACGGGTGGGTCCTACCTAGAGTCAGTTTAGTTTCAATTTACCTCAAAGCTGAAGCATTACACTGTTCCCTTAATGTAATTATTAAATTGCTTTATTGTCCCCCTTGTGGGAAATTACGTTTCAGTACAACCCATTAAGAGAAAGACAAACACGGGTAGTCAGATCACTGAAGCCTTGCTGCCTTTTTTTAAGGTGCTGCCTTTTGCCAAATCTAGAAAATAATACATTGGGATGTTTAAGGGGGGGGAAAAGTGCATTTCTAGCACTTTCTCTTAGAAGAAGAAGAGCTGCCTTTCATTATGATGCATTAATAAACCCTTCAAGAATTACAGTTTTCAGCTATTACTATTGGGAATGTTGGGAACAAGTGTCTTTGGTTGAGCTTCTCACCTATTCCAGCATCGCAGCAGCTGTTTGCCCAGCGGTGCTTCTGGATTCAGGCACACGTTTGAGTTGGTCCTCTTCAGCGTCACTCTGAAAAAGCACAAATAAAACACGTTTAGTACAACTCGTTTGTTTTCATCCATCTAAGGGTGCATGATATTCGAGCGGCTGCAGCGGCTGGTACTCACATGACTGTGACGCTGCTACAGGTGGCACTTTTGTGGTAGATTTTAAGGTCTGATAGTTGCCCCCTGACACTTCTTATCGTCTCTGGACACAAACATCTTCCCGGGACATACGTGCCGTCTGTCTCCCTCACTGCACAGACACAAAAACCAGATTAACGTCCACACTCGGTCAGTGCTTTTGCAGGAGAAAACCAAATGTCGTACTTTGCCTGAGTGTAAGCCTCGGACAATAAATAGATTCTTACCTGCAGTGAGCAAGCAGCAGAGGCTCAGGAAAGCCAGCTGACAGACAGCCTGAAGATTAAGTGCCATGCTGGAGACAAGAAGAGCGTTTGCACTGAGCTTCCGAGCCACATGTTGTGGTTTTTATACCAATGCTCCTCCCCCACCATTCAGGAGTCGGGCTTTCCAAACCAGGAAATTCCCAGAAACTAGGATACATGGATGAAGCAAAGCAAACCCTCTACATATATATCTGAGAACATGTGATATTTTGAATGAATCTGTGATTAATGTAAATCCTGCACTCTTCACTGTGTGACAGAAGGAAACTTAAAATCTCTTAAATTCTCTAGACTGTATTTTCCTTTTTGTTAAAGCTCCAGAGAAGTTAGAATACTTTACATTCATCATAATTATTTCGCTGTAGAGGAAGAATTTGTCCCCGCATGGTGACAGGGGCATTCTTCCCCCGGCTCTCTGTAACCTTGGCGCAAGATAATACTTTTTTCCCCCTCTGTTGGCTCTGTGTCAACAAGTCCATGTGATTTCCCTTAATTCATTGCCCCTACATGGAGCCCTGAAGCAAAAGCATTCCGTAGGTTTTGTTTTAAAGAAAATCTTCCACTCAAGATGATGAATGGAAATAAATATGTACATAGATGACTTTCGAAAGTGTTCACATCTGTTAAATTATTTAACATTTTGCCATGTTACTGCCACAAACATCAATTTGCTATTTATTGGGATCATGTTTCATAGACCTACACAAGAAGCTGCCTAAGTGGGATCTGGAAGAGAAATGATTTATAGTGTTAATTATTTGTTTTCTCTTTTTGTTTTTTTTACAAATAAAAACTTCTGTCCTGCATTGGTATTCATCACCCAGAGTTACTGTTCACTCATTGCAGCTGCAGGTTTTTTTTTGGTCTGTCTTTACAGCTTTGTCCGGGGTGGATCTCTTTTTTTTTTACTCGTTCTCCCTTGCAAAAATAGCTAAAGCTAAAGCAGATTAAAAAAAGGGCTTCTGTGAACAGAAATGTTCAAGTCTTGGCAAATTATCAATTGGATGTTGTTCTGGACTTTGACCTAACCACTTATGAATATTCTTTGCTATAAACCAGTCCACTGTAGCTCTGGACATGTGTTTAGTTTATATGTCCTGCTGGAAGATGACCTCTTTTCCAGTTTCTGTTTTCTCTTTTTTTTTTTTTTTTTGCAGCCTCTAGCAGATTTTATTTGACTGTTCCCATTAATTTAGCTTCATCCATTTTTTTCTCCATGCATTTTGAACAGCTTTCCTGTCTCTGCTGAAGAAACAAATCCCCCCTGCAAGATATTCCCACTAATGTGTTTCACTGTGGCACGTTGTGTTCACGGTGATAAGCAGTTCAACATTTGCATTACAAACTGCATTTTGCATGTAGATCATCTGAGTCCAATCAGCGTAAACTGCAAGCGAAACTTCGGATTTACTTTCAATAACGAATTTGTTTTTGTCACTCTTCCATAAAGGCCAGATTTGTTAAGCCGAAAACATAGAGGTGTCCTGTCAACAGATTATCTCCCATAAGGTGTGGCTCTCTGCAGCTCCTCCAGTGTTATCATGGGCCTCTCTTGTTGTCTGAGATCAATCCTCTCTTTTCTGTTTCCTTTCCTTTCTTTGACGGTCAGTTAAGATGTCCAACTACTATGTCTTAGTTGTTTTAAAACGTTCAAGGCTTTTAAATTGATTTAAATATCTACAGTACATTAACATTGGTATCGACCAATGTCAGTAATTTTTTTGACATCGTATTGCAGTGATAGGTAAAAAGGGGCCTTTGTACCTGTGTTTCAAGAGGGGGAGGGGATTGGTTTTTATTTGGTCATGTGACAATAGCTACATTTACATGGACAAAAGTAATCAGAGTAAAGGGCCGGTGTAGGTACCAGATCTGCTCGGGTGGTCAGATCTGCTCGGGGCCCTGCGCCTTCTGATGTCGTCACTATACATGATTGGTTTAACGTTTGCACAATTACACAAAACATTGTGATTGGTCTGGACAACTTACTAAAGTAATTATAGCGGGGTGTAGGATTATTTTTTAGGGTAATTTGATAATTGAGCATGTTAGAGTGGTTGTATGCTGAATAAAGCCAGGTGCAATTACACACACATTATGATCGGATTAATGGAGTGTGTGCCCATATAAATGGTACAATCTGTTTATTTAATCCAAATACATTTTAATCCGATCGTCAGATTTTGTGCATGTAAACAGTGAGATTGTGGGATTTTTAAATGAAGCAGAAATTTAAAAAAAAAGCAGTGCTTCTCACTGCTTCATATTGAGATTATATGGTGGATCCAACATTCGGAGTTTGTTTCCTATAATGGTGACTTCTCGGGGTAATTTGTTGCACAGGGTTTTATGTCAGGGGTATTCAAGTCACACAGCTGACTCCGATACCCAAATTTTCAGTATTTTTGTAAAACATTTAGTGACATCTCTCATTTTCATTTTTTTATTTACATCTATACATTTCTTTGTTTTGGTCACATAAAAAACTCTGGTAAAGAACAAGCTTAAAGTTTAAGCTTGTAACGTGATAACACATGAAAAGGTTTTAGGACTATGAATACTTTTGCAAGGCACCATAGTGGCAGTCTTTGTTCTGTTTATTCAAATGATCTACAGCACATAACATTCTGTCTCTGTACGTTCAAATCTTTATTTTTAAATCCTTTTATTATTTCGAACCATAAGCGGAGTCTTTATAAACTTTTTGTCTCTTTTTCAGTGAGAATGTGTGAACGTCAGACCTTTGTGAAGCTCAGCGAAGAGAAGCTCATACCAAAGTAAGTGCTTAGTGAAAGCGGTTAATAAAGCAAAATCAAGGTGTTGATTAGATGTAATACGTTTCATTTACTGCCACCAATGCCTGCATTGTGGGTGAATTGTTAGCACTAATCCAGCCTTTGTGTTGCTATTCAGGTCTGACGTCTTGTCACTGCTGAGAACCTACAACTGCTACCATGAGGGAAAGAACTTCCAGCTGCGAACTCGAGAGGTAAGAGTCACATGTGCTGTTGGAAATAAAAGGATTAACAGGAATACTGCTCCAAACTCCATCTATCTATCCATTATTTATGCCCACTTATCCGTGCAGGCTTGCAATGAGGGCTGATGCCTATCTCTCGTCTCATTGGGCAAGAGGCAGGGTACCCTCTGGAGAGGTTGCCAGTCCATCACAGGGCAACACAGAGACACAACTATGCAAGCATGCCCTGCACTGCAATTTAGAGAGACCAATTAACCTAACAGTCATATATTTGGACAGTGGGAGCAAGCCAGAGTACCTGGAGATAAGCCACTCACGCACAGGGAGAACATGCAAACTCCATGCAAAAGGTTTGGACTGCTTGCTGCAAGGCAACAGTGCCGCTGCTGCTGCAAACCGATGCAACAAATTGTAAAGCGCCTTGCCTATCTTGTTTTCCAACATGGCAAGTGGCAGAGAAACCACAAAAAGCCCCTACATCCCTCACAATTAAGCCAGAAGGAAAGAGAGTGACTCCTGTTGCAGTCAGAAAACTCTCCTTTAGGAAAGTCGTTTCCACAGTAAGCTCTTTTTCTTTAAGGGCGGTTAAGTTATTTGTTTGCTAATCATCCTATGGGTTTTGTGGTTTGGAATTCCCCTTTGTGTTCACCAGCAGGTTTTTCAGTGAGAGCATGCATATTTGTCTCTGTACAGTACAAGGGCTGGGCAGAGTGGTCAAGATGTGTCCGTTTTGTTATCACTCAAGTCAGACCCACAGCCTTAAGAGAGAGGGAAAAAAAACAGGACTGTCACTTTTTGGGAAAATCCCCAAAAGCTGCACACAATGGGCAGAGGGGAACCCCTGACGTTAAAATATTTGTGTGAAATGAGCCACAAAGGATAACAGCTTAACCGCCTTCAAAGCTTCAGTATTTTGTAAAGCATGACCAACGTTGTGGTAATTTCAATGATTCGGTACAAGCCCTGTAAATTACAAGGATATTAGTCAACTAAGGCTGTCTAAAGCATTCATTCTTAGATACATACCAACACTGTGATCTTTCAACTGTGCAGAAGGAAAGAAACGAAAGGGAAAGTTTGTTTATGTAACTTAACCTTTAGTGTGAGATTTCTGTTTGTTTAGGTTCTTCAATGATCTACCTGTAGATAATTTTTACTCACCAGATATAACTGGACAGATGACACAGCAATGAATTAAAAAGTAGAAAATGAAAATATACTTTTACTTTAAGTTAAAAGTGCTATTTAAAGGTATGATCATGTTATTGATATGTCATAGATATAGATAAATACAGACATAAAACATGCTTGTTCCTGGATGTAAGCATACTTTATCTTAACCCCTAAAGAAAACTTTGTGTTCTATCTATTCTATCGTGTCCTAGCAATTTATGTGGGGTAAAGTAGTTTAGAGTAGTAACTTAAATGTTAACAATTTAAGTTTCTTCTTAAAAACCAATGTGTGACTTTTAACAAAAACGGAAAAGTAAGAAATTAATAATCCTAGCAAGAGCAGGGTATCTTATTAGACAAAATTTGCTTATTCAGATGCTTTTTTCTCCTGGCAGGGTAAAAACAGAACATGGCAGTAATTTGCCCATAAAACACCCCTGGTTGGGAGATTGTACTGGACTCTCCAGTTAGTGTAATATTATATGTTTTAACTGTTTATGTTAGAATTAAAAAAAAGGTTAAAAAAATAAAACAACTGTACTTCTATTCTGAAGCTGATGATGTTTTACTTCCCATCCAGGAAACTTTCTCAATAGGGGGTTTTCACTGACGTCACTGGCCAACTTCCGGTCCGCCATATTGGGTGGCACACTTCCTTATCTCTAGTTGTCGTACACGTATTATCGTATCGCGAATAGATAAGTACGCCAGCACGCTAGAGCGACCAGATAAGGACGTATATCTGAGGAAATGTTCCGTGATCGACCATATGGACCCGTATGCCCTCCACGGTGCCTTGTTTAGCCGTAATCCAGATGATTGGCCAAATGTAGAGCACGGCGACATAGTGCATTACCTGGTGTTCAGTGAAAACCCTCTGCACACTCTTGAGGAAATGAGAGCTTACAAGGGTCTAGAGGCTCACAACCAGTTCACATCTGGTTATGTACATCAAGGAAATCGCCATCATACGTGGACGGGTGAGTTTTAATAAGATGGTAAAAATGTAAACAATCCGACGCAAATGTGTCGCATGCTTCTGTGGTGGCCGGCGGCCGGCGGTGCGCGAAGGCGCTTGGCTGCAGGGCCGATCGATGCCGCTCGCGGCTTTAATTATTTAAGCAGAACAATGACCAGTGAAAAATTAAGTTGTATTTACCGTATTGGCGCTGGTAGGAGCTGCAGATCATAAAGCCAGCAAACAGTGGGAACACAGCAACTCGTTCAAAGGTAAGCTGCGCTCAGACGGGCTGGCACATGCTAGTTTAGTAGCTGCTAACCGTCAGTGCTAACAACCACTCGCGCATGTAATGTACTTTTAACTTGCTGCTATGTGTTTCAAACGTTTAGAACACACTCTCATTGACATCGGGATACTGTGGAAAGTTATGTTCGGTCGTCTTACAGCCGCGATCCAAGCGAGCCGACGACTCTTTGTTATTTCTAACAGTTGTTCTCCGTGGTTGCGCCTCCAGGCAGGAAAGCGGTGGAAAATGAATCTGTTTCTATGTTTTTCCCATGGCGATCATGTGTTGCGCTGTTACAGCCCACAATACAGCAACGGTTTACCATGGTTGAAATCAAGTTAAGGTGAAATTAATCAAATTAAAACGCGGCTGAGAGAGGGAGTACAGTACGCGGTAGTAATAGGCAGTAGAGGCGGCGGAGGCAGTCAACATGACAGCCGCGGAAAGTAATAAGTCATAACGCCCAAGCCCTATTATTAATATATTCTTCTTACATGTTTTAAATACTTAACAGTTAATTACCTGTGACAAAGTGAGCACCGCAGACTCTGGCGTATTCCAGCTTAACACCGTCCAAATCGGACCTGGATATCCGTGTCAGCCATAGGTGACGGCGTTGTTCAGACAGCTGTTTTTTTTTTTCACACTGATTCACTATTACGGCTGGTAGGCGATAGAAAGAGCGTTGATCTCCACCTCCACGGGCCGTGCAACCAACCATTAAACACGTTTTCCCCATTGTTCACTTCCAATACTGCCTAAGGCGTCATACAATGCAGGTCAACGGTGCGAAACGACTGCCACCCAATATGGCGGACGCGCTGAGTAGTCACGTGAGCGTGACGTCAGCTGAAAACCCCCTATTTAAAATGTCTGGAGCAGTGTGGTTTTCCAAGCTGTATAGACCTGCAGACGAGGCCTCGTTAGAGTTTAGATTCGTATGTACATTAACCTGGAACTGGTCACCCCAACAATGGAGAGTCGTTAGGCTCATCGTTTGCCTGGCTCACAGGAGGAATGTTGTGGTCGCATGCATGGAAGTGTGGTGGGTGAATCTTGGCAGGAATCAAACCTATGGCTGTGTTGTAAGTTTTTGAAAGTTGAAACCTGAGCCCCCCTTTCTCTGTTTAAAGTTGTTTTTTCTTGCTTTACGTAAATGGCTTCCTTCACCCCTCTCTCAATTCTCCGTCTTGTTTGTGAACATTTTGGTCCTCAAAGAGTGTCCTTTGTCCTTGAGGTGTAGGTGGACGGCTGAGTCTTGTCCTGAGGAGGTAGCTCTCCTGTGTTGAGCCATGCGTCTGTGGAGAGGTTGCTTGTTTTCTCCAATATAAAGATCAGAACATTCCTCACTCCACTGAACCGCATACACCACTCCTCTCATTTTAGATTTGGGGGTTGTGTCACCTCCCATTCTCCGTCATGACCTGGATGACTGACAATCTTCACCAACTTTATGTTAGAATGTTATAAGCTTTACAGATTTTAGGAGAAAATGGAGAGATTGCGTAAGATGCTTCTGCATGTGGGTGAATTAGCTTTTTTATTTTGATTTTGATTTTTTATTTTGTGGCATTGAGGGGGGAGGGCAAGTATGTGGTGACAGTAGAGAGGAATGATACCTCCTGGAAAATGGAGAAACCTCCAAGGTGACCTGTGAAAATGCAGGAATCAAATCATGTGTCGACATAAAAGGGACTCATCCTTTGAGTTTAGGAGGCTTTTCATACCTTAATGAGTCATAAGTCGAGTTGTGCAACTTCACATACCAGACAAAAAATCCTCTGTTGATAACCAGAATAACAATAATGAGAAGAAGCAGCCAAAGTCTGAAGAAAAACTTCTTTACAAAGCCTAAAGAAAAGCATCCTGACAACTAAAGCTGCACAAGATATATCGTGAATATGTCGTCATCGCCTTATCATTGTTTGCTAAATTCATGCTAATTCATATCTGTTTGGTAGGCAAAAATAGTTGGCTAATATGAACTTGCAATTTACATGCTAATGTAATATTTAGCCAGTTGTGCAGAGTCTCAAATATGTCGTAGATGCTCACACCGGCCATAAATTACATTTCCCAAAATACCAAAGGTCACAGAGTGATGGTAGTACAGATGAGACAGTGAGGAAAGATAAGAATAGGCATTTATTGCAGCTGATATCGGCATCACAAGGTTTTATAATGTCAAGCCGCACTACTAAGCACCGCTTAAGAAGATCACAAGAAAGCCTGTCATTTCATTCATTGTGTCTCCATGAAAATGTTTCACAGTTGCTTTTATGAATCTGTCCTCAGTTTTTCCTTTCTTTGCTGGCTTGGTTTGCTGATTCTAAAAGACGAAAATCACTTACAGAGCCTCATCAAAGAATGTGGAAAAATAATCAGGATACGATTGAATGACATTATGGAGCTATTCAAGTCCAGATCAGTAACCCGAGCCGAAAAGGCCTTGGTGGACCCCACCCATCCTCTACACACACAGTTTAAGCCCCTCCCTTCTGGAAGGAGATATGCCTTACCAAGGTGTAAAACAAACAAATTATCTTGTCCCTACAGTCATTGACTTTTTAAACAAACTATAGATATAAACGTCCTTATTTTAAGGCCACTGTGAAATTGCTGTGTTTAAGTTCAGTTTCAGCGGAATTTAAAAAACATTTAAAGTACCGTTTAGATCTGTCTATTTTTAACTTTATGAAGTTGCCTCTTATCTTCCTGTCTTGTCAGTTGTGTGTGTGATTGCTTGTGTGATTGTGTGGTACTACTCGTTGCGTATGAATGGTTCTTCGGGGACTCAATAAAATCAAGTCTAAAGTCTATCATACAAAAGGACAAGCTTGTTATTGTTTTATTGTTCAGGGAGTAGTGCTAACTTTATAGAAATATAACTCACAAAGACGCCGTAGAAGCAACTGTATGTCTTGTTTCTTATTTATATTTTGTCATCATCTTTAAAAATCCTACGTTTTAACTTGTTCTGTTTTAATTAACACTTCTAACCTTAGCTCTTTCTATAAGGTGGTGACAGAGCAGACTGAAAAAAACAGTAACCGTTTTATGAAAGGTCTTTATCTTTACAACAAAAAAGGATAAAAATAAAATAAGATATTTGCTTACAGACCGGCACAGTTGTACAGGTGCATCTCAATGAATCAGAATATTATCAAAAAGGTTAACCTATCTCTGTAATTTAATAAAACAATAAAAATGCATGTATGTTATATATTCCTTACACACACTGTGATATAAAGTGTTGATTTCTGTTCATTTTCATGACTATGACAACTATTTAAATCCAAAAATCCATTTATCATAAGTTTTGAATTGCGCAGTCAATAAAAAAGGACTTCCTGTTGAAAAATGTTGGCCTACAGAGGAATATTTCTATGGAGATTAAAATGTATACATTTAATAGTTTGTTGGGGTTTGTATTTAATGAATTGCCGGTGGTCAGAGGGCCGGTTGCGCGAGTGTATGGCAGCCTCGCCTCTGTCTGTCTGCCCCAGGGCAGCTGTAGCTACTAACATAGCTCACCACCATCAGGGTGTGAATGTGTGTGTGAATGGGTGAATGACTGAACTGTAGTGTGAAGCGCTTTGGAGGTCGTCAGACTGGTTAAAGCGCTATACAAGTACAAGCCTTTACTATTTACAATTACTCCATCAATGCAGTGTGCCATGGAGGTGCTAACCCTGAGCCTCTGCTAAAGTGTTAACGAAGTGCTGGTTGCTTTAATAGCATAATTTCCTGCTAGACAACTGCACTAACTTTGGAGTTGATAAAACACTGATTTTCTGGCAATGACATGGCTCCTCAAATCATCGCTGACCAGACACGTCACACTGGACCTCAGGCAACTTGGATTCTGTGTTTCTACACTTTCCCTTCAGAATCTGAGACCTTGATTTTCCGACTGAAATTAACAATTTACTTTGATAAAAAAGACTTTGAACCACTGAGAGTGCAGCTGTCCCTGTGACTTTTGCAAGTTACTCATCCACGCTTTTTCCTTGCCCTCAACTTTCCATTAATTGCTCAGAAATCATCATCTGTTCACAGAGTGCTGAACCCTTTGTGGCTAACGCTCCATGTGGAGCGTGTGAGTGACTGTGACAACGATCAGCACTTCATAAGGTTGTGTACCCCACCACATGACATTTAAGAAACTGTAATCCTTTTTTGCTGTTCTTATGTAATATTCACATGTTTAAATTTGGGATTTTCATTAGCTGTAAGGCATAAACATCAAACACACTTGGACTATATTAATCTGTGCGTAATTAATCTATATAGTGTATGGATTACATTTTTTTTTTTTTAATTACTGAAATAACCTTATTTTCCTTTTATAATTCATTGTTAATGTTGTACGCTTTAATTTTGGAACCAGAAATGTCCTTGCCGGTATCTGAGATAGATATATTTAAACCAGATTCTGGGGAATCTCTGCTCCAGATCTATCTGATTCAGTGGCACTAAGGACTTAGTCACTGGATATTTTGTGGATATAATGGCCAAACCATTGCTCAGCAGTGACATTCTTTGGCTGTGCACGAATGCTGCACAAAAGCCAAAGTTCGGAAACTCCTTTTGGGAAGTTTTAGTGAATATGTTGGCCATATAAATAAGTATTGATATAACAGGCATGCAGCAACATTCCTTATTCCCAAAGCGAGCAGTCTGACGTAATTAGGTTGTGTGTGAAAAGAAGAGGCAGGTTGACACAGGAGATTAGTTCATAATCAGGTCAGGTGATGTGCATTAGTCATCTGAGGGTGGGCATGTCAGGAGGACTGACTTTGCAGCTATCAGTTAAAGCGAATGAAGAAATACTGTCTGAGACGGGAGCGAGCTCTAACATGTACGGCCGCTCAGAATGTATGTTTATTAGCTGTAATAATGTAAGTGTAAGTGCTGAAGGCTCTATTTGAGAAACTGTTCAGAGAAACAGTTAGGATTCATTACAGATTCACTTTTCTGAAATGTTTTTATGCAACGACAACATTTCATTTTGCTTCAATTTATTCCTTCAAAGAGACCCAATTTAACACTCAATATGTCCCCAAACTAGTTGACCGTTGTCAAAGAAGCTGTCAGTTTAGTGAAAGGGAAACAGGTTTTCTCTTATGAGGTGCAACAATGTGTGGAAGCTCTGAAACTGGAGCGTAATCAATTTCATTCATTTTAACCACCTTAAAAACTGTCTGAATATGTGACATTCCTTATAAGACATAGATTATGTCCCTCCTTCCCTACCTTTGTATTCTGTATTCTGTTAATGTTTACAATATCTTTGGATATTGACTTAAGCTAACTTACTGCAGCTCTGACTCATCACGCAGTAAAACACAGTGATGACTGTTTCCCATGGACTCTCTTCTGTACTTGACCCAAATCCAAATTTTACGCACAACCGTGAAGCGCCCCCTTGTGGCTTTTTGTAGTTTGAAACTGGTTTCAAAGTTTGACACTAGACCACTAGATGTCCGTAGAGTTCTTCCTGAAATTTTGGCCTGGACGTAATTGGATTTGTTGCACACAGCATTTACAATTAAACTCAGGAAAAGATCTGGCGATTAAAGAGGGATTATGGTACCAGGAGCATTTTATTGTGATTTCTGGTACCAATGGTTCAAAGCCATGCATGCATCTTGAAGGTTAATTCAGCTGTATGTCTTGGTATATGTAGTATTTTGCTCTTAAACTGGAATTAGCAGATCTAATGAGGTCTGTTAAGTTGTAATATCTTATATGTTCAAGCTATTTAATGCATTTGTTGGAGCAAATTTTTTCCTTTTAAAAAGGTATTAGCATCAAAATACAGTTGAAATACTTTACGTAAACATGAGAATTTAGCAATTTTTAGCTCAGATAGATTTTTTTGTCATGTGTATTTTTTTTTAATCATTGACGTTAAATTATAATTTACTAGATTTTAGTACAATTAAACTACACGATTAAACGTATAAAACCACAATAAAATTCTTCTTGAAAAAAATGATGGTAAACCACATCCTTCTAATACTATTTTTCACCATCAGTTTTAAAGGTTGTGGTTTATTTATTTTTTACCAGACATGTCTCAAACCTAAATATATATATATATATATATATATATATATATATATATATATATATATATATATAAATGTGTGTTTTTATTTATTACCCCACTTATAATCACAAAAAGTTCAGTGCTTAAAGGGGAATAAACTGTAAAACCATAAAAGAATGTGTGATATTTTAGGATTTTATTAGAAAGCACATCTTATGTCTTAAATAAAATAAAATAAAAACCTTGTAAACACATAGACCACAGAGTAAATAAATTACATTTGCACTATTATCTTGAGCCATGGCGGAGCAGTTTCATCCTGAGGTTCTCACTCCATCAAAGTACCCACATGACGTCCAACAACAACGCTGTCTCTTTTCAAGTTCTTATCTGTCCAAAGAGCCAGTCCATGGGGTCTTTGCCCCTGCAGTCCTGTTCTCTGCTCATCCTGAGGGAAAACTCCTCTGAGCTGTGTGTGCTTAGACTGGAGGCCCTGGAAGTCCTCGGTGTTCGCGGAGACACGCGGGCAGCTTTTGAGAGCTGACGCTGCCTGGGGGACCTCAGGAGTCTGACGGGGCCGTAACTCGCATCCTCGACGGGCCGCGCAAGGGCCTGGATGCTGGACATGTAGTCCTCCAAAGAGTGGGAGCTCTGGGATTGCTTCATGGAGGAGGGATGGACAGGCAGGTCCTCGTGCGTCTCGGTAATTGTGGGCAGTAGAGGCAGAGACAACAGCAGCCTCCTGTTTTTCATGCTAGAGAAATACGAGGAAAAATTAAACTGTTAGGTTCATTGTTATTAAAGTTGTATAATTTCTAGTTCAAAATTAATATATTTTACAGATAAAACACTGGTGTTCTGTTATGCAAATAAATAAATTGTAACAGCTTAATGGTATCTCATAAAGCAAGGCGTAAATGAGGAGAATCCTGCTCACCTTCAATGTTTGAGTTTGCGCTCTCTGAACACGGCGATAAGCTCGGTGCCGTCTAATCCATGCAGCAGAGTGTGAGTGGACGGGAGCATGTGTCCAGGCTTTATAGGCGGGCTGCAGCGCAGTGATTAGCTGCCTTATCCAAAAATAGCCTCGCTGACCTTACTCACATCTGAGCAAAGCAGTGAGAGCGTGTACATCTGAGGGTGTGTCCGTGCCTGCTCAGGAAACCCAGGAGTGGCGGGTTAGCAGAGTCCAGTGGTGCAGCTGTGCTCTGTTTACACAGCAGAAACAATGAAGCCCTGTAGAACCAACACACACACACACACACACACAGAACAATGTTTCGGTCCTATGTTTGGCCCGATGTGGTCTTTCTTCATTCTGTTCAGTCTGAAACTTGAAATCAAAAATAAGATTACTTGAGGAATTGGATATGTGGACTCCTTTTATCTTTTTGTTATAAAACCATGACAGAGAAGTCACAGTTGTGAAGCGGAAAAAAATTGTCAGTTAGGAGGCATCCTTGCAAATGAAGCATTTTATTCATGTAAAAATAAGAAAGGCAGGCTCTTATAGACTTGGTAGAGTTTTTTTTTTTAATCGAAAATATTCGGCTGGTATGGTAAACAGAAGTCCTTAGAAACTGTTACTACTACTTGCCTTGAGCTTGGCGGGTACTTTACGGCAACATTTTTACTTTTATAGGGATTTTGTGTGATGCCTGGAAATATACAGCAAAAAAAGCATGTAATGACTAAGGAAAGTCCAGAACTTCCTAAGAAAACTGAGTAATGGAGGTTAAATCTCAGGAGAACCAGGAGCCATGGGCACCGTGCAGCACCATGCAGCTGAAGAAACCAGCCAGAATGAACTAAATGGTAAAACACTGGGAAATGATTCCTGAAATGCTTTAAAAGTGAGTTATTTGGCAGCATGTATTGGGGCTGTGAGGGCTGAATGATAAACAGAAATAATTCACTGGGAATCTCAGATGAAAATCTGGTTAAATACAAAGTCATAGTCAAAAGAGTCATGACGTACATGGTTTGCAGCGAATTATATATGTATATTTAACTTCTCATGTATTTACTTTATTAATGGCTGTCTTCCTGAGCAGGCCACTATCTCTTGTCCACACCTGAGCTGTGAATCCCTGCAGCTCCTCATGAGCTACCCTGGTCCTCGTGGCTGCTGCTCTTTTGCGGTGACCTTTCGTGTCTAATGCTTTTGCAAAAAGATGCTCTTTTTGCTTTTTAGGTGGATGGCCATGTCTTCGAAGGCTTGCAGTTGTGCCACTTTTCAGTTTTCAGATGAAAATAGGAATAGAGCACTCACTGAGATGTTCAGAGTTTGGTATTGTGTTTTGATTGTAACTCTGCTTTAAACTTCTCTGTTACTTTATCCCGGACCTGTCTGGGGTGTTTGTTGGTCTTTACAAAGCCTTTTGTTTTTATCATTGTTCTCTAACAACTCTCTGAGGCCTTCACTGAGCAGCTCCTTTTACACTATACTATACTTAATTACACTTTTCATATTACTTGGGAAAAAAGTTATTGAGAACCCTGTATCGTTGTCCTGCCACTTCACCATTGTGCACTACTTTGGGCACTGCAAAAATGGAACTAAAAGTAAGCAAAATTTTCTAGAAATTAGTGTGTTTTTTATTGATTTGAGCAGGTAAATAAGACTATTTTCTAATGGGATTAGTAGCTCTACCCCTAAAATAAGATAATTAGATATTCTGCACTTGCAAATCAAGAAAAAATGCACTCATTTCAAGAAAAATTTACTTAATTTTAGTTCCCTTTTTGCAGTGGGTTGGTCTGTCACATGAAACTCCAATAAAATACATGGAAGTTTGTGGTTGTAATGTAACAAAATACAAAAACAATGGCCACTTGATGATTTCAACCTAATTTTCTGCTGTATTTCCAAATAGGATTTCCAACATTCCTTCAATTAGTGCTCCTTTTTACTGCTATCTCCGTGTTTTCAGTGATTTATTTTTTATTACCGTCAAATTTAGCCAAAAGGCTAAACAAAAACTCTGATCTTGCGTCAGCTGATCAGCCTGACTTATAAAAACTAATTTCCTTCTTATCTGTTTTACTTTTGATATTAAGGTCTCCATGAAGAACTGATTGAAACAAGTGAAACCTGTGTTCAAAGACCCACATTGTATTGTAGGGTACTGATTTAGAAGCTGTGGTTATGTAACTTTTTTTTCCAAACTGAGGGAGCAGACAGCCTTCTCACTGTGTCATTAGAACATCCACAACTGTGTTGCAATTTTTTCCTGTTTTTGTGGAAATCAAGCATTAATACTTTGGCTACTGACCTTTGCCAAACTATTTAGGTAAAAATATTATTATTACAATTACCGATGCCTCTTAATATAATAAATCTCTAGATATAGATTATAACAGCAGTGGGTCTGGCATGGAGGTGTCGATTCCGGGGTGGTGGCGCTGCGGCTGCCAGCACTGAGGCGGGGTTGGGCTGGGCCCTCTCGCCTGCTGCTCCTGGCTGGTGAGGTCAGGTTTGGGGCTGGGACGCCTGTTCTGGCACCTAGTGGGTCGGCTGCCCCCCCAGGTGGGGGCCAGGTTGTTGTGGTTGGGGCTTGGTAGGATGGTTGGAGCAGAGGCATGGGTGGGGCAGAATAGGGTCCATGATTGGGAGAGGGGGCGAGGGATTTAGGTTATGCCCTGATAGACAATGGGGGTCTGGGGCAACTGCTGGGGTCTGCATGGCGCCTGGGGTCCTGGCTGTTCCTACAGGTACTTGGGTCCTTTTTGTGGAGCAAATCTGCCCTGAGACACGTAGGCCACAACAGGACATGTTAAAAAAGAAAAAAAATGTTGTGTGATCATTTTTGTTTTCTAAATTTAGACTTTCATTTATGTCAAACCAAGCGCCTCCCCCTGCGTCTACGTGACCCACAACAGTCGGAGTTTTGTTCTTTTCCAATGGTGTCTCAGACATGACCCCCCCACACACACACCCCCACCCCACCCCCGCACTGTGGAAAAAAGGGAGGGTTCACGCTGACAAACTTTCTCCAATATTCGAGGTTTCACCTTACAGCTGTATGCGACTGCTTCAGCACGTACACCTGAAATTGAGCCTCTGTGGCAGTCGGCCAGGCAGGATATCCTCTCTGAACATTGCTGCTGATTATTATTGTTCTGTGTGCTTTTCTTTGTGCAGGAGGATGGAGAGCTCATCCTAGAGGGGTTGCTAAATATTTACTGGGGTCTTCGAAGGCCAATAAGACTTCAGATGTTTGATGACAACGAAAGATTTCGGCTCAACAGGTTAAAAAGTCTGACTCATGTACCATAGAGACGCTTTAATGGACACAAGTAACAAGGGAGGGTCCTGTAAGAGCAACGCTCTGATCAGGAACACTCACATGTTAGTAGAAATATGTCAGACAGTTTTTTGTTTTTTTGACATAACCATAAATGAACAAGAAAAAGCTAATTGAGATTATTAACATCTTATAAATGCTTAGGCAAGATGTGCAGCAGTGCAGCTTAAATTACAAAGAAACAAACCACAACATAACCTCACCTAAATAGCAAGTGTTAATTAGCTAAATCAATTGGCCAAAGCATCCTCAGAAAAAAATTTCTGCCTCCAACACATCCTTTATAAATCTTCAATCTGGCCAATTTTTCAGTTCTTAGATTAATCTGAAAAACATTTTAGGTGTTAGTGGCCCCTTATTAAAATGCTGTTTGTTTTTTTGTTTTTTTACCAAACCCTGACTGAAAGCTGTCTCCACCTGAACTGTTTGATGAATATAAAGTCTGAAGACATGAAAGAAAGTTGCCCAGAAATGCGGAAATGTAGCACCGCCACCCCAGGAGAAGAAAAATAGAACTATGTAATAGAGTGGCAACTTTACTGTACTATGTCTTCTTCGTATTTTGACAACTCTTTATCACACAATAACGATACATAATATAATATCATCACTTTATGTAAGTCCATGAGAGGTTTTTGTTATAACATGATTAATATGGATATTGTAGTAAGACGTTGTTATGTTATTCAAATGTAAAAAGTATATTGACATGATATGCTGTAAAAATCTGAAAAAGATATGGTTAGTACAATAAGGCTGTTACATTATAACAGGATGCAGTTTCTTAAAAGAAAAGCCAACTGCAGCTGAGTAAGAGGCAGATTATCTATGGATGCTGAGCTACACATGATGATAACATCAGCATCAAAATGAAAATTTGCATTGGTGCCTTTAACATCAATGATACAGAAGATGAAACAGAGTCGACATAAAGCTGCTCCTTCAGGGACACTGTTGGCTTCAGTTAGTGAGTTTTAAGTGAAACCGTACGTTTATGTCTTGCACACAAATCTCTACAAACAATTCAAAGAAATAGTTTGGCTTTTGGTTGGACATAATGAAATAAGAACATTTCCTTGCATGTTTTAGACATAATTAACAATTACATAGATTAGAGGCTTATGATAGCAAAAGTTAAAATTAAGGGTGAAACTGACATTTCCTTTCAGCCTTCACTCAAAGAAACAGGCACATCCTTTTAAGGGCTGAATGATGCATTAAATTAACCTTAATGCAAGGGTTTGTTTTTCACCGTCATTTGTCCTGTCCAGAAAAAGCTAAATGGACATAAAATCAGGATAAAAATAATGAAGGAAACATTGTTTTCTTTTTCAGAAATGAAATGTCTACTGTGGCAAAGCCAGCATCTGCAGAGTCCAACAATAACTCCCTGAGCAGAGAGCCCAGACCTGCTGGTGAGCGTAAACACGTGCAGCCATTCCTTCACTGCTCCCGACACAGACACACTCACAGACCTGCGGGATTATTGTAGATTGCACGTTGCAAGAGATTAAAACCGCACAGGTGCTTTATACAGCAGATCTTGCGGAAAGCTTGGCTCACGTGTTTTAGTTTCTTTCTGTGCCAGCTGAATCAGATCAGATGAGCAGCACTATAAATAAACAGAGTTAGACTACACATGTCCGTCAGCCGCTCCTTCTTTATGACAGATAAACAACAGAGGAAACTTTCTTTTTGCAAAATTCATTTACATGGATTTTCACACAAGGTTAATAAAGTTCTTGAAATGTGACACCTTTTCTAAGCTTTAATTAGTCCACATGTGAAATACAGCTTAGCACAGCTCTTGTAAGTCCTTATTAAAGGGTCGATATTTTCAAATCTTGGATCACGATAATACAGTAAACTAGGCACACAATAGTAATAATTGTAGGTCTAGCCTACCACCTCAGAGCATCTTTTTTGTTTAAAATAAGGGAACAAAACTAGGTTTTGACATTTGTTTGGTTGCGAAAGTTATATTATACAGAGACCCCAAAATCAAGACATAAATTGAGCTGCTATTTAAGTTTACCAATGCCCCTGTGATTCAATAGTGCCTCTATAAAAGGTTTAATTATACATTTTAATGACCATATATAATGTGAGTCTAAAGGAGTGACTCTGGCCACCATGCTGACAATATAGAGCCAATTAAACTTTAGAATATTATAGGGCCCGTTGCTACCTTTTATATTATGGAGTAGCTAGCCCCTTCTTGAATATGTAAGTTCAAATCTAAAAATAAAAATTTAAAGGAATTTAAAATTCTAAATCTTGTGTCACGGCTTTACTTTTATACAAAATGGGTAGAAAAACTTTCTATTTCAAGCACTTCACGTTGCATACACAGCATATATAGATTTCAATAACATGAATGGTCGGAGCTATGAGTGTGGCGGTAATAAGATGGAAATATTTACACTGTTTCTTAAATGACCCAAATAACAAATAATAAACAAAAATAATAAACAATAAAAAAACAGTTTTTAGTTATTTATTTTTTTGTTTGTTTCTCTATAACATGAAGAACAAACTCTATGACTTAATGAAAAAAGCAGTAAAGAAGAGAGTTGTGCCTGATGAATGTTACTGAAATAGCAATAAGCTTTTAAAATCCATATTAACAAGATGGTATATTTGTTCATACTGCTGACAGATTTAGATTTAAAATTATTTAAGATTCATACCTTTTTTTCTGATAGGAAATCAGACAGGAATTTTCTCAAAAATATATTGAAACAACATTAAAGGACTCTTAATTTTGCTAACGATATAAATTAATTTTTCTTTTTTTTGAAAGTTAAATAAAAACGTGTGTTGAAAATCATTTATACCTTCCTGAATACTCTGAAAAATTCTTATTGGCTTAGGTTGGAAGGCCTCCTTGACATCACCCTGATCATTAACTCCCCCCGTAGATTCTCTATCAGATTCGAGTCGGGACTCTGATCTTAAAACCTAAATTTTGACTTCCTGTGAGGAGAAACATCTCAACAAAATTAAAGGATTACTCTAAATGTCCTTATAATCTGAACCTTAGCTTGTGTATTTACATGTAACACTACCCACTGAAAATAAATCAGCCTTGTAATTGGACAGCACACCTGATGGATGTGAATAATGGCCGACCGAACCAACATCTTCAGCTAAATTTTTCATTATAATTATTTTCCTCTTAGAAAGAAACCGTTAATGTTGTTTGCATTTAACCATTATTTATTATCATCACTCGGTTAAGATTGAAATCATTAAAACAGTAATTCGATAAGCCGCTAAATGATTTGTCTTTTATTCCACAGTGACATTCAGAGCTCTGAGGGACTTTTTTTGAAGGAATGGAGGGCTAACACTTCATGATATGTGTGTAAACAGAGGCTTCTTCTTGCTTATCTGCAACCTTTAGATGATGATACGGGTGGTCAAGAGGAAGAGGACTCACCTCAGCTGCTGAGGACCAGGAGTGACGCCTCCTTCATGCGAGTGCAGAGGAGGTCAAACACACACACCGCCAGAGACCTGCAGCGCCTGCGCACGCACCGCTTCTCAATCAACGGTCACTTCTACAACCACAAGGTGCGATGAACAGAACTCAATCAGCCATGATAATCTCACATGTATTTCCATGTTGACGAAACCCCAGGTGCACAGGGGCGGCGGTTTCCTTCGACTGTACTTCTGCCGGGTTTCGTAACGGCCTGCTGAGGGCTGATTTCATTACGTGCCACAGAAAACAAGCCTACCCGCGTTAGTTTCTACGGCGGGATTCGACAGGAGTCAATGTTGATGTTGAACAGAGCCCAGCTGCAGATGAAGGGATTTCCTGTCTCTCATCGCTTTCCTGGCCAAAATGGCCGAGGTGTTCGTGTTCAGGAACACACACACACTCAATTCTGCAAGTGTACTGCAGGTTCTGTACTGAAACAAAATGTTCTTCAGCGAGACATAATGATTTATCTTTTTCTACATTCAGACGTCTGTTTTCACTCCAGCTTATGGTTCGGTCACTAATGTTCGCGTCAACAGCTCAATGACGACCGGACAAGTGCTCAACCTGCTGCTACACAAGTTTAGGGTGAGCAGAAGATGCTAGTTTCACTTGTTAATAATCAGCTGAGCTTTTAATAATGTATATTTGTCTTATTTAAGGTTGAGAACAATTGTGAAGAGTTTGTCCTCTACATGGTACATGAGTCTGGCGGTAAGCCCGTTTTTACTGTGTTTGTTTTCAGCTGTGAGTGTGTTTTAATGCTTGTAAGCTGTTCTTTTTTTTCCTTTTGTCTCTGACCTTGTAGAAAGGACACGACTGAAGGATGATGAACACCCTCTGGTCACCCGTGTGCTTTACGGGCCGTGTGAGAAAATCTCCAAAATCTTTATCACTGAAGCCGACCTGGGAGAGGAAGTTACATACGATGTGAGTCTAGGCCTCGTTCACCATGTGGCTCTGTTTTTTTTCATCCTGTCCAGCATAAAGGATGCTTTTTCATAATGATTTCAAAGTTCTCAGCAAATAAACACAATGCTACAATTGGCCAATGATGGATAGTTGGGTTAAATTTAGGAAGCTGATGAATGATATCCTGTTTTGGGACAAATTTAACAATAGACTAAGATGATTGACTATCTATTGTGATCCTGCTGGATATATTCAGTTCTTTGCAAAAGCTTTCCCAGCCTTTGAACTTTTCCATAATTTGCCACGTTTTAACCACAAACATCTACAGTATGTTATATTGTCATTTTATCTGACATACCGAAGCTCATAATTATAAACAAGAAGGAAAATTATGCATGTTTGCTGTATTTTCGCAAATAATAAAAAAAAATGCTGTGTCTATTTGTATTCACCTCCCTTTTACTCTGACACACTTAATTCAAATCCAGTCACAGATTGTCTACTTGAGTCAGAAATAGAGACCACCTGTGTGTAAAGTAATCTGAAAAAGTTAGAAACGAAAGTGATGCATAATTGTGAAGTGGTACAAGAATAGATTTTTCAGGTTCATTATGGTTTTTTTTTACTTTTTTGATGTTGTTTGCTTTGACACCACTCAATAAAATCCACCTCAACTGGTTGCCAAATGGTGGCAATTAGTAAACAGCATCGTCCTGTGTGTGATGTGATCTCAGTATAAATGCGGCTGTTATGTGAAGGCTTTAGATGTGCCTTTTAAGTTGCAACAGAGGTTTGTTCTAAAACATCAGTGAGCATGAGGACCAAGGAACACGGCAGACAGGACAGAGTTGTGGAGAATTTTAAAGCAGGGTGAGGTTACAAAACAATATCTCAAGCTTTGAATACCTCACAGAGATCATCCATCATCAGAAAATGAAGAGTATGACAACTGTTGACCTGTCAAGACATGGCTTTCCACGTACACTGACAGGCAAGGCAAGAGGCGTGTTAAATAACAGAAAGGGTCAAGAGGCCAATATTAACTCCTGCAGAAAGAAAAGGCTCAGGTTGCATAAGGAATATTTGTTTATTGGACAACTATTTCTCATGTGCTCCACCAATCTGTTTTCAATGGATGAGTGACAAAAAAAGGCAATTTCAAGTCTTTCTGTAGTTTTTCAAAATGTCACAGAATGTGTTTAACCAATATTTGGCGTGCATACCGAACGGTTTCTGTGCTGATGGTGGCAGCGTCATGCTGGCAGGGTGCTGCTTTTCTCCAGCAGGGACAGAAAAGCTAGTCAAAATAGATACAAGCTGGGAAATACTGGATGAAAACCTGTTAGAGGTAGCAAAAGACTTGACACTGGGGTTTAGGTTTAATATCCAGCTGGACAATGACAGGACAGAGTGATGTATGGAGCTAAAAAGAGGGCTATAGTTAAAGAAAAACTATAAGAGGCTGCGAAAGATTTGGGGGAGGTTAAACTTTCAGCAGGAACACAGCTCTGAAAATACAGCCTGGGCTACAGAGGAACATGTTAGATCAATGAATCTTCATGTGTTAAAACGGCCTAGTCAAAGCCCAGATCTCAATGGAGATCCTTTTTTTTGTCTTTCAATGTTTAAATGTCTTTTACACGTGAGTGCGTAGCATTGGTTGCATCTCATGGTATGATAAGGACACGAGTATCCCATTTACACTGTCCTTTATGTATTTCCCTCTACAGGTTGCTCAGTACATCAAATTTGAGATCCCTGTTTTAGACAGCTTCGTAGAGAAACTCAAAGAGGAAGAGGAGCGTGAAGTAATCAAACTGACGAAGAAGTAAGTAAACAGTTGCTCTACTTTGCAAAATAATTATCTAATCTAAGTCATACCTTTAATTAATAAAAAAGCATAATATAAAATAAGGTTAGTGCAAGATTTAATTTAATCTCCATGGTGCGTGCTGGTTACAGTTTTAAAAGAAAACGGGCTGTAACACAGATTTATCAACTACCTCTGCACTTTATGGAGGCTCCATCACTGCCTGCTTTTAATTCTTGTCTTAAAAACCATTTTTATTCTTTGTATTTCAACCTCAGCGAGGCTTATTTTTACCTTGTGTTTGACATTGATGTTATTGTCTTTAATCTTTTATTCTTTTAATATGTGTTCATAGTTTGTATTAAGTGCAGCACTTTGTTTCAGCTGTCGCTTTAAAGTGCTTTATCAATAAAGTTGGTATGGTATTGTTTACTATGTTGTAGTATGTATTAAGTTAAATCATAGGTGAGATTTAAACTTCTGAGTTTATACTGATAAATTATACTGATCTTTATCAGAATAATTTCTCAACAATACCTAACCAGCAGGAGAATTATCTGAAAGTCAGTGGTTAAGCTGCCTGCAAATTGTTTGTTTGTGATTACAAAACTGAAGTGGGTGTAACCTGGGGGTACAGATTGGCAATAAGATGTACTGACCTGCAGCCTGATTATTCGGTTGGTCATTTTAAGGTTACCTTCTGTGGAGGAGAATATTTCCTTTGACGTATGCAGTTGGGATTTTGAATATCGTATCGACACAAAAACTTCTTATGCACAGAGGGAATGCACCGTATAACAAAAGGATTGTTTATGCTAATAATCAGACTTAGGGTATTATATGGCCAAGAATGCACTCACACTTTATTTATATGTATTTGAAATTTGTATTTAATCCACGGATGACAGCCACACAGGATCAAAACCTCCTCTGGGAGAGACGTTTACTGTTTTTCTGCAACTGCATATGTGACTTTTAATGATGTGAAATCCAAACGGTTTAATATGTGTGTTCATTTGCTGTTGTATGTCTTTGTGTGTGACATTAATAGTTTTTTTTTTCTTCCCACCTGTAGGTACAGCTCTCTGAGATCTATGATACTGCATCAGCTCGAAGGCAGAGGTCACAGCAGTGAGAGAGTATGACTGTTTTTGTTTGTATGACCTAATGTGCACTGCTGGGTGGGTGTGTGTGTATAAAAGGAAGGGAAGGGTGGGCAATACACTAATGACTGTTGATTTATTATGGGAACATTTCCCACTGCTGTAACGAATGTAAAGCTGAACAAGTGCTTTTATTGAAAAAATGTTCCTTTAAAGCCACACCTCTTCTCCTTAGGTTTTATGTATTTTGTATCATTTATCCTTGATGTATGATCACACTTTGTATACGTATGTACTTTTATTATTGACACATTTTGGATAAAAATTTGTTGTGCACATATTTATACCCTATGTTTTTTTGTAATGATTAAAAATAAAAAAATAAAAAATCCTTCTCATTGTGGTGTTGATGCTGGATCTCTACACCAAACATAAGAACCGCAGCGAGTTTCAATCCAAAGGAGAGTAAGAACAAAAAGCAGTCCCCTTTTTTCCCCTTGACTTCCACTAACAGATTAGCATTGTTTTTCTCTGAGAAACCTTGCCTGCCAGCCAGTTCCCATGGGATGTATACGTGTGTCTATCAACATTACACAATGGAGGTATTCTGAGCGGAGGCCAGTTCCTCTTTCCCACAGTTTCACATTTGGGAAGGCTATTTTATTATTCGATGAAGTCACAATCAGGTGACTTTTGTTGTCAATAGATTGTTGTTATACTGGCATATTTGATTCACCAAATTGGGGAAAAAAGGACTCGTAAGTAAAAACTTTGAAAGTATCAGGACAAAACGAGAGTAATAAATGTTGCTCAAGAGGAAAATTGTTTGACAGAAATAAATATCAAACCAGATACACTTTATTTACAAAAAACTGCTCATTGTTCTGGCATTAAATCAGACTAAGCATTTCCTGTTTTAGGTTGATTGGGATTATTAAAATTATTTTTGTTTTTCAATTTGCACAATATGAAGACTTATTTTTTTTTTTTTTTTTAGATTTTCTATTACTTTATTGAAGTTAACAAATTTACACACACACTAAGAGGACTAAGATTTTAAACAATTTCTTGGTTACATTATTGGAATATACAAAGGAAAAAGTTCAGAAACCAAGAAGAAAATTGTGGACCTACACAAGTCTGTCCAGATACCTGCGGTGCCACACTCATCTGTCCACTCAGTTGTAGGAATTCATTGATGTCTCAAGCCATATAGTTGGATGGTCACATGATCGGATGAGTCTCAGAAGAGACGGCTATGAGAGGCAGGTAGGGACAACACACCATGTGGGATTTTTGGATGAGTTGGTATAAGTTACACATGCTTCATATTTTGTTGAAGATGCTGCATGAGCCCAAGCCTTTCTTCTTCTGTCATCCAGTTGTGTTGTGCCTGATTCAGAGAAAAAAGGACAGATACAGGAGGTGGAGACAGGGTAGAGGAACTCTAGGTTGAAAGATTTTCTTTTCTTTACACCAACAGATTTTATTTTCCTCTCCAATGTTGCCGCATGCTTGGTCAGGACAGGAGATTAAGTGGAAGAATTGACACAATATACGGGCTGCATTAAATAAATACATTGAATCTATTGAATTGCTATCGAGATGCATGTCTCTTGGCTGAGTATAATTTAAAAACTGAATTCTCACAGGAAATAATTTTTGTCAAAGTTAAAAAAAATGTATCTTGAAAGCATTTTTTAAATTATCATAACGTCACTTGGTATAACAGCCTGCACTATTGGGTGGTGTCCAGTAGGTGCCAGTATAATCCACGCAAGCATATGGGGATCGCTGGAAGGGAAGAATGACTTGGAAACTCAGGAAACAAGAAAAAAATACTTTCAGTTTGTTCGCTTCCTTTTAGCTTCACATTTGATAGCACAAGCTAGGAGAATCTCCACAAATTATTTAATTTTCCTTTGTATTTTTTTTTATCTAATCCGCATACACATTTGAAGATAGAATTAGCCTGTTTGATGCACGTTTTTGTTTAGAGGAGAAAGTGTTTAAAAATAAATAAAAATCTGTAATTCTGTTTAGTGTAGTTTTTCACAATCTCCAGGGTTTGGGGATTCAAGAAGGTGTGATTGCAAAATCGACCAATAGGTATGCATCTGGAGTGCTTTCTATTGAAAACAGAGACCTTTCAGGAACATGAGTCATTTCTAACAACCACTTTAACCTCTGATCAAATACAGAACAGGCGCTGCTGAGGAGTGTTCCTCATCGCTTCACCTCGGGGTCTCTTTCCAAGAAAGCTGGCGTTTATCTACACTTTATAGCTCATAAAGCTGGGAACTTTAACTGTGGCTGTTTGAGAAAGCGGAAGTGTGGAGGAAGAAAAGGAGAAAACCCTTTTCCAGGAGTTAATCTGACGCGCTGAGGCAGCTATGGCTGGAAATGTGGATGCCAAAATAGTGATAGTAGGCTGTGGGATAGCGGGGATAGCAGCGGCTCACCGGCTCATTAAGTCTGGGTTCACTAATGTCCGGATACTGGAAGCGACCGGAAGAAGCGGAGGACGAATCAGAACAGGGAAACTTGGTAAGCGACAGAACACTAGACCTATGGTAGTGTGACTGTGCTATAACAGGATTTAATCTTTTATGTTAATAAAATGCTTCCTGGACGCCTTCTTAAAAGAGGATATATTAGCCTATTTGCTAAAACTGTGAACTGTGATTGCACATTGTCTGTTTGTGTCAGGTGTTCTGGTGTTCAAGATACACAAAATAATGAAGAAGTACGAAATGTAAATTTGATCAAAATTGTAAATGTTAAAGAAAAAATACTTACAGTCATGGTTAAGTTTTATTTTTTTTTATTCCTTGTCATACATGCTTTTTGATGCATATATGACAAGAATGGAGATAATCCAGTTCCCAAAAATAAATAAATAAAGCAGCTGCTACTGTGTATGGCCTATGGTTTGGTGATATTGGCAGCTTTTATTTATTTTAACCAACATCTAATGTGTGGCTGTTCAACAATTTTTTTTCTTTCATTTTTAGTACTAGTTTCCTTTATTTGACAGTAAGCTGACAGCAAATGGGGTTGAGAGACTGGGGGGGGGGGGGGGGGACATGCAGCAAAGATCTAGGACTGGAACCCAGGATGGCCAAGTTGAGGATTAAAGACCTCCAAACATGGGCGGCGTGCTCCACCCCTGCACCACCGCCGCATTCCTGGTTGACAGTATAAATGTAATCCATACATATCTCTGGTTTTCCTCCCCAGGTAATACCATTATTGAAATTGGTGCAGCTTTCATCCACGGTCCATCTGAAGAGAACCCAGTGTTTTGTCTGGCACGCGACTATAACCTCCTGGATCCTGAAGCCCTCAAGCCAGAGAATCAAGCCGTGGATGTCGGCGAATATCCTCCTCTGGTCCCCAACTGGTTCACAAGTTCAGGTGAGAAGACATAAAATCTTATATGCCCTTGCCAATATATATATATATATATATATATATATATATATATATATATATATATATATATATATATATATATATATATATATATATATATGTGTGTGGTTCAGTGATATTTTGTTTATTTTTATGAATATCAGGCCAGAAGGTGAGCCCTGAAAGCATGAATCCTGCACTGGAGCTCTTCCATGAGCTTGTGGAAAATACTCCACAAGCAAAGACTCACAAGCAAAGGTCCTGGCCAAGTGTTGGAGATTTCTTGAAGTCTGAGGTACACTTTCAGTCAGGGAAGAAGGAATAGGTGTTTGTTCTCCAAAGCAGCCAAAAATGTGTCTTTGAGTGCTCAGATGATTGTTTGTTTTTTGTCCGTCACGCAGGTACGAAGGCGAACGGCAAAGAAGTGGAAAGATAAAGATAAGCGCACTAGGCAGCTGCTGCTGGGCGCCATCAGCACCATGCTGAAGGAGGAATGCTGTTCAAGTGCTACTCACTCAATGGAGGAGTTGGATCTAGTTGGGTTTTCTATGTACCTGAGTATAAAAGGAGTGGACTGCACATTCCCAAGGTTTGCACTTGGAGTGGACAGGCACACATGGGAAACCAGAAAGGCCTGCCAACAGAGGGAGGGAGGGATTGTTTTGGGGTTTACTTTTATTTTTAATCCAGGAAGTTTAGCTGAAATATTGTAGTTAAAAAATATTAACAAACTCGCTTTTATTTCTGATATAAACACTCTTTTAGCTGTACTGTTCCACTCTGCAAATTAGGGTTCCTTGATTATTGCAGGAGGGGAAACTAAATACATAGAAGAAAATACAAAAAAATAATTAAAAGAAATTAAGAGCCTTTTGTTAAACCCAAGTAAGAAAGTCATATAACCCCTGGGATGTCACTGGGTTATCTATTTCACTGAGCGCTCTTTCACTCACTTTTTAAATGTACCTGGGATTACCATGAGGTTAAATGTTAATTTATTTAAGTACTGACATGACAAAAAGTACAAAAAGAAAAACTACGATATAAATCTAACTACTTAACACGAAAATAAGTTGTTTTATACTGAGGGTTCACCCATCTGCTTATCCAAGATTGGGTCCACGGAGTAACAGATCTGTACGAAAACCCAGATGCAACACTCTCCAGTTCCTTCTGGGGTTTCTCAATGTGTTCTCAGGTCTGAAGGGATATGTAGTTTCTCTAAATAGTGGTGGATCTGTGTCAGTTTAAGATGCTTGTATCCAGGATCTTCTTTTTCTTGTCTTTTTTGGTGATGATTCACATAACGACAGCGGAAGATCAGATTCTAGATGAGTAAATTAATGGCTCGGCTTTTTGACTCAGCTCCTTCTGGACCATGATCTACCAGGCATAGACTCACCACCCACTTTTTCCCTGTTGAGAACCCTGGCTTCACACCTACAGGAGCTTACTCTCTTTGTGAAAACTGTCCTTTGAATTCTAATCTCTACAACATTTCAAAGCATCACAAAATAAGTTACTTTACCTCCATTTAGAGTTTTTATGAATATAATTGTGAAAATCAGCCATGCTTCTCTCTCTAGAGTCTCTGACAATCAAATCATTTTGTAAGATATCCCTCTTAAAAGCAAGTCTTAGAAATCAGCGTATGAATTTTTTTTATATATAGTTTTAACATTAAAGGAAGCAGTTACGTTTTATTTAATCTCATGCTGCTAATGAGAATACAATTTTTGTCTCATCCACAAAATTTGGTTCAGTACAGATTTTTTTGTGGCTAATTCCCAACAAATATAATTTTGAGGCACTAAATAAGATAAAGATGGCCAGTTCATATTAGACGTATAATGAATAAGTCTAATTCATGCCATATAAAGCAATCCCATAGAGAAATTCAAATTCACTCACATACCATAAAGTTTAAATAAAATCATAGTATTGTCTGTAGAAGACATGTCACTGTCAGACTGTGAAGTCAATAATAAAAGAAGAGGGTAAAAGGATCGGGAGGACCGCCAACAAGGGATGGTAATCTTTAACATTATGATTGTCAAATCAAATTCATTTGACCATATTACGTTAGTTTGGGGGGGAAAAAAGTTTACCCAAAGCCTGACTGCATTACACATTGACTTTTCAGCAATCCCCCATCAGCACACATAGCAGTTTTGTGTCCTGCAACATTTTCTGCTTTTCTTTCGCTGTGATGGCTTTATACATTTTGTTTATGACGAGATTTTAATCAATCTCAAAAAGATCTACTGTATAAAGATCAGTCACACAAAAACTCCCAAGACAGAGATCATGATATGTTTGATGCCTGACAGATACAGAGTTACGCAAACTCAGCGCTTTCTCCATATACTTGCTGCTCAAACATAGTTTTTTGTCGTTTTTCTCTACCTGTGAAGTAGCCTGATTTATTACATCTGTGCTCCTGTCTTGCAGTGGCTCAGAGGGCTTAGTCAGCAACTTGATGTCAGAGCTCCCCGCTGACTTGGTGTCCTACAGTCGGCCTGTGCGCTGTATTCACTGGAGCAGCAAAGAAAGTGGAATGAATGCGGTAACAGTGGAGTGTGGGGATGGGGAGAGGATCGCTGCTGATCATGTCATCGTCACTGTGTCTCTGGGTGGGCTTCTTCTCATACATATTACTCTTATTACACTGCATTACTTTTAGGCAACATTGGCTTGGCAGGGCAAATGCTTTATCTGCAAGGACATTTTTAGATTTGTGTACCTATTTGCTATAAGTCCAGCTAAATTAAAAGGTAATGGTAAAAGTTATTATTATTGCTATAACACATAAAACAAAGCTAACATTGACCAATATGAATAGGGTACGTGAGCTTTACAGTCAGCCTCTTGTAGTTTACAGATTTAAAGCTTTTTGATCTGTATTAGCCAGACATTTTCCCCCCCAAATAACCAAAAAGCTTGTATGAGCCAACCAATGCCCATGAAAGCACTAACTTTTTAAAATCTATTTTGTTTTTCATCTAGGATACCTGAAGAAGCACCATTCAACTCTATTCTCACCTCCTCTTCCTGCCCAGAAGCTACAGTCCATTCATAAAATAGGATTTGGAACGTGCGACAAAATCCATGTTGAGTTTGAATCCCCCTGGTGGGATGCTGACTGTGAGATCATCTACCTGGTGTGGGATGACGAGGTTTGTAAAACTGCTTTGCCCAAGGATGGAGGTTTTTCTATAATCGTTTGGAGCCCAAGTCTTGATTGTTCTCCGCCATAAAACGTTGTTGCTAAGATTATCCTCACATGCACCTCTGAACCCGAAACCGAGGCTTGTTTCAGTGTATAACAAATATATATTGTTTGTTTTCAGGAAGGTATTTCAGACCATGTGGCGGATATTAGTAAAAACTGGATCAGGAAGATCTCATCGTTCACTGTGGTGAAACCCTCTGAAAGGTCAGAAGCCTCAGCTGAAAAGCCAAGACATTCTTCTCGAAAAGGTTTTACTTGAAGTTTAACGAGCCAGAACACAAAGCAAGCGCATAACCAATCTTATGGTGATTATGAACCCCACAGGGGCAGCCACGTTCTCTGCGGCTGGATTTCTGGGCACGAGGCGGAGCACATGGAAACACTTCCTGAGCAGGAAGTCAGACGCTCCATCACAGAGCTCATTCATACATTCACAGGTGATCCTTACATCTTATGGGCCAAAAATAAGAAAACCGATGCTATTTTCTTCTTCTTTCTTTTTTTTCATGATAGGGCTTTTTACAGTAAAGTGACTTATTCGGATCCCCTATTGATTTGTGAAATGGAGTGTTTTTAGCATAATTGTTTGCGTTTAGGAGACCGTACCATCACACCAAAGAGAATCCTGTGTACCAGGTGGTTTCATGATCCCTGGACGTTAGGATCCTACTGTCACCCAGCAATCGGTTGTTCAGCGCAAGATCTCAAGAACATGATGGAGCCCCTGCCTAAGCGAGGAGAGCAGCAGGTTCACAGATAAACATTTGTTTATTTCAGCACAAGCTTATATTTGAGTAGAATGTATGCATGCAAGAATTTTTTTTTAATATAACAACAGTGCAAACTGTTGTTATTTATTGACCTCATGGTTTTGCTTCAGCCCCTGCAGGTGTTGTTTGCCGGAGAGGCCACTCATCCTTGCTACTACTCCAGCCTTCATGGAGCCCTCCTCTCTGGGTGGAGAGAAGCCGACAGACTCATCTCTCACTACTCTTTGACCAGTCCCCTCCATTTAGATCAGAAAAGTTAAAGATTAAAAATCTCCTCAGCATGAAATTGTGTTTAATGTCCTTCTAATCAAGTGACAGCAGATAAGGAGCTTCTTCATCTTTTGTTTCTGAGAAGCAGCCGTAAGTTGTTTCTGAGAAGTCCTGGGTCTTCATAAATGTATGCTTTTATGAATGGTCCTGTAGATAGCTAGAAAATCTGTAACAAGTTGCAAAAACCGCAGTTACATAAATAGGATCAGCAGAGGCAAAGTCCAGAAACAGGCAGTTCATTAACCAGGAAATACTTAGCATAGCATAACCTGTAACTCATCTGACAGGGATTGGATGAAACGTGCTCAGTGGTTAAATTTGAATTCTTTAATTTTACTGTGATTTTGTGGAGAGGAATGTATGGCAAGAAGATGGGAATAACTTGTTCAGCAGACAGTGCTGACAGGAACTTTGAGGATTGGAAGCTCAGAAATGTCCAATAAATAAACTATCCTGTAAGAATCTATGTCGAAGCATAACTGTGTCAGTGTTAGTTGATTTCTGTAATTTTTATCTATATATCTGCTGCTACATTATTGTTTCGTAAGATGTTAGTAAGTAATTCCTTCACAGCAGAATGCCACCAGTTTTTTTTTTGTGTGTGTGTGTTTTTCTGCCTGGAGTTCAAGGTCTCTTCTCAACAATGATCACCAAGTATTGGAATTTTGAGTTTATTATATAATGTCTGCCTCCATTTTCTCTGAACAGGAAAATAGTACAGTATTTCAGAGTTAAAAGACGAAAAAAGAGATTTTCACTGTCTGAGTTTGCAAACATCAAGAGTGGGCTTCAGAGAACCTGACAGCATCCATGCTTCCTTCAGGGGCATCAACAGACTGACATAGCGTAATATGGACTGGTTCTGACCATTAAAAAAAAAAACAAATTTGATCTTAATGCTTACATCTAATGGTCAGCAAAAATGGAGAATGGCCAAAATCATTAGTGCCATGCTTTAAAACCTTTCAGTTAAATAAATGGCCAGCCTGTATAGGCCATGTGAACTGTTTATCTAGTTCCATGAAAGTACCATTTTTTTGGGTAAATCTCTAAAGTGTAAGAGTTGTATAAGTATTTTAAATGCATACATTCATGTGATAAGAAAGATAAAGTCACAATTCAGAGTGAAAAATGTGGATCGTTCCTAAAAATATGACAGTGAATATAGAAAAAGGACCAAAATCTAGTAAATACTGTTTTCCACCAAATGTTATTGGTTTAATAAGTGTATGGTTTTTTTAGTTGTCATTTTTTTAAACTTTATGTTCAACATACCCATTGTAGCCAGTTAAAAAAAAACTGTGCCGTTGCTTTCCTTAATTACCTAGACAGAGATGGAGGATTTGATCAAATTCAGAATTTATTGTCTTCTAATGAGAAGGAGAACATCAGGGACACAGTCCCAGGAGAAAAAATTATCTAACCTTCTCCATTCTGCTCTAACTAGACACAACTATTCAGTGTTTTTTAAATGTCACACCGCGTTTGTTTCTCAACCTCTAGTCTCTGCTGGACATTTTCCAGGTCCCAGCAAGAGAAAAACAGCAGTAGACATAACCAACTGTGCAGCTGCACAGGGAGCCATTTTTTTGTCAGGTCCTTCATCCATCCATCCATTTTCTGACACACTTAATTCCTCATGGGGTCATGGGGGTTGCTGGTGCCTATCTCCAGCGTTCACTGGGCGAGAGGCGGGGTACACCCTGAACAGGTCACCAGTCTGTTGCAGGGCAACACAGAGACAAACAACCATTCACACACACGCTCACACCTAAGGACAATTTGGAGAAGCCAATTAACCTAACAGTCATGTTTTTGGACTGTGGGAGGAAGCCGGAGTACCCAGAGAGAACCCACGCATGCACAGGGAGAACATGCAAACTCCATGCAGAAAGACCCAGGGTTGGATTTGAATCCTGAACCTTCTTGCTGCAAGGCAACAGTGCTAACCCACAGTGGGGCACACTGTGCAGCCCTTGTCAGGTCCTACAAAGTAATAAAAAGAAGCTTCTCTCGAAATGTTAATTTAACACAATCAAATAATTAGTTATTATTATTTTTTTATATATGCATGAACATATATAACTTTAGGGCTACACATTTACGTGCTAAATATATATTAAATTGCTAACAGGAGTGCATTACCTGGAGTGAGCTTTTATTTTGAAAGTCCGGACCGGAACGTTTCCGTCGCCAGCCTGGTCAAGCGGAAGTCGAAGGAGAACGTTCTTCAGAGGAAGAGTGCGGCTGCAATGGCTGGAAACTGGAACGTAAACATTGTGGTTGTTGGCTGCGGGATAGCGGGGATAGCAGCGGCTCACCGGCTCATTAAGTCTGGGTTCACTAATGTCCGGATACTGGAAGCGACCGGAAGAAGCGGAGGACGAATCAAAACAGGCAGACTTGGTGAGTCTGATGGAAACAGGAGCAACTTTATCTCCGGACAACCACATCCTCACTAAAACACAGTATCTTGAGTCTCTCGATAATTTTTTTTAGATCAGATGAACGTATTTAATTTGGATAATCTGAAAGGTCCTGACTACATTTTGAGTTTGTTTGAATTTACACTGAGAATGTCTGACAGCTGGAGGCTCCGTGCAGATGTTAAAGTTATGTCGCGATATTCTGCAACCGCTATCTGTTGAAATAAAGGAAGTCCACGCGTGGAACAACACATGCGTCTCAAGAAATTAAAATAGGATCGAAAAATTATAGTCAATTCAAAAAGCGAAAAACCCAAGTCATGACAGATATTTGGATATTTATGCCTTATAGTGAAAACCTAAAAAAATACATTTTTTTAAGAAACTATATCATCTCTATAATGAATGTAAAAACATAATAAAATGTCGCATTTTGTATTAAATTGCTATAATAAATATTTGTAATGATATTTGAATTTACTGACGTGCACTTATGCCGAGTAGAATAAATATTGCATCGTATTATTAATAATAATATTAATATTATTATGTAACTTTCAACTCATTGTAAAATATTGTTATAGCTACAACATGGCAGCCATTTCTCATAATATCAAACTGCTTCGATCAACATCCCACTGAATGACACAGGGACACATTTCCTGTTCTCTGACCATGGCCACCAAGTTTTTAACCTAAAATGTTGTAGTAGTTTAAAGAACTAATGATGCATTTCACTCTAACATGGTTCCCAGAGCCTTTAGAGGAGAAACGGGCACAGAGCATCACAGCTCCTCCACCGTGCTTGATAGTAGGCATGAGGTGCTTTCCCACTTAAACATTGCAGGTGGGTTTGATGTGAAAATTGAAAAAATAAATGGGACAGACCCTCCCACATATTAGCCATATAGTAAACAATAAGACACACCCTGATTCTGTTTATTTTTTGTTTAGCTCAATAAAACCAAAGAAAAAAGACAGAAGCTGGACGTTTTTTATCATCCCCATGATTTATATCCTCTGGTTGTCTGAGCATCCACCTGAACAAACTTGATCTAAATTCAAGCGTTGTTTATTTAGAAATAAAGACTGCATTTCTTTATAGTCTGATATAATGGAAGAAATCTTTTTTTTTCCCACTCTTAATCCCTGACAAACTTAATGCCCCCATTTCTAGTACTTTCAGAAGATGCCTTATGTCAGCCATGACCGATGGGAAGTCCCACTACTGTTATAACCTCGATCTGTGTAGAACACCAGAGAACCAGGCATGGAGACAAGTACATGGAAATGTTCTTTGGATTTGAATGCAAGGAGACCAGGTCAACAGTCTGCAGGCCAACCAGCATAAAAGTGATGAAAAACCACCTGCTTTCTGGCCTTTCGTTTTTTCCTCATACTGTGTATCTTTGAAACATTAAAGTTTCTCTAGTTTTGATAAGACATAACCTTTGCTTTTCCATTGCCGTCCTTCAAAGGTTGTCTTTATGCTGGAACAATAAAAGCCTTATTTATAGCCCTTGTTACATCTGCATGGAAGAAGGTCAGGAGGTTTTATCTAATAAGTATAACTGCAGTTTACCCAGAAGTAATTCATGTAGCAGCAGTGAAAGTAAGTTAGAAATCTAAACAGTAATAAAAAAAGGTAATGAGCTGAAGCTTGCTGTCGTAGAGAGGCGAGTGCTGCTGTAAGTGTTTGTTTATAAAATTATAAGCAAGGAAAGAAAAATTACGTTTTATTGGAGGGTCTTTAAAGGAATCGCCTGCGTTATAGAAAATCCTCTCAATTAAAAGGTGAGGGACAGGAATATTATATTACAGCAAGTAACAGTGAATTATCTTTAAGATTGTGATTCTTAGGACAAATCTAACCGGTAGAAACTCTTTTGTTGAAGATCCCAGTAAAGTTCCTGGAAAGAAAAAAACAGTCCAGCCTGAGCCTTGTAACAAGTTTTAAAATGTGTATTGCGTAGGCGATAAAATCATCGAGATTGGGGCCAACTGGATCCATGGACCCTCTGAGGAGAACCCAGTGTTTTGCTTGGCCCGCCAGTACGGGCTCCTGGACCCCGAGGCCCTGACCCCAGAGAACCAGGCCTTTGACCCTGAAGGAGATCACCCCTGGGTTTACAACTTCTTCAGCAGTTCAGGTAGTCAACAAGCTGTGTCTCATGATGCTCACTGATGGATTCTGTTAAGACACTTTGCAAGGTGAAACACACGATACGCATCTTTAAATTAAACGTGTGTTGTTTTATTACTGGATGAAAAAAAAAAAGCTGATCACTGACTACACACTGTGTCATTTAGGTTTAATGCACTGGAGAATGTAATGTTTCTGTCATGTGCTCAGGTCGGAAGATCAACGTGGAGGACGTCTATCCGGCTCAGGAGTTGTTTGCTGAGCTGCTGAGCGAATGCTCGGAGTTTCAGAATCATCAAGGAGAGCCTTGTGCCAGCGCGGGAGACTTCATCCGCTCAGAGGTTTGCATGTTTCATGAAGCAAAGAATGACGTTAGCCGTTCATCTGTTCGACTCAGTTTTCTCAGATCAGTGTCCAGCCGCCATCACTGGCTGCAATATCTTCGTCGTTCTTGCTGCTCAGGTGATTTCTTGTTTTTCTTTCACCGTCTGTATGGAGGTGAGACGACGGGCTGCAGAGAAATGGAAAGATATCGACTCAGCCACCAGATCGCTGCGACTGTGTGTGATCAGTAGCATGTTGAAGAGGGAGTGCTGTGTTAATGGGGCGCACAGCATGGGTGAGCTGGGTCTGGGGGCCTTTGGCCAATACAAGATCCTCCCTGGATTGGACTGTACGTTCCCAGGGTACGTACTTTGACTTTGTCTGGTACTGGTGCCACAGCCTCATACACAGTACCGACCACATTTGTTGGCATACCTGGTCATTTTTTTTTCCAGTACAGGAATTCAGGATTTAGAAGGGATAGAAGAAGGTTGTTTTTGTTTTTCGACTGGTGAACCATTTCTTTGTTTGAATCACTCATGCTGAAAACACCCAACAATGACACATTTTCAGTTCACTGGCAGTCACCCAGGTTGTTTAGCCAAAGTCTGCCGGTGTTTCAGAGTCCATTCTGCCATGCACTCTTACAAGGTTACCAGGGCCTTTGGAAGTGAGACGGATGCACAACATCACAGGTTCTCCACCTGACAGCAGGTGTGAGATGCTTTGCAGAATATTTATCCTTCGCTTTAAACCAAACCAATCTGAGTTTTTTTTGTTTGTTTGTTTGTTTTTTGAGAAGCTCAGTCCCAAATGAACAAAGTACACAGCTCCACTTAAAGTTGCCGTAAAGTTTAGCAAACTCCATGTCCGTTTGTGTTGGTGAGACACAAAGGCCTCCTCCTGGCATTCCTCCAAAATAATAATGAATGTGTTGATCATATCCAAAGTGCGATGCAGGGGTCATTTGTATTTACTTTTTCCTCCTCACTGAACAGTAGCAGGATGCACTTGGGTCAACATCCAGCCTTGTGGTTAGTATCTAAAAGCTGCTTTAGCCTGTGTGGAGCTGCTAAATATGGCAATGTGTGTAATGCCACACAACCACAAAAGACTGCTCAGGTGCATCATCTAAGTGATATTATTTTAGATGACATGCAAAAAGTCTGCTTTGCATTGATGCATGTTTACTGTCCTGTATCTCCAGTGCTAATCCACATTTTTTGCCAATAGAAGGATCTTTATGGTGGGGAAATTGTGAGTGGAGGGAGGGGGGATGTGAAAAAAAGACATTGTAATTGTTATCCTGATGGCCACATTCAACAATATCTTAATTTCATGTTTTTCTAATATTGTGCAGATTTATTCCTCTGTGTCATGATCTATTTATAATCTGGTTTACAGAAAGCCATGGACAATTAATTTGACATTTCTATTAACTTTTTTATATTTTATATCTGTTCTAACCCCTTCATGCCTGGATTTGTATTCAAATATACAGAACAAGAGTATTAAATATATTTCTGCTACCAATCAGATGCTAGAATAAATAGAGATGTTTAATTGTTGAATGTTGCACCTACAAGCTTTGTAAATTTAGGTACAATGTGACATTAGGTGCTTACAGAATAAAACAGATTTTTGTGTCCCAATATGTAGATTCTTTTTATTGATCCTGACAGTCAGATTCAGACAATTCACGTCGATTATAAACCAAAGTCCAATCTGTCTGCCAAGTAGGCACTTCTGCTTTCATGGAGCAGATATAGTTCACACATTGACCACTAAATGGTGCCAAAGCGCATCTAACAGAATCCTTGTAAGAAGTGTATATTTGTAAACTACATGGATCGACCAACTTTTGTGGCTTACATAAACCCCCTTGGCTGTATTCAGATTGGAAATGGAATGAGGATAATCTGCGACACTCGTCCAAAAGGGTTTGTTATGGTTACCAGTAATTGTGGCATCTGGAAATTTGCTAAAAACTGAAAAATCTGGAAATTTCTTTACTTGTTTTGTTCTATTTTCACCAATAATTGTCCTCAGACTAAAGGCAGGATTTTTAAAAAAAGGTTTCTATTGCTCCTACACTAAAAGATTTATTTATTTTCCGTCTTTATCAGGTGTGCCAATAATGTTAGTCAGCACTGTAGTGCTTTTAGCATTGAGGGGTAAAAATGTCAGGTCTTTAATTATGTAATTGAATGACATAGGAGCCAAAGAGTAATTGATTCATAACACAGTTAATGTGTTCTGCTTCCACTATCGTTTCTTTTATTGTTTGTGTAGTGGCTATGAAGGTCTCATTACAAACTTGATGTCAGAGCTCCCAGATGGTTTAGTGAGCTACAACCGACCTGTGCGGTGTGTCCACTGGAGCAACACAGAGGAGACACTAAACTCTGTAACGGTGGAGTGTGAGGATGGAGAAAGGATTGCAGCGGATCACGTTATCCTAACGGTGCCTTTAGGTAATTGCAATCGAAAACAAAACGTGTCATATTTCTATCAAGCATGATTGTCTTGTTTTTTTTTTTTGTTTTTTTTTTGTTATTCAGTTTATTTCAGTCCTGCACAAATAGATTTTCCCATACTAGCTGGAGATGAGAAACCGTTTTAAAGCTGTTTCCTATATTTTCTGCTAAGTAACTCCTTAGACTGCTGTTTTGTCAGGATACCTAAAGAAACATCATTCGAGCCTCTTCCAGCCTCCTCTGCCTCTCCACAAGCTGCACTCCATCCAGAGACTCGGCTTTGGAACTAACAACAAAATATTTGTGGAGTTTGACGAGCCGTGGTGGGATGCCGACTGTGACGCCATTCAGCTGGTGTGGGATGATGAGGTGAGACGATCAGTCGTCCTACTGATGTTTTATTATGCAGCGGAGTTACATCCCAGGTAAAGCTTTAGCTCATAACTTTGTGTTTGTTTTGGATCAGGATGCTTTGGTGGATCAGGTCCCAGATGTGCACAGATCCTGGATAAAGAAGCTGTTTGGCTTCACTGTGCTCAAACCCACTGAAAGGTCTTCATGGGGCAAAACTCACACTAATGCCGTCACGTTCATGCTGAGTCCCGTGGTTGTTTAACGGGTGTGTTTTCTCGCTCCGTTCTTCAGGTATGGCCATCTTGTCTGCGGCTGGATCGCAGGGCATGAGTCTGAGCACATGGAGACACTGTCTGAGCAAGAGGTGACGCATGCCGTCACACAGCTCATCCGCAGATTCACAGGTGAGTTCTGAAAAATAAAGAACACTCAGAGGGACCTCGGTTTTAACTGAGCTTTTCTTGCATTACTATTTTTGAGCTCCTACAAGTGAGGCCTTTTTTTTTCTTTGTTCTTGCTATTGTTTTTTTCTATTTTGTGATGAAAGAATAAACCCCAAACATTTCACGTGTAAACTAACAAACATGCCGTTCCTGCAAAACCGCTCTTATCGCGTTCCTTCAGTGTTTTTGGGTCTAATGTCTGTCTTCAGGGAATCCTTCGATCGCCCCGCGGAGAATCCTGCGCTCCCAGTGGTTCCATGACCCCTGGACAAACGGATCTTACAGCCACCTGGCACTGGGCTGCTCAGAGCAGGATCTGAAGAACATGATGGAGCCTCTGCCACTGAATGGATCGAAAGCACAGGTATGTGCATGTTATACTAAAGACATTAACCTGTGCACCATCTGACCACCATTCATGTGGAAAAGTAATATGATCCAGGGTTTTATATTCACAATTCCATCCACCGTTTAAATATTAATGAGTAGAGAAAAGAAACTGGGCTCCAGCAGAAAAAGGTCTATTCTCATCATGGGCAAAAGGGCAATTGCTTGAGCACCAGTTACGGAGTCTCTGTGCATGTTCCTAGTAGGAAGCCTGTATGCAGCAGTACACAATGATCCGGTTATAAAAAAACAAAGAAGAGGAAGTTAGAAAAAACAAGGTGTTAGGTGCCCATCCAGACTTAAGGCGGGTCGTTAAGTCGAAAGGTTAAGTTATGAAATAAAACGATATTTCACAGAAGACGGGAAAGAAGAATCTCAACAACAATCCTCAAGACTTATGAGTTTATATGCAGGCAACATTTATCTTAATTTATTGTTATTTTCTGTTAGTAAAGTGAAAATGTGTCAATTGTATGTCTGCTCTTGTTCATCTGAGGTTGTGTATCTAGTTTTTCATCAAGTGATTTTAAATTATGTCCTAATAAGTTAAACCTTAACAGTTCAAACTGGCTGTGTTTTAACTCGCTGTATGAGTTCATTTCTGACCCATTTCCTCCCTTTAAGCCCCTGCAGGTGCTGTTCGCCGGAGAGGCAACGCATCTCTGCTACTTCTCCACCGTCCATGGAGCGCTTCTCACTGGGTGGAGAGAAGCCGACAGACTCGTCTCGCACTACTCCTGTAATCCCTCCGAGCGCCTAACGTCCAAGCTTTAAAAGTGCCACACTGTTGCCACAATAAAGCAATTTAGAAAACTTAATAAAGTCATATGAGACTTACTTACTAAATAATGGTGTATAGGATGATTTGGACATTTGTGCGAAAACTGATTTATTTCAAATGAATTCAAATGAATCAGTTTAACTTAAAATTAGAAAAGGCTGAATGAGCAAATGGATTATAAAGCAGCACATGTTGCATTGCAGTGCTTTACAATCCAGATTTACACCTACAGGTGCATCTCAATAAATGTTAAATATTATAGAAAAGTTCATTTATTTCAGTATCTCAATTGACTAAATTAAACAAGTATTGATGAATTATACTCATGCTGATGTTTTCAAGCCTTTATTTGTGTAAATTCTGAAAATCTTCCACAAATAATACAAACACAACATTTTCAATTCGATTAAATTCATTTTTATTTACATAGCGCCAATTCACAGCACATGTCATGTCAAGGCACTTTCCAAAGTCAAATTCAATCAAATCATATAGACAGACTGGTCAAAAAGTTTCCTATCTAAGGAAACCTAGTAGATTGCATCAAATCTTTGACAAGGAGCATTCACTCCTCCTGAAAGCACATAGAGCCACAGCGGACGGTCGTCTCCGTTGTGAATGGCTCTGCAGGAATTCCCTTATACTGAGAATGCATGAAGCAACAGTGGAGAGGAAAACTTCCCTTTAACAGGGAGGAAAACCTCCAGCAGAATCAGGCTCAGTGTGAGCGGTCATCTGCCTTGAACGACTGGGGGTTAGAGAAGACTGAGCAGAGACACAATAAGAGCCCAGAAGCACTGATCCGGGAATACTTTCTGGCCAGACCAGATGTACCTATTATGAAGAGAGAATAAAACAGAGAACATAAAGTTAAAATTTGAAATAACAGATAATGCAAATTCAAGAACAGTAGCGCACACCCCTGGGTCTTTCTGCATGGAGTTTGCATGTTCTCCCTGTGCATGCGTGGGTTCTCTCCGGGTACTCCAGCTTCCTCCCACAGTCCAAAAACATGACTGTTAGGTTAATTGGCTTCTCCAAATTGTCCTTAGGTGTGAGTGTGTGTGAGAATGTTTGTCCTGTTTGTCTCTCTGTGTTGCCCTGCGACAGACTGGCGACCTGTCCAGGGTGTACCCTGCCTCTCGCCCAGTGAACGCTGGAAATAGGCACCAGCAACCCCTGCGACCCCATGAGGAATAAGCGGTTTGGAAAATGGATGGATGGATGAAGAACAGTAGCGCCTATAGTAGCACAACTACAGAGATAGCTCAGGGTAACCTAAGCTACACTAATCATATGTCAAAAGGGAATGTTTTAAGCCTGGTCCTAATAGTATACAGGGTGTCTGCCTCACAGACTAAAACTGGACGTACGGATACATAAGGATAGAATAATACTTTAGACCAATACAAAACATGTTTAAAACAGGGATGAAAATGAAAAGTATGCTTAATACGTACTGAAAGGTTATATATAAAAAAAACTTTTAATCTGACAAAACCAGATCATTATAGTGCAAATACCATTTAACTGAGATGTGCCTGTACACTTAAAAAGTATATACAGCTTTTTGCAAACCTTTGATAAAAGAGCACATGTGCAATACCGCTTATAAATTACTGTTTTTTTTTATACAGATCTTTTTCTAAATAATTTCCAGCTTTCCACTGTATCAGTCTGATTACTGTTTATGAACTGACTGCAATTAAATGAATAAACTGTACATGTGTAATTTTTTAACAAATCTGTTTTATTTGGGGTATTTTATTGATTAAGAGGAAATGTTGTTATGGAGTTACCTATCAAAAAGTATGTTTTAAACCTTGTATTTTTACAGTCCCAAGAAATTACTTTTGCTGGTTTATAATAATGGTCAGCCTTAGACAAAAAGATTTGAATTTCTAACAAAACTGACTTGTCTTTATTAATTTAAATTCCTCTCATCTTTCAAATCTTCTGTCTTTGTTCGTTTTTATTTACAAAGATGCCCACAAATCCTTCATCCACTGGGATCCCAGTGGGCAGCTCTCATTTACCATTTGTTATTTGTGTTATTTTTATTTGATTCTTCTCAAGGACCCGCTGCAAAATGCAGAAGTGGAGAAACCTCCACTCATGTGCAAGATAAAGGAAAAGAAAACTAGAAAATTAGTTATTTTCCTGCCATCCGTCTCCACTCAATATGTTATGTTGTTGTCGGCCTGCAGAGGGCGGTGTAGCTCCTCCATCACCTAATAAATATATGAAGAAGTCTTCGAAGCGCCCCTCGGAACCAAGGTGTTTGAAAAAGATTCGAGTCGGCATGTAAACAGTGTAGCACACCGGTGAGTTTTCGCATTTAGGAGAAATTTTCATGTAAAACCAATGATAACCGGGGGCCAAGTTACCTCAGACTCTCTGCGGAGATGAAGCTCTGCCAGGCTCTAAGGAAGGCCGACAGATTCAGGACGGCGTTCGACTTTGCAGGCCGGGAGGTGGCGCACTGGTTCCCTGGACACATGGCCAAAGGTGACACGCTCATCCACAGGGTTCTCCAGGCTTAATAAATCCTGTTGTGTTTGCTTGAGATTCATTTGATCAGTAAATGTTCGCGATTTTTGTCCATTTTATTTTTTGCATGATCGCTTATTTGTTGTAAACATGGTGTGATGGTTGCAGGGCTGAAGCAGATGAAAGCCAACCTCAAGAATGTGGACTGCGTCATAGAGATTCATGATGCCAGAATATCCTTTATAAATCTGTCTTTTACCATGATACAAATAAATCCACATTATCTCTTCCTGCCATTAGTTCTGTCATCTTTTTTCCCCACATTACAACCACAAAGGTTATTATTTACAAAATAAACTTTGGAGGGTTTCATCACAAGCTTTCTCTACAAAAACTAAATTATTTAGTGTTGTTTTAAAACTCCCCCACAATGTTGTGTTTAATTTTCTGAGAGGAACTGAGCATGACTTTACATTTCTCTGATTTACAAGATGTTAAGCTACTGAATACCGGCGTACAGAAAATAATTAATCCCACCGTGGATTTTTTCTTTTTCTTTTTTTTAATGATCAAATTCAGTTATATTCAGTGTTCTTAGAGGGAGGTGTTCAGCTTTGGATTATTCATCATACATACATTTGCCTGTAAGACATGGAGGGATGCTTGTTAATTCCTTATCTAAACCTGGCATTTTGTGGTAAACCTCCAGTGTTCTTTAAAAGTGTAAATGTTTTGTACATTTTATCACTGGGGTTCTAAAGGAAATTGTAATCTGTACTCAAAATGGATGATTTTTCTTAAAAATAAGCAAATCCCCTTGTCTGGAAGAAACCCCCTATTTCAGGACACACTGAACGTCCGACCGCATCTCCTTGTCCTGAACAAGATGGACCTCGCTGACCTATCCAGCACGCAGGTGAGCGGCGTTCCTTACCATGTAGGAAAATATATTCTTTAAACTATGCGCTCACAAGGATTGTATATTTTCTTTACATTCAATCTGCAGAACATCCTGAAGAAACTAGAAAAAGAGGGAGTAAGGAATGTTCTCTTCACAGACTGTTTGAGACAAAGAGATGACAATGTCAAAAAGGTAACGGTCAACTTCAGTGAAAGCAAATGGCTTTGGTGAATTTGACTAAAAGTATTTAGAATAGTTGTTTCCCTTCTTATTTTTTCTGCAGTTGGTGCCAATGGTGGAGGAAATAATTGAGACCACTGATCGTTTTAACAGAGAGGAGGTAGGCTTACTCCGTGAAATTTATACACAATTTATCAGAGTTTTAATTTGACGCCGATTAATTTGATTCTACATATAATTGCATATCATTCAGCCATCATTGCTTTTTACCAAATACAGTGCTTTGCTAAAGTTTCCATACCTGATGAATATTTTCTAATGTAATGGCCACCAACAGCAATCTATTTTTATTGGATGTTTTTATAAGGTATAACTTCCCTAAGTAGTGCAACTTCTCAAAATGGACGGAAAAGGACTTGTGCTTTTCAAAAGGGATGATCTGAAAAGACCGTTTACTCTGATACCCCTAAATAAAATCTACTGTGACTAATTAGTTGTACATTTCACCAGTTTGACATGTGCGAAGGAGTTGCAAGAAAAAACCCGTTGTTGAAGGAAAGCCCTTTTGCATTCGATACAAACCAAATAGTGGACTCAACAAACATGTAGAGAAAGGTTATGAGACCACAGCCTAACTGGGCTGCGTCCAAAAAGTTGTATTTAACGGAAACCAACACTGCACATCATCCTAAACCCAATGTCCAGAATCGTTGTGCAGCACAGAATTGATGCTTTTCTTCAGCAGGAACAGGGAGGCTGGTTAGATTTTATGGAACGGTGGCTGAAGCTAAATACAGGGCAATCCTGGAAGAAAACCCTGCTAGAGGCCGTAAAAGACTTAAAACTGTGGCAGAGGTTCATCTTCAAGCAGGAAAACCATCCAGAACTACAACAGCGTGGTTTATATCATATGTGTTAGAATGGTCCTAGTTAAAGTCCAGACCACATCCCATTGAGAATCTGTGGCACGACTTCAGAATAATGTGAGCTGGAACTATTTTGCAAAGCAGAGTGGCCAAAAAATTCTGGATCTGGATGTGCGAGGCTGGAAAAGAAATACCTGAGTGATACCTCAGGGAGCTGAATCCAAACTCACAAATTTAGGCTTTTCTTTTGGAAAGCATTTTGAAAACAATGTATTCTTTTACTTTCACTTCACGTGTATGCACTGCTTTAGGATGCTTTTTCTTCATTTAAGATACATTGAAGGGTTGCATATCTGGCTAAATGTGTGAAGCTATGATGGGTATGAATGCTTTTACTTCTAATTAGTCGATCATTCAAGTTCAAAGTCATGCTTATTGTTATTTCAACATATTTTAAGAAATCAGGTGGGACGAAATGTTTGGCCTGTTGCATTTTTAAGTCTTAGTTAAAAACCCACCTGTTTGCACTGGCTTTTAACTCAAGCTGAGCAGATTAGTGTTTTTAGTATTCTTAATATTTGATCTTTATAATTCTTACTATTCTCATTTTGTATTGTGTATTTGCTATTTTGTATGCATATAAATATTTATGTTTTGTTGTTGCTGTGCACAGCACTTTGGACAGATGCATATGTATTAAATGTGCTATATAAATAAAGTTGACATTGACGTTGTTGGAGGATTTGTTTTTGACTTCCTTTATGCAACATTTCAGAACAGAGATTATTGTCTGATGGTGATTGGAGTTCCTAATGTGGGGAAGTCATCACTTATTAACTCACTGAGACGGACAAATTTGAGAAAAGGTAACAAAAATGACCTGCTTGTTCATACGATTTCATGATATTTTGCCTTCATGGCAAAATATGAATCTTGTGCTTTGAACGCAAATTTCAGGCCGCGCATCCCGAGTGGGTGGGGAGCCGGGGATAACCAAAGCCGTCCTGACTAAGATTCAGGTGTGTGGGGGGGAAAATGTTTCATGCTGTGGGTTTAATATGTTTGTGCATGCCCAGCTATGCATCGTTTTAACTAGTCGTTGGTTTCAGGTGTCCGAGAGACCTCTGATGTACCTGCTGGACACACCCGGCGTATTACCCCCTAGGATCGAGAGCGTGGAAACGGGCATGAAGTTGGCTTTATGTGGTGAGCTGAACACAGTCTAAATCGTTTACATTTCGCTGGGAAAGAGATTCCATGACGTTGCTAAACAAATGTCTAATCTTCTACCCCAGGAACTATCCTGGACCATTTGGTGGGGGAAGACGTTATTGCTGACTACCTGCTCTTTTCTCTGAACAGGCTCGAAAAGTTTGGGTACGAATTTGAAATTTCTTTCAAGCCTTTAATCGTGCTTGGAATTTCCTCGCTTGTTGTCCTCTTCACCGTCTGGGTGTTTGTGTGCAGGTATGTAGAGAAGTACGACCTCCAAGAGCCAAGTGACGACATCCAGCATGTCCTCAAACGCATCGCCGTGAAACTCCGAAAGACTCAGCGAGTCAAAGCCATCACTGGAGTGGGTAAGAAAGAGCCAGTCCTACACTTCTGCCTAGCACATTTAGTTTTTTATTAAATCTATTTCACTTTTCATGCTGAGGGAAATATTGAGATCGTTTTGTTATCTTCACAGTAAACATGAAACCATAGCCAGCAACTTGTCTAACTTTAACGTTTTAAGATGATGAAATATGTTGACCAGCATCAACAGAGCAAAAAGCTAACGTATAAAGGTCTGAAGTCTTTTTAAAGCCATTATAATGCTAATATATTTAGCTGTTTAAGAAATAAAAGCCATTTGAGGGGAGGTTAGCATTTGAAATTGAAAATATGGATTTTGTTTTTCTGCTTTTCCAAGATTGCATGTGCTGTATAAAATAAATAACACATTTTTTAACACATTATTTAAACTTAAAGTGTAACTCACCCCAAATTCAACTTGTTTTTTTGCAGATAAACTGTATAACATGGACCTAAGGGTGCTACTTCAATGTTACTGAGCAATTGTTTACGTTCTCTTGTGAACTTTAGTTCTGCAACATTTAAAACCCGTCTCAGTGCTGCCCTCTTAGGGTTGATTGGGCTATTGCAGTTGAATGGCGAGCTTTGGAAGCGTTGATCGATAGTGTTTTCGTTACTGCTCTGAATGTTCCATGTTCCCCACATGTTTTTGAGTACCCTAATTTTCTTATGTTTGAAAATAATTGCAAAATCTCTAGGGTCACACCGGTTGGCAGCACTGCTGTGAATGTGTTGTACAATCCTATTTTTCCAGTAGGAGAGAACTTCTCCTCCTTCTGTAACATTTTACAGAAGGTTGGAGCAGACAGCTCTCTACCCTGTTCAGAGTCTCCTCAGCCTACCTCACAGGTTCTCTATTGGCTTTTTGGGATGGCCACAGTAGAAAGTTGATGCTTTCTAGCAGCAGCCGCTGGATCTCTCTGTAAACTAGTTCATGATGCCGTTATGCATCCGTAAGGAGACAAGGATGGTGTTTGGGTGTTAATCAGGCCCACGGCAGCACAGAGGCTTCACCGTGCGTGACAGCGGCCATTCTTGGTCATTCTTAGCTTTTTGCCAAACCAGGAGTATTACTAACAAAGTTTCATTTTAGACTCATCTGACCGAAGTAAACAGAACCAGTTAAATTTCTAGGATTTTAATTACATTTTAACTAAAGAACCGTTATTTCCTACTAAGTAAATGTACTTAAATTAAAGGTGTAATTAATACTGATTTTTCTGTGTGATGTTATGCTACATTCTCTACATCTTTACATAAAAAATAAGAAAGACATATAAAAAGGGTTTGGGTTTACAGTTGTCACTTACTTCCACAGAAATCTGACCGTTTTATGACTTCAGAGAAAACGCAATTAATAAATTTTTTTTGTCTGCTTTAGGAAACATCACCGTCACCATCCCAAACTACACAGCGGCAGCGTACCATTTCATCAGAGCGTTCAGAAAAGGAGAGCTGGGACAAGTGGTGCTGGACTGATGAGACATTTATAAATCGATTCAACACCTAAACCTCTACAAAAAAAAAAAGTACTGATTATGTCTCCCCTGAAACGACGCGGAGAGCAACCCCCACCTATCCGTGTAAATAAAAGTATTTAAGTTAAATAATCTGGGAAGTTCACTTTGCAGGACACAAGAAAGACGTTTGGCATAGTTTAAACATCTTATTTATTACCATAAAGACAGTGATTACAAACTCTTTTATTCAATAAGTACACAAGTGTTGCAGAGTATAATCCAGTGCATTTATAGCTATGGAACAGTCTGTTGCTCCTGAGAGAGACCATTTGGGAGGATGAACACAAGAGGAAAACGAGAGAAAGGAGTAAATATAAAGAGCAAGAGGTCTGCTTGATGGTGTTTGTGAAACAATTTTAAACCCATGATGCTATAAAAGAATGTGGCAAAAGGAAATTGAGAAACATGCTTGTTTAGGAAGTAAATTATTCAGAGCATGAACCTAAAACATTGTGTGAAAAAATCATATTTCTGCAGGAAAACAATAGGAATCAAAAGTCCTCGTTCAACGATTGTTCAACGATTAGCAGCTTTAATGTCAGACACGATTATGCTGGTTCCAACTGGATTTCAGTCTGTTATTCATTTGGCAGCCAGTGGAGATTTTTGAATTGGATCAAAGTCTGTTTGTACGACCCATAAATCTGTTAGTGAGGTGCAGAGCGCGGGAGCTGAACACCCTTTGCGCTTCTCTAATACAATAAAAAAAAAAAATCAAATATTGGCAGTATATAATCAGAAAACAGTTGAACTTTGCTCTTCATGTTTTCAGTGACAGGACAAAAATTGGATGGTGCACTCTTCATAAGGTAAACTAGGGAATACTATGCTGGTAATGCTGTGTCCACTGGTATAAAATGCGTGTAAATACATACAGTACAGTAATGCGTTTATGTCCATCGTCTCTGGGCATAATAAGATCGGACTGTCATCCTAAAAGCAGGGCTGCACGTCTACAGTATAAAGTCCGACACGAGTCCATAATGCGTGGAAAACGTTGCGAGAATCACACTGACGACATTGGAGAGGAAGGACTCGTTCCCAGTCGAGCTGGACATCAGCGCGTCAAAGTAATTGGTCCTGTTGTAGTAATCCAGCTCCTCGTCGGAGCTGTCCGCTTTGCTGCGGCGGTAGGCGGACGCGTACCATTTGTCCGCCGTCAGCGCCACCGCGGCTCCGGCCGCAGCCGCGCTCGCCACCCTCACCGCGGACGACCGGCCGGCCACCCTGAACCGTGAGCGCGTGCCGCCGTAGGCTCCTCCTCCCCGGTAGGTCCCCGCCGTGGAGCTGCGCGCGGGGGATCCGCGCGAGGAGCCCCGGGAGCCCCCGCGACCTCCTTTGGAGAGCGCAGGCTCACACAGGAAGGCGGAGAGCAGCAGGCAGGTCCAGCATGTCGCAACCAGCTGCCTCATTCCCGACATAAGTGCAAGATGAAGAAATTGGGGCTGTGGTGAGCGAGAAGATGATGGATTATTATTTTTATTATTATTTATTTATTCTCTGTGGCACAGATGAAAATGACGAGTCGCCGAGCTTGAACCTATCGTGATGCTTGCAGCGCTCTGGGTGGATCGGTAAAGATGGGATCTGAGGTGTTGTGCTGTGCTCCGTGCTGCTGAACAAATTCTCCACAAAGAAAGATGTCCATTTTGCACAAAGCATGTGGCCGTAAAGGGAAAAAATAATAATAACAATGTAATAAAAACCCTTCCAGTGGATGATTATGAATAAAACACTGAGTGCTTCTGATGATTTGCCGTAATAATTTCAAATGCATGGCTGCGTTTTTTTCCACGTAAATATGATTTGTTGCATTAAATGTGCAAAAAATAATAAAAAATAAAAATAATGTTCGAGATTAAACGTGAGTTGTTGATAAATGGCTTTAGCAATGCAAACAGATGCAAGCATCGCCATGATGCTCAGCCTTTCTGGTGAATTAGCCTAAAAAAGGCTCTGCCGTCTGAAAGATTCGTGTTTAAATCAAATGCGGCCAAACTTGGGGGACTATTGCATATAATAACACGGATTACTGCTTACCTTATCGCTGTTATTCTTGCTGATGGCCCGCGGAGGAAGAGACGGGATTGTCACGGATGAGGCGCGCTCGCCCAGACGACGACGAGAAAGCGCAGCGCGCTCATGCATGCTCGTAGGTGATATATTTATAAAAAAAAAAACAAAAAAAAAAACATTTTTCATCTGTTCATGGTTATTGCATTTATCATTGATATAGTTTGATTTTATAGCCACTTGTGAATAATTATTTTTAGTCTTTAACAAAACTAGTTAATTTTTGCTGATTTGACCATGCTCTAGATATGATTCTCCCAATATGTTCCCTTCAGACCTCTTCACTCTCAGACTGGAGGGTTGCTGGTGCCTCCTACAGTTTCTGAAAGTATAATGAGAGGCAGATCTTTTAATCACCAGGGCCCTCTGCGGTAGAGCTACCCTTATACACGTATAGTATAAGACTAAAACTTTCTCATTTGCAGTTAAGAGTGTCTGATCATTAGATAGTTATGCTGCTGTAGGCTTTTAATCTGCTGGAAGACATAGGCCTACTGACCACTTTTCTCCAGCTATTTTCTCAAACTTCTCCCAATATATGCATTATTTACAATTATTGCTGCCATTAACTCTATGTTTTCTCTCTTTCTTTTCAAGGAGGCTAGCTCCAAAGGCCCAGCGTTTTAGCGTTTATCTTTGTCTCCATTCTGAGAGAGATCATCAGCTGAACGGTGGATATAACAACTTCATGTTCTTTCACTATAGAAAATGCAACTTGCCCTATTATTCTGTTTGAAACATCGTCTCTTTCATAGACAACGCCATTGATGAGATATTGTTGAACTTATATATATCTAGTATTACTGACTACTAGGAGACTATCTGGCTTTAGCCATGTCTCAAACAAAGCCACTACTGCCTTCTTATCTCTGCATAGTAATTTTTTTTTTCTTGAATGAATGAGTGAATAAATATTTTATTTCAGACAGTCAAGCTAAGTAAATTTAACAAATATACTTCACCAAATATATATATATATATATATATATATATATATATATATATATATATATATATATATATATATATATATATATATATATATATATATAGTGGTTATGTCTGAAAAGGGGCATGAAGAAGTTCAACTTATTTTATCAGACCCCTTCTCCTTCCTTAGTAAAATATTTTGGAACAAGGCACTACATGAACGAAACGGGAAAGAAGAACTTGCAGGACTCCTGCTCATGTAGGTATTTTAGGTAAGAAAAGAGCAGATAGGTTGGCTAAGGAGGCTATTAAAAAAGAAGATATTGATATGCCAGTAAAGTTATCCAAATCTGAAGGCAAAAGTATAGTTTGATGGGGAAACATCTTACTGGTTTTTGTCGTTGGTGTGATGCTGTAGAAACAATGGAACATGTTTTTATTAGTTGTAGAAAATATATAAATCAAAGATGATTAAAAAACGGAAATATGTTTTTAATATGGAATTGAACTTTGCGAATGTGGTTGATCGGTTAAATAGTATTGAGGGGGAAAAAAAGAAGATTTTTCGTTTTAAAAAAAATAATACTGGGATCATTATGAGAATTTGAGGAATATATATTAGGATCCAATAGATGGCAGTAGTGCAGCAACAATAGACGCAAGCTGCCGTTAAAATCTAAAGAAGAAGAACTTGCAGGAAAAGGAAGGACCCACTGACCAGCCTGACCAGCAAAGTTAAGCGTCGCCCTGCAGTCATGGCCTTTTTGTGCAGAAGCGCAGCTTTGCTCCTGAAGTCCTCCAGAGCAGCGCCGGCTCTGCTGTCGGCTGGCCGCCTCTACAGCTCAGGTGTGTGGACAGAAAGGCTCCGGTTACCGCCGCGGTGCCAACATCTGGCTCCCGCAACACAAAGTCAGGACATCTGGATGCTGTCCAAGTGTGCAACACATGGACGAGTCTTTAACCTTTGCGCCGAAAAAAAATATAATTTAATGTCTATTTGTTTTAGAACTCCGGAGGTCGTGTGGCTAAATAAAGCGCTGCTGCTGTCGCGACAACAGGGCACAAATATTTCTCACATGAACGAATTATTTAGTGTACCATATCAAAGGAAACGATTTTTTAATGCTGGCTTGGTCATATGTGCGTCTTTTCTTTTTCTAATGATCCTAAGGGGGCTCGGACCATGCAGCTTTTTATAAATACTATATTCTTTAATGAATAAAAGTCTAAGTTATCATGTGAGCTCAAACCAACAGGATAATATAAATGTTGCTGGCTCAGTCCTCTTTAGATTTATAATACACATATCTGAGGGAGACTTTCTGAACCCAGTCACCTTACTGATGATATAAATAATCCAACAAAAGGCTAAATCGTGCCAGAGTTCAGTGGATGTTCTCAGTAAGTTCCTTAATGTTTGTAATATTTATTTTTCTTTTGCGCAGGAGCTTGACTCACCCCGGCTACTTTACTCATCTGCAGAATAAACCAAATCAAACAGAAGTGTACTTTAGGAAAACATCATTGTGTTTACCTTAAAGATTTTCATCTATCCCACAAGACGGATGAAAATGTTGATTATAGCAGAGGTAAATGCTGATTTTGACTCTAAAATCATCACCATATGCCTTTGGTTTTTTTAACCCTGATATAATGATTTAAATGTACAAACCTTTGCATCTTGTTTCTTAATCCTGTGTTTTTAATTGAGCACCTTTCACTTTTTGTTATCAAGGAAGCAGTTAAAGGGTTTGCGAATTATCCCATAGGCAGACTGAAAGGGATTCAGATAGATGGTTCTTACTCAGACTTAATGTAACGCCATAAGGGAGTTCCACAAAGTTTAATTTTTGGCTCATTGTTGTTTTCTCTGAATATAAGTAATTTAAGACAAAGCTTATCAAACTAGGCTTTTCCCTCACTACTCTAACCTGCACCGACTCCTGCAAAGAGGTGTTGATTTGATGGAGAACAAGAACAATTCACCTACAACTTTTTTTAAACTACAAGGAGGGTCATTACTTCTAAAAAAAAATGAAGGTTGACATGTTAGATACATTTTTAGTAAAGAATGGTCATTTTTTAAATCTTTAGGGTTTATATTTGATAATTTGTGTTTTACGGACCAAGTTTATGTTTTTTCCTTTTATGATTGTAACCGAGTATGGAGATATTGCTTAAGTGATCGTTTATTGTCTTCACACGTTTGACGGAATTTATCACAGGGCAAAGATATTCAGACTAAAATTGGAAACAAAGGGGGAAAAATTTACTCAGCAGTTCAAAGAACTTTACTGGGTATGAAAGCTTTTGTGGTATCTGTGTCTGAAGCCTAGGATCTTACATTATTCTGCAAGTCATCGTATCCCTAAAACTCTGGAGTCAAGGCTGAAGGTTTTTGGTAGATTGTTGGATGTTGCTGCTTTGGCCAGGTCCTGCGAAGGACACTGTGATCTCAACGGGACAAACCTGGTTAACCTGGTTGAGCTGTGGGTCAGAAGTGTGCCGCTATCTTCTACAGAGTGGCCTGAAGTCCCATCTGTTCTTAAATGCTGCTTTCCTCCTCATGCAGGGGCTCAGTACGAGTACATTTTGGTGGAGAAGCGAGGTGACAAGAACAACGTTGGCTTCATCCAGCTGAACCGACCCAAGGCTCTAAACGCCCTCTGCGACGGTCTGATGAAGGAGGTGGGGCAGGCACTGGACGCCTTTGAAGCCGACGCAGACGTCGGAGCCGTCGTCATCACCGGCAGCGACAGAGCCTTTGCTGGTATGGCATCGAGTGTTTTCACGTCTCCAGGTTGTTTGGATTAGTGCGATTAGAAATACCAGCGGTTGACTCTGCCGCTGTTTGTTTGGTTCAGCCGGAGCGGACATCAAAGAGATGCAGAATCGAACCTTTCAGGAATGTTACGGCGGGAACTTTCTGGCTCATTGGAACAGGGTGTCCACAGTGAGGAAGCCTGTAATCGCTGCTGTTAATGGATTTGCTGTAAGTATCACGATGCTATTTCTTTCTTTCTTTTCTACCTTTTTTTTTCCCCAGGAAGAATCTTGGATGTAACAACAAAAGGAAATGATGAAATTGACAAGAGTTAAATGTTACTATCCATATATCCCGATGTGGTGCTGTGCATAACGACAAACTGCTGATGTCGATCCTAACAGACACACTTTCACACCTTTCCAAACAAAATGTGTACTTGGGGGGCTGCACGGCACAGGTTGCACACACACACACACACACACATCCTGATTTTCTTCCGTGTTCTGTTTGCTGCAGCTGGGTGGAGGCTGCGAGCTGGCCATGATGTGCGACATCATCTATGCTGGCGAGAAGGCGCAGTTTGGCCAACCAGAAATCCTGCTGGGGACCATTCCTGGTAAGGATCTTTTTTTTCTGTCGTGTGCCGATGTTGCAACGCCGTTGCCTTGACTGTCCACGAATGTTTTTGTTTACCTGCAGGAGCGGGTGGCACCCAGCGCCTGACTCGTGCTGTTGGCAAATCCCTGGCAATGGAAATGGTCCTAACGGGCGACAAGATTAATGCTGAGGAGGCCAAACAGTCAGGTAAAGGCAACAGCATGTAGTCACTCTACGATAGAGGTGCACCGATCAGACATTAAAGGCATACTATGCAACATTTTTCAGTTAATTAATGTGTTCCATACCGTTTTGGATGATTAAATGGCGGCGGCCGCCTCGCCAAGATAGCGCTGCGGGAAGCTTGATGTTCATACTTTCACTGTGTTAGTCATTGTTTGTACTGCCATTTTTTCCACTTTTCGTTGCGTTCGCCTGTCTGCTAAACTCAAAACAACCGCGCCTGTTGACGAAGAAACCAGAACAGCTGAGCATCTTTACGACAGTGCACTTTTACTTTCGCCCTCTGGGGGGAGCCTCGCTGGAAAATCAACCCCGGTTGCATAGTATACCTTTAATGGGCCATTACCAGTTTCTGATTAACGCTGATGTCAAACCTGACTATGTTCAGAGTGTGTTGGTTTTTTCAGTGGCATACAGTTCACAACTAAATGACACCCCCCATCCCACGTTAAACTAATATAAAAAAAATATATATAAAAATATTTACCATGTGAATTTCTGTGCCTTAATGGAGTTACTCCACAAAACAAAAACTATCACGGTAACAATTATGGCCCCATTTAGAGCTGACCTTTTTTTTTTTTTTAGCAGTAGCAGAAACCAATGCAATGGTTTATTTTAACGTTATGATACTCAAAGCTTTCGCAATCAAGTTAAAACTGAGGAAATCAGTTTAAACTTGATTAAAAAAAAAGATGAATTGATGCTCACAAAGCAGCAAGTGTACAAACAAAGTTCTCACATCTCCACGTGTCAAGGGCTGGAGTGTGAAGTGAAAACCAGAGAGAGCAGCACAGAACAAGCCTGGCAGAGGGAGGAAGGGAAACATTTCCAGACCTTGGAAAGAAAATGAACAAGAAATGTCTCTAAAGGACCCAGAACTGCAGCCAAGACACGAATGAAAGACTGAGCCAAGTCTGATTGAGGTCTCAAAGAGGACAACGACTTGAGCCTGGAAAAGATCGTCCTCACTGGACGCATCGCTTTGGGTCAGATTAGAGAATATATGTAATCGTATATATAATCACCCAGGGTGGCGTAAGCGTGTCAGAGACTGGGAAGCATGTCAAGGAGGAAGAAATCACGAGGGACAAAGGATAGGTAAATAATTTTCACATGCATCACAGCTGGTGAAGAACAAGCAGCACAGCTGAAGACAAAGGTCCACGCCAGAAGACCTCCAGATCTGAAGGAGCCTGAGAGATTCACTGGACCAGAACGGGCTGGCATTCCTCAGGGAACATGTTGAAAAGTGCAACAAACATCCGCAGGCTGTTACTCAGCAAAAAGGAGAGACAAAGGTCTAGCAGCATCAGGGGGTCTAATCATTTAGACTTTGGTGGCTTGTTTTTAGTGGAATGAATTAATTTCTGTGTACAAAGTGACACATTCAAAACTAAACCTGGGATGTTTGAATAAGCTTTGTATTAAAAGTTGTTGCTCTGTTTGTGCTGATGTGTAAAATTCAAAAACTTGTTATTATTCAAGAGTATCATATAACAAACATTGACCATAAAGGGGAAAAAAAATTGTTTCAGGTTGCTTGATTAAAAATTTAAATCCAACAGAAAAACTAAAGGATTACAAGATTATCCCTATTTAGGCATCAAAGCATCTGTCGTTAACCTTATCTGATGATTATCTGAACATGATCTCTGTAGATGGATTTACATTTTTAAAATGCCGGATTTCTTTCTTTTTTTTTGTTTTTTTACAACCCAAGAAATCGGTTTATCTTTTAAGTAAAAGTTCAAATTCTGATCTTAACAGCTGATCTATTTTTAGATCATTTTTTTTATGAATCTGAACACCTGGTATTCTGCCGTAAGGTAAACTGCCATGTCGGTTCTTGTGCGTTTCCAGGTTTGGTGAGTAAGATTTATCCCGTGGACCAGCTCGTATCTGAGGCTGTTAAATGTGGGGAGAAAATCGCAGCCAATTCCAAACTGGTCAGCGCCATGGCTAAAGAAGCTGTAAATGCAGGTGTGTGAAGAGTCTTACTCTTATTTAAAGTCTGAATTATCTACTTTGTTTGACTTTTGACTAACACGATCCTCTGTGCCACTCCAGCCTTTGAACTGACTTTGGCTGAAGGGAATCGTTTGGAAAAGCGTTTGTTTCATGCTACCTTTGCGACGGTAAGTTGAAGACACCGCTTGGTGTCGGGTGTGAACGTTAACTCTTGATTAATGACGTTTACGTCCGATTTTTTTCCTGCAGGATGACCGTAAGGAAGGCATGACTGCGTTTGTGGAGAAGAGAAAAGCTAATTTCCAGGACCATTAGATAAAAAGCTCAACATCACGAGGTTCCTGCAGACGATTGTTCGCTCCCTCATTGATGATGCATTGTGTGGTGCGAAGATCCTGACTGGTGTGGAGCAAATAATGAGGTTTAGCTCAAAGGTGTCCCATCGTAGCTTGCTGGGGTCAAGTGTTCAAAATAAAATACTGTGTTGGATCAGAATGTGATGGTGATTCGATGACTGTTTTGTAGTGTACAGGAAGGATGAAGCTGGATGACAAATTAGTACTAATTTTGCCTTTTTATTTTGTCAGATCTTTGTATCAGTGTATTCTGTGTGCATTTGCAAATAAAGCTATAAAGAATGATTTTTAACACTAAAATTGTGCGAAGATTCTTGGCAACATTATGTAGAAGATTTTAGATGTGAAATTGCTGTGTTCTTTACAGCACTTTCCCCTAGTGTCGCCGTATTGCTAAATTAGCCTATCTATGAAACAACCACGCAATTGTGCAATGTCTACTCTAGACCACTAGGTGGGGCTGCTGCACGGCTTCAATTAAAAGCCATAAGTGAATGGTGAATTTCAGTTTTCTGCTTAGAAAAGCTTTTAATTTAGGTCATATGTGACAGCTCATGTAAATACAGTAATAAAATAAATTTAATTTGAACGTTTTTTTATATAAATTAATATATATAGATTTTTTCAACAGAATCTGGATTGGAAAATAGAAACCATTAAACAAAACTTTACACTTGACACAATATCAGAACAGAAAACAAGTATTTCAACAATACAACCAAAAACTGAATTTGTTGCCATTAGAAGCGACATTTAAAGTTTTTTTTAAAGAAATTCTAAAATAATTACATTTTTATGATTATTGCTTTCTGTAATGGGAAATGTAAGATTTCTCCATTGTAATACCATCTTCACTATCCACCTCAAAGACCATTGTATCCAACCTGCCAAAGGAAATTAAATTTTACATTTAAACCTATAGGACAATGTTTTGTTTTTGTTTTTTTTCTGCTTGCCTTTAAAGAAAAAAGTAACAGAGGCTGCTAGAGTGAAGCAGATTTATCAGGGTACTTTTTATAGTTATTTTAATCTAAAAATTTGGATACCCCCAAAAGGTTAACTTTTTTTTAGTAGTTGGATTAAAAAAGTGAAGCATTTCTATTGGTTAGTAATATATTTCAAGCATTTATTTCAGCTAATCTTATGGCTAACAGCCAATGAAAATCCAGACTTTAGTATCTCAGAAAACCAGAGTATTGAAAACTCAGTAAGAAAAACTGTTTTTAACTCAAAGATGTAACGGCCTGCATGATAATAGGGAAAACCAATGACTTAACAGTTGACAGTCATTGACACCCTTCACAAGGTGGGCAATCCACCCAATGTGATTGCTAAATAAGCTGGCTGTTCACAGAGGGCTATGTTCAAGCATATTGAGAGAAAGTTTAGTGGAAGGTAAACATGGTTAAAAAAGCAAGAGATAACTGCTGTATTGAGAGGATGGTGCAGCAGAGCCCATTCAAGGTTTTGGGGGAGATTCACTAGACGTGAACTGCGGCTGCAGCCTCCACACAGACATATCTGCAGATCACCTTCCTTGTATCAAGCCACTCCGGAACCAGAAACAGTTTTTGAAGCTTTGTACCTGGACTGTAGAGAAAAAGGACTGTTTCTCACTGTTTCTCTATTCAGATGAAAGTAAAGTTTGCATCATAGCATCGCTAAATCAATACCCGGGAGTCTGGGGTGTGATGTGGAGAGGCACTGAATCCAAATTGTTTGATTTTCAGTGTAAAGTTACCACAGTCATGATGTAGAGCGTCATGTGATTGTCTAGTGTTTATCCGCAGTGTTTTCTGAACTCCACAGTCGATGCAGACATCTACCAGGAAATTTTAGACCACTACATGTTTCTCTCTGCTGAAAAGGTTTATGGTCGACTGTGATTTCGTATTCTCAGCAGGTCTTGGCATCTGTCCACACTGCTTAAAGAGCCAACACCTGGTTCAGTGACCATGGTATTAATGTAGTAGATTGATTATTAAACTGCCTCCATTGAGAATCTTTGTTTTGCCAAGAAAAAGACAGCAGACACCAGAGCTAACGGTGCTGCCCAGCTGAAGGCCACTATTAAATTAGGCAGGGCTTCCTTATCATCTGAGTGGAGCCACAGGCTCGTCAACTTTGTGCTAAACTGCAATAAATTCAGTAATCAATGTACTGAGTGGTTTGTCCTGTATAGCACATGGACATGCTTTTTTAGTGAGCCAAATGTTAAGTTTTTTATCTGTCTTTTGTACTATTTTTAACCTTTTTAAGGTTCCGTTTAGGTTCCTTATATACATTTGAAACACTTGAAAAATATCAGTCTAAATTTCACCTTTTGAACTGAATTACTGAAATAAAGTAACTTTTTAAGGATATTCCAATTCACTAAGAAACAGATGACTAACCTATTGAGTAAATATGGGCACTTCTTTTCTTTTTGAAGATCTCTTGTGCACTATAAATGCAGAACGGATCTTCAAAGGAGAACACCAGAACCAATTTGGTTAAAGTTTGCTTTCTGATGCTGCTCCAGTCATCAGGAGGCATCTTTTCTCTCTCTGATCTTCACACGGCGGCGCCTCAGCGCCTCACGAGGCGATGGCCTAATTGTTTTTTTTTATTATTATTCAATCTTCCCCTGGATCTTGCTCACTTGTCAGCCTGTCTAACAAAACATTTAAAAGGAATACAAAAAAAAACTCGTCTTCTCACTCTGCAGGAAAGCACAAAAGTCCACTGAGGGGAGCAGAAAAGGAGCTCCTCTTTGAGGCTGCCGAAAGGTCAAAATAATAAATGTAGACTCAAATGAGGCTCTCCGCGCACACAAAGGGGGCAAAACGTTGCAATTTGGCAGCGCAGACCCTCATAGCGTGATAAACTCATTTAAAGAAGCCGAAATAAAGCGAGAGCAGCATGGGTCCAGAGAGGGAGAAGAGGCTTTCAGATTTGGCAGACAGGCCTGACTCCTGCAGGTTCTTTTTTTTTTTCTGCCCAGCAGCCTCAAATCACTTCCCCCAAAATCACTTTTATTTTCCAAAGTAACACGGCAGCTGTGAGGCTGAGTCACGTTGCTGGCTTTATTTGAGCTTCTATGGCCATGATTAGGTCAATGTTCAAACAACAAGCCATGGTGGAACAATATGGAGGCATTATTCTCAGAGGATGCTCAGTCTGTTGTTTTATTTTGCTGCATACACAAAAAAAAAACTCTAAATACATGAAGTAAAACTATTCTATGTAACAACTGTACATCAAAGCTGTGTCAACACTTATCAAGAAAAATACAGCATATCAGTACTTTTTTTTTAAAAGTAATTGCACTTTTAAGTTTTAAGTAAAGGAGAGAAATGTAGAATTGTGAAGCAAAAATTATTACAATTGGTGCTTTGTTGAACCTCCGAACTTGAATTATTTGAGGCAGGGACTTTAAAATAATCAACGTAGAGAGAGATTAAAGTGCATCCGGCACGTTTCTTCAGGAAAGACTCGTTAATACAATGACAGCCAGTAAACAGTCGGGAGTGTCATTTTCAGAATATTACGAAGGAAACTGAAAGAAAACAATAAACAGGCTTCATCCTGCAAAGGTAATCAATTGCTGTTCCAGGATGTATAGGAACATGATGAAGGTTTTGAATATTTATATGTAAAAGGTCTTGCAAAAATATTCACACTTCTTGAACGTTATTCACATTTCATCATAGCATTGCCTCAAACCTCAACCTGTGGATTAAGGAAGCTCCATATGAACCAAGGTATAGTAAAATTTTGCAGATGCCTAAGGCTTCCTACTTCCCAGGAGAACACTGAAACAGGACATGTTAACAAATGCAACAGTAGTACACATAGTACACATATAAAGGAAAACATTCTTAGTGTGAAAGATGTTAACAGAGTAATAATTTAAAGCTACTAAACATATTTTGCTGCAAGATTTATCCACAGTTACCTTTTTGTAAATTCATAAGTGAGAAATAGGGTTTTTCTGCGGTTGTTTGTGAAGCAACATTTAATGTTGCCCCTGCTGGGGAATTAAAAAGAGGAAATAAATTTCGAGCTTAAATGATAGGTGGGTTTATCTATACTGGATGGTGAGCATTGCTAGAGTTGGACCCTAATGTAAATTCTGCCGAGGCCCTCGTAAAACTTTAGGCTGAGTCTGTTCCTTTCTTAATCTGGTGGCAATGATTAACTGGTGTCCTCGTCGAGCCTCGTTCCACTTGATTGGATCACTGGACAGCTTAGGTTAGTAGTTATTTTCTTGTTGCAGATATTCTGAATCAACACACATCTGACATACTTGAATGGGAAGTGCTCTTATTTTGCTTATTTTGAAGAAGGGCTTAGAAAAATTAGCCTATGTCTAAGGTCATGTTAATAAAACGGGGAAATAGGAAGGTTATCTTAATTTTTTCAATGTAATTGTTTATTTTTAGTTAAACTTTGTGTTTTTCAAACATTTTAAGTGTAAGATTTTGCTTCTGCATTAAAATAAAAATGCAGTTTTTGCACAGGAGGAAGCGGTCGGCTGAATAGACACCCTGCTTGTAGTTCCTTTTCTGGCCAGCAGGCGGGCACAGCCAAGCCATGCCCGGAAGTGGATTAGGGGGAATCCTCTCAGTTCGCTTCAGTCTCCGGATCTGTGATCTGTTCGGCTGGCAGGATGGTGGTTCTGAAAGGGATCCCCTCTATTTTATCGCCTGATCTGCTGTATGTTCTCGCCAAAATGGGCCACGGGGACGAGCTGGGTAATGCTGCACAGCGCCATGCTGCATGTCCTGCTGCCTGTAGTGTTGGGGCGGTCAGCGCCAGAGAACAACAGCTGTCCTGTTTTCTTTTCTTCAGTTCTTGCTGATGCCAATTTCCCCGCATCTTCTATCTGTGCTTGTGGTCCAAAGGAGATAAGAGCGGACGGTGTGGTAAAAAATAAAATAAAAACACGATGCCAGCGTGTGTTGACAGTGTGCTGCTCTAACGCTGTTTCATTCTGGTTACAGGTTTGGGAATCCCGCAGCTCTTAGAGGCTATCTTAAAGCTTTTGCCTTTGGATACATATGTCCCCAGCCCGGTAAATGAGCCACACATGCATGTTAAAATCAGAGTTTAATCGCCAGCTGTTTTGCGTTTACACCGCCTTTGCATTTCATGTTGTAGTTTTATTACAACGTGGAGTAAATTAAATGTATCCTTCAAGATGGTACACAAAACACCCCATCATGACAGAGTGAAAAAGGTATTTCAAAAAGTTTTTTGAAGTATTCACAGCCTTTGCTTGACGTATACAGCCTTGTCAAGTTTTGGGTATTTCCACAGCACCGGCTCTGGCTTGGTCACTCAAAGCATCTGGAGATTTTCTCTGTTGTTATTTATGTCTGTGCACTTCAGGTCATATGGTACATGAAATGGCTCATTTATATTCAGTAACCTGCAAGAACAGAAACATTTGCTCTAATACTTGAGGAGACAAGAACCAGAACAACGTTCTTTGTGGACAGGAACATTTCATATTTCACCAGAACTTGAGTGCAGAACACATAAGAAGCCCTCATTGGTCTCTCACACTGCAGCATCGGGTCAGGAAACTAATCACACCCTCTTCAAATGTCTGACCAATCAGAATATTTGACACCACACTGAGAAAAATAACCAGTTATGCACAGAATATGTGTCAAGAGCAAGCTGCAGGAACTCCCAAACTAAAGCTGCAGGAACATAATGGCATCATTTCTGATCATTTCTTGCAGCCATGGGAGAGAGAACATGCGTCTCTGTTCATGTGGCATTTGTACGTGCATTTATTCTGAGGTCCAGAGCACTCTGGAGCAGCTATTTTCTAATGAACATCTCTATATTTGACTGCTTCTGTCTTACACTCAGTAGTCATCCAATTCCTGCCACAGAAGAAAATCTGCACTGTATGATACTGCCACCACCATGCTTTAAAATAAGAATGGTGCTCACGTTCTCCCGTTTCCACAGATCTTAGTGATCCTCGGGACATTCGGTGCTGCTGGAAATTTGTATCTGTTTACATATGCTTCCAGCCTGGAGCCTGTAGGCAACACCTCATTTATGGTTATTTTATTTCTCCTCTAAAAAAATGCTCTGTCAAGTTAAACTTTATATAGACATGTGTGCTTCATTAAATGATCAAATTATGTTGAACAAAACTGAGTTTACTGAAGATAAACTCCTGTCAAGTTGTAGAAACCTCATTAAGATGATCACTGATTTAAAAATATAGGATCTTTACTTATTTTATTGTGAATTTTCAGGAGAAATGTTAAACAAACTGTGCCACCGTGTCATTTTGGGGTGTTTTTATTAAATTCTGAGGGAATCTTTGAGTTAAAACCCATTCTGGACTGAAGTTGAAGCAGAAAGTGAAGTAATGGACTCTATCTTGAGGAATGCTACATGTTAAATCTGTTGCCAACAGGCAGCAGTCATGGATCTGGTAGACAGCGACAAACAGAGATGTTTAGCCGTCCCTGTGTGGGAGACGTACGCACACCTCCTCCACATGGCAGACTCACAGGTATGACAGCCTGATCGCCAGAGGCGTACAGGTGGAACGCCAAACAGAACGTACAGTAATTATTCTGGTTTTGGTTCGCATGCAGAGTCCTCTGGAGAAAGTGGAAAGATTTACTTTCTACGAACGAGCCAAGAAGGCCTACGCCGTCGTGGCAACAGGGTGTGTATTTGATTTCTTTTTGCCTCGAGGTAAACATGCGTTGCTGGGATGTCCAACTCCATCCCAGAAGTGCTGGTGTGCTGCATGTTAGGTGTGTCCCTGCTCCTCAGTATGGCATCAGGTTCTGCAGAGGTCTGCCAATGACACATGCATTTGACTCAGGTGTGTTGAACAAGGGAAACATCTAAAACATGCAAGACGCTTAACCCATATAGTAGATAGTAGGTCTGGACAAGGGCTGCAAGAACCACACCGGAGGGGTCGTTAATGATGGCCAATAATAACGCTTTACTGTAATTAACTGCAGTCTTCCAGCCCCCTGCTTGAGCTGCAGCACCTATTGTCCAGTCTTCAGTTTCTGAGTGGATATTTAAACCCTTCAGAGACCATGTTAGAAAACGTCTCAGATGAGACGAAGTGTAAGCTCTTGGCAGAGAATCGCTGAGCAAAACATTGAGGCACTTCCTGTTAAATTACTAACCAACAGATTTGGTGGAGTTGGTATGGAGGGATTAAGTTTAATTGGTTTGGCCTACAGTCAAGTACGGAAAACCGGTGTCGTTGAGAAGTATTTGACAGCCGTTACAGCGAGTATGACGCACGGCTCGAGAACAGACAAAAGCAGTCGAACAGATTCAACCGGTAGCCTCAAAATGTGACTATATTAACGTACACGTAGTATATTGGCCTTTTTTTTTTTTTTTTACATTTGTAACAAGACTTCAGACCATTTACAATCTTTTAAATTAGGTTTTCTGAAACGATGAAAAAACATCTTCAGCAAACAAACATGAACATTGGAAATTAATGTTTTGTGGGGAAACTCACGCACTCTAGAGCAGGAGTTCCCAGACTTCTCAGCCTGTGACACCCAAAAATAACAGCGCCAATGACTGGCAACCCCCACCCCTCAGTTTTTTTGTCTTTTTGCAAATTACGAGATTTTCTTTTGATTATATTGCAAGAATGAAGTAATTTTATGAGAACTCTTCCACTAGTGTTATAAGGAGGAATGTTGACCATCTTAAAAGTAAAGTTATACTCTGGTATTAGTTTCACTATTAGGGAAATACAAGATCTTTCTAGCAAAGCAGCATCAAATTGTTATCAGCGTCAGGGCTTCAAAATGATTATACAACAGACATTGTAACTTTATTCTCGTACTTTTGCGACTCAATTCTCATATATGACTTTATTCTCGTGTTTTATTTTTATTTTTTTACACCTTAATATGAATTTATTCTTGTACTTTCCAAAAAAATACAATTTTGTACTATAGTCATTGTAGATTAAAGAAAAGAAATTATTGGCCATAAATAAGTAAACTTCCACACAAAAAAAGTCAGAAATCTTCTCAATAACACATATATATCGCATATTTGCGAGAAAATACTTGGATATTCGAGAAAAATGTCTTCCATGATTAAAGGCATACATTTGCTATATTAAACAAGTATATCTCTGACATTGTATAGTCAGAAATTTTGGATTATCATTTGGATTGTCTGCACACAGTGTCTCGAAACCCCCAGGGGGGTCCCGACCCCCGCTTTAGCAACCCTTGTTTTATAGGCCCCCCTTATTCCTCAGGCCAGCTCTGTTTCTGACTAATATTTAAACTTTTTTTTAATATATTTTAGCCTTCAATGTGTAGCACTTTAAAATTCTATGCTTAACTTTGGTCATTTAAATTTTTTAAGGAGTTTGATATTTTTCTGTATTTTGTTTTGCTCCCCAGGGAAACTGCTCTGTATGGAAACTTGATATTGAAGAAGGGAGTTATCCCTCCTGAGGAGATGCAGTGAAGAAAACATGGTTTAGACAGAGGTTTCTATGTTTAATATCATTTAGGAATCTGAGTCACACATTGCAATATTTTTTGTTAAAATAAAATACAGTTTTAGGTTATTTTAATTTTTTTTGGAAATCCTCTGTTCATTGATTGAAAGGGCGTCATCCTATACGTACCCGGGGCAAATGTTTGGATTAACAGAGCACAATTATTGTAAATATCACCAATTTAGTCAAGTAACCTAAATCAAAGATTAGTTTTTATTTTAGAAGTAAATCATGTTTCACATTTTGTGCAAAGAAAAAGCATGTAGAAGCCACTTTTCTATCTGTTATATGTTATGGTGATATGTTATTTACTGGACAGCCATGCAGCATCGTCGACTTTAAAAAGACTCGATGCCATCCGTCATGCTTCTCTGTGGTATTCTTTATGAGTTAGTCGGCTGGACTTTATTAAGTGTTGGTAAACAATGTCATTGGTTTTTGTTTACATAGAAAGCTTTGCTGGGTAAAATCCCACAGTGCCTCAGCACACTTCTGTCCATCTGCTCTAGCATCCGCCACATTTTTTCTCACCAGTAGCTTTGAAATGTTGCCGGAGTTTCGACAGTCTTTGGTAAAACATGGTTGCTCTGGCATGCATCGAGGTCATGAGATATTCTTCAAACATCCTAAATCACAAATATTCAAATCCATAATGCATTTTAAGAATATCACAAAAGATGCAGTGAAGGTTGTGCTTTTTTTGTTGTTTTTTGCTGACAGTTTCCTCAGTTATAATTTTAATGTTTTATTTCCTTTTTGTTGTGTGATTGATCACATTGTCTATGGTTATATGTGGGGCTGGGCGATAATGGTTTGAAAATAAAATCTATTTTATTATACCAAGTCCGATTATTCGATTTTTTTCCCCCTCCCTCTTTTTCGTTTCACAAACAGAAATTAAAGAAATGATTTCAAAAACTTTCTTTGGTTTCAAGCACTTCACCTGGGAGTTAACCTGAATTCAAAGTGCAACTAAATCCAAGCTGTGAAACATGCTTTTATAAAGATGATGGCCCTGCCATTGGAAACAATGAAAATATAACAAAATTTTTGCTGCTAGTAGTTTTACACAATGAGCAGGCTTCAGATCACTTGTGTAACTTCAAACTAATTTTAAAAAAAAAGTTAATGAATAAATTAAGGTTTGTTGTCTTATGGAAAGAAGTGTTCTCTTAACAATATTTGGATAATATAACATATATTCAGGATTTCATGCTATTCTCTTCATGGATGCGCAATAAGTGCATTTGCAAAATAAAATACAGATTTTAATTATATTAAATACGAATAAATTGTTAATTTGAATGCAATTCGTCCAGTCCAAGTTATTTGTCCATTTTACAGTTATTTTTATGGCTGTTACCTTGGCCCGGTCTCTTGTAAAAGAGATTTTAATCTCAATGAGACTTCCTGGTTAAATAAATAAGTACACCTCAGGAAAATCACTGTACTTTAGTTTGATTGCTCTCCGTGGAGCAGATATAATCTTGTATATTTTTTTTCTGTGCCTTTCTCTCCTTTTCTGCAATAAATGAAACATCTTTCATGCAAAGTTTCTGTCAGCAGGAAACATAACAAAGACCAAATACTGAAAGCATGTATGTTACTGTAAAGCAGTTTAATAGAATCGACGTGTGCAGGTGCATTTATGCGTTGCGTCTGACATGTTTAGAATAGCGGCTATTCGCTCGGATCACTGGTGGTAGAGTCCATCCAGATCTTCCTCTGGCTTGGTGTACTTCCTTTGAGAGGGAAGGCCGACGGGCGCTTCAGCCACATCTTGTTGGAGGACTGGCATGAGGAGTTCTCTGTGGTAAAGATCGTCCAGATCCTCCTCTGGCTTGGTGTACTTCCTTTGTGGAGATGGCAGCTCGACAGGAGCAGCAGCGTCAGCTACATCTTGTCGAAGGGCTGGGATGAGGAGCTCCTGGTGGTAAAGGTCATCCATGTCTTCCTCAGGCTGAAGATACATTCTCACGTCTCTCTCGCTGCTCTGCTCCATCTGTACGGGCGAATGCTGGTCTTTGTCCTTCTCCTCAGCTCTGCCTCCAAACTGTCTGATCTGAGCTTGGAGCTCAGCTAGTGAAGGATGGTACGTCTCATCCAGATCCTCCTCAGGCTTCAGGTGATGTTTGTCCTGTCCGCTGTTCCTCATGTGGCTCCAGATCTTCATGCCGGGGTCGATCTCGTACTGAACACCATCCATGTCCTCGGGAGGCTCCACCTCGACTCCCCAGGACAGCTTCCCCCGCTCATCAACGGACCTGCCACAAAGGAACATGCAATACGAAACTTCATGCCAGGAGCCCACGCAACTTTGTACTTCTAGCTGGAGTTGGAAGATTTCAACTTACACAACCATTTCCTTCAAGTGCTCATCTGACGGTTTATTCTGAAAAGAGGAACAGCGAATGTTAGACAACTGCCCGCAAAAGAAAAACGTTTAAAAGTGAAAATCTGAATGCAACCAGCGCACATATACACATACCAATGGCTTTGCATTGACGCTGACTGTCAGCAAAACGCCGACTATGACAGAAACCCTTTTGCATAAAAAGAAGACTCTGGATTAATCCAAGTATAGTTGAATTAAAAAGCATTTTATAGGAGCATTTTATACAGATTTGTAACTTTCTCACCGGATCATGGCGTCTCCTGCTGTCAGCGCTGTAATGACGAACTCTGGCTCCGTTCACCTGAAGCATGAAAAAAAAACGAGCAAAGTTCCACCAATAAACCGGCTATGTTTTCGTGACCTTTGTATTCGCTTAACTTAGTGAAGTCAGCTGCGTGTAATAAATCATTCTTTATCTTGTCTACATGGTGCATTAAAAACAGCAGTAAAGTAAACCACCCATTAGTTTCCAACCTGTTTATTTATATGTCCAGAATAGAAATAATGCATTCTACATTTTTCTCTTACTAAAGACATTAATCACTGTGACTACCTTATCAATTTACATCTTTAAATATTAGTAGCAGATCATCCTATCTTCATTCAGCCTGTTTTACTTTATATTAAATGATAAATACGTTCTCTTCGGCTCAGTCTGACCAGACTACATTCTCCCAGCGAATTAAAAATTTAAGGCAAACTTCAGCAAGAGTCTCGACTGCGCATTGAGTGTGTAAAGAGGACATAGTGGCTGAAAGCATAGCTTACTGTTAACATGAGAAATAAATGTCTCTGCTAATTCCAGGTCTTTCTGAAGCGCTCTTATTTGATCATGCTTTTAGACTCCTCTGCCACAAATATTGCAAGTGGCGCTCGCTGGACCGTTCAGAAGTTTATAAACGGAGCTGGAATTATTACCAGGAGTTTGTTTAGCAATGACGAGACTTTTTGTGAAGGTCGCTTTGTTTTTACCGGTTCGTGTGCAATACTGTTTAATTTCAGCTGCTTTTTGGGCTTTTTATGCCTTTTTGCATATCTTTTTCCTCCTTTTCAGCATTTTACCCATAACTTCATTTGTGGACTACTTTTTTTTTAGGATTTCTTAGTATGTGTGGATGATTCAAATGTTTTGCTGGCATCTGGTGTGAAATATTAGAGATACAGTCATATTCCATAAATTAGAATATTATTGAAAACTTCATTTATTTCAGGAACTCAGTTCACTAAGGGGAACCCCATAGATTAACTCAGACCGATGATGTTTATCGCCTTTATTTCCGTTAATTATGAAAATATTTTTATGAAATTCTTTTTCAATTGCCTGCTAATAAAAACACAGAATAAACAGAATCAGACCAATAAAAAAGCAACATCTTTCATGCAGAAATAGGAGCTTAATGAAAAGCATGTTTAATAACGGCTTAAATTCTGCTTTTTATTTTTCAAAAAGTACTTTTAATCTAACAAGCAAGCCTCTCAGAATTGCACACACTAACTTATTGAATATGACTTTATATTAACTGAGAAAAATGTCAATGCTGTGCAATACCTATTTTACCCTGTATAAAATGTTTGTCTTTTACTGTTCAAAAGACGATGATGTGTGGTGTAACAGTGGGTTAATAAAGTAGTAGTGTGTAATAGTGGGTTAATAAAGCATGCAAACATATGCTAAGCATAAGTTTGCTAGATCACATATACAGTTGTGTGATACAGGAAACGAAGAGGCCTTTTCATGTTCTTTCTTTTAACCACAGTTAAAGCGCCGCATATTAGCTCTGCTATTCAGTTAATAATAGCACCAAGTTTTATAAATGCAGCTGCCATGTTTCATTGTCACAAAGCCATCTCCGCTGGTATAGGAAACAAATAGAGAACATGTTATTTAACAGGTGGCCGTCAGCTGGAGACAGGAGACTCCACACTAAACCTCGGCGCAGTTTGTACGGCTCTTTGCCATAAAAGAGAAGGAAACACATAAAAGGAGCTTCAGCTCACTAAAACAATAATCTGACACCTCATGATGAGCATCATTACTGTCAGTAAATCCCATAAAGGCCGTCCTCCAGCATCGGCTAACCACAGCTCTGCCTGTTCAGTCAATACCAACCCACCCCCCTCCTTCCAAGAAAAAAGAAAAAGAGAAAAAGACAGACACTGGTTGGAAAGCTGGGGTTTTCTAAATTACTGAAATTATCTCAATGATCTGCAATTAACTTAACTGATGCTTCACCGACGTTCATTAAACACACATCAGACATCTAATGAAGTTTAAAGCAACAATTACAGGGTGCGAGGGAAGGACCTCCATGGCAGAACACAGAGGAAGGATACATCCAGCCTTTCTAATGCGTTTTAAGATTTAGCTTTTTTTTTTCGAATGAAAAGTTAATTTCTATAAGGGGTTTGAGGTGAGTAAAACAGAGTCGCGAGGATGCAGACAGTCTGGGATCTTTGAGCTACCTGATGACTGCGCGTAATTCCCAGGACAGCTTTCCGGCGACAATAGCAGGAGACGGATCAGGGGCCACACAGCTCTGCAGCGGGCAGACAGAGGAGCCTGTTGTTACGTAACGGACGGCAGGGTATTTGGACACTATTTGTTGGAGGGAGACACACAACAAGGGGCTTCATCTTTTTGTCCACAGCGGCTAATCTGAACAACCGGTGCCGGGCCTTTACACACCGCTTTGAGTCTGTGTGTGTGTGTGTGTGTGTGTGTGAAGGAAAAGCTCAGGTGGTCTTTTTCAGTTTCTCCCCCAGTGCAGAAACAGGTCAAAAACGCTCCCCTCTCTCAGGCACACCCCTCATAAACACAGTAAACATGTGGGAGCTGTTAAAGTGAGCCTAATAGCTATTTACTGTGTTTTGTGCGCTTCTCATTAAAAAGATTTTCCACTTGAGGAGAGCTAATGTTTTGGAAAACTCTATTAAATCAAACAGACTTCATGCCAATGAGCGGCACATGTGGCTCTCTTTGGCAATTTGAAGGATCTACCAACTGCTAGAGAAACAGGGGGGGGGGGGGGGCTTAAGCGTGTTTTCTTCACAATACCTCGTCTCTAGGCACACGGTTATAGAAACCCATCTAAAATACTTTTAAATTATTCTCAGACAAAATCCAACACTTCAGCGGCTGCATTACATGCACATTTGTAGGGTTTACTCCATTTTAGGGTTGGTATGGAAATTTGACAACAGAGAGTGAAGACTGAGCTAAAGTTGACGGATCAAAACACAGACATGAGGATAAAATATAATATTGTTAATAATGTTGAGACTCTCCAATTTTTTGTTGTCAGACGGCTGTGAAGCCCAGAGTGATCCGCTGCTGCTGCTGGAAGCCATCAGAGCTCTGAGGCCAAAGACACATTGTTGGGTACACAACTGCTGCAAACTTGATGTGCTTTTTCAGACCCTTCTGTAAACCTGAGAGACGGATGTGGTGGAAAAACCTCAGCAGATCTGCGATATCTGAAATACTCTGACCAGCTTGTCCGGCGCCAACAGCCATGCTACATTTAAAGTCCCTGAAATCGCCTTCCTTTCCTATTTTCATGCTTGGTCTGAACTTCAGCAGGTCATGAAAATGGATTGAGTTACTGCCATTTTATTCGCTGATCAAATATCTGTATTAATAAGCAATCAAACAAGTGTATCTAATAAAGCAGCGTGTGCATAATTTCCAATTTTCACAGTAAATAAAGCAGCAAAATTAACAAACGTGGGCTTTAGAGAACCATAAAAGCACCTTAGGCTGAAGTAGTGTTGGTACCAACGAGCAGGACAGAACTGAAGTAAAGTTATTTTTAAATAATTCAATAAAAATATTTTTTTAATAAATGCCAGGGAGAATGAAGATGTTGCACAGTTATAAAAATGACTTTGTTGGTTCATCAGTATAATCTATACAGTATATAATGAAATGTATATACTAATTTGGTACAACACATTTCTTTCTAGTGTTTAGTCTGTTATAGTCTGTCTGAAATAAACTCAAAATTATTTAGAAAGAATTATTTAGTTGGTGCTCTAGAATATTAATGTTTTTTTGTTTTTTTACATTTGTTTTCTTAGCCACCACAAAATGTTTGTTCAAAGGCTGTTTGGGTTTTCTCACCTTACAACGTTACGCTTCCGCGCTAGAATCTCCAACTTAGGTTTTTTCTTCAAATTTGCAAGGGAAACATTAAAGACCTAGAAATTATTGAGGAAAACAAAAATTGTTTTTTTTTTGTTGTTTGTTTGTTTTTTGTTTTTTTTAAATAATGACCCAATCAGTGAACACTGCAGGAAACAAATGGCCATGGTCCAGTTTTAAAGCCATCCAGGCTCTAGCGCAAATAGTTGCTGGTTTTCACGCAGCTTCTACTGAAGAAGGGATGATTATGGACACGGTGTCCTGCAAAAGTATTTATGTTTATTGGATTTTATAGGGATTGTATGATAGAACAAAACAAAGGAGTGCATCACAGCGAAGTGGAAAGAAAATAATTTTATTTTATTCATGTTACAAATAAAAATCTGTTAAAAACTGGGGTCTGCATTTGAATTTAGCCCTCTTCCTTCCCTTTTCCTCGGTAATATAAGTTCCTCTGTAATATAAGTCCGCATTTTGGGATGAGTGACTTTGTGAACCTCAGTTGCTTTTCTGTAAGATCATGTTTTGCGATGATTCATGCCAGAAATTAAGCCTTGAGGGAGAGAACATCAAACATGAATCTTCAGACACAAAGACACAAAAGCACGGAGGACTTTAGTTCACCCTCCAGCCCCCGGTCTTCCTCCTTCATCAGACACTGAATGCCTCCTGACTGGAGTCCGACGAAGCCCTGCTAGCCAGCTGGAGTACCCTTAACCTTTAACCACTGACCCCCAGCATCATGAAATTCATCACAGAGCCTTCCGCTGGATGAACACAGAGGGGAGCATATTAAAAAAAGAGAAACACTGAGCAAGCACAGGTGTTAAGTATGAATACAGGTGGGGACGTGAGTTTTCACACGTTTCACTCTGCTGGCATCAGCTCCTCTGGTCTCACTGACTCCAGAAATCCTCAGGCTGTGTTTGCCACACTCCAGGTTTGTCTAGGTTTCTGTTTGCGTGTCAAGGTCCCATCTGTCCCGATGCTCCTGGTTTAAAGAGAGGACCCCGCTGTTCCTTAATGAAAAGCTGTCTGCTACAGAAAGATTGAGTTACAAGAACACGGTTCTTTCTTCCTTATTGAAGAAACGTGTGCCTCCTTCTGCTTTCGATACACACAACATTCTGCACAGACCAGGTCAGTTTGTACACTCTTTAAGAGAAGTAAAACAAAACAACATATGCCAAGGAGGAGCTATTTACTGCATATTTTGTGGACTATAGCCTTAAGTGTGAAACACCAATGTTGCATTATCAAAATACAAACATGGACACAGAAAATTAAATTGGTAAAACAAACTTTCTTTCTTCTTCTAGAGGGTGGGGGTATCACCAACCTTGGAAACACAGAGAACAACTATTGTTGTATTATCTGCTGCAGATTCACTTTCCGTAATAAGATGTGTAGATAAACAGGCTTTGATGTGTTGAACATTTCAGTTCTCCCAGTATTTAGTTTTCCTTGCTAAAGTCGATTTGAATATTGAAATGCAAAATTCAACAGTAGTGTTATATGTGTTAGATTACCACATTTACTACTACTGTCAATGCTACTAATACTACCATTACTACTATTACTGTTAGAACTATTACTATTACTACTCCTTATACTACAATTACTACTACTAATATTAATAATAAAAACAACAGAGGTTCTTAAATTATTATTTAGAAAGTGCTATAACATCATTTTAAATCAATTTGATCACTTTACAGCTTGAAACAAATGACTTATTATTCTGTTTTTCTTCCTCTGTAAATGGGTTTTGTCACAATTACAATTCATCGCCTGTTAGGAATCTTTCCTTTGTGAGTCAGTCAGACTAGAAAAACCTTCATTCCTCCTCCTCCACAAAATTCACAGTCATTTGGACAATTCTAGGTACAGTCAGAGGATGTGAATCAGATCCCTAAATAAGCTCCAACAGCACCTTGATGACAGCTCCTCAGTGTCTGTGCGGTGCGTATCGTAGTCGCCTTGCAGATTCTGTGCTTCCTGACCCTGCTTTGTCCCCACCCTCTACCCTGTGGAAAGCCGGGCTCCAACCATTTCAGCCTGATCGTGTATCTGCAGACCTGCGGGAAGCAGAGCACAGAAGAGCTGCAGTGGGAACAGAGGACAGAGATGTCATCATCAGCTCACTTTCTGCTGCATCAACTGCATGACTGCCAAAAGTTTAGGGAGATTGGTGATAACTAAATGTACCATTGCTGGTAAAATTAATCCACAATTTAGCCTTTTTTAATTGATTTGGAACTGGAAATAGCATCTGAAATTGTTTGTTGTATATATAAATACATACATATAAATATATAAACGTAAAAACGTGTTAACTTAGGATCTAATTTGGGATTCAGCACAGTTGTCAATACCTGTTATATTATTTGTATTGTACTATTTGTGTTTGGGTGGAAACATCTCCCATTACATCACCTTTTGTTGTTCAGTAAATGGGTAAAAGAATTTTAAATGAGGCCAATATTAGAAAGCCAACAGATGAACTTCTTCAGAAAAAAACGTAATACCTTAAAGTTCAGTGCCTTATTGGATTTCCTAGCATCTGCAATATTTAGTACCTTTAAATATTCAAATATTGTTTGAAAAGGTGAGAATGTTCATGACCTCAGTTGAAAATAAGAGAGGTGATTTTGCTGATCTAAAGAAACACATTAAGGTCAATGATGATGACAGAAACAGAGCAATAAAGGTTGATGTAAAAATGTTGAATAAATATGGATTCTAATATCCTGATAAAAACAAAAAAATCCTAATAAATACATTTTCATTGATACATTTATAAGTAAAAGTTAACTAAAATCTACATTCAATCTGAACACTTTGTAACAATAAAGACATTAATATATATATATATATATATATATATATATATATATATATGGCTGCTTAGTAGTCATGAAAACAAATTTCTGTTTAATTTCCATTTGATTTAAGTTTACCTCTACTTTTAATTAACCTTAGGTTGGGCCTTATATATTATATTTACCATGCTTAATATATATATATATATATATATATATATATATATATATATATATATATATATATATATATATATATATATATAGAGAGAGAGAGAGAGAGAGATGAGGAGAGAGAGAGGAGGAGAGAGAGAGAGAAAGATAGATAGATAGATAGATAGATAGATAGATAGATAGATAGATAGATAGATAGATAGATAGATAGATAGATAGATAGATAGATAGATAGATAGATAGATAGATAGATAGATAGATAGATAGATAGATAGATAGATAGATAGATTAAAAAAGCATGGTAAATCTAATATATAAGGCCCAACCTAAGGTTAATTAAAAGTAGAGGTAAACTTAAATTAAATGGAAATTAAACAAAATTGTTTTCATGACTACTAAGCAGCCAAAGCCTCATCTTTCAGTAAAGTCACCCAAGATCACAAAACCAGGAACTGGGTGTTCCCACAAAAGTGACGAATATGGGAGTTTAGCTTGTTATGCCCATTTGGTGGAGTAGAAATTGGCTGTTTATGAATATTTGTTTTTTAATGAGAACACAAATAATGACTTGTGAGACATTTCCTCCAAATGTCCCTTTATGTCTGGGCTAAGCTGTAGAGCTGCTAAGCTTTTATTCCACAAAAAACAATCAAACTTTGTGGGACAAGGTGTTATGGTCTGATTAAACCAAATAGGAAAATATTCAAGCCCAAGCTCCAGATCACCGAAAGAACACTACGCCCTCAGAGAAACATGTCATACATCCAAATCACCCAAAAGATGACTTCATCAGGACATTCAGCTTATTTTTATAGCACCAGTTTACAAAATATCACTTCTAGGCACTTTGCAAATTCTGTTCTTTCAAATCACATAGATTGATTAAAAGGTTTCTATCAAAGGAAACCCAGCAGATTGCATTGAGTTATTGACTTGCAGCATTCACTCCTGTGCATGTAGCGACAGTGGGCTGGACAGCCACTTGCATTGTGTCGTTGACTTTGCGGCAATCCCTCATACAGAGCATGCATGTAGCGACAGTGGAGAGGAAAACTCCTGTTTAACAGGAAGAAGCCAGCAGAACCAGGCTCAGTGTGAACGGCCATCTGACACGACCGACTGGAGCTTTTAGAGGAAGGAGCAGAGACAGACAAAGAGAGCACAGAAGTGCTGAACCAGGAGTACTTTCTATGTGAGAGAAAAGTAAAAGAATAATGGCAGTACTTGCTCCATCTGTGGCTTCACCCAGGAAAGAAACACATCTAAGCACATAAGCTCTAAAGCAACTTTCAAGTCTAAAGGTTAGATAAATATTTCCTAATCAAGCTTTGCCATGCTGAAAGACTACGAACAGAGAACATCAAAATGTGCTTTGATTAAGCATTTGTTTAATAGTATGCAATGTGTTTGTTTCGTCTAACATATATTTTTGCTTTCAGTTAAATTGTTGATGCAGTGGAAGTATTATCAAATAATTTCTGATGGATATTTATAACAGAGTCGCATACTCTTTTAAAATCCTCTGCACATATTTGCTGACTCGAATATGCTTTAGCAGCTGCAAGGTACTTCTTTTTTTTCTTTTTTACACAAACAAATTAAATTTAAAAGTCACCGTGAATTAAATCAACACAATAACGAGTCTCAGAATGCTCGCTGTAAACAAACCAGCACAAGATGACTCTGACTGAGCAGGGTTGGTGTGAGGGTTACAGTTACATTGTTGGTTTACATAGCCCTGTGAACTTCCCTGAGGAAACGCATGCCAGAGCGGGATTTTACCAATGGGTCTAAATCACTCCCAGCTGGACTCACGGCAGGAAATGCTTCTTTCTCCCGAAACCCTCACGGAAAGGGGAACATGAAGCTTGTCGTTTCATATATATATATATATAAATATATATATATATATATATATATATATATATATATATATATATATATATATATATATGTCTGCACGTCTGAACAGCATCCTTCAGTCAACCTCCAACCAGCCTGCTCTACAACCAGAGCTCCTGTTCAACTTAACCTTTCAAAAGTGCTCAGCTACCTTTAGGAGGGAAAATCATCCCTGGCTTCAGAAGTTGTGAACCGCGTCGGTGTCTGCGATTCCATAATGATGGCGGGGTCAGCTGCACGGGGTTTAAAGGGTCTGGCAGACATCTGAGCGGGCTTTTGGTGACAGGCTTATGAAAGCAGTTTAGCAAGGAGGCAAACCGCCTCGGGGGCCAGCAATAACAGAGAGGGGAACTGATTAAAGAAGGGGAGGGAGGCAGCGAGAAGAAAGGAAAAATGAGACAGCGACTGATAGCATCTTTTTCACCAGCGTGATGATATTAGAGAGCTAAAGCCATAATAATCCTTCAGAAAGTACTGTTTTTAAAACTGCTTGGGAAATGTAAACAATAACAAAAGAGTACAATATGAAAGTAACTGGCAGGGGAGGAAGAGGTATGGGCATAATTAAAATAACAGTTGCTATAATTAAGCCTGATGGGAATTTCACCAAAAAAAAAAATACCAGTTACAAAACAATCTACATCCTTAAATCAGGAAAACGAGCACAGTTTTAATGATTAACTATGGCAAGACGCTGTCAGTTTATTAAATTATAATTGGGGCAAATCGAAACATATTTTATGTCACAGGTTAGCAGGATAGAAATCTTGCTTCAAGCCAGAAATGAGGTTGAACCTCATATTAAAGCTCACAACTCTTACAGTGCTTTCCCAAAGAGTTCATGACCCCATGATATATTTAATGGTTTGTCCTCATTATTACAACCATGAACCTCTATAGATCCTCTTGAAATGTTGTGAAAAAGACAAACACAAAATTTGCATGTAGCTGTAAAGTGGAGGGAAAACCCTATATATGGTCTTTAAGGTTTGTTACAAAAACAATGAGAAAAGCGGAGTTTGTTTTCGTATTCAGCCCCTTTAGACTGACACCAGCAGAACCGGTCCGCTTCAGAAGTCACCTAATGAGTAACCTGTGTTAAACCAGATCGTTTATATATATATATATATATATATAAATATATATATATATATATATATATATATATATATATATATATATATATAAATACTGTATATATATAAATACAGAGAAAGAAAAAGATAGATATATATCTATATTATATTTTTTTTTCTGGGGTTTTTTGTAGCACTATTGGCTTATTTTTTACAAAGTAGGCTGACAGGAAAGGGGGTTTGAGAGGGGTAAAGACAGCAGTGTCACGGACTAATGTTTCCGTTCATGGGTCATGCACACTACCCCTGTGCCATCGGAGCATGCCCTTAAACCAGCTCTTTGTACACATCCAGCACTTCTGTGAAGACCTCAAAGGTCTGCTAGAGACGTCATGAAGACCAAGAAACAGCAGACAGGGAATCGGGGATATGGTTTAAAGCAGTGGTTAGGTCATAAAACAATGTTGAAAGCTTTGAACATCCCACAGATCTATGTTCAATCCATTTTCTGGAAATAGAAATACCGTGGTACGGCTATAAACCTGAGCAGCCACATAAACCTAGAGGCTGAACAAGGAGAGCATTGATCGGAGAAGCAGCCAAGAGATGCGTGTTAAGTTCAGAGGAGCTCCAGAGATCCTCAGCTTCTCTGTGGAGAATCTGCTCTCCAGGCCACTGTTGGTTGTGCATCCAACACGCCTGGCTTTTATTAGAGACTGGTAAGCAGAAAGCCACAGTTAAGAGCAAGTCATGTTTGCAGTTTGCCACAAGCCATCACTGGGAACACCAGACATTCCTAGATAGATAACAGAGAGTAATAGAAGTTCAATTACTTTTTTCCCTACACCAAATACAAGAGCTTTGGAAGTCCAAGCGGTCGGAAAAACCAGACAGGAGGAGAGAGTAGGAACGAGGGATGCGTAGATGGGCGTGTCCTCCTGGACACCGGAGAAAACGTTGCATTTCAACAGGTTTCCAGACAAGCGGGGGGTGACAGGAGGTCCCCACACAGCAGCAGAGAGAGCCACGCCTTCATGGACTCCAAAAGGGGGGGGGGCTCATCCTCTCCTCTCTTCACTCCTCACCTCTCCCCGACATGGCTATAAGGAACACTAAAGCAGAAGCCCAATAGCTCATCTCCATCTTCTCTGTGTCCGGTGAAGGCGGCCATTGTGTGCCCGCTCCTCTCTCCCCAAGTCAGTTTCCTATTGAGACTCTGAAAGGGCCTTTGAGGGGCCCTGTTTTGGTTGTGCAGCTCACCTGCAGAGTGGAAACTATGGGTCCTTTCTGAAGCCCAGCAGCTGCCAGGGCAGAGAGGCTGGCACCCAGGGGGAGAGAGAATGGCGGCCACAGAGCCTTTCAATATGAAGCCACTTAGTAACAGAAGGCATGTGCCAAGCTTGCAAAGCCAGAATGAAGAGCCATCCTTTGGAGCTCTCCAAATATCAGAGGAGAATTAGGCACATCTTCTCCTTTTTCCCACTTTTTGTGGCGTTACCATTTTGAATAAAAAGGCCTTTAGACGTGGATCAGGTGAGATTTAAGAGCAGAAAAAAAAGAGGCTGATTCCCAATAGCACTTCCTTTCTGCGTCTAAGAACGACCGCTGAACTTTAGTGGCAGATCACATTATGGAGGAGGAGAAAAAAAATGCGGAAGATCTCAGCAGCTTTTTGCCTCTTAGGATGTCCTCGCCACACAAAGCCCTCTTTCTACCAGCGGGCCAGCTCCCACACTGGTGCTAATTTACGATGCCCTCACAGCGATTTCCACAGTCAGAGAAGTTCAATTGTGTTTTCCAGCTCATTAAGCATCAACACAACAAAGCTTTCATCTTCTCCACCCCTACTTTATCCCCCAATCTCCTGCTTCACACATCTACCTCTGCCTTTTCCAGCTTACACCCATCTTCTCAGCCTAGAAAACGTATAGTGGGCACACAGATCTGATTTTCGCTTGTAATTTCAACTCTCCTTGGGTCATGGCTTTGTGTTTTGGTTGCTTTAACGCAAAGACTGAAGATCCCCCCCCCCCATATACTGGTGCAGGGAAAATTTAATGGTTGTTTATTCAGGGGCCTCCGCTGCACCCTCCCACCCCTTTCAGGGCTTCATGAGACGACGTGGAATCTATTGTAATCCCGGCATATTTGCTCAGCCTCTCACTGCAATTAGAAACTCCCAAGAGGACGTTAGTGCCTTAATATCTTTAAATCAGGCAAGATATTTACACACAACCCTCAACGTGCGAGTTGAACAGAAGTACAGTTATATCCCGAAGTTTGAAGAGGCGCATGACCTCATCATCGCTCCGAGTGGAAATAAATCCAAAGGGCAATTCCCACCATTTAGAGCCGGAACAATGATGCCCCGGCGTAAAGCATGAAACCCCAATTTGTTCCAGTTTTGGCTCCTTCTAATGTGGTGAACATTATCCGAGCCTCTGATAGATGAGACCATAATTTACTGACATAATCAACGTGCCGGGAACATCTTTTGAAGCGAGTGTGAGTCAGAACACATTAGGAAATATGTAGGAGGGAAAACATTGCAGGCGCTGACAGCTACTACTTACTACTTAGATCAAAATAAGCCATAACCTTCAAAGTGCAGTCGAGTCGTTTATGGTTATTGATGACCTCTTTATTGGCGGTGTTTGAAAAGAGTCGCGAATGACAGTGCAAACCTTGGATGTTGCTGTTCGTTATTGACGTACACCTTGTGGGGGGTTGTCTTTTGTAAGATCCATACATTGTAGGGAAAAAAATACACATGTATATTAAATAGTGTCTAAATAACAAAAAGTTCAGATGTTGGGGTCCTGCTGCAGTCCCTGTGCTGTGAAAGTCAATCTGATTCACCTTATAAACAGAATGCAAATCTTCCAAATTCATTAAATGGTCCCAAAATCATACTCAGCTGTAGCATAAAAAAGAAAAGGCCAGGGGTTGGCTGGCTTGTTACATTGCTGAGTTGTTAGTGAAACAAAGTTCAGTCTGAAGCAGCTTAGAGGGCCTTTTTGCATTTTTTCCCATGTCACAACCACAGACTTCAATGTATTTTGACGAAATTTTATTTGCTTAAGTAACAACCAAGTAGTGCACAATTGTGAGGTAGAAGGATAATTCATTTTTAACCTGGCCAGCCAGATTAATAATTTGTAGCACTCTTCACTCTGCACATTCGCGTGTGTTTGTGAACACAAAAATAACGCAATAATTCATATTGCAGGCAACGTTGAGAAATCTTGAATGAATAAAAATCTGTGGTGTCCATCTTTGTTGAGCCCCCCTTTAACTCGGTTCAGTTCGGTTCCTTTATTGCTCCCCGTGGGAGAAATTTGTCTTGCAGCTAGGCATTCTCATACATGCATACATATTACATACAGCACAATGCATTTGCAACCTCATAAATACAACCTTGTAAGAACAAACAAAAATTCCATTAAAAGAAATCTAAAAAGAAAAATCTAAAAAGTACTCAAGCTTATAGACCGATTGCTGTAGGTACAAAAAAGTTTTTCCATATGTTTGTTTTTATCCTAGGACGCTTAAACCTTCGCCCAGAGGGGAAAAGCTGGAAGAGAAAGAGAGAAACCTTTATTTGTCATTGCAATTGTACATTCCAACAAAATTTGTCTTCTTTAACCCATCCCAGGGAGCAGTGGGCACCTATTAAAGCAATCTGGAGCTAAGGGTATTGCTCAGGGACTAGGGCTGACTTTGCACAGATTTTTCAATTGTGAATCGATTCTCATTAATTCTTAAAAATCGATTCAAAACCAAAGATCGATTAAAAACAAAAAAAAAAAATCACTGTGTGAGCCAGGATTACTTGCGCGGACACGAGTCTGCGTCCGTGTTTATTAGTACTTCTTCTGCTCTGAGACCTCGGAAGGACAAAAACTAAACAGCGCCAAGCTCCACCTAGTGGTCGGAAGCATTGACGCAACATACGTCACAGGAGTCTTTATATGGAGGACCAATCCTGCCATAATTAAAATCTTCACACCCCAGTCCATGAGGTGAATGTTAATATCATATTTTTAATAATGCACCAGGTTAATGTTCTTATTTATTTTCCCTTTTGGTTAAATAACGTATTTTTAATTGAATTTAATAGAAATAGCAGCTGTAGATATCTCTGGTGTCTCTGTTTTCTACCCTGGATCTGTTTGATCATGCCCCACAGCATGTTTGTGAAAGCAGATGTCTCAACATTCAGGAAGAGGGTTTGGTCCTTGCATCCGCCATTAACGAGCAGTTACATTTTTATTTGATGCTGGTGTCAATATGTTGCATAACTACATGAAATTCAGTTAACAACTAAAAAAAAAAAGTTTTTCAGATTGATTCCAAATCTTGAGATTTGGATTCAAATCGATTCTGTAGATTTGAATCGATACCCGGTCAGCCCTATCAGGGACACACAGTGGCGGCAGGGATGGAACCGATCTAACCACTCAGCCACCGCTACCCAAGATGACACCTCAGCACCAGCAGGTACTCTGACAGTACCGGCAAGGCGAGGAAAATGTCTTGCCCAAGGACACAACGACTGAGACGATCGGCACGGGGATCAAACCGGCAACCCAGCAATTGGAAGGTGACCTCCATACTTTTGTGCCACTGTCGCCCCACATTGAGGGAAACTGTGAAGTCAACTTGGCTTTCTGAGTGGTGCTACAAATAAAAATGTCATTTAGAAAAGGGTTGGGCAACGCCCATTATCTTATTTACTGTCTTAATGATTTTGTTTAGTCTGTTTTTATTTTCAGGACTCAGACTACCGAACCAGGCAACCATGGAGAAAATTAAAATGGATTTGATAAAAGACCTATAAAAAAGACTCATAATCCTTCTCTTTACACTAACAATATTCAACTTCCTTAAAAAATACAATTGATGCAATCCTTTTTTTTAATAGGTTAAGTCCTTGTTCATGTTAAACGTCAGCTTATTGTCGAGGATTGTACCCAAATATTTGTAATTTGTAAGTTGAGTCCCACTTCATAAAGCCCTTTTCTCTGCAGATGCAGTCACACTTTTTCCCACCATAATTTGCAACAATATTTCAAGCTCAGGCTGATTAGATGTAGAGCGTCTTTTGGGATCAATTTTCAAGCCTTGCCCCATATTCTCCTGTGAATTCAGGTCTGGACTGTTACTTGGCCATTCTAAGACATCAATATGGTGGGATCTAAACCATTTAAAAGCCTGTCGTGTTACGATAAAGTCCCTTAAAATGACCCCTAAAGAGTCTAAAATAATTTAACTTCTTCAGTTGATTTTTTTTTAATCTGTGTATTTTACTTAATTATTAACCTTCTCCATTTGGTATGACTTCCGTACAGCATGGATGGTGCTGTATCATAACTCAACATTCCCAGCCGGTCTTCCTGGCTTATTTTCCAGCATCATCCTCCCTTTCATCATCATCATCATCATCATCATCATCATCATCATCATCATCATCATCATCATCATCATCCCCGAGTGCAGTGAGTACAATGACTCCCCTCGCTGTCAGCGCCATCACTGAGCTCGCCATAACACCCATCTCGCTCCGGGTCCAGAGAGGGTGTCCGATTCCCTTTGTCCTCATCCATTTTCTCCCAAACCACAACAATGTGGCGTCCGTGTATCTGCGCCCGTCTGTTAGCGCCTGGCACCGTGGGCAAGACTCAATGCTGAGCTCCCCGTCTGTCAAACTAAGCTCATCTCCGTCAGACGCCATGTGGAACTCACCCGCTTTGTAACCAAACCCAAACTGAGACGTCCAAAACACACAGAAGGACCACAAAGCACTCTCAGCTCACCTGTCAGCACTGTGCTCTAAAAGTCATGCTAACATATAGTAGATAAATGAAAAGCACTTAACCAATCAGCTACCTGTCAGCTGATTAGAATAATCACCCCCCCACCCTCACCCTCATCTGCCATGTGAGTCTAACTTGGCATTGGTGGTTGTCGCGTAGGTACAGCCCCAGAAGAGTAACCCCCTCCCCTCTCCAGTCAGCATACATAAACATGCTTTTGCATTTTGGATTCAAGCCTGGCCGGTTCTAAGGGAAACTTTAGCATGTTTGCTGTGCTCCTGTGGCAAAGAGCAAGCAGGTGTTCTGAATCCTTTTTGCCACCTGCTGATGAACTCACCTGACTCCGCCAGATAGATTTGCTCCGCATATCCATCTGGAAACCTTCCGTTGAAGTAATTTTGGGAAGGGGCGAAAATACTGGTTAGCTGATTGGCCTATATTGGTGATAGACAAGCCAAATAAACCAATCAGATCAACGAAGCATATGACGTACTGACAGCGACGACGAAAACACAACCACAAGCCAAGCTACTCTTGCTGCTGCAGGTAAAGGCTCGTTAGCTCAGCAAAGAAATGCTCTGTAATTCCGATAAAACTTGCTCGATAGCCACGCTAACGCTAGTTTCATCGGCTGAAGCCGCCATGTTCTTTAGACTGAACTGTCGCGCTTCTCGTTGCGTCACACCTCAACCCACCTCAAAGCCAACGCTGATTGGACGTTCGTTTGGTGAACGGCTCCAAATTTTCTTTAACGGAAAGTAGCCAGACTGATCTGCGAGTGAAACCTTGAAAGCTTGCGAGATCAGGATGGTCTCACGAGGCTACTGATGAACAGCCATGTTTGTAAAATACACAACTAATAGTTCCCTTATTAACAGCTTCTCCCACATGGGCTATGGATCCCTGCAGCTCCTCCAGAGCTATCGTAGACGTCTTGAGTGTTTCTCTGATTAATGTTCTCTTCTCCCAGCCTGTCAGTTTATGCATATTTGCATCTATCAAAGGAAACCCAGCAGATTGCATTGAGTTATTGACTTGCAGCATTCACTCCTGTGCATGTAGCGACAGTGGGCTGGACGGCCACTTGCATATATTTCTTGGTTTAATGGTACTAGAGTACAAATGCATGCCAGACTTTTCAGATTTGTATTCATAGAAAAACAAAAATCAAATATATATATATATATATATAATTTTTTTTTCTTCCACTTTACAAATGTGTCTTATTTTGAGTTGGTTTATCTCTTTATCTCTCACAGTCCCAACAATGTGCATTCAGGTTTGTGATTGGAACGCGAGAATATGCGGTAGCTTTCAAGGGATGTGAAGAACATCCCCAGTGTATTCCAAAAAAAAGGTAAAAAACAAAGCAACTGGACTTGTTTTCCGTAGTTGAAGACGTTTTGCTTCCTCTCCAGGAAGCTTTCACAATTCAAAAAGTCAGAAAACAAGTCCAGTTGCTTTATTTTTTACCTTTTTTTGGAATGACCATGACCTGGATGACTGAGAATCTTCACCAGCATATTCCCCAGTGTAGCCTGTACTGAGAGCAATGGGCTTTGGTTCTGTCCTGTGACTGTTTGACGAATGTTTTCCACGATAGCTGTGAGAGGGAAGGTAAACTGTCAAATCGCTATGTAATGGTTCGACGGGTTAGACTGGAACCTTAGTGAAGACGGAGTCGGCAGCAGTTGAGACTGACATGCTGATGTAGTTCCCCTCGATGTCTTCGGATAACTGAGAACGACGCACTGGGAAACCTTAGCCCCACCAATTGATCTTTGGCTGGTTGGCCTGAGAGGAACTCAGCTGGAGGCGATATCGTGCATCACTTTAACGTTCCCGGAGTTTATGCAACACCTAATCAATCATCCGAACCCTCAAGGCAAAAGCAACAACCAGAAACCAGAATGTTTGGCACAATGTATGACCCCGGTTAGCTCCGGGGAAGCTGACGTATGATTCTTATTAGGGAGATTTTAAACGACACGATGGCAAGAGTGAAATCTCTTTTGCCACAGTTTTTCCCTTCATTCATATTTCCATTAATATTGTTCGACACAGCCCTCTGAACAGCCAGGTTCTTCACCAAATCACCTTTAGTGGCAGACCCTCCTGTTGGATGGGCAGCCGTGACTCTTGGCTGAACAACTTAACAAGCCACCAGCAATTTCTTTGATTGTTGACATCATATTTTTGTGGCAAACATCCTTTCTTTAGCGATCTCTTTTAATATACGTATCATCTGATAAAACAGGATTGTTGTTTTTCACAACCTGAAAGGCCTTATACTAAAATCAAACCGCTTTCAAGTACATTTCAAGTGTCCAAGTGCATTAGATAAAGGACTGGAATGCATTAATGTTTCTCCCTGTTTGCTTACGACGGCTTTACTCCACGCCAGGCTACAGAGCCTGCTTCAACATGTCAGCTTGGAAAGGAAAAAAAAAAAACATTTTTGAAAGCCTCAATCAACTCTTAAACTATTCTCCTTTGGGGCAAGGCACATAGATTCAGAAGCGCAATGACGTTTTCCTGCCAAAGCTGGAAAAGGTGACATTTTGGACAGGATGTCACACAACGCTCGCAGAAAGATTCACAGTGATCCACTATGCACTTTCACACTGGACAATTAACACTGTACTATAAATATATATGTTTTTCTTCTTCTTTTTCTTGCATGTGCAAAATAAAAAACAAAACCCAAACATCATTTATTTGAAACAACAGAAGAAAAAAAATAAAAGGTTGTCGACAGCCGTGCACCTTCTTTCATCTGAGAGTGATAACATTGGCTGTAAGCAGATGAGAATGTGATGTTGCTCTAAATTACAGTCATTCAAAGCTTGTATGGCTACCCGGCAATCTATCACTGTCACACAAGGAGCGAGAGGGAGGAGACAGAGCAGACAGGCGCCAGGCACAGCAGGATCAAAGCAGCAACGTACCTCAGGGGGAGAAACAGTTAACTCCATTTAACCAATTGTCCTGGAAGATGGAGACAGACACAAAGTCAGTGTGTTGCTTCAGGCCCATCCTGCGGCGGAGGGGGGAGAAAAAAAAAATAGCCTCACATATTTGGTTTCATTGGGAGTTATTGGACTTGATGGGAGGAGCTGCGGAACAAAACTAATTTGGACGAGCCTCTTCAGTGAGGCCCTTTACAGCCTCTCAAAGGGGCTGCAGACAATGAGCACAACGGGCTGAAATATACGGGCATAGACAATTAAATTAGAGGCCGCGACATGAAAATTTACAGTGACAATCATTCTTGGAAATACATAGAGAGTGGTAAATCACAGCCTGAATAGCTGCGCTGCTTTAATGAACCAGGACCATAAACTACGGTCTTCTAAAGGAGCTCTCAACTATCTCTAGTTTATGCTTTATAGCTTAGATGTAAACCGTTTGAACAAGTGGTATTCACAAACTCATTTGAATTAGTTCATTTAGAATAAACAAGAAAAACACAGAATCTCTGGTTTTTAATAATATCTTAATCTCGAGGGGTATTTTTTCCTGCATATTTCCATGGATGTCTCTTTGCTGTAAAACCGGTTTTATGAGCACTGTGATCTGTTTTTTATTCATTTGACTACCTTTTTAAGCAGAAATTTGCTCATTTACAACCAACTCAGGGTTTCTCAGTTTGTTTAACATTAAAAAATGGCCAAAGGCAGAGCTGGCTCACGCCATAAGCTTCCATCTGAGGAACCTTTACCAGGAACCAGAGCCATTTTCTAGGGCCTTTCTTTTAATGGGTTATTTCCACTGCAGGGATCAGGGCCGCTAAAAAAAACAAAATATAAAAAACAGAAAGTAGTCCTGGTAGAAAAGCTGCACATGTTGAGTTTATCCTGAACCATGGGAGAGGAGGGTGCGTGAAAGTTAATTCTTCCTGTTAACTTTACACAACAGGAGTAACCGGTGTTCTTGTTTAAAAATAACATTCAAACTCATACGCTCACACTTATCGTCACATTATTTTTTCAGTGCTTGCTTTTTATATATCAGTAACAATGGTGAACCTTTGTGAAAACATTATATTAAGAAATTAAACAAAGGGCGGGCTTTCAGCATCAGTGGCAAAGTGTCCTCTCACCAAGGACATTTTTAGAGAGTGCGAATGTTTAAATGTTTCACAAGATTAAAGCTCCTACATGTAAATGCATTCATTCACAATCCCCCAGGTCAGTGCATTGCTAGTCTTGAATAAACAAATTTAAAAACGGGCACAAGGAAGTGGCTCCTGCAGGTGTATATGGTTAAATTGAGCCGAATTCCGGACACACCTTCCAGGCCATCTGTAAATATGAAAAACCTCCTCTGGTAGAAGTGATTTTAATTCAGTTTCTGAGTGTAATCTCTGTAAAATGTTCACAAGTTGTGTTTTTAGACCAACAAGTGAGTAAACGCACAAGTTGCTGTGGTCAAAATCACTTTACATTTCTGTAAAGCTTGGAGGGATTTTAGCTTAGCTTTCAAATCAATCCAAAATTATCCGAAATGAATGGTGTATCGGTTTATATAAATAGCCTGGCTTTGGATGCCAAATCGGTAACTCCCACAACTGAGGTAAAATAAAAGTTTCTGGTAAATCAAGCTGCGATGTAAAAGCTTTCCAGTTTGAGGGTTAAGAGGCTCTCTAAAACGTTGAAGCTTAGATATTTGTAAGAAAATTAAAGAAATAACCTTGTCTCTACAATTTACCACTGTTTACATAATTAATGTGGAATGGGTTTGGGAGTAGCTCTGCCTTCAAGAAATACTGGCTTTTTAGAGGTTGAAAAGCATAAACGAAGACCAGTGAACAGCAATAGTATTGTTTTTCAGTGTCGTTTTCAGGTTAGATTACAGGATTGAGCTACTCGGTGTCTGGTAAATCATGGAAAGTTTGCATTTCACCGGCTCTGCCTCCAAACATTGGTGATCTGCCACTGGTTACAGGTTTTACGTCCGTCAATGACCGCAAGCAGTAAATCAACCTCGGCACTGACAATCAAGGTCTGTCCTATCAGAGCCCGCAACAGCAGAGTCACGTGGGAGAGGTTTAAAGTCTGATTCGCCCGCGGTGAGATGACAGAGAAACTTCAGGCTCTTCACTGAAGAGGATGCGAGTCTGTGCGTAAAACTCCGATTATCACCAGCGGATGCGCATCGTCATAAGAACCCCAGCGATGACACTGATCTTCTTAAAGTAAGCACAGGCAAGCATCAGCAGCAGCGGGGAGCGCGGCGGAGAAAAGTGGTTGCATGGCACCGCAGTCGTGCGTAATGAATCCTGCGCAAGGATCACCGGCCTTGGAGACTTCTCGGGATAAAGCCGCTGGTGGAGCTGGAGCCGAGGAGCTGGACATGTCACCTAACAGGAGCTGTAAAACCAAAGGGTTAGACCTGCCTTTCAGCGTGGAGTCCCTCATATCGGACAGGACCTCTCCGTGCAGCAGCCTCCACTCCCCCGAGCTTGGCTCGGGCTGCGTCCGCGCGGAGGAGCTCGAGTGTGCGTCACCGAGACCGGTGTGTGTGTCCAAGCTGGAGGCGGTGGATCTGAGCGACAAGGAGAGCACCTGGCTCCAGGAACCCTACCCTTCAAATACAAGTCAGTTATAGATATTATATTACTTGTATTGACAGTATAGTAGCCTAGTAGTATTTTGGTTACAGCCTATGCCTGCGCAGTTACTTGATACGTAGCCTATATAAAGTTCTTTAGAGAGACTTAATGTCAACATTTTAAACGTATAATAGCGTATGATTTAACTATGAAATCCAAGAGAGGGTCTAACTTGGGGATGACTTTCATAATTGATTTTGAAACGTTTATTTAGTTGTATAAAACGGGCAATGTGTATCTTTTTGGTCTTCAGGAAAGAAAAGGAAACACAAAATAAGACAGGGGACAGATAGTGGTTGACATTAAAGGCTACACAAAGTAAGCACGCTGAAATAACGCTGAAAATGTTTGAGTTGAAGAAATAAAATTCCGAAGATACATACGGGACATGCACTGTGAATAACTTTAAGAGCCCGTTTGTTTAAAGGTTTGTGTTTGATTGAACACTGTCTGGTGAGTAGCAAGCAAACAAAAATCACAAAATGCGGTAAATAAGTAAAAAGACTATTGTTGATAGATAGATAGATAGATAGATAGATAGATAGATAGATAGATAGATAGATAGATAGATAGATAGATAGATAGATAGATAGATAGATAGATAGATAGATAGATAGATAGATAGATAGATAGATAGATAGATAGATAGATAGATAGATAGATAGATAGATAGATAGATAGATAGATAGATAGATAGATAGATAGTATATAAATCCACTTGTTCCTAAAACTTTCAACTGAAGTGGGCCCTAGTGAACCTAAACTTCCAAGCCAGAAAATGTTACATGTTGGCATGGGATTTAAAATCAACTGTAAAAACCGTGAGTGCAAATTTCTCATTCATCCACACAACATTATAAAGAAATAAAAGTTAATTCACATCAGTTTTGTTAATTGGCACAGAGACAACAAAAATATAAAATAGGCTATTTTAAAAAAAAACAACAACACGATCTTCTGAAGGCAGGAGATAAGGGAGCGCGCAGTTTCTCACTTGATCCATCTGCTTCCAGGAATCCCCAGCCCAACGACGTGCAACCTGCGGAAACACAAGAACAACAGGAAACCCAGGACCCCCTTCACCACCTCCCAGCTGCTCTCTCTGGAGAGGAAGTTCCGCCAGAAACAGTACCTGTCCATCGCGGAGAGAGCCGAGTTCTCCAGCTCCCTGAACCTCACAGAGACCCAGGTCAAGATCTGGTTTCAGAACCGCAGAGCCAAAGCCAAGAGACTGCAGGAGGCCGAGCTGGAGAAGCTGAAGCTGGCCGCCAAGCCGCTGCTGCCGCCGGCCTTCGCCTTCCCCTTCCCGCTGAGCGGCCCCCTGGGCGCAGCGCCTCTGTTCGGGGCCCGGCCAGCCTTCCCCGTCCCCGGACTACTCAGCAGGCCCTACGGGGTCTACTACATGTCCTAACCCGCTGCTTTCTGGACGCCTCGTTTGGGAGATCCTACTTCAAATACATTTTTAGAAAGAAATAACAAATGTTCCAAAAACATATATATATATATCCACCCAATCTGTTTTTTACAGCTCTTATTATACATTTCATATGTCGTTATAGTTGTGGGAAATATTGTTGCATAAATATTTTTACAAGAATGATCTGCCTTATTTCTTTGCAAGCAAATTTCATCGAGGAAAGGGGGCGCAAAAAAAGGAGAAAATAAAACAGTTTTATAGTCAGATTATTTGTTAAGGCCAATTAGCTTGCTTTCTGGCAGACTTTATTTTTGTGTGACAAAAAATAAAATCCATTTCCGCTGCGTTAGAAGGCTTTTAGTTTTACTAAATGCTTCACTCAATTAGATATGTTACTGCGTTTTTTTTTTGTTTGTTTTTTTGTTTTTTAAAAGGGCAGCTTTTTTTTAGTTGAAAAGATCATTTTGAAAGGGTCCAGACTATTAAACATGTTTAATTGGCGTTTCAGAGCTTTAGAAAAAAAAAAAAAATTCTGAGAGTATAAAAAAAAAGGTTTTGACTCTTTTTTTTAAAGATCTTTGCTTTTCTGTGCCTTGTTATTAACAAATTACATGAAAATAACCCTAAAATGGTGTCCCTATTGGTAGATGTATTTGTTCCATCGTGTACTTGTCCTTTATGGTCCACTATTAAATAGCACGACCGATACATATAACCTACATATTTATTCCAAAAATACTCTCTCCTAAAGTTTAATTTTAAAAGAAAAAGAAAACAAAATCTACAAGTAGGCTAAAAATGAAAATTTCTATAGCTGTTAAAATATTACTTTAAAATTAATTAGAAAAGTTAACAGCAAAATAAACAGTAAGTGCTTCATTAGTCAACAATGACATCTTTTTAAACCTAAGTACGAAGTGAAGGCCATAACAGCTCATATTGACTTTTATTATGACAAACACCCTGAAAATGAACATGAACAGAACCAATTCTTTAATAAAAAGCCATTAAATCCTCCAATAGTTAAATTGGCTTTTTGTGACGTATGGATGCATCTCAGTAATCAGTAACTCTTCAGACTGAAGAAGTCTCTTGGAGAAGAGACAAAACTTTTCAGCTAAGAAGAACCCATCCAGAGGACCTACTGTTTTTTAAATTTTCTGACATTTTAAAAAGTTCTAGTAGGGTCCAAAATTATTCATAACCCAAAAAGTCAGCTGCTGGTTGGAGACGGGAAAGGCATCGCTCAAAAGATGACAAAACCACATGAAAGGAGCATCCATTAAGGAATCAACTTTATTAAAGACATGGCCTGTTGAAAATGATTTATAACCTCTTCAGTACTTAGTGGAGGAATCTTTATTAGCATCACAGCAACCAGTCCCTTTAAACTGCTGACCAGCTTCTTGGATATTAACCACCGATATCTTAATTATTTATCTAACGAGCTCTTTGAGTATGGAAGGGCTCATTATCGTCGCCCTAATATTTAGCTCCCTTCCCAGCTTCTCTCTCAGGTTCAAGTTAATATTAAACGTTGATATTATTTTCAGTCAGAAGAAACGTGTCTGCCAGGGTTATTGAGAATTTTAGGCTCGGCTGTACGTGAAGATCCGATCCAGGGGGTGTGTCCTTTCCTTCATGAAGAAATCGCTGATGATAATGATTTAGAACAAAATAGCTAAAGTAAATGAAACACGCAGGACATGCCTTCTGTATCTAAAAAATATCTAAAGTGGGTTTGATTGATTTCATGGTCTGGTAGCTTTAAATACTTTTGTTAGGTTGCTTTTCTTCTTCTTCTGCCATCTCTCACAACTGCGAGATACAAGATGTTTTGAGGTAAACCTGTAGTTCATTACTTTCTGGTTCAGTGACAAAAATGAAACCATTTATCCTCCTGTTTTATTTCTTTTAAAAAAAAAAACATTGACTTAAGAACCCCCATTTTAATTTGCTACAAAATGTAAATAAAACTATTCTGTTCTTTTGCATCCACCAAACTCACTGCAGTCTTTAATGTACAGTGTATTTTATATTCTAAGAAAGAAAAGATTATTTTTATTAAAGTGCATTGCAAAACAAATCAAATGTTCCTCTAATTTTTTTACCATTTTATTCTGAACTCAAGAGTGCTGAGCTTCACCCGCATCTTTTGACCTGAACCAGAACCTTTTGTTTGAACTGAATTGCTGACGCTAAACACGTAACGTATGAAAGTGCAACACATTTTAACCCTAAAAAAGGCAGAAAGCAGAGAGCTCGGATGCTGCGCTTCATTTCCTTTTGCCTCTGTGTCCTCTGAAGCCTCGGACCGAGCCGTGGCCGAAGCACACCGTTTTAGGCACCCTGTGGGAAAACACAGAATAAACACTTGCAATTTAAAGCGCACGCTGTTTATAGGACAATCAGCGGTAAAGGCTTCGCAAAACTGACTATAATCCAACTTAACGACGTACGAGCCAACGATTTATCATTCAGGGCGTCTGAAGTTTCATCCTCAACAAACAAACCTAAATTCAATCTTCATACCATTTAGGCATTCACAAAGCTTTGTTTAAAAAGAAGAACCAACCTGTAGGAGTATTTTGGTTTCAGTGCTCCTGAGTTTGTTTCTGAGGTCTGAGGTGAAGCAGAAACGTCCTCGATCCGAGCAGCTTCCTCGCTGCTGACGTGCGTCTCCATGGACTCCTCCTCCTCCTCCAGCTGCTCGGGCTCGACGCTACACATAACCCGGCACGCACCCTCAGACCTGCAAACGTCGCCTGCTGCCTCCATGGTCGCGTCTGCCTTCTGTTCACTCCTCGCGTCTCTGGTTCTGTCAACAGAAAGAAAAAAAATAACATTTTGGAAATAAGCACGCTCATCTCAGTAAAGGTGCAAAGAAATCCTCTGTGGAGCTGATTTTATATCAAGCGTATCGAGTAGAAACAAACTATTTACTTTACTTAAAAGGATGCATAATGGGTCTGTCTTTTTTTCCTTGATGCTGTTAAATCAGATCAAACTTTTTCTGTTTTAGGGCAAGTAGGATTTTAAAATGATTTCTAATTTGGCAAATTCCAGAATAATGAAAAGGATTTTGTATAAAAAAGTTAAAGGGAGGCACACCTGTGGATGCATCTAAAGGAAACACACCCCACCATTTCCTTTAGATGACATCATGGGACAATCTAAAGAAGTCGGTGAAGATATCGGGAGGAGAACTGTGGGTCGCTACGAGTCTGGGTCCTCCGCGGGTACAATTTACCCGTAAATAAATTTGTAAATTAATGTACAACTTATTTAATTATGAACAGCAGGGAATGTCCCACCACCACAAAAGCAACACAAAAAGCTGGATCACAGTTTCCAAATAAACTCACAGAAAAATCTCTATTGTTTTGCATAAATGTCCTTGATAAAACTAAAATTTAAGTATTGAGCCTTAATGACAGCTGTTGCATTTAAAGGAAAAGAGGAGAACGTTTACTCTATGCACGCCATTCTAACTGTGAAGTACGGGGATGGCAGCATCATGCTTAGGGGCTGTTCTGCTGTAAGAGAGACTCTTGCAGCTACAAAAATAGGTGGCATCACGAGGAAAGAACATTATGTGGAAATCTTGAAAGAACATCCCAAGACATCAACCGTGAAGTTAAAGCTTCGGTAAGAAACTGACTTTTCCAAAAAGACAATGACCCTAATCGTACAGCCAAATTAGTTACAGGGAGAGGTGAGTGAAGTAGCTAAAATAAAAATGTACTCTACTCAGAGTACCATTCATTCTATATATTTCTATTCAAGTAGGTATAAAAAGTAGTCGTAAAAAGGTTTTTTGGTAAAAAGGCTATACTCATTTAGCCTTTTTACCAGATGAGACTGTTTGATCGTCACATCTGATTCAATTTGTGAAAACGATGTAATCAGGAAAAACAAACATGAAAAACGTTTTTGCAAATTCTGCCACTTTAAAGAATAAGACACAAGTAGAAATTAATATTATAACAAAATACATTTTTAAATAATTTTTTAACACAACGTAAAGTTTATGAAACCAATAATTACAGAAGCTGATGTACATGTGTTAGAATAGTGCAAAGTACTTCCACTGACAATTTTAACTATTTGTTGTTTCTTTACTTGACCCTAAATTGCACAGGCGGCTTAGCAGATAGAAAACAATATTAGAATAACAAAGCTGGTGAACATAATAAAGAAGTCTCACTTTAACTAGAAATGTCTGTCTGGTAAATTGTTTTGGTTAAAACATGTACGGCCTTCATTCAGTGAAGTAACCAGCGGTAGGTAGAGTAGCCAGGAATTGTACTCAACTAAGAGTAGCTTCACTTTGAAATACTAGTATTAGAACTAGTAGGTAGAAGCAGAAAATGTGTGGTGCAGTAAGAACACTCTTAAAGGTAGATTTTTTTTTTCAGTAAGTTTCTAAAGATGGTAAAATTCCTCCTTTGTTTCAATTTAATTCAGTTTTATTTATATAGCGCCAATTCATGAAACATGCCATCTCAAGGCACTTTCCAAAGTCAAATTCAATCAGATTACACAGATTGGTCAAAAACCTATCTATCTGTTACGATTTCCTATCTAAGTCCTATCTAAGAGAACCCAGAATATTGCATCAAGTATTGACAAGCAGCATTCACTCCTGGGGAAGCATAGAGCCACAGGGACAGTCGTCTGCATTGTCCATGGCTTTGCAGCAATCCCTCATACTGAGCAAGCATGAAGCGACAGTGGAGAGGAAAACTGCCCATTAACAGGAAGGAAAAACTCCAGCAATGAAAAGCAGATTTCCTCTTTTGTGTGTTTTTTATATTGTTTAAAGATATAAGTTCCTATTGTGAGGAGACAAGTCTATATTTTTCCCAGACTGGGTCCTGAACCCCTCCTCGTTTTCCACCTATGGCCAGAGGTAGAAAGGTATGTGCAAGGCTTGTAGGCTTCCTTATTTGGTTCGACCAGTTCTGTTAGGAGGAATGGGCCAAAATCCCAGAACATACTGTGAGAAGCTTGTGGAAGAATATCCAAAACATATTACCCAAGTCACACAGTTTAAACGGTCATTTTTACCAAAGACCAAGGAAATATGTGTTAACTCCTGAGTTTCAACATCATAAAACTCTCTAAAACGTCTGCCTCATTATTCAGGTCTTTAACAAATAAAGATAATTAGGTAAGCCTAAGAGACCATGCGATGTTATTCCCCTTTTCCGTGGTGAATCGGTACGGCTCGGCTTGATCCAGTTCTACACGGGTGGTTTTCCATTACAGCCGAGTACAACTCCGACGCGGGCGCGGTCGTCACAGCAGGGAGGCGGCGAGAGTCCAATACGAAACGTTTTTGGTCAGCAGCACTGGCGGTTCTACACCAAGTTTAGCAGAGGGGCCAGGTTTGGGGCCAGTGTTTTTTTGTGGGGGCACAGAACAAAAGATTGGGGGGGGGAGTATTTTATCGTTTAATATATTATGAAAGCTAAAGAGCCAATTGTGGCTCTGGAGCTGCAGGTTTCAGACCTCTGATCCTATCTCCATACAGCTGGAGCTAAAAGTGAAACAGCTTAATTTTTAAATTATTGTTAGAGTAAAACTGTAAAGGTAAAAAATACAGTTGGTCCAAGTGACCAATCAGTTATGATATCTTAGTCAGCATATATCATCGGAAGAAATGTTTCTAAATTCATGTTTTTAGTACAGGGGCCATAACAGGGCCAGGCCCAGCCAGGACCAGCTCTACAGGGCCACTGGCCCCTGCTGGCCCCTGTCTAGAGGGACCGCCCATGGTCAGCAGCCAATCACAAAAAGACGTGCACCTCTGCGTTGGACCACGGTATTGATCTGGGGGCTTTCACCGTTACCTAGTATCAAATGATATACTCAGCAGCAGCTGTGGCTCTTGTGTGTTGTTTCAAATACGTCACGCCTGGTTCTCATATTGAGTCGCTCTAGTTGCCCAAGCAGCGACTACACTCTCCAGCAAACCGGCGACGACAGTCTTCTGACGTCGTCTTTGGACCGATTTGCTGCGCTTGGACGCACATAACGGCTTCACGTAAACGTCACAATTGGAAAAGCTGAAGAAGCGAGTCGACCTGAAGCGAACCTCTCGGGGCTGGTACTCATGGGAAAAGGGGGAAACGGTGCATGTGAACCTCATGAGCGAGTCCACAAAACATTTTAGTGCCATCTAGTGGACAGAGTATAGTATGAATAGCATTACCCTTTCTCCTTTCTGCTTTTGTCAAATCTGAAGTCCGGCGGATACTTGTGAACTCTTATCAGGTGGTCCTTCCGTTGCTGACTTGTCCTGAACTTCTGTCCACAGCCCTCCACGAGGCACAGATACTGAAAGACACCAAGAGTCCAAGGAAAGATACCACTCAGTCGGGTTTAAATGCGTCACTGCTAGTTGAATTCATGGCTAGTAGCTGAAGGGGGCAGGGAGAGCGCAGGGCTCACCATGTCCTGTTTTTGGGCGAGGATGGTGAAGAGGGAGTCGTGCCACTCCTGAATGTGAATGTCAAGGAGCCGGGCGCTCGGCAGGGAGCGGCGGCAGGAGCAGCACACGTGTCTGTGCAGGGAGTTGTAGTGGTGCTCATACTCGTCCAGCGTGCTGAAGACGGCTCTGCAGCCGGAGATGTGACAGGCAAACTCTGACACTCTGAGGAGGAGGAAGGGAAGGAAAGTCACTGTCAGTTTGACTCAGAACAGGCTGAGGCTGTTTTTGGTTTTCTGATCATTTGGACGCGGCTGAAGGGACGAGCAGATCTCAGGAGACGACTTAGAATCAGACCTGTTCATTAAATGCATCAAACCTGACCTCATCTCATTTCAACACCTGCAAATGCATCAACAAACAGGATCGTCTTTGAAGCATTTGGCTGTGAAATTAAAGATTAATCAGCACAAGCGTAGATAATCCTGTCATTTCTTTGTTTTCTGCTGAATTCAAAACTACTTCCTTCATCAAAGAACTTGCAGCAATTACTGGTCATTATTTTGTTAATTTATTTATAGCAATAAAATAGTCTAAAGAAATAAGTCTGTAAAGTATTTCTTGTGGTTCAAAGAAAATAAAAATGGTAATCAAGTCAGAACCAGCAGGCCAAACTTGAAAGAAAACCCAAAACATTTACCAGCCAGAAAAAGAAAAAAACCCAAGACTGGTGCTATAATAATTGAACTAAGGAAAAATAAAAGATAGAGGTACGGATGTGGATATCCAGGTTTCAACTACCTCTAGTCATAAGGTTATCTTTCCTTTTTTTCACCCCATTAGCATTTTATAAAGGCAAACATGAATTGTAAGACAAATTATTTATTTTGGCTTGATTTAATGAGCAGCACAAACTTATTAACACCTTACACAGTTTGGTCTGACACTAAATTCTGTCACAACTTGTCTCCTCTAATTATAAGAGAAAAAATCTTTTTATCAAACGCAGATCTTCTACATCCTAAACCTTCTATCACAACCATCTTCATTATTTATTTATTTTTTACAAATTATCCGCTGACATGCAAGTACGTTGCTCAACATCAAAGTTCCTCATTATCGGAAAAGGTGATGTAAAGATGCATTTTTGTGGAAGAGGAATTGACATTTTTGGACATTTCTTATCTTAACCCCGGTGCCATGGCTCATTCACGTGGAATAAAAGCACATTTTCTAAAAGTTTATGCTCTTAAATTGAATAATTATAAAGAAAAAAATAAATAAATAAATTTGAAATCCATTCCTCTCCAGGTCCACTGCTACTACCATTGACACATGAGAGAGAAGGACTCCTCTGCCAACATTGGATTATGGCAGAAATAAAGTGAGTTAAATTTTTCTTTATATTATTTCCCTGCGTCATAAAAATACCTAGCTTTCATGATGGTAAATTAAGCTGATTTTGATTAATGTTTTCCCATTAACTTAGCTATAAACTGCATTTCATCAGGCGGCCGTAGCAGTAATGTTTGTAAAACTAAAGATGTTTACATCAGCCTCAGAGGTGTTTTTTTTCCCCCCTCAGCAGTCCAACCCAGAGGCTTGTCTGCTACCCACCTGGGCGCTGGCCGCTCCTCTGCCTCTGAGATGAGCAGGTCCTGCAGATACATGTGTCTGAGGACGTCTCCATCCTGTCACCAAAGGTCTGCGTTACACCGGCAATCTTACGTTGCTGCCGAGGCTTTAGCCATCAGGCGGCGCTCCGTGTGTGGTGCTGGTGGTTGTTACCTCAAACAGCTCATGGTCTCTGTGCAGACGGAGGAGCTGCGGGCAGAACGTGAACGGGTTTCTCTGCTCGGCCTGGCCGCTCCTCTCCTCCTGCTGCTCCTCCGTCGCTTCACTGAAACCATCTTCTTCGCTGCTGTGATGAGCTCGACCTCCTCCTCCTCCTCCTCCTCCTCCAGCCGCCGTAAACTGCAGCAAGTCTGGCTGCAGCATCGCCGACAGACGTTTTCACACCTCCTCAGCTAAAATGTTTTAATCTCGTGCTTTTTGCGATTGTTTGGGTTGTAATCACTGAGCTATATAATATAGCTCAGTGGTTGTAATTTGGCGCGGGGGGATGACGTCACGCAGGCAAAGGTTTTTCCATTTGTTGTCGCCGCCTGCTGGTGAAAAATATATTGGCGTTGTACAAAACCTGACCAAAACTGGAAACAGATGTTTTTTTTTTTGTTTGTTTGTTTTTGTTTTTTTTTTTTCATGAACGTAACGTAGAAATCCTGTTTACATTTTTATAATTTAGAACAGACAGCTCCAGCATTCAGGACGTTTTCGGTCCTTTGTAACACCTTACAAGACGAAAACACAGTAAATCAATGAACGCATGTGGTTTTTACTGTCTAACTATAGTTTAAGGCAAAGGCAAAAAGGTTACAAATTAATAATTTCCTGCCCCAATTCAGATATCATAAAACTGTTGAATGCAAAATTGTGTTGTTCTTTCTTTCTGAAATCTCTCACTATAATTTGAAACACCCATATATTGTATCATGTTTGCTTTTAGTTTCTACTTTTTCCAAGTTCTATTTTGTTTCTACATTTTATTCCTACTTGCTTTTATTCTGTTTTTTCCCTGTATTTTAATCATGTAAAGCACTTTGAATTGTCTCTGTACTGAAATGTGCTATACAAATAAATTTGCCTTGCCTTGCCTATCATTTGAAACACCCTTATATCTATCAAATTACTTTTATATATAACATGCCATAACACGGGTGACACTTGCAAAGTTTCCCGACCAGCAACAAAGTTAATTAATTAAGCAAATGTATTTATTATTAAATGTATTTATTGATCGCCAAAATTAATCAAAAGTAAGCCCCTGTTATTCAACAAATGAAACAGGGCATTGTTTCCAATACTTTCAGTAATTGGAAATAATCACAATAATTGTAGCCAAACATAAACTAATCACCAGAAACAAACATATAAATATTTATTTGCAATTTAACAACAGACAGAATAATGTGAAACATTCTTAGAGAGAAATGTTGCTACAGTGTGCAACGTTCTTACAAATTTAATGTAAGCCTATTTTTGTTTCATGAAAGTACACTTATAAACAGGGCTGTGAACATAAAAAACACTCCTTTAAATGTGGCATCTGCATTTTGATTAATGATAATGAATATGTAATAACCTTCATGCTAACAATAATTTAAAAACAATGGCGTCTGCGCTGGGTCCTCTTTTATGCTCCAATTCAGCTCAGCACAGTTTCTTCACTGGAGGCTGAGATGGCAGAAGAAGACTTGACTTTATGTGATAAACAATTTTTGTTTTACTTTGGCCATTAGTAATTAGTTTTGGATCATTATATTATCAAAAGACTCAATGATGTTTAGTGGTCTCGACTAATTTTACAAGTAGAGACCACTTGGTACCACTTAACTTCAATGTTCATGTTGCCATGAGCTATGCAAAGGTTCACAGGGGCGTTTCTACTGGGACTTTAATATTTCTGTATGTTTGTTAATGTATGAAAGAAGTCTAGTCAAGGATTTACTTAGCTTTTGTAATTTCCCTCTGGGATAATTAAAGTATTTCTGATTCTGATTTATTCCTTCTTTGTTAATGTAATGTTTTTTTTTTTTCTTTTCATATTTAATGTTTCCCTCTGTAATGTTTTTTCTGGTTATGTACATCACTTTGAACCGTCTTGTTACTGAAAAGTGCTATATAAGCTTGCCTTGCCTTTGGAAGAGAAACAGGACACATTATTATTATTATTATTATTATTATTATTATTATTATTATTATTATTATTATTATTATTATTATTATTATTATTATTAATAATAATAATAATAATAATAATAATAATAATAACAATAATAATAAATACTAATAATGCTGCACCTACGGTGATCAAAAAAGCAACTTTAACGGAAGTTCTCCCATGCTTTATTTATTTATTTACGGTTGAGGGCATATTTTTTTTTACGTGCGTTTCCTTTATTGTGCCAGCATAAGTACAGCATATTGACGTTCCGCCACTAGATGGCGACAACGTAACAGGTGATTTTGCAACAGGCAGCTCTCTCTAGGAATGTGACTCTATTCGACAACTGAATGCTTTAATAAAGAAACTTTAATGTTTCACTCAGGCCCAGATAATCTCTAAATTTCAGAAAAATGAAATTATTGAAGGGCCACTTTGACGACCGCATGAATGTTTTTCCTGTGAAGGTGACCGCTGTTTTTGGGACGAAACTGGACAAAACAGACCTGTAGCCTAATCGTGCTCCCTTTTCGCATCAAAAGAACAATATAAACTTTTAAAAAAAGGGAAATTACTCAGTTGTCCTGCTGACCCGGTTAGTCTAAGATGTTAATTACCAGGATATTACATATAAAATGGGCGGAGAGCTGAGGACGTTTCCTCTGAGGCTGGGATCTCACAATGACAGAGTCCGTCCGACGGAGCAACATGACACATCCTGCCTGTTTTATATGGATTTTCTTCTCCTCGTGGAGTAAGTGGCATTTTTCTTTCTTTCTTTCTTTCTTTCTTTCTTTCTTTCTTTCTTTCTTTCTTTCTTTCTTTCTTTCTTTCTTTCTTTCTTTCTTTCTTTCTTTCTTTCTTTCTTTCTTTCTTTCTTTCTTTCTTTTTTTCTTTCTTTTTATTCTTTCTTTTTATTCTTTCTTTCTTTCTTTCTTTCTTTCTTTCTTTCTTCCTCCCTCTCTTGTTCTCTCTCTTTCTCATTGCTTCTTTCCTTTCACCCTGAACCTATAAAATCCATCTTTCCAGGTATAATTGCCGGTAATGTGGAGAATCTGCCTCATGTGATAAAGTACCAAACAGCGACACCTCAGAGGCTGCAGGCTTGGCCTCTGCCAAACGATGCTGCTGCTGCTGCTGCTGAACACAAGGTAATCAACTTTCCATCTTACCTTACAAGGCAGTTCTAAAAAGGGTTTATCTTGCATTAAACACGCTGCATCTTCACTTTATGTGTCTCTATGAAGAAATACCCAGACGTTGTTCAGTATTCTGTGAGTATTGCTGGGAAAAACTACACTCTGCACCTGGAGAAGAACAAGTAAGAAAACTTGAAGTCCCCTCTTTGCCTATTCTGTGTAAAGAGGTTGTTACTAATCATTTATAAACTGTCACTTTTTCAGAAACCTTGTCGGGAAAAGCTTCACTGTGACCTACTATACTGACCAGGGTACCCAAGATTCAACTCCCTCCAGTCATGAGGTATTTTACCTTCTCTTTTTTTTCCCCCCATTTGCATGTTATTAGGCAAACATGAATTATAGGACAACTGATTTATCTTGGCTTGATTTAATGAGCAGCAGAAAATTATGCAACATTTTACACACACACAGTTTGGTCTGGCACTAAATTCAGTCACAGCTTGTCTCTTCTAAGTATAAGAGAAAAACCCTTTTTATCAAATGCAGATCTTCTACATCCTAAACCTTCTATCACAACCATATTAGTTATATCCGTATTTCAAAATATCCGATGACATATAAGTATGTTGCTCAACATCAAAGTTCCTCATTATGAAGAAAGATGATGTAAAGATAATTTTGTGGAAGAGGAATTGATATATTTGGACATTTCTTATCTTAACTCCGATGCCATGAATAAAAGTGCATTTCCTAACAGAGTTTATGCTCTTAGATTCAGTAAATCTTCAAAAATATCATTAGAAATCCATTCCTCTCCAGGCCCACTGCTACTACCATGGACATGTTGTGGGAGTGGAGGACTCCTCTGCCAGCGTTGGATTGTGCTCAGGAATAAAGTGAGTTAAATTTCTGTTCTTATATCTCAGCAGGGGCCTTTAAAAGATGACTGCTTGAGGAAGGCCAGGTTTTATTGAACATGGCTCTCATGAGTTTTAACTCAGCAGCTGGATGCTCATAATCAGTGTGTCTAATTCAATGTCAAGATTGAACGCTCATCTTGTCCTGCATCCTGAAAATACCTAATTTTACATTTTTACTCCACCTTTATTCTGAGACTTCTTCTTTTTTTTAATTTCCTCAATTAATTATTAATATGGTCCTATTTTCCCTTATATTTAGTTATCGTCTTTTTTCCACTACCTTCTTTATTTTCTGTTAACCTTTTTTTCACTTTTACATTTTTCTCTCTATTTATTTAGTTTGAAAACCAGACATATTCTAGTATTTACACCAATATTTGAGATAAAACTATAGAACATGAACCAAGTGTCTCTGTGTCTTTTTTTGTTTTGCCTTTTGTTTTTTAACAACCTGAAAAAAATTGGTCAGAATTGTTTCTGAACAGCCAAACTGAGCAAAAAAAATAAAATAAAAAAAAGTATCAGGCATTCTGCCGGCAGCATGCAGCAATAGGTGGGGGAGGAGCAGCATTACTCTGTGCTACATAACGACGGATACAGAACTTTTTTTCTGGAATCCCCTTATAGGGGCATTAAACTGCAGCAATATTGTGAGAAAAACATATTTAGCTAGGAAATCCAACCACTAGCTGTCACATGGCACCATTTCTGTCACTGACCCACTAGATTTCCTCCCAACGTTTTTGCTCTGATCTGCAGGGGCTTCATTGTTCTCCACGACCAGACGTACCTCATTGAACCCCTGCCTGGTCAGGAGACAGGACAGCAGGATGGAGCTCACAGGGACGGCGATCCGCACGCCGTCTACAACTACAAGCACCTGAGGAGGAAGAGGAGCTCCTGTTCCCATGGAAACACGACCACTTTCTACGACCACGGCGCTCGTCCGTCTGGACTCTTCCAGCTTGGCAGTCTGGTGAGGACGCTGCACGGACACATTCACAGAAAACGTGAATTTACGCCTCTAATAATTCACGGTGCGGACAGGGTTCAGACACGGCGCATCTGAGAATCGAATGCGTGTGACAGTACAAGTAACATCCAATAAAATACGTACAGACAAAATCATTGGACGGCAGCAAATTGTCTTGCCTTTTACAAAAACTGTCAGTTTAGCGCAGTTCTCTGAAAACCGAGAAAACATGACAGATGATGGCGAAAAAAGGATCAAACCAGGAATGTGACCTCGGATCCTCGGAGAGTAAATGTACTGTCCGAGGAAGAGAATGAGTTAAGACATAACAAGGAAGCAGGATAACTAAATTTAAATAATAACACTAACAATACGACAACAGAAAGGGGGAGCACAAATGTCAACAAAGGCCTGCATGGCCAACACAAAATAAAGGCTTTACATCAGATACAACACTTCAAAAGAGACCGTCTGCACAGCCAGCAAATAAGAGCCATATGGTGAAGTGTTGTGTAGCAAAATTAGCTGAAAAATCAATAAAAAACAACAACCACTAAGCAGGATACACAACCTGCACACAACAGGCATAAACGTGTGCAAAATGCAGAGTTTGGGAAACAAAACATTAACTGAATCAGATCTAGGTTTTTGATTCTCTAGTAATTCCTCAGTATGACAAACTGTTAGCTTTTCTTTTTTTTAGCATTCACACCAAGGGGCTGTTGTTTCATAAAATGCAAACCTGGAAAGGAGAAAGAAATAAGCAAATGAACCACTTAATACAACCATTATCACCCTAATTCTTGTTTTCTTTGATGTTTTCTGTAATTTATGTCACTCAGAAAAGCAGAGCGCAGACCAAAGAGCAGAAAAGCAAACCCAGGACTGTGGAGTTGGCAGTAGTGGTGGACACCACGGAGGTTAGATTGCACCATAATTCTTTCTTTGACTAAACGTCACACATTTGTAGTTGCGGAAATATGGAAGGAGATGCAGCTGGTTGCAAAATATGTTTAAATTCTTTATTTCAAGTACAAGAAGTTTGGCAGCAAGAAGGCGGTGGAGGCCAGAGTGCTCGAAGTAGCAAACCACGTGGACAAGGTATGCTTGTTTTTTTCTCTGCAGCTTCAAGGAAATAGCGACTATTGGTCTCCTATAAAACTCAGTTTGGGAAAACATGCAGGAAAACTGTCATCGTCTTTCATTCTTTAATAATCAAAATGTAGCTAGAAGTAAACGTTTTCTCACTGACATTAACTGTGAGTCTTCACACCGAAGCTGAAAACATTCACACATATCCCCTCAGCAGTGGCTTTCTGTTACTTCTGTAACTTGTGCCACAAAGTGTTTTTTTGTTTTGTTTTTTTTTTACACACGTTCACATTTAGTAAAACTCAAGAATCAAGGGTATTTTTGGTCATTATGTAACCATAATGAAAATTTTGGTCAGACACCAGCACAAAATTCCCACATAACACACAGACACAGATCAAGAGCATAAAACATTCAAGTTAAATGCACCAAACAACAAAAAAAGTGTGCAAATAGTCCTTAGCACAAGATAAAATTTAAATGTTCAAGTAAAAAAAGACAGATAGCAGTCAGTTTACAGAATGATGTAAAATATGGTGCAATTGCATGAATCTACCAGATAAACACTTCCTGACAAATTTAAAAGCGTGCAAGTAGTCAATAGGAAAAGCTGAAACGTTCAGCAGGATTTCTGTGATACACGGCGGGAAATCGGCGACTCACTGTAGACTCTGCTCTGTCGGTGCAGTTGTATCGGCCCGTTGGTGTTCGGGTGATGATGGTCGGTCTGCACATCTGGACGTACAAGGATGAAATCGAGGTCAGCAGCACCCCCGAGGTCACGCTGGTTCGATTTCTCGAGTGGCGTCAGCGGCACCTGCTGCCGAGAACTAAACACGACAACGCACAGTTCATCACGTAAGACGCTGGGATTTGGATTCTCCGCTAAAAAGTCCTGATGTTTACGCTTTTATATTATTATTTGAACTAAATCCCCTTTTCTCTGTTCAGAGGTGTGGACTTTGAGGGCTCCACCGTTGGATTAGCAAACACTAATGCAATGTGCACCTCTAACTCAGGAGCTGTCAACGAGGTAATACATATTAAAATGCTGGGGGGGGGAATTAAATCTGTTTGTTAAAAATGTCAACATTAAATGGAAATTAAAAGGAATGGCGTTGTATCGATGTTACATGGCAAAATGCCTTTGGCTCCACAGGACCATAACACCAACTCGATAGGAGTGGCCTCCACCATTGCACACGAGATGGGTCACAACCTGGGTTTGTCCCATGATACAGAGCACTGCGTCTGCGGCTTCCTGCCATCAAAGAAAGGCTGCATCATGGCTGAGAGTGTTGGGTAAGCTCAGTCAGCCTGCAGTGCAATCCATAAGTTCTCATATCCCTTGAACTTTTTCACATGACATTTTATATGTTGGACCGAGTCACTATAATGCATGTGTTTGAAATGGAAAGACAGGGAAAAAGTTTAAGCAGGAATGAAAAGTTGTGCCATACACCGTATAGCTTCCTAAATTCCTAAATACTAACGCAACATATATATATATATATATATATATATATATATATATATATATATATATATATACATATATATATATATATATTATACTAACTAATACTAACGTTTATATATATATATTTTTATATATATACATTTTTCTATATATTTCTATATATATATTGTCTTTCTTCCCATAGCCTTGAGTATCCCAAGCAGTTCAGCAGCTGCAGTCAAAAGCAGCTCAGCAGGTTCCTGGAGGAGATCAATCCCGCTTGTCTGCTGGATACTCCCTCCACTGATCGCGTCTACGGAGGGCCAGTATGTGGGAATGCCTTCTTAGAGCCTGGGGAGGAGTGTGACTGTGGCACCGTGGAGGTTTGTACAAACTCAAGCGGGAGACATTTGCATATCGCATGAAAGTACCCATGTGGAAGCTGACTTGTTATTTTCTTCTTGACAGGAGTGCAAAAATCCCTGCTGCAACGCGACAACCTGCCAGCTGAATGCAGGGGCTCAGTGTGCAGAAGGAGAGTGCTGCCACAAATGCCAAGTAAGTACTACTCACTGAGCCTACAACTCGCTAGATGAGGAGTCAGACTGATGCTAATTATGTAACTGGATATCCAGACACGGAATGACTATTCCGTCTGGCAGGTTTTGTGCGAGTGGATATTTTTGACTAGTCAGTACATCACCATCTGTGTTTCTGTCCGCGCCACAGCTGAAGCCGACAGGCAGCATCTGCCGACCGAGAGCCGGAGACTGTGACCTGGCTGAATACTGCACGGGCCTCTCTGCAGCCTGCCCCGCCGACGCTTTCACCCAAAACGGCCGGCTGTGCAACCGCGGGAGAGGATACTGCTACAATGGGCAGTGTCCATCACGCCAAGATCACTGCAAGAGACTTTGGGGACCAGGTGAAATACTTTGAAACATTTGTTTGCTTTTATATTAGCGTTTATTCTGACGTTTCAACACTTAACACGCTGTCGTCTTCTTTATGGATCTGTTTAGAGGCTGAAGTCGCCGTGGACGCTTGTTTCTCTCAGTATGGAACCTGCAGAAGGTCCCTGTTAAATCAGAGATGTTCCAGTCGGTATGTAACTAAAAAGCACCATAACGTTAATGTTTTAACGTGAGTGTTTTTAAAAGTGTTTCTTGTGGTTGCTTTGTGCTTCCAGGGATCAATCTTGTGGAAAACTTTTCTGCTCCGGAGGATGGAAGTTTCCTGTAACATCCATGAAGGTTTCTTACAGTGTGGGAGGAGTAATAACTTGCAACGAGGCAACCATGAACCCCGAGGACAACTACCCTTCGGATCTCGGCATGGTGCCTACTGGTACCAAGTGTGGCAATAATATGGTGAGGCAATAGTTGTTTTTTGTTTAGAGTTAAAATAACAAAAATCCCAATTGTTGCAAACTCCTGACGCCTAATGGCTTTGCATTCTCTCTATCAGGTATGCTACAATCAAAAATGTGAAGATATCAAGAACATTAAAGCATACGGAACAAATGACTGTTCGTCTAAATGTAACAACCACGGGGTGAGTGCCTATGTGAAACTCTCAAGGTCAAATATCACACGATTTCATCATCTGTCATTTCCTCAGCCTTTCCTTTGAACGCCGGCATCAATACACAGCTTTACCTAATAAATTACTGATTTATACAGTGATTTTTTTAATTTGTTATTATTGAGGCAGAGAAGTATTATTTGAGTGGATTAGCAGGGAGACTTAATAAACTGGCACCCTGCAAGGGAATTTAAAAGCTTGATCACCCAAAGAGGGGAACAACCACCTTTAATTTGAAACATTACATTTCTGGCGGCACTCATGATAGTCGCTGCATTTTGTGCTCCCATTCTGACCAGCATTATCACTCTAAAGCACACGATTTTCAGCCGCTTCTCAAAAAAAAAAAAACTAGGTCACCAGGGAGCTGCAGGCAAACATTCCCTCCTTCATTTGGCACATTTGGCTCCGACACAGAGAAAACAAAACGTTGCTGCTGCAGCTCGATATTAGTATAAGAAAGCACATTCTTATGCTCACTTACGACACCTCACAGTCACCTCATGGTCTAGCTGTGACCTCTGCTCCAGCTATATGTCCAAACCATCAAATGAACTGTGTTGTGTCCATCAGCCATCGCTTTTGTGTTGTTTCTCTTAAGTCTACGATTTTAACATTTGGAAAATCCTGAGGCAGAAAGAAAATCCTATCCTCCTTGCCTGTGAATAATCCCACGAAGCTCACTCGTGTTTCTCGGACAGTTAATCTTTGTAGGAAAAAGATCAAGCAATTCCTCTTAAAAGGGGTTTTGTAATGTTTCTTTTAAATCAACCTATAGTAGTATAAGCTTTCTGTTTTAGGGGGCGTGACTCTAAAGGCCCTTTTTGTTTCAGAAAAGACGGATAGATATCAGCAGAGATTTAATTATGATTCCTACTTTCTTTATCATACTTTCTGCCTCTAAAGTCCTGTTAGAGCATAATTACGCAGCTAACAGTGAGATCTCTGATAGGTGTGCAACCACGAGAGCAAATGTCACTGCGATCCAGGCTGGGCTCCACCTTACTGTGCCGTGCAGCAGTCCGAGCTGATTAAAGGTATTGTACTTTGTTCTGCTTTCCTGTCCTCCGCGAATCTGCCTCTTTAAATGCTTGACCTTTTTTAAGACTCTGATTTACACATGACTCTGTTTCCAGCATGATTTAATACTCATAGACTCTGAAACAGCCGTTGTCTGTTCTCATGAGCGAAAACAAATGCTGATTGAATTCAATTTCCCCATTAGTCCACACAAATGACATTACAGTGAAATTTCTCTCCGGGGCAGATGATGTACGTTGTTGCTCATATGCTGTCATAACCTACTGTGTATTTGTGTGTGTGTGTGTGTGTGTGTGTGTGTGTGCAGGGTCAAGCCTAACCGTAGTCATCGTGTCAGTGGTCGTTTGCTTACTTCTGCTGCTGGTTCTGCTTATTGGTAGTCTGATGTGCTTCATCAGAAAAAGGACACCGACAAAGAGGTGAGGCAATAGTCTGCTTCTTTAATTCGGATTTGTTACATTTATGGTTTACTCAATAAGCTCGTATTTAATTTGACCTCCTTTGGTGTGTTTCTTTGCAGGTTTCGTGCCATGACCTCAGGACAATCAAACCCAGTGTTTCAGTCGAGCACCAGGCGAGGCAGCTCTCGCCGGCCTTTCACACACATCAGCCAGCCTACATTTGTGGAGTCGTCTGTCTCTCAGGCCTGTAAGCCTCTGTCCTCCGCTGCTGTCAGACCGCAGACTGGAGCGCTGAGGCCCAGCAGAGCAGCTCCAGAGGTGAGTCCAAAGCCTCAGCATCCCGGCTGACACTGTGTGTGTTTGACCCTGCCTTATCTTTGATAGATCACTCAGAATATTTCCATCCGTGGTTATGGGTGTGAATTTAACGCAGTAACTCAGCGAGAGCTGAGGCCAAAGGGGGGAAAAAACAATAATAATGGTTTTGCTTCCCTTTCTTCTGTTTTCTCCATGATCAGCCTCCCAGAAAAGAACCAGCTGGATCTCACTTATCAAAGGTTCATCAGGTAATCTGAGTTTGCCTTATTTTCCTTTAGTCCAAAGTAGGGAGGGGTCGGGTTCCTGTGTCAAGGCACACTAAGATTTTAAACTGTTAAGGCTTTAAATGGCTAAAATGATCTGTTCAAAACCCTTTGATTTAGATGCCAGTAAGACCTCCCCCACTGTATTTTTTTCTTGCTTACAAGGCCGACAAATTGAGCTTATTCATTTTCATACTTTTGTTCACAAAGCAAGAAGTCATTCTGTGGAAACTAATAGTGCCACCACCTTGTTTCATTCTTAGTAGTGTAACTCTGTTTTGAAAGAAGTTAGCAAAGTATGAGAGGAGTACGTGTTAAGCAGCTGAGTGCAGACGTGCTACCCAATCAAATAACCCGACAAACTGACCCTTTCATCTTAGCTCCTTGCCAATTTGTAGTGTTACTTTATAAAGAGAGTCACAAAAAGGGATAATATTTTCACAATAAGCATGTCTCATTCATATTTATTTCAGTCCAATTTGTTTACATGGCACTAATCAAAAACAAATGTCCTCTTTATAGGAACAACAGGCTTAATTCATCTCCATTTATAAATAAACGTGCAATGAAATGCATCTTCTAAAATCCAATCATACTATAGACAGATCAAGGTTCATTTATATCTATTACACACATTATTTATGAACAACTAGTTCTACAAAATTTTTACAGAGGTACATTATTTTCCCATTTTTTTTTCTTAAGTCTTTGTACCAAAACCTGAAAAAAAGGGAGCTAACATTATTATAACTGTATCATTAAAATCAACTAGTTGATGTTATACAGCTGTTTGATTTTTTTTTTTAATTGCATCTTCTGAAGCCATGATCATTATAATGCACTTAGAATTACATAATATATAAAATGTGATATTTTCTGAACCTTTGATGTGACAAACAGTGTAAAAATGTTTCTTGTACAGGTTGGGAGGATGTTAATGCAGCCATCAAATGTTTCGAAGCTGCCAATTTATACTGAGGTAAACCAACACAATAGCATATTTTCTAAGTATTAATTGCAGAACCTAAACGGATGTGGAAAATAGTTTCAATATCCTTGATTTATTTTTTTGGTTAACAGCCTAAGCCCCTCCCACCTTCTAGACCGCTACCCCCACTTGCATCAAAACCAGTAAGCGAAGTTTCAAGTCTTCTGATTTGCATTGCCGGGGTTTTGCTCTTCTTGTTTTAATTATCATTTTTCTGTCGCTAAGAACATGAAGCCTAAACCTCCGATGCCTCCGCTGAAGCCGAAGCCGAAGCCTTCTCCAGTCCAGTCTTCCCTGCCACATACCCAGCTGGTATGTATCCGCAAGGCAGACAGAGTGAATAAGACTTTCCAACCTCTGACATAGCTGCCGTTGGCATCCAGACATCCCCAAATGTTATTAAAGGAATTCTCGCTTAAAAAGAGATCCGTGGTTTTTGGCAGAGGCCTTATTCATTACGCCGCATGGGAGCGTAATGAATAAGCTGCGACTCGCTGTTGGAGATGTGGACATCTCTGGGCTTAATAACCGGCTCTGTTGCTCTATAAATTAAACAAGAGGCCAAGTTTGGATAAAGAAGACTAAATGCTTATCAAAACTAACTGTGTTTATTCTGGGTTTTTTTTTTTTTTTCTTTCCAGCTTGGAGGGAGAGCTCCTCTGATGCCCCCCCACAGGCCGAGATGATAGCGGGAATAATTCACACAGCTGTAAATACTAACGTTCTCTGGCAGACATCCCCTTTGAAGACGCCTGCCTGTTTTACATGTGGGGAAAAGACCCACAGGGAGATTTGTCCCAGTCTCCCCGGGGATGACCTCTTGTCTACGTCTTGCCAGTCTCCGTCTTCAGCTGGTGTACCTGAAGCGATGTTCGACAAAGCTGAGCTTAAGTGCTCAGTGGATGACAAATGGCGCTGCCGCTACGATCACGATTGATTTTACTGTTGAAGGGAAATTATTTACTGCGGTAATACGGGGATTTTTCAGCGTTCCATGAGGCGCCGGCACTATTAATGTCTTTGTTTACACATATCCTGGATAGGACTAGATTTCTCAAGTGTCCTGGTTCCGCGTGTTATTCTGTTTTCAGAAGCTTGGGTGAAATGTTATCCTGCATACTTGCATAAAATGTTACTTGGAGAACAAGAAATCAAAATGCAGGTATGTACAGGTAGATAAATAATCAGGTTTCTCATGTTCCATGTAAACAGCCTTTCTGGAACATGATCTAAACTCAGAGGGAACTTGATATATTACCAACAATGTAAACACTCTCAGATATAGTAATTTTTAGTTTCTTTTAATGTGGTTCTGGTACAACTTAAATTCTTTTTATGTAAGGCTGAGACACCCTGGCTGAAGAAGAAAAAAAAACTGTTAAAAGCTTCTCAGACAGATTTTCCATCAAGCAGCAGTTTACATCCTTTTGTGTTTAATTTAGATTATACTTCCTTTTATGTTCATTTACATGTTATTTTCAAAGAATTGTCTGTTTCGTGATTTGCCACACCATTCAATAATTTATTGGTTATTTCATATCTGTTTTTTTTTTTCATTGTACTTATAGTGTGTTAGTGGTTTTTTATGGTGGTTTTGTATTTCAAATGGTCACTTTAATGTCTATTTATGTTTTTTTTATGACCAAGAGTGGTTGGCATCCGTCTGTCCAATGAATGCTGTTAAGTGGTTGAAATCCTTTGTCCTCCTTTTTTGTTGTTTTATTTTTTTTTCATTGTCAGCCTGGTATTTGTGTCTCTCATGTGGGTTTATATTACAGCATCAGTGGCAGAAGCCCAGTAGCTCCACCGGCTGCTGTGTAATGTGCCGTTCAGCACTGACATGGCACTTTAATCATTATATATATATATATATATATATATATATATATATATATATATATATATATATATATATATATATATATCTTTTTGTACCAATCTGTAGAGACTATCTGACATCATGATTGTAATTCTTATGTGTATTTTATGATTATCTGCAATTATGATACAAGTGGGAAAATTGTGCCTTGATTATTTTTTTGCAAATTCTGTCTTACAATAAATCACCAAAACTAATTTCTTCTTCGTGTTTTTATTCGGAGGCCGTTTGTTTTGGTTTGAAAGCGGTCACCTAGCAACGCCTGGAACATGTTGGCGAGGAGCTAACAAGCTACTTGTTTTAAACTCAGAGAGTTGTATATTGTTCTTAGAATGGATCGTTCTCTTAGCGAGGAGGAACAGCAGGATTTGCTCGCATGGGTGGATAAAATACCCTTCTCCAGGCCCAAGAGAAACATCACCAGGGACTTCAGCGATGGAGGTAGTTTGTCTGGTGTCTGTTTATGCTAGCCGACTGTTTACTCGGTTTATGGCGTCGGGTGTCAGTTTGTGTTTTTATTTACTTGCGGATTTTATTGTGTCTCCATGCTGGACCCTCCTGCAGTGATGGTTGCGGAGATTATTAAACATTTTTTTCCAAAGATAGTTGATCTCCACAACTATTGCGGTTCCTGCAAAACGCAGCAGAAACTCAGCAACTGGAGCCTTCTCAACAAGTAAGACAATCTATCTTTTTATTTTATTATTTTAATTGCTACACTTAATTCCTCGTTATTAATTGTGCTAATTTTTTTTTTTCAGGTCCCTGCCATGCCTAAAACATAATAATAACAGTAACGTTATTATTAGCTTTTATATCTATTCTCTAACCTGTCAAGGGACTGAATATGTTAGTTAGCGTATGCTATACTCGGGTTCCGGTGTCATTTATGTGTAACTATACACTGTTCCTTTTTAAACAAAGTTATTATTATTATTATTATTATTATTATTATTATTATTATTATTATTATTATTATTATAATAATAATAATAATAATAATAATAATAATTATTATTATTATTATTATTATTATTGTTAATAATAATAATAATAATAATAATAATAATAATAATAATAATAATAACAATAATAATGAAGTTTTATTTTTTTAATACATCTACTCTTTTTCCCCTCTTTCCTTAGACAGGTCCTATATGCTCTGTCTAATTTTCCTTTTTTTTTTCAAAAGAAGGTTGATTTTATGTGATTACCTATTTTTGTTACTTTAGCCATTAATTTTGGTTCATAATGCTATCAAGGAAGTCAGTGATTACAGGTAAACAGTTTATCAGAAGAGACACATTAGTGTTTAAAATTTACGGGTACTCGAACGTTCATGATGTCACGCACTATTGACAAGGTTTACAGAGCCTTTGGAAGAGACACGGGCCAACAGCATCAAAGATCTCCCACTGTTCATTCTTTGCATCATGTCAAACCCATGACAAACTTTTCAGCATCAAATACAGGTGTTTGATACAGAGTCTTCCCTTATAACCACATCACACTGTTATACCATACCATACCAGCTTTATTTATAGATCACTTTATACACCCATGAGACCTAAGTGCTGTACACAGAGTAAATGAACACCAGTCATATGATTGCATTAAACCGATAATAAAATCAATAAGACATGAACAAATAAAACAGCATTGGTACTAAAATAATAGATTACTAATAGAATTACTAAAACAAAATAAAAGGGAAAGAATTAGGCTGTAAAATTAGTAGTAAAACAAACGGAACAATTTTAAAAGCCAACATCTCAGATGGTGTTAAAGGCCAAGGAACAGAGGTGGGCTTTAAGAAGGGATTTAAAATCAGAACGAGAAGAGGCTTGTCTGATGACCAAGGGAAGGTCATTCCACAACTTAGGAGCTGCTGCAGCAATAGCACAGTCTCCTCTAACCAGGGAGGGTGTGTAGGGATGTAGCAGCTCGTATAGATGGGGGCGGGGAAAGACCTCTTAGCTTTAAAAGCAAATAAAAGGATTTTAAAATGAATCCTGAAATGTACACACAACCAGTGCAGAGAGTGCTAGAATTGGGGAGATATGGTGCCTGTTACAAGACGTGCAGCAGCACGTCAGTTATAGTTAAAGTCTCTTTAGTATATGGGAAGTTCAACTCCTTTTAGCTTGTGATTCTAGCACAGAAAAGGATTGTTTCCTAACGTGCCTCCCAAACAACAGCTTTTAGCATGTGATGGTTGCTATGGATACTTGGTGAACTCAAGGCTTTTTTTTTATTTATTTTTTTTACATCCTTTTCTTTCCTCCTCTCAGTGCGTGGTGCCAACATAAAGTTGGCTTCTTGTGTAGCCTGTGGGCCAGTGGCTAAAATGAATGGGCCTCTATCTGATGTCATTAATATATAATATAAAAAATTATGGGGTATTCGGGGTATTCAGTGTCGTATAATATCCGATCGAAACAGGAAGTTGTGGTTTTCTAAATAAATTGGTTTGATTCACTCAAAGCATAAAGGGAATAAAAGCTTTAGTTATATTCATTATATAAGAAGTGTTAGGGCCCTGCGACAGACTGGTGACCTGTCCAGGGTGTACCCTGCCTCTCGCCCATTGAATGCTGGAGATAGGCACCAGCACCCCTCGTGACCCCATGAGGGATAAGTGAGTCAGAAAATGGATGGATGGATGGATGGATGGATGGATGGATGGATGGATTGAAGAAGTGTTAGAAGTAGTAATGTGTTTGCAATAGTGATAATGTAAAAAAAAAAGTGACTTATTCCCTACTGAATGCATCTAAATTTATAATTCTTATTTTATTTTTTGCAAGTTTTAAAGTGGACGACATATATTTTTCCTTTTACGACAAAGCAGCTAAAAATAAGACAGGAAGTAGGATCGGTAGCAGTTTTTATGCATTATTAACGCCAACCCTTCCTTGGTCTTTTTCATCAAGTCATGAGAAAACACCCACTCACCACTTCCTGGTCACTGGAATGGCACACAGCCAGCTTCAGATTTATGGGCCCCCACTATAAACACGGTTGTCCCTGTGGGCTCATTAGTAAATTACATGCCATTTGCTTTTGACTTCTTTTTTTTTTCTATTAGAAACATGTGTTTTTCTGTATTGTCAGGAGGGTGTTTCCCAAGCTGGAGATTTATGTCCCAGAAGAGACGGTCAAGAAGATTGTTACAAGCACCCCTGGAGTAATAGTGCCTGTGCTGAGCGTCCTCAAGGGGAAGATAGAGGAAAAACGTGTGCAAATCACCAACAATACACCAGTTTGTATTTGCACAAACAAACTATATTTTGCAATTTGTTCAAAAGCTTAATGTCAATGTGAATATTAATTACTGTGCCCTGATCGCTTACTTTCACTGTTTTTTTCTCACTCTTATGTAGCAATACTATGACGCCAGGAGCCAGGAGAAACCTTTTTCAGGTACAATCTTAAAGTTTGTATTCTGTTGTTATTGCGGTTTTAAATGAGAGCATTTCATTACAAGACCGTGATTAAGATTTCCGTTAAGTTGCAAAACAGTCATAAGATTGATGACATAAACTGAATTACACAGACTTAAACTGCTGATTTCAAGCTAAATGTGGTGACTGTTCTGACTTCCTGAATGCCATACATGCAGTATATAAAACTGTGATAGGGCATGTTGAGGAAAAGTTAGCTGACAATGCTCAAAATGTGCCTTTTTTTAGTCTTAGTGGTCAAAAAGATCTAATTTTAGACTTTTTGTTGTGTTGCCATACTCAGCTCAACTCAGTTCATTTATAGAGCACTTGTAAAAACAGCAAGAGTTGACTAAAAATCTAAACAGGCCCATTAAACCAAACTTGCAATAAATGCAAACAAAGCAAAGATCGTTAAAAGCAGTTTATACTTTCTAAAACTGCAAAAATGACTAAACATATGTGAACAAACAAAATAGAGAATAGTAAAAGTCCTTTCTGTCAGAACTAGCTTTGCAAATATATAAAGCAAAAAAAATTATTTGAAAGTAATGAAGAACATTAAATATGGAGTCCATACATTTTTTATTATTTTTTTAAAAGATTTGAAACTATCAATACGTAGAGCCAGAGCCAGTCCAATGTTTGACATGGCTCTGAGCAGGACTGCCTTTGGAGGCCAACTTGCCAGCTCAGCACCACTAACCTCGCTCTTATATTGTGCATGCTCAATATTTTTTGCATTCTGCATTCAACGACACGTTGTGTGTTACTTGATTGTGACTGTGAATGTTGCAAGCAGCAGGCGCCATGAGAAGCCGCAACAAGTTAGGCTGGTCAAGGCACTTCCTGCGGTTTTCATTTCAAAAAGGAAATTGTGGATTCTGACAAAACAGATGTGATAGCAGCAGCTACGCGTGCGCCCTCCTCCGCTGCCATGTTTATTTTGGTTCGGCTGTGGGCTCAGCAGCTCTTCCGTTCGTCCCAGGTGGCATGTCCCGCTTTAAACCATAATACTGCAAGGTGATTCGCAGTCCCAAACGATTGAGGCGGGAGCGGAACAAGATGGTTTCTCGTGTGTTTGTGAATGCATAAATACCGCAAGAATTTAGCTAGCAGGCAAGGTTAGTGACTTGAGTCAATCCAGATAATTTTTGTTAAAATTAGATTTTATCTGCTTATTTTAAACACCTGTTTGTTCATTTTATTGTATGTAATGTCTATGTTGTTTACATACTGCATTCCTGAGATCAGACAATCAGAAAATGTGCTTGACAGGATTATATCCATAGACATTATATAAGTAGACACCCCTAAGGACTGGCACTGCCTATTGGAGCTAACATTTCAGGGTGGCCGCCATCTTGAATGGGTCTCTCCCGTGCCACCAGTGAATTATTTGTACTGAGGAAGCTTTTTGCCCAACTAAAAGGAATCATAACCTCCCCGAATTTGGGTTTTACAATCGGCAGAGATGTGGTTATGATACATAACAGTGCCACACTTAAAAAAACATGTTTTAATGCTGACATACATTGTTTTATGCTCTTAAAGACAGACATATGGCATGAAATCACATGCTCTTAAACAAATAAGAGACATGTGGTATCACATGATAAATGTATAAATACATATAATCTATATTTTAATAAAGTAACAAGTTGGATTGTTCATTTAAATTTATTTCTCTCTCTTACACACGTACATCCTGAGCCTTCGCTACACATCCAACAATAATTTCTCCATATTTTTTGCATGCTGTGCATGCACAGATGCATACACACAGTTTTTAAAGACCTGGAAAAGTGTTCTTTAAAATACCCATCTCATTCCAGTCTCTTACACTACCCTGCTTGCAACTGGGGCTTAAGCTTAAGACCCTTGAAAAACAACTGCTATTCACAGCTTCCTGCATGAGATGGTACCCTGTAAGTCCAAGGTACTTAATTTTGCAATGTGATTCAGCCTTAATTTGTGAAATACAGAGATAACAAATTAATAAGCATGAAATGATGGTCCTTACGTTGGGTTTCTGCAGTGTTCTCATCAGGTAAAAACACATCTTCAGAACCAGCCGTAAGCTGCAGAAAATATGGGCAAAGTTGCTATGCCAGCCTTGAGTAAGAGAGACCCATCCAATATGGCGGCGATGCGAGATGCACTTGAAAACTGGAATTAGGTCAAGCCTAATCAGCGGTATGTTATCAAACATAAAGGAATGTATTATGTTACATTATAATGTTTTAAAAAAGACAATATATATATTTTCAAAGTGGGAGGACAAGCCTGTTGTTGCATTCACAAGCAACCACTTGCTTGCTAAACTATTTTTAAAATGTTAACAAGCCTGAAATGTTTCCGCAGTTTAGACTTAAACAGCGCGAATGAGTAAAGCAGCTCTAAATTATAATTCTGTCAGCATAATTTTAAAGGTTCTCCTTGATTGCATGACCGGTGTGCCATCAGCCTGCTCTGTGTTGATTCAAGCTCTCTTGGGACCCCAAGCCTAGCAGAGGGGCCCCTAAGCAGCCACAAACATTATATCCTGGGTCGACAGTGATCAGGGCAGAGCCAGTGTGCAATGGCATGCTGATCCAAAGCCTAAAGGACCGGCCCAGAAACCCAGGGGCTTAGTTGCTTCTGATCTTTGGCCCGGCTTCAGGGAAACTGGTTAGCATCCAGGTTGGAGCATAAAAATGCAGCCTTTCAGGGAGATAATGAGGTCCCAGTCTGTGATTGAGTTATAAAAAAGAAGATGTTTTGCTTACAAGTGAGTTGTCGTAAAGATTATAGTGCTTTGATGTGAATTTCCCTTTTTTTTATATAACGAGTTTGTTATATGTTGTTTATATCAGATTGTTCTATTTTAATATGGATTTTTTATGCTGCTGCCTTGGTAAGAACTCTGTTACAAATTAGACTTTTAAAGATTAAATAGAATACCTTTTTAAAATCCTGCTCTAAAGATATAAGAGCATGGATTGCTCTCCACAGACCTTTTCAGAAGGAGATAGCCTTTGACCCTAGCTGTGCCCTGCATCTGAGCTGGTAAAAGCTTGACCAAAGGGGTCACCCACTTATCAAATTTAAAATTCCCATGTAAAGTTTTTGACAGATGAGCAGAGAAAATGAGTAAAGGCCCCTAGACGACCAGAGAGAATGTCCTGGACCTGAACATAATGATATATTTGTTGATGTTATAACATTTAACACTTCACTGATATAGATTTATTCTTGCTTAATCAAGCAAATTAAAGGTTGTTTGGATGTTAGATCTGGACATTGTCAGCTTAGAAATGAAAGCCCTTGTTATCATTGTTATTATTATGATTTTATAAACTCCAGTGGCAATAGATATTATAAAAAAAGCACTGGGCCTAGGATTAAACCTTGGGGGATACCAGAAGCAAGGAGAGCAGTAGCTGAGAATAAACTAAAGCTAACTGGATTTAAAGGGACTGACCAGTTAATAGGTTTCACACGGGTTGAAACCGGGTTGTTTGGGTCAGTTGTTTTGCTATCATTACCAAAAAGTCTTAGTGTGAAAATAGTAAGTTGTCATAAAAATGATGAAAAACACAGATTTTTAACTTTTTTTATTTTACAAGGTGAATCCTATAAAACAAACACTGAACAAATAATGTAGAAAGTAAGGAAAAAAGGAAAAAGACACACAAAAAACAGATTGGATAAAAAATAAAAATCCAGATAAAAAAAAAGGATTTTAAACATTTCTTTATGTTGAGCTGAGAAATACCAAATCAGCACAATCCAAAAGCCCTGTTTTTTTCTGTTTTAGCGAACTCTTTTCAAACTGCCCCCAATGCTGTTTCTAGCACTGATGTGATTTTTTTATTGTCTCGGCTGTCCTGAGATCGTTAGCCCTCCTCCCAGCCCCCCACAGACAGTACCTGCCTCCTTTGAAGGCATCAGAAAGCTCTGATTAGAAAACGCCACGACGCGAGGGTGTGAATCTGGGGGGGGAAATGCGTCTCCTCCGTTTCCTACACCTCATCTGCTCCTGAAACTGACCTCAGATCAGTAACCCCCCCTCCCTTTCCTCCTCCCTTTCCTCTCTCATCCACACCCATCCACTATCAGCGGAGGGGTCTCAGGTCTCCTTATCAGCCCCCAACATCCAGATGGTCATTATCAAGCAACATGAGCTCAGCACTGTTGACTGAAAGGCAGCTTTTCTCATTCTGTCCTCTTATCTGACTTTGTCTCCGTTTCCTTTGTATTCCTCGCCAATCTGCCAACTTCTTTACTTGCAGCTCACCAGATTTCTAAAAGTGAATTTCTGAACACGTGTTTGCTTTTTGTTGTGCGTCAGATGTAGAAATTCAACAGGCTGAAGCGAGAATCGTGGCCCAGCTGGCAGAGATGAAGAGCACGGAGGCAAAAGTGTACGGCAAAACCTTTTCTTTTAATTCGGACCTAAACAAATCGGTTGCTTGTGACGTTGAGTAGAATATACCAACTATTGATTCAGTCATTTTTATTATTTTTTTAATCATACAGGAAACCGCAACACGTGACGTTTTACACAGAGATGAGCCCTGCAACCATCCGACAAATCCTGCTGGAAAAAGAGCTTCAGGTCCAGGATCTCCAGGAAACTGTGAAGGTACACGCAGACACCATTCACTAGAATTTAGACTGCTGACTTCTGCAAAAACAAGCATCCTCCTTTTTTTTTATGTCCGTATGAAGGGGGGGGGGGGGGGGGGGGGGCGCTTGGTCATGTTCCTGTAGAAGTGTGTGTGTGTGTGTGTGTGTGTGTGTGTATGATGTGTCACACCCTGTGTCAGCAGCAGTCCGTGAGTCACCACCGGCTCAGCGGATATAAAACCTTTTCCTTTTTTTTGTTTTTGCCACATCTGCTTGAAACCAAAAAAAAAAAAAAAAAAAAGAAGCAGAATGATCCTGACCTACATTTCCATCTTCTTCTACATTCCTTTTTAGGTAAACTACCCTTAGAGTGGCATTGTCCCTTTGTTTTCTTCCACGCAGGTCCTTCAGGTGAAAGTGAGCAAGCTGGAGGAGCTCGTCCGGTTGAAGGACAAGCGCATTGAGCATCTGACATGTCTTCCAGAAACGTACAAAACTAAACTGCAGCTAGCTGGTTAAAAAAAAAAAAAAAAAAAAAACGCTAACTGGCCTTCGCACAGAGACCTGGTATTGTTGCTGTCTTCTTCTTTTCTGTCCTGGTTGAAGTGCGTCTTTGGGGCAGAAAACGTTACGGTTCAGTCATTTCAGTTTGATTTATCTGATATTCACGCTAAAAGTGCTGCAGATGAAGGATTACATATGTCTATTATGTTAAAGAGCACTTTAAGATGCAGTAAATAAAGAACAAATACACGTCTCTCGTTTTCTAAACTATACCTGACAGATTTAGCTCTGAACTCTGAGGTTCTGATGGGACTTTTAAAAAAATCGAGCTTCTTAGAGATAAGCAAAAACTATTCTCCCTATTACAGACGTATTTTGTCTTTATGCCTTGTTTGTTGCCAGATTGTTAAACACTGAGACAAAGATACCCTTAGGAAATCCAAAATGAGGTTTACAAATGATGACTTGATTTATTAAGAAAAAAAAAATCTTTCCAAAACAACTGAATGGTTGTCCTTATAAAACATAAACTACTAAAGCTTTTGATACAACAAGCAATCAATCTTTTACATCACTGCAGAGGAATTTTGGCCTGCAGCTCTATGCAGGTTTGTTTTAACTCGGCATCATTGGGGGTTTTCAAGCATGAGTAGTCTGTCTAGTGTCATCCCACAGCTTCTCAGTCGGATCTAAGTCTGAACTTCAACAAGGGAACTCCCACATCCATATTTAGTTGTTTATGAGCCATTCAGACTAGGATAACCCAAGTGTGCTTGAGTTTAAGATCACAAACTGATAGCCTGAAAATGTTTCTTTAGGACTTCAGATGCTATGGAACACCTGCACACATTTTAGCCTACTCCAGGATGTTGCTGTACAATCATGCATATTGCATATTTTTCTCACATCGTTGGGTAAATAGGCTGCTGTCTTTCCTCTGTTTAGCTGAACATTTCATTTTTCTACCTAAATATGCCATATTATTATATTATCAATAAGTGTGCAATACTTTGGTTGTATTCTTTTTACTGGGGATGCACGATATATCAGCATTAACATCGGTATCGGCCAGTGTTAGTCATTTTTTTTACATATTGGTTTCGGTCCGCTAAGTAAAACTGGCCCGATATTAACAACCGATGTTGATTTTCAGCTAGTTGCCCTTTGTGGCAGTGTTCAAAGAAGGGTAGGTGACAATGATGCATCACAGCCAGGATTGTGATTTTTTTAATGAAGCAGATTAAAAAATAATTCTGCGTGTAAATCAAGACTATAACCCACATTCAAAAATTCAGTTAGAATAGTTTTCAATTGGTACAAAGTTTTACAAAATGTAAAAGCTTGTGCACACACCCATCAGTAAATATTGGTTATCGGATATAGCAGCAATATTAATATCGGAAATCGATATTGGCCCAAATTGTCACATCTCTATGTTTTGCTTTCATTTTAGAAGCAAAACTCTGATAAATTCTCTGATAAATTCATTCTCTGTTGCTTTAGAACTAACTTTATATGAGATTAGCTGTGTTTTCATGACTGATTTAATGTGTAACTCTGTTTTTTTTGTTTTTTTTTTGCCACGCCCGAATTTCCACATTGTTAGACAATAAAGGAGTTTCTTATCTTTTCTGAAAACAGAATTCCTTAATTTTTAGGGACCATTTAGGTGCTTTTTGAGAGATGTGAGTCATGCCGTGGGATTCTCCAGTAGGTGTAATTTTTGCCCAGTGTGTAATCATGAACACAAATATGAAAGGAGACAAGAAAGGCCATCAGTGCTTCAGATGTTACTCTGTTCTTTCTGTTCTTTTGTGACCTCCTGGATGAGTCTTCAATGCGGTTCTGGAGTAATCTTGGTAGACCCGCCGCTCCTGAGAAGGTTCTCTACTGTTTCATGTTTTTTTTTTTTTTTTTGTCACTTGTTTATAATGGCTCTGTATGTGGAGAGCGTAAGCATTAGAAATGGCTCTGTCACCCTTTCCGGATTGATAGATATGAATGACTACCTCGCATTTGATCTTAAGTTTCTGTAGATCGAGTCATAACGTGTTGCTTTTTCATCTCCTAGTCTACTTCGTGTTGTCAGATGGGTTCTTATTAAGGCATTTCTTGATGTTACAGGTCTGGAAGCAATCAGGCCTGGATGTGACTATTGAAGTAATCTCTGAACTGCATTTTTGTATTTAGACAGATTATATTTGTGTATTAAAATGTGTTTGATGATACGAATCATGTGGTACAAAAACATAAATACTGAAGAAATCTGTCAATGTAAAGGCTATTTATCTATGGAGCTATGATTGTCTTTATGACTTCTGGCTGTCACTTAGTGTTTCAGCTATCTTCTTTTAATTCCAGAAAATGGTAGCTAATTTTAAAACAATGATTAATCAGATATCTGTGTGAAGCACCTGTAACCCAAATAGTTGCAGCTGTGGGTTTGCACCATTCACTTCCTTCAAGATAAAAAAAAAAACAACTGACATCTGTCATTTACAAAGAAACGTTGCCTAAGTGTGAAAATGACTCAAAGATAGGAAGGAAGTCTTATTGATCTCCTTTCTACATATGCAGTGACGGGTTTTCTTTTCAGAATGAATCCTCCGATGGAGCAGAGACGGCCAAATATAGTCAAATGTTTTTCAGCTTATAAAATCCACGGTTCTGCCCACTGACAAATACGGTTTACTTTCCTTTCTGAAGTCTATTATCTAATTACAAGGTTAGCTCTGACCTCTCATAAATTATAAAAAGTGTAATGCCAGGATAAAGTAAGATTAGTTAAAAGATAATACAAGAACATGACTGCTCGTTCACATTTGTGTGCATTTGGATCAGTGACGTCACATGCGGGCCAAGAGTTAAGCTGATCTGGCGTCAGTAAACAACACACAAGGACCCCTATGAGATCCTAGTATTATAATGTCCTCAAGCAAAAACACCATGTCATCATGGTGTTCACACAAAATACAGAAACACAGCAAATATTCCTACTACTGATCAAATTACTGAACATATGGACGATTATATATATTATATATAACATGCATCATTCTGACTAAAGAAAAAATATAGAATAAACCCCCACAAGTTATTTTCTATTATTTTTATTCTTTTTTTTACCACTGTCCTCTTTATGCCGTAACACCAGCATAAGAAGCTGTGATTAGCTGGTTATTAATAAGGCTATCTGCACCATAGTCACAGTCCTGCAGTCCCTTCATATAACTTACATTCAGTGTTAGAGGTTAGAGAGGGCTTTTTTTAATAAAAGGGATCAGTTTAACTCCTTTAGTTTCCACACCATGGCTGTGCTTCACGACCAGAAATATTTCTCAAACAGCTGAATTTGCCTTGTGACAGCAAGGTGTAGTAGCTTTCTTATCTGACTAGCAGTGAGCAGAAACAAGTGGGCGAGGGGTAGTGGTGCGTTACTCCATGCAAATACGACGAAAACCGAAACATCTTTAGCGGTTTTGGAGCTGCAGCTTTTCCAAACCTTGGTACGACCCAGATGCCGATTACCAGCCCATGCCTTGTGAACCCTTGGTGAGATGAGGAACTTTTGCCAATCATTGGCGTTCCTTTCCATTCAGCCTTGCCCCTTTTCATAAACTGCTTTCATTTGTTTTAATTGCTGCGCAAATGTTCTTTAAATCTATGCAGTTGTTTTTCTACACATTGGCTGAAAGGGAATGCTGCAACTATAGAGAACGCAAGTGAACACCTCTGAATGGGGAATTTGATTTAAAACGTGCACATATTGGGGGAAAAAAATCTGAAAAATACAAATGGATATTCTAAAAAGATGCCTTATGTCCACAGGCATATGTGCGTTGGAGTTTGTATTTTGGAGGGTAGATTAACATTTAAAAAGGAAAAAAATAGAAAACCTTACTGGGACATGTTCTAAATCCAACAAACTGTATCTGAAGTCAGTTTGGCCGATTGTACAACAAGTTTTCCTGTTCACAATACAAGGTTTGTTTTAAAAGACAAGGGGGATGTTTGTCTCATAAGAAGAGATGCACATTTTCACAGCCTAGATTGTACCAGATGAGCAGAGCAGATCTTTCTGCACCCCTTTTTGATGAGTTATCCTTTAAAAATCCAACGCTCACACACAGGACTCGAAACTAATGGGTGGTTTGAGACGAGCATCATCCACACGCACAAAAGTAAATTGTACAGCAGTCCTGAGTAATGTTTAGAGAATCATCGCAGCAACACAAAGGAGCTCCATCAGGGAGGGTCAGTGGGAAACGGCACCGACATGCACAGCGAAAGAATGTGGGAAAAATCGTCAGAACAGAGCGACCATTGAAAGAGCAGTTTACTGCTGATGATTCATACCGGTATCACACTGCTTTCTGACGCCGAGACTCGGCCTAAGACGAGGGGCTGCACCCTCGTGCAGCTGGCGAGGGACATGTGGGAAAGTGTCAAGCTTAGCTGGATCTTGTAGGGTATAATTTGGAAAGATCGGGTCAGATAGGATGCTGAAAAGAAAGAAACAAAAGAAACTAGCAGTCCTGAGGGGCATACACTGACACTAAATAAGTAGACCACCCAAAGAAATTAGCACAACTCGTCCAGCAAATAAACGTTTAGTTGAGCAGAGAACCAAAAAGGAGGTTTGTTCCTCATTACTCCACTCACAGACTGGATTTCTCTGAGGAAAAAAAATCAGACGGGGGGGTCATAGAGGCATTAACCACCCTCCCTGAGGAAGCAAGGCCTCGCGGTTTGCTAGCTAGAGGATGCCAGAGACCTCCACGTGGCCCGAGAGGTCATGAGAGGAAGCTATCTCTCATCTGGACGCAAACCAAGCTGAGGCGAGGGCTCACGGTTCAGAATACTTGTTTTGTCTGCTTTATGAGATCCACCCATGTGTTATGGGTCAGATTAAACTTTATTGAGCAATAGGGGGCTTTGAGTGGATATCGAAAACGTAGACGTTGCTGTTAAAATGCAAGGTTTTAAATGTGGAAAAAAATGGAGACTTTTATAAATCATTAAACTTTTTGTACCCATAATTGGAGGTTTATACTGCTCAATTCAACTAAAAAAAATCTGTTGAACTGGAAAAAGCAGAAAAAACGTCTACAAACACATATATCCTCTCCCTCCCACCCCAACACACATTTTATATTTAGATAGATAGTAAAATTCTTATATTACAAAAGCATGGCATTTTAACAGAGGTGTGCAAATTGCTTACATCTAGTCTAAATCCATAGTTTCATCCTGATGATGCAGTAATCGTGTCGAACAGAGCTGTACATCTGCAGGTTACAGTTTTTTCTACAGAATACACTATGGAAGAAATGTTACGAGCATCCTTTATGTTTCACCATACGAGTCAGATATTCCTGATTTTTCAGAGGGCGCTGCAGTATTTTTGACAGTTCTTTATAGATAAGCTGTTTTTCCACCTGTTTTCCCTTAGATGTAAATAAAATGCACTGATGTAGGAATATAAAGCAGGAACAGTGTAAAGCAACCTGAAAACAACAGGACTTTTCAGTGACCCTGGTCACTTATTTTGTCGTAAAATCCTTTCAGACATCCTGCAGCTCTATGAAAAAAAATAAATAAATCTGACAAAACTGTAAAATAAATCATGGTTTTGTCCATGTGTACTTCCGGTTTTTAAGAGGGCAGGAAAATTTTAGGTTTGTATACCTCACAAATATTTTCCACCTCTACAGCTATCCGAAAACTACTAATTTCTTTTACCATGCATACACAGTTGCCCCAGAGGTGCACGGCTGAGTGCACAAATCACCAACTTCCTTTATTCTGCTAAAAACATTTTTAATGCAGTTTTTAGGCTGGGCGCCTCCTTTTAGCGCGCTGTAAGATCGCCTCCTGCTGGCGGTAAGGAGTACTACACCACGACCACCCACCCATCAGCCAACACACACATCAAACCAGAGGAGAGGTACCAAAATAGGTTTTATTTTTGTTTACATAAAAACATTGTCAAAACTGGAAAACATGTTTGCATATAAACCTTTTAAAACAAGAAGACAATGTTTAAATTCACAGATTGTACAAAATATTAAACAAAAAACAAAAACAAAAAAATCATATGCAAGTCATACCCCTCCTTTTGCATCAACATTTGAACCCATCACCAAAGCAATGCAGAGAGCAGCGTCTGTCGCGTAGAGGTCAGGTAAACAAGCACTAGTAGTGTCCGCCGCCAGCGACGCCTTCAGCCGGCTGGAACCCAGGCGGCGCCTTCTAGTTTGTAGGAGTCACTCGACGTTTAAGTCTGTAAGTGTGTGTGTGGGAGGAAGGACTGGGGGGAACCCCCTTTAATATTTAAGGCTTGAATTATGTATAGCAAAAAGAAGCCTAAAGTTAAAGAAAAAAACAACTTCAAAAGCCCAGAAACCAACTAAAAACTAGCACCAACTTGCCATATCTGCATTCACCTTTAAACGACACGGCTTCTTTACTGCGATGTGATTAAAACCAAGTTGCAATAAAAGCTCAGCAAACACAGAGCTGTGTTCAAAATAACAGCAGTGCAACATGTTTAAGCCCATCAAACCGCTGATCAGGATAGACATTTCTATTTCTGAAAAGCGAATAAATCAGCGGCAGGTGCAGCAGAGCGACAGAAAACCAGCAGAGCCAACAGTCACGACATGCATATCCCTCATTGTGTGTAAATAAATCACTGTTCTGTGAAATAACGGGCGTCAAACAAGGCTTTTGTACTTAAGGGCAAAAGCAGCAAGTTTGGAACCTGTTGGTTAGGGGTGCGTTCATTACTGAAAACCTGAGGTCTTTCCGGAAACCTTTCAGAACAGCAGCTCTGTTGAAGTGATCTCAAAGGCTTTAAAATGGAAAAGCTACCATTCAAATGGATTAAAGGTAAGAAAGAAAAGAAAAAAGCCAAAACCTGACCAGTGATCAGCTCCATGGCGATCAAAGAAACAAATGAAGAGGCCCTGTTGCTTTATGCCGAGCAACATTTTGGTTTTAGACCCACAAAAAAAACCCAAAGAAAAAACCTTATGGAGCGGCTGACCCACACTTTGGACCCGACTCCAACAGATCATTAGTGGGGTGACATGAAAGATCCGTCTCCTGGGACATCTCGCATACTAACAGAGAAACTGCTCGAAACTAAAAAAAGAAAATAACTTTATACATTAAATATTTGAGCCTACTATTCCCCCTTTTTCACCTTCTGTAGAGTTAGAACAAATTGTGATTTTTCTTTCTTTTCTTCGAGCTAGAATGTGCCGTCCTTCCAGTGCCTTTACATTTCTCTAAGAGCCAACAGAAAGATCTGGAGCTCCTACTCGCCGCCTTCAACACGCTGCTGTTATTTTTGAACACAGCTGTATGTTAAACGTATTATTACTGTAATCAGAAGCTGCGTTTTGACATTAAACCCAAAAAAAAAAAAAAAAAAAAAAAAACATCAACATTACAGTCATTAGCAAATTCTCAGAAATATTCCAGTCAATTTCTAGAATAAAAAAAAAAAGTAAACAATGATAAGATTGGAAGTTTTATGTAATTATTTCATCCTCAACAAAACCCATGTGACAATATTTCCACAGACATCTACTGTGAGTTGCAAGCAACGGTTTGGTGGAGCAACCAAACGATCACCGTTATTTTTTTTTACATTTCTTTTTACCGGACGTAAAAGCATAGCGTCGCTCCATAATAAATCAGACACCGATTCATTAGGATAAAATAAACTTCCTGAGAATTTACATGTAATTACATCTGAAAAAGTTGTGTGAGGAGACAATCATGGGTTTAATATTAATTGTTTGAATCAAGAAGAAAGAAAAAAAAACAAAAAAAACTGAACATGCATAGCCCTGTTAATCAAACCCAAACCAAAGCAAGAAGCATGCCGACATCCTGACAGAACGCATTCCCACACCTCTGTTGATTCAGTCCCTGTTAAGCATCTTAATTTAGTTTTATAAGACAACAGTTTTTTTTTTCCTTAGATTTTCTTCACAGTAAATGTCACAGACACTCAGCAGACCGACAAAATACAAAAATCACCAAAGAAAAATAAAGCAGACGCTCAAGAAATCAATATCATTTAGCAACTAATCTCCAAAAATCCAAGATTACGGTGGGATCAATAACACCTGGAGTTACTTTAGTCGTGTCTGTATTAAATCTGTCAAAACTTCATTAGGAGCGGCGTCTGACACGAGGGCATAATTAATTAATTCTCAGATCTGGGTTAAGAGGACAGCCGACCACTCAGGAGAAAAAAAGATGGCACAGACGACTTCACCCGCTAATAAACCTTCTGCCTCCAACTTTTAATTAGTGTCACCAGTCAGATTTCAGTGTAGCTAAACCAGAGGTTAGAAAATCGTGTTGATCACAAATCTTAGCTCTTGCACACAAGCGAAGTCAAACGCCTTACTGATAAAACGAAAAAGCAAGTGCAAGCTGCGGCGGCTACTCTCTGTCCCCCTCCTCAAGCATAAAGACGGCACCGTTCTCGCTCCTTTTAAGACGCGCTAACGCCTACTTGTCCCGTTCTCTCTCCTTTGCCATGTAGATTTAAGACCCAAGTGTTCGTCAAGCTAGCTGCGAAGCCGCTCGTGTTCCGACGACAAGACGGCTCTCCCATCGGGTCGTCCCGTCCTGCGCCGGGGGCTCAGCCGTGAACTCACTGTGAACTCTGCTTCCCTTTGGGCCGCTCTGCGTCAGCGTTCGGTAAAGTAGGCGACGGCACGGCTTTGGCGGGGCCGTTGGTCCCCTCCACAAACATGTTAGGAATGTCCTGGCCAAAGTAGATCTTACTGTTAGCCGCGACGGCCTGGTACTTCATGAGCTCCAGGTACGCCGGCGTTAGCTTCAGCTGCAAGGATTAAGACGGGGGAGAAGAGAGAAAAACAGCTTATTAATGCACATCACATTTCTTGAAAATACTAGCATGTCTCTTCACACGACAGGGCAGAAAATAAACCCGATACAGGTGTTGGAACACCTTGAGACGGGTGGGAGGAGTTGATAAGAGGTTTCAGGGTCTGACTCAGATGAGGAGGATATTTTTATAGCTAATCAAAACGTTACGTTTCTGGACGATAAAAAAAAAAAAAAAAAAATCACCATCTGGCCTCATTTATCCAATAATAACCTGCAGTGTTTAAATAATTTGTGTTAGACGGACTAAACTGAATCATGTCCGCAGCTCTGTGCTTGTTAGCAAGTCAAATAAGATTTAATTTACTGAATAAAAAAAAAAAAAATCTGACTTAAATCGATTAAAACAAAACTCCTATGTGTCTCTTTCTGTTAGTTTGGACAATTGTGTCTTACTGCTAATCCACAACTCAGTTTTTCAGAAGAAGAATATAAGATCAGTGAAATAAGGATTTTTAATACACAAATGTTTTGCCGTGGCCTACAAAATCCCAGAGAAGACTGCTGAGGCCCACAGCTGTCCAGCAGACCCCAACACAGGGGAAGGGGACGCAAAAAGGCTGCGACTTAACAAGCGGGCTGTTCCCAGGCTGCTGTATGCAAGCCTGCGGCTGGGAAGTTGAGTGGAAGGAAAAACGTCAACTGTCGCTCCATGCTTGCTCAGTATAAGGGATTGCAGCAAAGCCATGGACAATGCAGACGACTCTCCCTGTAGCTCTACGCTTCTCCAGGAGTGAATGCTGCTTGTCGGGACTTTGATGCAATCAACTGGTTCCCTTATATAGGACATTTTTGACCAATCTGTATAATCTGACCCAATCTGTATAATATGATTGAATTTGACTTTGGAAAGTGCCTTGAAATGACATGTTTCATGAATTGGCGCTATATAAATAAAATAAATATATAAATAAATAAATGAATAAAAGTATAGTAGAAAAACGTGGAGAAGCAACATGGACAACTGCGGCCTTGAGAAGGTGCAGCTGCAGCTCTTGAGCTCTCGCCTCAAGTGGCATCAAGGTCCCACAGTTGGAGACGGAGAGGGAGAGAAACAGAATCCGGGTCTCTTGAGAAGTTTCCACTGTCAGCTTGGTGAGCCACGCCATCTGCTGGGGTTTGTTTTAAAAATCCCTTTAATCGGATTTATGTACTATTCCCGCATTCTGAGAAAGTGGATTTTTTTATTTTATTTCATGAGCTGTAAGCCCTGAGAAAGAACCGCTTGATATGAATCACTGTGTCATTAATCTATGTCATGAGTTTACCTTCATGAATGTTTTCACAAAAATAACATTTCAGAGATTTTCTACTCCGCTGTAGAATTGATTTAATGGTCTCTTTACCCTGTTTGCTTCAGCAGACTTGGCAGCGCTGTAATATTCTGCATCAGCCTTCGCCTTCTCCCTGGCCAGGAAAGCAGCGTCTAAACCAAACAAAAGGTTTTTTTTTTTTTTTTAAATGAGACGCACGTCACACAGAAACCGCCGGGAATCTCAACAAGAGAAGCTGACCTTCTATTTCAGAGATCCTCTTCTCCGTCTCCTTCTCCATCACCTTCTGTCTGAAATGGATCTCCGCTACTTGAGCCAGTTTTTGAGCCTCTGTGGCGCGGAGCAGGGAAATAAAAATAAAAGTTAATTACGCCCATAAGACAGAAGCAGGTTGGGTTACAGCCAAACTCCAGATCTACCAATAATGGCTTTCTTCCTTTCCGTCTCTGCCTCCTTCTCTACCACTTTCTGAGTCTGCGCCGTTATTAACAGACGGGTCTTCTCAGCCTCCCTGTACACACACACACACACACACAAACAAAATAAATACGTTTTGGAAGGTATTTTGTTTCTTTCGTCTGAGAGGAGGGATTAAAGAATAAAGAAATACGGTATTCACTAAAGAATTATAAACTCACATGAGTTCAAAGTTCCTCCTGATAGACTCTGGGATCTTTGGCTTGGTAACACGGACTGCCTTTAACCAAGAGGACAGAAAAATAAACATTAACAGCTGAAAACTGAAAAAAAAAACAAATCAATAAGTATTTGTTCTGAATTAGTTTCTACTCTTGAATTTGAATTTATTTCAGACACACAACTATACAATAAATGACAATTTGTATATGTCCTTGTAACATAAATAAATAAATAAAAACAGTCTGTATTAGCGCTGGGCGATAAATCGATTTAATCGATTAATTCGAATTTACAATTCTTTAAGATTTCATTTTTGGAAAATCTGGATTTTATTTTGCCAATACACTCATTGGGTTTCCGTGAAGAGAACAGCATGTGATGCTGAATATATGTTTAGGCAAATGTATTGTCAAAATATTGTTAAGTAGAAACTTTTTTTTACCATAATACGAGGTACTTCATTTACTTATTTTACTTTTTTTTTAACTTAGTTTGAAGTTTACAAGTGCAGTGAAGCCTGTTCTTAGCTCAATGTGTAATACCACTAGCAGCAAATGTTTTGTTATACAAGCATGTTTCACAGCTTGTTTTTAGTTGCACTTTGAATTCTGGTCAACTCCCTGACGAAATGCTTGACATAAAAGCAAGGTTTTAAAATAATTTCTTTTTATGAAACAAAAAGGAGGAAAAAAAATCGATTAATCGGATTTGGTATGATAAAATCGGAGATTTATTTTTTAATCCATATCGCCCAGCCCTAGTCTGTATTGGCAGAAGCAACAAGCTTATAATGCCCACCCTCCAAAACCAATTTACATTGGACTAGAAAAGAAAAAAGAGATGGCAGCCTTTTATAACACATACCAAAATATGATTTTAGGAAAAGAAAAAAATTATTCTACAATAATAACATTTTGAAAAAAAGAGGTAATACACCCAATATCTTACTGCTATTAATTACATTCACATGATTCATCGTGTTTAATCACATTATACTTAAATATGTTTTTACACAAGTTACGACAGGTTGAGCATTTTTTCTAATCCGGCACAGTCAAAGTCAAAGTTCAGCAACGTCACAATATTAATCATTTACTGACTCTGCGTCACAAAGGAGAGAGAAGAACAAATCCCGCTTCAGGTGAAGCGTTTTGTGCTGCGACTACCTGTATCGTTAGTCCAGGCGCCATCGCGTTCAGATCCTTCTGCAAAGCAGTCTTCAGATTCTCGTCTATAATATCTGCAAGAGACAAAAAGGGCAAATTGTGTCGGCCCACACCGTGCAATCAGTCCAAACCTGAAGGCTTTAGGAATAAAGACGTGCTGAAAGGCCATTAAAATGAAGCCAATGTCTCACCAAACAACTCGATGTAGACCTCCTGTAGCGTATGAACGCTGCAGAACTGGTTCAGTTCGTGGTGAATCTTGTTAAAAATCAGAGTTTTGTCGTAATCAGCGGTGTAGTTCCTAACAATATCCACCACTGCAAACGGCCAAAAAGAGGCTGTTAAAGCCGTCCCACGCAGACTAAAAGGTGCGACATTCGCTGTGATGAGCACGTTTTACCTGCTAAAGGGACCAACATGTTAACGACTTCTATCCTGTCGAAATAAATCATCACACCTCCACTGCACACAGAGAGAGGGAGGACAGAAACAAAATACACTTTTTAATAACGTTTTCCAGGCGTGGGTCTGTTCCCGAACGGATCCAGCATCGGTGATTCGAGGCGTACCTCGTTCCACAAGGCACATTCTTGATCTCATCAGTTTGAAGCGTAGTCTGAAACAGAGCGGCAAATGATCCACGTTATCATGGCATCTTATCAGTAGCCTTAATTATTTTAAAGTAACACGTGTTGAAAAATGTTCATTAGAATGCAAAAAATCTTAAATGTCAGGTGTAAAACACATAAAATGCATATTTATTAATTTCCTTGGAATTAAATTTCCAGAAATCTCCATTTTTTATCTTTTTTTCACCTCTTAAAGAAAAAAAGACTGGGCAGAAAACAAGAGAACAAAAAAATAAATAAAAATAAATCAGCAAAAGTCCAAAGAGAAATACTGATCAGGTGTATATTAAGATGGGTTTAAAATAATTGTGTTTTAAACTCATAAAACTTGTCAGTGAGCATCAATTCATTTGAAACGGCTGTTTTAATTAATGAGAAATTTTGACCTAAAACACAAACGGTTGCTGTGACCTGAGATGAACCTGTCACTGCAGCAGTAACTCAATAATAGTATGTTGCAGGTTTAGTTTTGCAGGATGCCGGCTGGCTAGAGCAAGCGGCGCCTTACTGAAGTTTCCTTACACAACATGAGACTTTAGCAGAAAGTTTCAGGTCTGGGGCCAGAAGTTACCTGCACTGATCTGTATGTCGTGATGAAAGGCAGCATGATGTGGTATCCTGGACCATTGGGAGAAGTCAGCAGCGCGCCTCCCCTGAAACCAACATAAACAAACGCTTTGGTCACAGTTCACACCATACATGGGCATTTGTCAAGTTAACAGAGATGTTCACCCACTCGCACATTAAATGTGCGTATCTGGGGGTTTTGACCTAAACGTTTGGTGGCAGTTTGATCTAAACGACGCCGCTGTCTAATTCTGGGTACAGATGGAAAACCATCAATTTGTGATCCGCCGATACCTTCAGCAGGCTTGCAGAGGATAACACTTCCCTCACTGCAGCTGCTTGTTTCAACAACGACCCGCTGCTGCCTCCTAACATGTCGAGTTCAGCCAGAAAACCACGTGACTCTCTTTAAGGACAAGACACAAACATAAGCGTTGTTCGTAGGAACTTTTCCTACAAGGCAGACGGACAAGAAAAAGAGCAAACTGCTGACCGACGCCACGTGTTAGCTAACGCTACAAGCTAACGCAACAACACTGATGTTTAGGAGTACCTTAAAGAGGTCAGCAAAGCTCGTGGATCTGCATGAAAGAAGTAAACGTAGTAAAAGTAGACGACATAAGCTAACTCTGTCCATTAGCTTCAATGACTATATAGTTTTAACGCGTTAACTTTATTAGACTTCAGCACATTTCCACATTGTCCAACTTTTACCAGGTACAGTTTATTAGTGCAGGCGTAATGACTTAACAGTATAAATAGTAATGAAAGTACTTTTTTTTTTATTAAAGTTTGTTTTACATGTTACATAATTTTGTATAATAAAATAATTGGTTATTTGTTTTTGCACAACTGTCATATTTATTTTTTTAATATGGTTTTAACCAGTTTTATTTCTTTAACGTTTTAACCAATTATTTACTATTGTACAATAGTTGTGAGACTACCGTATATGCATTAGGTTATAGCTATATATGCATTAAGTTAACATGAAAAACAAAATGTCGTAAAATAATTGTGTTCTGTAGAAAAGAAGAATTCCTGGGTCATCAAAGCTCCATGTTTTCCTCCAAGTAATTTAAAACTTCTAGATCTGATACCAGGCTGCTACACATGAGGTGTTCTGGGACTACAGGAGTACATGCAGAAAACAGTAATTTTGCATGCTTTGAAGGATGTAGATCTACAGCTAAGCTGGAGCAGAGCTGTTGGCATTGGGCAAGGACAAAATTTGCATCCCCATACTAGCATGCAGAGAACACCTGAAATAACTTTAGAATTGGTAATATTACTTCTGTTTGGTTACCTTCACATGCATAACATAAACCACTGTACATGCTTATATTTATCAGTGTACACTTATTTTTTTTTATCAATAAATATGATCTGTAAACTACGAAGTGTGTGCAATCTTGTTTCTCTAATACTTAAAACAGTGATCAATGTCCCTGGCGCCCCTAATGTGGGCACCTGTGTGTGCGCACACACACACGATAACACACGCCTCTACTGTGCTTTCTTCCCTTACTATGCTGCTTTCTGTTTTAGCTGTAGTGTCAGAAAGGTCAGACCAGAGAGGCTAAAGCTGCAGCTTTCTTAGAATTTTTAGCGATGAAGCTCGTTCCAGTAAAACTTTATCTAGAATAGAAACACTTCTCCCACTTTCGCTGTGGTTTAGAAAGGTCCAACCAGAGACCTTAAGTTGTAGCTTTCAGGAAAGTATGAATAGGAGAAAAATTAAGCTTTGAACTTTTAGTGATGAAGCTTGTTCCAGTGAACCAATGAAACAAAAGAAGTAAATCTATTTGTAGCTTTAGAAAGGTTGGGCAAAATTACTTTACATCAGAAATCCCCAAGAATATACTTAGCTTATTTCTTCTTATTAACAGAAACAAATAAGTCTTTCTGTATGTTTGTTAATGTATGAAAGACGTTTAGTCAAGGACTTACTTAGCTTATTCCTTTGTTTTTCATGTCTGTGATGTTTTTTTTTTTTCCCAATGCCTGTTCATGTACAGCACTTTGAATCGCCTTGTTACTGAAAAGTGTAAATAAACTTACCTTACCTAATAAAGTTCTTTGTTAAAATGCATAGTCAGTAACGTATTCAGACATATCGGTCAGTGATTACCTAAAATTGTGGAGAAATAAGAAAATAGTTGTTTTTTTATGTCCTGTCCCGCCAGCAGCAGCTCAAACTGACCGTCAGCGGCGAGACGTTTGGAACTATTGATGGCAACATGAACCAAGCGGCCGAGTGTCGGCGAGTTCAAAGAGCGCCGTAACTATCTTTCTATACACCACTGAGTCAGCCCATCAACGTTTTCAAGCAGACCCGAATAATCTAAAGCTGTGTTGGTGATACCTGTAGTAAACGGCAAGGTGCCCTTCCTCTATCTTGTGAATGGAGGAGTGCAAAAGGATGGCCATCACCCCTGCCACTGTTGCAAATACTGCCCCTACATGCGCCATCGTCATCCTCTCTTGCGCTGACCTGCAGGAAAAGAAAGAAGCGTCAACACACTGACCATGTTGTGCAACATTCAGCACTCAGCAAACCGCAACAGTGGTGGTTTATATACTGAAACTGCAACAAAAACTGCAATCACTTCCTCTTTATTGGTCAACTATGGCTAAAACTAAAGGATTAAAGTTCTGAAAGGTTTTTATGTATTTTGTTACATTTAGAAGACACATACTGTTCAACACACACGCCAACATGTTGCTGCAGTAGAAATAATGGGAGACACTGCAGGCAAACCCTACAATTGCAACCTTGGTGCTACATGGAAAGACAAAAGATTGGTGTTATTTTCCATATGCAAGCTTAATTTAAACCGACATTGAAACGGCCTACAATGCCTTTTTAATTTGTTTTTGGGGAGACTTTCACTGCACAAACCCAGTCATTTTAAATCAGATATGCTCAACTCTCTGCTGCACCTCAAAGCTTTGAGTCTAGTAAGGCTATGCTGATGCTAACATGACAGATTAGCTCGCAGCATAGGGTTTAAAACTGAAATTGCTAAATATTATTTCAATATATTTGAAATGGGCATGGTTGAAACCATGCCCATGCATCAGTCAGAGCAGCCGCCACAGCAGTAATTATTCGCTGACTTAGCATTAGCTCGGTAAGGCTAACCTGGTAGGCAGACTTAGCTAGCTAGCTCTCATTATCTGCTGTGTTCGGAAGTCAGCAACTCTGTGAGCAAATGAACGCAACGCTAACTTTAGCATTGAGCTAACGGACTGCGACGGCTTCCACGGTGCTCAAACATAACCTTAGCGGGGAAAGCGACAAAACTAAGCAGCTGGCTGTTAACATGAATTTACCACAGTATCGGACCGTCTCCACCTCTGGTCTTATCTTTCAACGACCCATCCCCCTCACACCGCCCCCTCCTCCCGCAGCTTCTGTCAGCGTTCCTGGGTTGGGCTGGGAATTCCGGATCCGTTCTGCGATCCGGCTCTTTGGGCTCAGGATCAGCGGAAGGAGCCGACTCCCTCTCGGCTCAACCAAACTGCTCTTTCTTTCTGTGACACAGTGTGGTTATTTATTAACTAACATCATGAGAACGTCTAAAGAGGTCACACTCAAGTTTGTTTTTTAAGCAAGAATCTTTTTTTATTTTTTATTTTTTTTATTATTTTTTAGAATGAATGCAGGCAAGTTAGCAGTAAAGCTTCGTGTGTCCCCCAAAAAGTTTGTTTATTTATTTAGCTTCACGTTAAAGAAATATGGACATCCTTTCGGTTTGTCTATGGAGATAAGGAGAAGCTGCCACGATGCAGGCAAAATAATTACAGTTTACCAATTTTTCCTCTATTGGCTGTGATTGAAAATTGGTAAAGTCGACCTATTAACTGCAATAAAAAGTAAAGAACTGCCACCTTTTTGGGTTGTAAACAAATCAACCAACAGCTCTTATTTAGCTTAATAAAAAATCAGGTACAAATTCGGGGTAAATTTAAAGAATCAATGGGGATAATCATCACTGCTTCAATTTCTGTTCGGTTAAAAACTACTGCCTTAATGTAGCACTTATTTTTCATCGTTTTTTATGTTATACTCACCTGGGTCTCAAATTTGTAGTTTCACAATCAGAATTGTCCAGCATAAAATCTTTATAGCCAATTAGTTAGGGCCACAATTCTCCCATGGCCATCTGGGGCCCATTATTCAACCTGTATTGGCTGGGTTGCTGCGTCTTTGAAGGGCTAACACATTTTATCATTCCTTCCAGTCAATAAAGGACTGGGTCTGCTGGGAAATATCAAATGTCAAAATATCCCTTTTAAGATTACAGGCTTTTTTTTTTTAAAAAAATAACAAAAATACAAATAAAATCTGGATACATCCTATCCAAAACTGCTCGACTTTTATCATGTCATGTGCGCTGTGCTACTCAACTAAGCATTTATCTAAAGATAACAATAACAGTGCAATGACAGTGCTATAACTTTGTATATGTGGACAAACCCTTAAATGTTTAAAATCACTTTTTAATCTAATTTTGGCTTTTAGTCTTGTTTTAGTTGGCATATAAATCTTGACTTGGCAATATATACTCACTCTACTTTGCAAAATTTGTCCAAATCTATTAGATTAGGCAGACGTTTCCTGTTCACGACCCTTTTCTTCTGCAGCAGGCGAACCCACAGACATTCTGACAAATGTAGTTCTGACCTATTTTTTCTTCTTCTCTTTAACCCAGTCTTTTGTTGATTTGGATGCATGCTGATAAGCAGTATGATGCTGACAAATTCAATTTCTATTCCTCTATAGGTGTCTAGAAGACACCTGAAGGTCAAAATGATCCGAAATTAGAACAGCTCATGACTATCCATATTTCATCAAAAATATTGATGAGTCTTCTTTTTTTTTTTACTCTTCTCCTGACTGATACATTTACAATTAACCCATTTTGACCCTTTTAATCTCCCTGCAAGCTATGATTTTTGTTAGTAGATGCAAATGAGAAAAATCTCACAAAACAATCCAGTAAATATTTCAGATTCAAAACAACTGATGCCTGTGATGGACTGGTGAGGGTGTAACCTGCCTCCTACAGCTCAAAGTGATTACAGGCCTACGTCTACTGTACCTTCCTGTGGATTGGGCCCATACTGCCTGTGGGTTGACATCAACCCCCATGTTGTGTCTGGACCTTCAGTTGGCAGCAAGTCGTTAGGAAAACATGCAAATCACAGATTTGACAGTGGCCTGCGTTCATGACCAGAGGGGAACTATTCAAGGGTAAAATGCCACACCTAAGGTGTCCTCTACGCTCCAAAGTATTATACATGATTTCTTGGGAACTGTTTATTCCTGTTATTATGTCATTCTCATAACCTGCCATTTAGAATTTTATTGACTCCTTTATCTGGCTTTCCTTTAGTGCGTAAACAACTTGCTGAAAATATTAACAGCTGCCTTTAACGGTTTCGCATTCTCGGAGAAAAAGAGAGAGATGAGTCAAAAATAACCTAAACAGAGGCAAACTGCAGCATGGTTTCAACATTTATAAAAATGTATTCACATTCCGTTACACACAATTTTGTCAATCGATATCAGAAAAATAAATACGTTGTTAACATCGTGTGTGCATAATATGTTTGACTTAAAACATGCATAGCTTACTTTGCCATTAAGCCTCATATATTATCGTCTCAAAGCATTCATGTAAATTACACAATTTGAAAAGGTAAAGGTGTCCGACAGTTTTAGCTCTAGGAAAGGCACTCATTCTTTGCAAAGCTCTTCGGAGCTACTGAGACTCAACGTTGTTTTCTCCGAACTGAATCCAGCTCCAGTCTTGATCCTGTGGAGAAAGAAAAACTGTTCAAACGGCCCAAACACCAACCTTTCACTTGGGTTAACACTCTTTTTCAAATTCAGATGTGCATATCTTCTTTTGTTTCAAAGAATCACTTCAAAATTTGAGATTTTACACAAAAAGGTACATTTAAAAAGTTGGTTGTTCGAATGTACTTTATTAAATGAGACGGATGCCTTCTTGCACTGTGACTTAAAAGTATTAAATAAGTAAAAAAGTAACTTCAACTAATCTGAGATCAGATGTTTGCGTATTTTTTATGTAATATTCATAAACTGATAGGCTGAAAGAAGCAGGCTACGGAAAGAAATCATCTGCCTAATTTATTTAACCAGCCAATTTGCCTACCTGCAGTGTTTTTTTTTAGCGGAATGATTGGCTACTTCATACTGTACCATAACACTTTGCTTCAACTCTTGGCTGGCGTCTTGCATCAGGGAGGTAAGATGATTCAGATATTGCTGATTTTCATCCAGTAGCTGTTGAACTGTTTCACTGAAAAAGACAAGAGACTCTGAATCTGCAACATGTCTTCCACTCATTAGTAATTAAAGCAACATCTCTTATTCAGCAAGGCTAAACCTATACTTAGATTTGTGAAATAATAATAATAATAATAATAATAATAATAATAATAATAATAATAATAATAATAATAATAATAATAATAATAATAAACAGGCTCCACATTAAAGAAATCTTCAAAACAGGATACTACCCTCCACAGTTATTAAATGAATCATCTACTGTACTAATGTATTCTTACTAAAACATGTTCAAAATCAAATTTCTAAATAAATGTATTTGGTATTCCTCACTTATGCACTCTTTTGATATAATCTGTTTCTGTGTTGATTTGGACATTTGTTTTGGATCTTTTTCCTGCTAAAATGCTTCGTTCAGTTTTCTGACAGAGGCTAAAACCTTTTAATAAAAACTTCCTTGATTCGATGCACTCTAGCTAGGTTCCCAGGTCGTTTAGAAGAGACAACATCCTGCAGCATCATGGATCCTCCACCATACCCAAGTGTGGGCGTGAGGTATTTTCCAAGTATTCCTTCACTGCATCATGTGAAACCCACAAAGATTTTTTTTTTTACCAAAAATACTCAATCTTAGCTTCATCTGACCAAAGCTCAGCGTTCAAGGTAAAGTCTAACTCGTGTAGTCAAAAATAACCTCACGTTTACGTTTGTAAGGGTGGGACACAAAGGGCTTCTTTTTGGCGTGCCTCTGAAACAACTAATTCAAGAATCAAGAATATTTTATCGTCACCATGTGTTGCCATGGTGACATTCCCTTTGAGGCAGACACAGGCTTAGGATGTACATGGATTCCAAGACTTAGTATTTACAGGAGTTTTTCTTTTTTTTTCTTTTTTGCATCAAAGCATGCACGTTTATATCAGAGTCCAAGAGGTCTGACGTCAGTCCCTTTACAAACGATATGAACTGCTGGGATGTTACATGAAATAATCCTTCCTTCAATGAATTTAAAGTAATGAAGCAATTTTAGTGGAAAATGTTCAGTTCGATATTCCAGAAAATAAGTGGGGGGAAATAGGTATTAACAGTAGTGTGATTGTAGCATACGATGAACCACAAACTTCCCAGCAGGGGGCGACAGCGCTCACAGATCTTGGAAAGTTTTAGTTCTGCATTTGATGCTTCTGAAACCTCTACCAGATGGAAGTGGGTCAAACAGTGCATTGCTCGGATTTGGTGGCATGAGTGGTTCCTCCCTATTAGCAGCTAGGTAGCGTTTAATCATGGTTATGATGCCATTCTTGTTACACATTCTACCTAACCTCCCATATCGACCTCCTGCCTGTGATTTGTGACAAGTTAAACTCAGGCTCTTGTTCAGCCTTGTTTGCCACAGCATCGGTTGTTTTAAACATTTTCTCATTATTCACCTGGGTGTACTTGTGGGCAGGTTTGGGTGATCAGCGATTTGTTTAAGCCATTCCTGACTTATAGAAAAAAAAAAGAAAAAAACGCACATCTGGCTAATATGTAAGGTATGTTCACTTGTCTCATCCATTTTGAAAAGCAGATGGGAGAAAAAGGCGTCAGTGGTTTGTCATATTTCTACCCAGGGAAATAGGAAGTGGATTGCTTACTGCTCAAAACGCCCGGATTATCTAAATAGCAGATATCCAATCAAAACAGTCATACAAACAATTATGATACCTTTGGATTTTGTCAAAAACATCTATGTATTATTGTGGGATTTTCCCCCCACAGTGAACAAATGTACAAAATATAACGCTAATATGTTTTTTTTTTTTTTTCAAAATTTATAAGATGAAATTCTGCTAAGGCTCAAAAAGATGATTTAACTTTAAGGACGTTTACACACTTTTACCAGGGGTGTTCTGTGTGGAGAGCTCTATATTAAGTAATTAAAAGAAGAAATCAGCCATATGAAGATTAAACGCAGTTTGCATTTAAGGCACATATGCAACACAATACCAGCACAGTGAGGTGAGCATTTACCAGATCCTACCTGTCACTTGGCTGCTTTTGTTTAAGTGACGACAGCTGAGCGTTGCTCTGAGCCTGCGGACAGAACCAGGCACCTTGTTAGCTCCGAAGCTTTGCGACAACTTCCTACAGAGGAATATGCTCTCTAGCACTCTTCACGACACACATACGCAGGCAATCTTTAGAAGGAACCAGAACTCCTTTTGTCTCTTTATTTGCATGTGCATCACTTCAGCCTCCGCAGCTTTGATGTCCACAACGGCCTTTTCCAATTTAGGGAACAAATCCACGATACGCTGCTTACACATCAGGATTGCACTTGCACAAAAAAAAAAACGAGAACACAGAAATGTAATAAAATGACACTTAAGTTGCATTGAGCTATACGTGTCTATAAATGTGTTAAACCTGTGAATAAATTACCTTAGATGCGTGTAGAGGTCCTTTAACACTCTGTCCTGATTCTGAACCGTCTGCAGTATTGTCCGCACCATGTCTGAGCTGTCACTGTAGCCATGTGGAGGGTCATTACCTGCAGAAAACATACCTTTTGGGAATTGTTCATGAACTACATTCACACACAGATCTGTGATTATTATGTAAATCTACTAATCCAACTGGTTTCCTTAAGTCACAGAAATGCAGAGAGCTTTAATCTCCAAATCATTCTGCAAGTAAATACAGGTGCACCTTAAGGCATTAGAATCATTAGAATATCATCAAAATTGTATTTCTTACAGTAATTCAATTCAAAAAGTGTAATTACAGACAATCTGATGTTGAAAGTGTTTATTTCTGATAAATGTGATGGTAATGTCTTAATATCTGAATTTGAACGTGTTGAATTGACCCCTTTAACTGTTGTACTCACTTTTGCATTTAGTTTTCAGTTGCTTGTAGAGCTCAACTGCCTTTTTTTCACTGAAAAAGAGACAAAGAGTTAACAAGCGAACACTATTCTTATAATCTGTGCCTTCATTTTCATTGCTTTGCCACAACAATTAGACAAAGCTGCTCACACTGAAGTTGACCGAATCACCACTTTTTTGTTCTTTTTTTTCTATCTACATTTTATTCCTACTTGTTTTTATTCTGTTTTATTTTGCTATATGTTAATCATGTAAAGCACTTTGCATTGTCTTTGTACTGAATTGCGCTATATAAATAAATTTGCCTTGCCTTGCCTTGCCTTGCCACACTACAACGTTTTGCTGAAAAGCTCTTTCTGAGCCAAAATCTTTGGATTAAACAATTAAGGTTAAGAGTCAATTAGAGACGAGAAAGAATATGTTCAATAAACCCCTGCAAAACATCAATAGCTAAAAAAAAAAAAAGATTACTCACAACTTTTCCATCATGTCTCCTTGTCTCCTGGCAAACGGACTCCTCTGCAGCTCCACAATTTCCGAGTGTAGCGCCAAGATTTCTTCGTCAAGACTCGACACATTTGCAACCTGCAGCAGGAAATACGCCTTTACTTTCTTTACAGTGCTGTAATGTAATGTGTAGCCATGATGCTTACAGATCCCCTACCTGCGCCAACCCTTCAGCCCTCTGTTCATTTTCCTGCCATGCCCGCTGCATCTTCTCCGAGGCTTCGCGAAAAAAAAACAAAAAACACACACACACACACAGCAGGACGTTCACTTGGGTTTTCAGGGAAACAGTCGTACGCATGGCAGGAAAGAAGGAACAGCCACTCACAGACGCCGCTGTTGCTCTGCTCGGTGTATTGCTCGAGATCCTGCTGGATGCTGGTTTTGAAGATAGCTAGCTTGGCGTGGAGGTGCTGCGAATAGGAGAAGAGGCGGTGCTTGAACTGCGTTAAGGTGGTGTTGTAGCGCAGCAAGCTTAGCCTACAGAGAGATGAAGGCAAGGTGAGGAAGTCGGCATGGGTGGGTGTATTTTGCTCTTTGGGTTTTGAGGCTCTTACATGGCAGCTCTCTGGCCCTGGTACAGGCGAAGGTAGTCCTCCTTCAGACCACATATGTAGCTGAGGGCTTCCCCCCACACCTTTCTAAGGGCAGACAGGGGCAGCTGGGTCTTTGTTTCCCTGACTGAGCATAAAACAAGAGGCATTCAACATAAATTACATCTAATTATTTTGGACCCTGCATTCAAAGAGTATATTAGAAATGATCAAAATAACCAACCAAAACAATATTCATAGACCGCCGTTCTTGCACGGCACTGACCCGGGTAAACAAATATTGACATGTAATATTTAAAAAAAAAAAAAAAAATTTTTTATCACTGCCTGAGATTAGATCAGAAAAACGTTTTCCTGTTTTAGGTCAATTGGGATTACTACAGAATGCCAACAATAGTAATAGGTTCGGGCATCATCTGTGTTTCTTAGAAAAACAACTGTCTCTTTTTTTTTAATTTAAGATAATAACAGGCATAAATACTGTCTTTATAAATCTCACAATGTCCTTTTTTTATGGGGGGGGGGGGGAGGATAAAAGACAAATGTTGGCGAAGGCAGCAGCAATAAAAACAAGATGTCCATCAACAGAAACAGAGAAAATTGGTACAAAAATGTATCATGAGTTCTGTTTTTATAAGATTTCAACCCTACCAAAACTGAACTGAAAATAAGGTTAATTTTCTTGAAATGAATGTATTTCTCCTTGATTTGAGCAGGTAAATAAGATGATCTGCCAATGTAATGAGTTTGTTGACCCCTAAAATAAGATAATTAGATATATTGCACTTAAAATAAGATGAAGTTGATGAGTTGTTTGTGTTTTAAGTGCCATTGGCAGATAATCTCATATAACTTCTCAAATAAAGGACAAACACACTAATCTCAAGAGAAATGTACTTATTTTCAGTTCCATTTTTGCAGTGAATAACCAAACGTTTTGGATCATCCAGTCTTCTATAAGACCTTCTCGTATTTTAGTTGAATTACAGATGTCGATGTGTAATAAAGGCGTGTAGAGCAGCTGACAGCATGTGGAGTTTTTACAGTTTACATGTTTTTTATTGTCAGCTGATGCGGAGCCTTGGAAAGTCACATGTTACCTCATCTCCTTTTAGTTCTCTCATTACACGCCTCTCCAGCTGCATAAACCGAGCAAGAATTTTATCAGTAACAAAATATAATAACTTTAAGGGTTGTCACGGTAATTTTCAAACTCGACACCAGCACTAAACGGCACATTTTTTGAAGGCATAAGGTTATTTTTGGTTAAGAGCAAAAAATAATTTACAATATCACAAACTTAACTTTAACTTCTATAATAAGCGTAAAACAAATAAATAGGGGACAAGTTAGTTCTGATTTAAAATAATGAATAATTTAAGCGTCATTTTCTTATTTGGAAGTGACAAGATTAAATTAATACTATAACTGTTAATCAACTTTATGGAAGTGTGTACCTTTGATTCAGTCATGCAATTATTTAATGTTTATTATAATTTGCTTGTGTACATTTTACCACTGAGGAACAAAGAAAGTATCATTCTTTATTAGAGCTGGGCCATATGGCTAAAAAATAAAATCTCCAATTTTATTAGACCAAATCCAATTAATTGATTTATTTCTTCATTTTTGTTTCAGGAAAAGAAACTAAAAGAAAATTTTCAAAAAACCTGCTTTTAAACCAAGCATTTAGTCTGAGAGTTGTCCTGAATTTAAAGTGCAACTAAATACAAGCTGTGAAACATTGCTTGTAAACCAAGATGGCGGTCCTGCCATAGTAAACAATGAAAATATGAGAAAATATTTGCTGCATTACACAATGAGCTAAGAACAGGCTTCACTTCACTTGGGTAACTTCAAACTAACTTTAAAAATGTAAACAAATACATTGTAGTGTCTGATCTTAAGGTAAAAGAAAGTTTGCTCTTTACAATGATTTTGACAACATATTTTCCTAAACATATATTCAGCATTGTTGCTGTTCTCTTCATGGAAGCCCAGTGACTGCACTGGCAAAATAAAATCCAGATTTTCCAAAAATGAAATCTTAAAAAATTGTAAATTCAAATTAATCGATTAAATTGATGTATCACCCTGCCCTATTATTTATTTAGAAAAACAAACAAACACAGATCTGATGCATATACAGCATTTTTTTTTACAGCGTAAACAAGGATCTGGTCCAAGCAAATATATATTCACCCACCTTCCTGTACAACTTCTGCTTTTCTAGTCATTTACAACATATTTTACATTACATTTTCTTTAGTGATGAACAGCAGCAAAGTACGTTCCTGCTTTTTTCTGCTCTGACCGTAAGCTTCAGCCTGGCTCCACCGTAACCTGTTAATATTGGCAACATTTGCCTCCGATACCTTGGAGACAAACTCATTAGCAGACTGAGCCTGAGGCTTTGACTTCCTTCATGTAAATCTCCCAGAACACATGCCCATAGCAGGTCTGAACGAGGCCTTTTTAACTTTTTAACTAAGTAAGCTTTACACATTTTACACTAGGAATTTCTGAAAATTAACAATTAAAAAAGAACATTCAAAAATTGCATTGGCATCCTCAAAATTACATTTTCTCTGACATGTACAATGCCTACATGCTCTAGAAATTCAAAAAGAAAGCCGTTTGTTGATCATTTTAAAGCTGAGAATAGAGAAAGACGCCTTACCAATAAAGTTAACGCTGTCTGGCAGGGGTCTGGCAGTCAGTGGTCCTGAATACTTGGTGAGGCTCTTATCAAACAGGAACACTATGGAGGTGTCCCACCCACGCTAAAAGTGCCAAAAAAATAAAAAAAAGGTTAAAAAGAGTAGATCAGGAACACAAAAGCCTGATGGAAGCCTATTATTAGTTTCTGATAGACTAACAATTTAAAATGACACTCCCAGCATAGTCTGGAGGCGAACAGATCAACGGTACATAAAGATCACAATGTGATACGTACTTCAGTCCGCTTCAGCCAAGAGCAACAAAGAAAACGTGCCCACTATAGAAGTGGCAGGAGATTTTGGGTTGATTTGCTTGGATGGATAGATGACGCCACAATAAAACCACTGGAGAAAGGCCAAATTTGTTGTTTAGGAATTTTTAGCTAAGACTGTACAGACATTAGAGATTAAAAAAAGGGTTTTAATTAATTTCTAGATGTTTTGATATTTTTGACAAACCAGGATACGAGATGTAGCTGTAGCTCCATAAAAGCGCAGCTGTTAGGGGAATCCCCACTGGTCAGGCGGGCTGGTTAGCACTGTACCGGTGTGTGGTCTGTTAAATACGCTGTTGCCAAGTCCGCTTATTACAGACGGCTTTGGGTTTCTTTTTTTTTGTAAGGTTGCTTGTAAATTCCACGAGTCGCGGTTTTTTTGGGCTTGTTTATAAAAGTGAAGTTGCCTTTTTTGGCTCTAAATAAGCGACGCTAACCAGTTATAAAGAGACCCGCTTGTGATGCTGCGCTATAAACACTGTGAGTCTAAAAATCGCTCCTCCTCTCCACATTCACGCACTCCTACCCATAGACAAAACTTCCTGCGTCGCCGCCATGTCGGCTGGGGCTTTTCTACTCTAGGCTGGTACAGAGGCACCGGGGAACGGCCCAACCAGCACGGCCGTAATCCCGGAGGATCTCTCATTCACCCCTAGTGCATTTGTTCGGTCCCGAAACCAAAACCCTGACCCTCGCTCTACCTGGATGAGAAACAACTAATGCTCCCAAATAGCCAAATAGCCAGAGTTTAGCAATAGCTGGGAGTCTTCACAGCTTTGCTTTGGTGTCACTTTTGAGCGGTGTGCAGCAGGACGATGCGCTGGACGCTTAGATCTGGTATAAGACGACGCCGCGTTCGCTCGCTCCCATATATTTTAGTTACGAACCCACGTAGAGTTACACCCCTCGTTTCCCCGCTTACTTTATGTCCACTGCTTTGTTTGTGGCTGCAGACTAATCGCATGCCTTCATGCTTTTTTTTTTTTTTTTTTTTAAACCGCAACCATCCACAAAAACAAACATACATTTAGGACAATCTTTCCGACTTTTTAAAACATGCAGCTAAAGAAAGCGGTGGTCATTTGCCACCGCTTTATGTCTGACCTATCTGCGTCACATACCAAGCCGTCTGGCAGACACTGGACGGGCGCGCAGCGTGGGTCTAGGGAGTTTCCCGTCTCCAGCAGCAGCTCCTGACTCTCCGGGGAGATGTGCGCCTGGGTCTGAGCCTCCAGGCGCAGCTGCAGGGACAGAAAGCTCTCCTCGACGCCCAAAACCATGGAGTGCAGCTGGGCCGACGTCATGTCCAAGACATGCATGACCTGGACCAGAACAAGCGCAATAATCCTTGTTAGAGGCTTGCTTCGCTGTAGAAGATAAGATAAACTACTTCAGAGAGGAGAAAACAAACGAAATGTTTCAACCTTCATGTTGAGAAGGTTCTCCAGCAGGGCGAAGCAGCGTGGCTTGTTTGTTTTCGGATCAGAACCCCCGCCACGGGAAGCAGGGTCCCACAGTAAGAGCATCTGAAGCAAACACTCGACTGGCTCCAGCAGCGGCCTGGTGACACAGACAGCCACAAACGCTAGTTTCTTACAGCGAGGTCGTCTTCACCGGTAAGCTCTGAAGAAGCGCACTCCTCTCCTTACTTGCTGAGGTTGTTGGGATATGACAGGTGTGGCGAGAACCGAATTTCTCCATTCATGTCCTCCACAGCCATGATGTCTTTAGGGCCTTTGTTCTTGACTTTGTTTATCCTGCAAAAAAAAAAAAAAAAAAGTGAATAATAATAAGAAAAAAAGAAGAACCTTGATCCCTCAAAATATTAAAAAGGAACAAATATTTATGACTCTTCAGTGGTGGTGGCGTCATTATTTTCAGTTCATCCGCTTTCTGGAAGCTTCGATTTGGTGAAATGTTTGACTACTTCGCGTTCAGAAATAAGATGTGGGGAAAAAAACAATTCCAAAGCTCCCAAGGGTCACCATTGCTAAACTGCTAAGGCTGAATTCAGAGCTTTCCTCGTCAGAAATAAAACTTAACAGGTTTGTTTAGTGGTAGAAGAGCGAGGCAAGAGTCTGATCCCCGCTTTAACCGGCTGCAAAAGAGACCAGGAAGTAGATCAAGCAACTTGTGGAAGCGCGTTCTAGCCTCAAAGAAGTCGGCTCCGCATCGAATGGCGACAATTGGCCGCGTCCGATACTGCGATCCAATGCTTTCTTCTGGTTATCCTCATGCAGGGTAACTCCTGCCCCGCCCGGCCACACTGAATGGCTTTCATATGTCATGTCTCGTCTCATCCTTGAAACGAGTTATTACTCTGTCCAGAATCAGAGAGTTACATTTAATAACATTTATGTTTTATAAACATTCATTTACTACCCCATGTTGTGGATATTTACTTACAAGCTAGTTCAGGTCTCCTATACAATACTCATATATATGAAAACATTTGATGAAAAGTAAGAAATATAAATTAGATTGGTACCTATTAAATGAAAAAAAAAATCAAATAACTACACAATTTCAGTAAATTAATTCAAAAAGTGAAGCTCATCACACAGCCTAATAAAACTAAAGGACCACTTTTTTCCAGTTAACGGTCTGGGATATAGATCCGGTCAGTTATGATGCAGAGGAGGTTGTTAATCAGAATCAGACTCTTATTGAAATGAACAGCAGGCGCACAAAAAGGACAACGAGGAAACAGGAATCATTTTACAGGACGAGGCCGCAGACACTGAGCCCTCCTCGTGTTTTCTGACTGCTTTTCCCTAGTCTTGCATACGGTTAGAGTCACCGTCACCACTTGCACAGACAGTCCAGCTCCGCTGTATGTGTGCCCATTGCTTTAAGGCTTGCTGTGTCTCTCAGCAAAGTCTCAACACAACTTTCTGTTCATAAGCTGTGCAAAGCAAACATCTAACGGGATGACCTTCGCTTGGTTGGCTACACTGGATGAAACGGTGGAAAAGGTCCAGACATTATGACTGAAACTAATGGGCTTGCTGAGTCGCAGTTGTGCTCTGGAGTGAACAGCTCCAACTTGGAAGTGACCTAAGTTCATTAATTTGAAGGCGGGGCGATTGTATTGTTGGCTTACCACTGCACCGGCTGCATGTTGTGCAGAAATGGACGAAAACCGCAAATGCATTCAAAAATGACCGTCCCAAAGCTCCAGTAGTCCACGGTCACAGTGTACGGCTTACTCTCAAACAGCTCCGGCGCCTGCCACACAAACACACACGCACACACACACACACACACACACACAAACAAACACAAGAGGTTAAAGCTTCTTTAAGATTCCTGACTAGAAATATCATCTGCCTAGACATAAGCCACTGGCGTAAAACGTTCTTACCAGGTACTGAAGAGTCCCAACAAAGGATGTACAAAGACTGCCTTGATCCAGATCTTTTGCATACCCCAGGTCTATGATTTTATGGACAAGCTGCAGAAAAGAAACAACAAAAAACCCGTTCACACAGCAAAACACTGAGTAAAAGTCTCACGTTACGCTACAGACAAAACGCGTGCGTCAAAGGAAACTTGCTTACCTTCCCGTCGATCTCTTGCAGCACTATGTTCTCGGGTTTTAGGTCTCTGTGGATGATCTTGTTTTCGTGAAGATACTGGATACCAGAGCCTTTTTGTTTTGCGAGATAAAGAGAAATTTTTTTTACATATATTCTGGTTCAACGTGTGATTTTAGTGAGCTTTCAGTCAAAGTGAAGGCAGATGGAAACCGCACCAATGTCATTGAGCAGCAACAGGACTTCACTCTCCTGCAGTCCACAACAGTTTTCTGGCTTATTCAGCACCTAAATGAATAACTTGATCAGTTATGCGCCGCGGTTTAAACGACACTAACTGAGGGTCTTATAAAATAGATATTTGGTACCTTACGCAGGTCTCCTTTGGTGCAGTACTCCATGGCGAGCAGAGGTAGGTCATTGAGAGCAATGGAGGTCACGTCCTCTGGCACTTCTCTGGCCTGAACAACGTTCACATGGTTCAGCCTGTAAAAACAAAAGAAAAGAAGGCATCAAATATGCTGCATTCCTTTGGCAAGTTTGAACTGTGCGGTGCCAATTATTAACAAAAAAACAGGACCAATGGAATTTCCATTTTTACAACGAAACCCTCACTTCCTCATGATCTGAATCTCCCTGCTCCAGCGATCTTTATTTTTCTCACTCAGGTCCAGGCGGCAAAGTTTCACGGCAATCTTCTCGCCCGTCTCCTGCTCCGAGAACAGACGAGGAGTAGAATGTGACAAAGATCTATTTGGGAAATTTTAATTTTCTTTGTCATCTTCGGTACTACGGATGTACTCACATTGTGCTGGTACAGGTAGACGTGCCCGAAGCCTCCCACCCCGAGTCTTTCCTTCATGGTCCAAGAGACGCACAGCTGGCTCCTTTTCAGTGTGGGCCGCTCCATTGTGTGTTTTTGTGCTTTGTATTCTTAACCGTCGCCTTTTAAATATGCCTGTGAATAAATTTGGCAATGACTATTAGGGCTGGGTGTCGATTTGGATTTCCCAAGTAGATTTGATTCAATTCACAAGGACCCGATTCGATTTGATTCACGATTCAGTTTGATTTACGATTCAGCTAAGGATTTCCCGCAGTAGCAATTTTACTTGGATATAAAAGACATTATCTAAAGAACTAAAGCTGCAAATAGTAGAAACTAAATCTAACTTTAATAAAAATATGAATATTTACTTTAGGAATTTAGCCCAATGCAGTTACATTAATCATGTGATTTTATTTAACATGACCTGACCAAAACAGAAGTACAACAATTTAAACAAATTCAAACCACAGCGCAGGCTGCATAAATAACGTGACTACAACAACACTGTAAACTCAAGACGTTCACTTTGATTACTTTGACTCTCTCACTAAGTTTTTGTGCGAATTTGAGTGGTTGCAAAACAAATTAAACTGGATCATAAGACACAATCATACGAATGAATGAATAATTATAAATAAAAGCAAACAACCAGAGATGTAAAAAAAATATTCTGAATTGTCTCAGTGCAATAAAGTCAGGTCAGATAAGTCAGTTTTTTTTTTTGGTAAATGTCAAAGAAGACAAATTCCTGTGAACAATAAACTTAAAGTAAACATCAAGACACAGAAAAAGACCCTAAGCCCTTAATAAAGTGCTAAATAAAATTCTACTTTGTTTTTGATGCATTTTCATCCTGAACTCTGAACTTCTCCTTGTCTTTAACTTTGGTGAGAATGTCACTGTTTATGCTGGAAGGTCACCGCCAAAGAAGCTGGCTGCTTACAGACTGCTCTCACCGAGTTGAAAAAGAGATGGAAAGTTGAGTGGAAGGAAAAAGTGCTAAAGCAACAGGAATAACAGCAGCTTTGAGAGGACAGAGAGTCAAAGCCAGGACGGTCTGGAACCCCAAAGGTTTCTTGGTTTCCTCATCCACGTCACGTCTGTCATCAGGAAGGCTCCGCGGCACCGAAACTTCCTGAGGATTCTTGGGAAGAACAACCTGGACTCCGATCTACTGCTGGCCCTCTGCCTCTCCCCCATTGACGGCCTGCTGACGTCCTGTCTTACCGCACAGGACGGCTGCACTTAGGTGGACACAGAAACGCTTCAGGGGGCAGTGAATATGGCACAGAGGATCACTGGCTGGCCTCTCCCCTCCCAGATGAGCACCTACATCCCTGAGCCGCTGCCTTACAGTGGCCTCTCATCTCTGACAGCGGGGCGGTGCTGCTACTGCTGCTGCTTTTTGCAACGTGTCACAGCACAAGTGTGCCTCTGACGGACGCACCACCAAAAGAAGATGTCCCTCATAGCGCCCTGGACGGGACAAATGGGTGGCGGAGTGCACTGTGTGCAAAGCTGGCACGGTTGTTTCTGTGTACGACAACGGTGCCTTAAAGGTCGGAGGTCCAGAGGGAGGAGCAAATATTTCAAGAGGGCCAAAATTCTAACGTGTTACTCAGAATTGCTGAAGATTGAACAGCTTGCCTTTGCACTGCCCACACAAAATGCAAATTTTAGAGAGGGTTTTCTCTCTGGTGCAGAGTCAGGGGACAGAGGTGAGGAACCGACTTCCTGTTGAGTCACCCTAGGGGATTCTGCTTGTGTAGTATCCTCTCTAAGACAATTCTTGTATATACGTTCACGCTTCTTTATCAAGAAACCAAAAACCGACAACCAGCTCTACACGGCATAGAGGACGGGGAAGAAAAGCGAAAACTGGAGTGAGGCAGCTACTTTTAATTTATTTTATCACAAAGAAAAGAAACGAATAGAGTATTACAGATTTCAGTTCATTTGACCAGACTGAATGTGAGCTGTTGTTGTAGCAGGAACGTTCTCTAATACAGAAGAGTCATTATTTCTCCTTATTTAATTCCAGGGCTTTAACGCAATGACTAATAAAAGCCAGTCTTACATTTATTTATCTATTTATATTTTACGTATGATACAATTATACGTCTTCTTTAAGTAAACAGAGTATAATTAAAGTGTTTCATCACTGTTTTGCCAAATCAAAAGATAGTCACACCCAGCTAAACCCTATTCCACATGCATATAACGAGATAATTAACATGTTACGTTTATTTTGAGTGGTATTGTAAATTACACATGAAATCAGGTTACCTGCGTAGGCTTGGTTTCACCGGGGCTTAACGTTGTAGTACTCAACATTAGTCTCAACAAAGTAAAAATAACTTAAAGGTGTCTTAGTTATTTAAAGCAGCGGGGTTCTTAAAGGTAATGTCAGGCTCCACAGACCTCTTAAAACTCACCTTAGCTCGAGGTCAGAGTCCACCGTTGACAAAGCCCGTGTGTTGTTTGTGTCAGAGCATGATCGTCTCTTCACAGCTGCCTCGCCATGTCCTTTACGTTCAGTTCAGAGTCTGGGAGAGAAGAGACGCAGCCCCGGCCAGACGATCCCTTCACCAGATCACCATGTCCGCAGAGCTAAAGTTTGTGCGGCTCCTCTCATGTTTTTTTGTGTTTTTTTTTTCCTGCAAGGAATTTGCAACGATGACTTCACGTCAGTGCCAAAGTGAAAGTAAAGGGTTGGTACTGTGCGCATGCGTGATCCACAGCGGCAGAACCGTGAGTCTTAATGGCGTCCCAGGGCTCCGTTTATTACGTGTGTTTTTGTTTTAGTTATTCTTACTTTTGTTATTTTCCTTCTTTTTTTTCCGCCACGCACCCTAAACTGCACAACAAGGTGTTCATGCTGTATCAACGCGGAGAGTTTTATTGGGTAAATCCGCCTGCTTGTTACTGTTACTGTAACTATAAACATTGGGAAAGTCCCTGGCGCCTAGGCGAATTCAGTATACCGCCGCTAGATGGCGCCAACATCTCTTGGATCATTGGAGCCGCGTCTAAACAGAACAGAAACTATGGCACTCGTGTCCTGAGAAACGTGAGTATTTGCTACGAAAATTAAAAATAATGGGGGAAAAAAAATCAAGTTTCATATAGAGCTAATAACTATCAACATAAAAAATATAAAGCTTGTTTGGGGGGAAAAACTTTCAATATTTCAATATGAGTATTCCATCTGGGGGCATCTTAATGATTCCTGGAACCGCATTCTTTGTGCTTAGTGTGGATACTGGATTTGTGGTGGAAACCACTATGCATGGTGGGTAGAATTCGTGTCTTAACATCAGTCGTCTGGATTTCCTCCTTTATCTAACTTATTAATCTAGCAGGGTTGCCACTTTGCTTGTTGTATTCTAAGGTACTTATAGCGAGGGAGTGGACCTGAGAAGACTATATATATATATATATATATATATATATATATATATATATATATATATATATATATATATATACATATATATATATATAGCCAGGTTTCAGGTTAAGCCAGGTTTCAGGTTGACAAGACTCTGATGACCATGTTCTACAGATCTTTTATAGAGTCCATACTCACTTTCTCTGCCATCTGCTGGTTTGCTCTTCTTAACGTAAAGAATAAAAATGCCATATCCAAGATTATCAAGGTATGTAGTAAAATCACAGGCGTCCAACAGAAAAACATGACTGAAATATACAACGAGCAGGTAATTAGGAAGGCTGAGTCCATCTTGGATAATTACACCCATCCCTTACACAACCAATTTCAGTTTCTACCCTCTGGTTCCCGTTTTAAATATCCACCAGCCCGGACAAATACATACAAGCACTCTTTTCTTCCCTCTGCTGTCCAGCTGCTAAACGCTACCAGGAAAAGCAGATAGTCATACGTTGCATACATATAGGCCCTCGCTTTATTCATTCTCTGCGCTGCACATATTTATATATATTTATTCACCTTACTTTTATATTTTATGTGTTTCTTGTGTTTTTATGTGTGAAGTGTGAATATTTATTACTGCTACTGCACAAAAATTGCCCATATTGGGACAAATAAAGTTACTACTACTATATATATATATATATATATATAGATAGATAGATATATATATATATAGATATATCTATATATCTATATATATATATATAGATATCTTATATATATATATCTATATCTATCTATATATATATCTCTCTATCTCTCTATATCTCTATATCTAGATCTCTATATTCTATCTCTCTCTATCTCTCTCTCTATATCTCTCTCTATCTCTATCTCTATCTATATATATATATATATCTATCTATATATATATATATATATAGTCTCATGGTATATATGGTCTTATATAAATATATAGTCATATATATTGTTTCGAATCCTACCCGCGGTCCTTTGCCGCATGTCTCTCCCCCTCTTCCACCCCCCTTCCTGTCAGCCTACTTTCAGAAAAAGCGAGCCACAAGAGCCGCAAAAAAATCGCCAAAAAAAACAAAACAAAAAAGGTATTGACATATGAAATTAGCTGATTTGCCATAGTGAACTAAGAACAGGGTGCAGAGATTTTGCTTTTTTTTATTTAAGCTGCTTATCTTCTGGTTAAATAGTAATAAAAAAGGAAACTGTTATCAGACCACAATAACTAACCCAAGCCATGACAGGAATTAAAAACAGTTATTCTGTGAATGTTTACTGGAAGTTCTCAGAAAAGCAACCCACAGTAGGGGTCACCGCCACCACAGGCAACAGAATCATCCTGTGAAAAACAGAAGGCGCTGGTTCAAAAGTAAATGTCTACAAAGCAGCATATGCAAATATATTAAAGCACAAATCACAGCATGAACATTGGCAAGTATCAAATTAAACTGTAACAATTTTAGTCTAGTTTAGAGCAGCCAGAGCATCAGGGAGGGAAAAAAAGGCTCATTTTGTGGGTGCAGATAACTTTACAGCATCTGCTTGCAGCTCAAACACACAACGGTATGGATGCTCACAGATGCTGGTGGCTTTCTGGTGGCACCGTGGGAATAGAGCTCTCCCAGCGCTGGGATTTGGGGCCATGATGATTTTTTTTGTGCACTTGTGAAATCTGTATATTAACCAGCAGTGCGTCATACAGGCTCTTACGGTAAGCTTCATTTACATTCCTGCTTGCCACACTGAAGACACATGTTAACCACTTCCAAAGCTCTGGGGAAGCCTCATCTGCAACGGAAACTGTGAACATGAACATTTTGGATTTTATGTCCTCAGCATCCTTCTGAAGCTCAGATTCTCTCGCCACTCGTTTGGGTTCCTCAGGCCCATCTGGCAGTTACCCTGACCAGGAGATCCAACTCACTACCAGGTGATTAGTTGACAGCAGTACCCTTGTCTGGACCTGAGTGTCCAGAAAACACAATAAAGATGCAGGCCTGAAGACAGGATTGCAGGACTAATTACTGACCTTTGGTACAAGGCTTGACCATGGTCTAGCAGATTAGTCCAAATAACAACAAAATACATTTTACTTTCAGGTCAGGGACGGTGTTTTTTCCAATCACAGCCCTCCTCCAGGTAACGCCATCATTTCTCACATGAGCATTGAAGTCCCCCAGGACTACAATAAAATCCAAGGAGGCACCCCATTCCAGGACAGCTGTTCATTGAACGAGCACCGACAGCAGTCAGAACCTTCCCTCTTGCAATTTGGAGCTGCAAGAAGGTGGCCGTCTCACAGGAGATAAACTCCAACATCAAAGCCTGCCAGCTTGGTTGGTCTGCTCAGTTCAGACGTTCCAGGTTGTTTGCAGTGTTTCTCTATCAAGTCATGTCCAAATAATCCTCCTGGAGTCTAAACTGACATTTTATCAAACATGAACTGGCTCTCAGGCAGCACGTCCATGCTGTTCGAACATGACGTTTTTTTTTTTTTTTTTTTAAAGGATTTTAGATGTTCATCTTTACTTCACATCACACAGCGATTACCAAGTGACTTGAAGGATTCTTTCTATAGTTAAAGACCTCTTTCAGGGAATTTCGCACATGTTATGATTCTGGTCTGTCTGCATGCTCCCTCACGCTCCACCTGCACCACAGCAATTAGCATCATTTCACGCACCTGTGTGCTGCTGCCACAATCAAGCTGATTCCATGCACCTGTTTTCCTGCCTTTATATACTGAAGCTCCACAGACCGTTGGTGCCAGATTATTGAAAGCCACATGTAAGCAGACGTCCACCGGTGTTTTCATGTCAGCGGAGGTCTGCTGTCCTTCTGATTTCTGACTCACTAGCCCTGCCAAGCCTGTGGATCTTCGTGAATATTACAACCTGCCTGTCGCAGAACCGCACCTGGCTCACAGAACCAACTCAAGCTTCTGGCGCGCTGCTAAATCAGTCTGCTTTAAAAGAAGCCAGCTCTGGTTAGCCTCTCTCCGTGACATTATCACTCCCTGCTGTCTCAGCTTTTTGGCTTTCCCAATTCACATAGGAGTCACTGATCAGAACCTCGAACCCTCCCTGGATTCTGGGAAGGTTAGGGGCTTTTTCTGAGTCTGTTTACCATCAAACTCTTCTCAGCAGCGCACTAAAGCCTGTTCTCCTCTTCCCGTGATTCCTGTCTGTTCCAGCGGCAGATTCTATCCTCACACCAGCTGCTCTTTTATAATAAATCCTTTAAACCACTTCCTGTGTCTGGCTGAAATTTTAGATCCTCTGTTTTCCTCAATACAGAATATTTCCTGTTAAAACTAGAAATTTGCACAAAAAATTTTTTTTTCCAAAATTAAATCAGACTCACCCTTATTATAACAATTCTAACAATTTGTGAAATTTAGAAGTTTACATAAATTACCTTAAACAAATCCACCTACGGGTATTTACAAAGTAACCTTGACATATTGCACTGCCATGACCTGGGTCAAACTCTTTGGGTCTCCTACAGGTTTCTCACCATAGTTTGCTGGAATGTGGGGCCTTCTTCCTGACAGAACTGGTGTTATTGTGTCTATTGACCCTGAGAGCATTTACAAACTCGTTTGTCTGGGGCACACTCCTCCTCCGTGAGTAATTTTATGACTGTACATTTCCATAGTTTTTATAGTTGCATGCCACTGTTTGAACAGATTAATGTGACCCTTTCAGGCATCTGGAAATTGTACCCAATGACGAACCAGACTTGTAGAGGTCCACAGTTCTCCTGATATCTTGGCTTACTGCTTTTTTTTTTTATTATTACCCTGATGTCACACAAGGAATGTGTGTTTGAGGTGTTGCCTCAAAATACACCCACAGGTGTGCCTATTTTTATCTAACATGTAGATTTTAATGTACCAAAAAAGGCCATCATCATGATCATCTGGGCTTCTCCGGATAGTTTAAAGGCATATCAATCCTGGAGTATGAAAACTTCTGACTTTGAAAAAAGGAATAAGAAAAATATAATTCTGGCATTTTGTAAAAAGAAGATTCTGTTATTCCTGACTGACCTAAACCAGCAAAAATTCATTTATTTATTTATTTTTATCAGATAGCAGTTGAAATTGTTGTCTTTTTATAGCGTATAACATCTGGTTGCAAGCTAACCCCCCCCCCCCCCCCCCCACCCACCCCAGGCGGTCCCTCTGAACATCTAAAAGGCAGAGTACCAAGATCAATACCTTGCTTACCTGCACCAGTCAAACCATATTTTCCTCTTTTGTTGAAAATACACATATTCATATTAACAAGAATGGTGATTAACTTGGTTAATAAATGTGATGTTAAATTTATAGAGAAGTCTCCAAAATAAGGTTGGATAGGTTGTGCCTACCTCTGCAACTGGTATAAATAAACAACGAGCTTCATGCAGTTTGCAGGAATACGCAATCGGTCAGGAAGTGTGACATCAACAACATGGTTACGGTTCTGTTTTACCGGGTGATGCAACAACATGCAGTTTTTTTTTCGTCATGATGAATCAAAACTTTCTGCGAATGGTCTGCAATACCAGGTGTAGCAGAGGGTTGTAGATTTACATCATGTCCTTACATTGTCAAACCATCATAGTAGTTGTGGGGTTTTAGGATATGTTTAGCAAAGCATCCTTGTCACTTAGTGGGACCTCCAAGTCAGTATGTTGGTTATAAATGTGATTTTAAATCTGAGAATAAGGTTGAATTTAACTTTTTCTGTTCCAATTTTTGTACATACCATATTTTCAGAAGCACGTTTGTCTTTGTCTCACTTTACACTGATACTTTTATGGCATTTTATGTAATAGAGCAGTACAAAGTAAAGTATAATTGTGACGTAGAAGAACACATAGTTTTTATTTTTACACACAGCTGCACTTTGTCTACTAATTATGTGACTTCTATTGAATGCATTAGACTTAATTTATGGGTATTAAAATGAAGGGAGAAGACAATATATGCATATCAAATATTTCCATGTGAAGTTTCTCTTTTGCCCACCTTGCTGTTATCCATTGCTTTGGGTTGCCAAATTATTTACAACACCATAAAAAAATACATTGAAATATGTGGTTTTGATGTGACCATATTAGAAAGATTCCAGGGGTATACATGCTCTTGCAAGGCACTGTGGTATAAATAGAGTATAACATAATTGAATAGAATAGAAATATCCTTTATTGTCCCTCAGTGGGAAAATTCAGGGGTACCAGCATCAATTTGACAGGTAAGTGAAAGCAAGCAGATTCACACAAAGGTAAAGATATACGTAAAACACCCAAAGCAAGAATTAGAAGATATGTATGTATATTTCTGACTTAGGTACATCATACTATTTAAAAGAAATGGTAAACAACAACAAAAACAAAACGTAAAGGAGGGAAAGCAACAACAAAATCAAAAACAGCTCAGGAGTGCAACCACAGAGTTGTTTCGGGTTCTTGTGGTCGACAGAGAGGCTATCCCAGAGATGTACAGAGTTCTGGAGATCCTGAGGTCATCTTGTAGAAGCACAACCATCTGGAGGGTCGTGGCTGCAGAAGCTTGGAGGTCAGCCCATGGAGGATCCACCGAGACTCTTGTCTGGAGGTCGACCGTGGAACATGGAGGTGAACAGAGATACACAGAAACACAATGGACAATACAACAGAGATCATTTCTAAAGTACAAAAAACGCCAGAAAGAACTTAATGTAGAAAACATACACATAACAAATGGAAATCCCCAAACTCCCAAGGACCATTACATGGTATTTTTGCTGATTCCTCCTAAAAAAATGGGTGCAGTTGACTCAGGTTTGTAGGCTGCCTTGTTCACACACACCTTTTCAGCTCTGTCCACAATTTGTCTATAGTCACTCCAAAACATTGTGCTTAAGGCTTTGTAAGTAATATTAGCGGTGTCCTTGGGGTAATTATCAGTTTGACAGATGTATCTATGTTCAAGCTTTTACTTTTGGGTTGATGTCTTGATATGCTGCTACTATACTTCCACATCATTGTCTTTGTTCATGATGCTGTTTTGAAAAGTTCATCTGTTGCTCCTGCAACCTAGATTCCTCCAATGCTGCCTCACTTACTGAGGATGAGGTAATTATGTTTGGAAGGATGCCAATGATTTTATTTAGGGGTGTCAGAGCACAATGGGGCCTTAATGCGTGTGTATACTACATTTTTATTTGTCTAAATTCTGAAAACTACATAATTTTTTTCTCCAAACCCTGCTTAATTATATACCACTTTGTGTTTATTGCGTAAAAACCCAATTAAAGTTCATAATTTGGCAAATTGCAAAAAGGTTCAAGAGTTATGAGTACTTTTATCAAGGCAACACACTATAGCCTAGTTGCATCATACTATAACAGAATTTAATAGGTCAGTTTTTTGTGTAAGATAACAGAATCACAGCCCATGTTGCCACTTGCGTTAATTCATATTTCTATTAATGTTTATCTGTTATTTCCCCTTGTAAAATATCAATATTGTATTAGCACTTGTTCTATACTACACAACAGTGATGCTAATTATTTGATTTAATATGGGGGACATGGGATCGAATTCCGTTTGCATTAGGAAGGGCAACTGCAATGTAGCAATGTCCATAAAGGCCGGACTCTTTGCCTTTACTTTTAACAGACCACAGGGCATGTCTCCAAAAGTTAGGGTTTATGTTCCTGAGTGCATTTGCAAACTTCAATCTGCCTTTTGAATGTTGTTTTTGGAGTAATGGCTTCTTCCTTCCTGAGCGGCTTTTCAGCTCATGTCAATTCAGAACTGGCTTTACTGTGGGTAATGACACATTCTTGCGAGCTTCAGCCAGGATCTTCATGAGTTGTCTTCCTGTCATTCTGGGATTGATTCTCACATTTCCCTCCAAAACATGTTAATCTCTGGGACACCAAAATGGTATCTTTCTCTTAAGGGTTGATGGCTGGACATTGTCATGATGTTTATGGCATATAAACAAATATATGCTTCCAAATATAATATATTTGAAAGTAAAAAGGAGAAGCAGCTTGATTTCTCTCGTGATCGAATAGAGAAGTGGAAACATGTGTCAAATGTTTATTTATTGATGTGACGTGTGGGAATGGATTTGACCATGAAACTACAGGTTAATAGTAGTTCACTGATTGGCTCTGTCTCCAGTGACAGGTATAAACTTGGAATACGGTTTCTGTTTTCGATTTTGAGCATGACGCTTAGCTAAACAGGTTGCTATTCATACATTTTACCATGAGAGATTGCAGCTCTCTTAATATGTTATTTTTCCCTTTTATTTTCGTCTGAGGCATTCGTCATTTTTTTTCCTTCCTCTTTGTCTTTAAATTCATGTGAGTGTGTTTCATGCCACTGCATAAACCTAGATGAGCTCATATATAGGATGCGGGGGCGGAATTACAAAATAAAAACACATTACAAAATAAAAACACATTAGTAAAACTTAAAAACCTTTATTTCTTTGACGTTTACTGGACAGTTTCTCACATGGCAGTTATCTTAAACTTAAACCAGGCTTTAAAATAAATGTTATATATTTATTGTAGTTGTAGCTTTACATGTTTTCACATTTTACAATTTAATTAAAATTAAATTCAGTAAAAGTAAAAAGAGAGAGATTATTTTCAGTAAAGACAAATTAAAGCACGGGTGTTGGCTTTTTCCCGTCTACAACAGGACAACAAGTGATTTGTTTACAACTCCTCTCACACCCTCAAAGCTGCAACAAATAGAAAAATGCTGAAAATCTGGGGATACCTGTGACTAAGACAGCTTTGAGCTTTAATTTAAACAGTAGTGTGTTGTGGTTGAAGGGAGTCTTTTTCCAAAATGATCAATCAAACACGTTGGGTTGCAGCTGTCTAGACTAAATAAATACCGGGCTTCCCTGGATGATGTAACTTTACCATTTACACCCTTTTCTTTTCTCATTTTCTTTTTTTTTTTTTCTTAAATAATGATATGGGACAGATTCTCTCAAGTGCACGCTGCTAGAGTGTGAAATAATTAACACAGGATATGTTATTCAGCTCTTTTATGGTTCTCTCCTCAACTCATATTTGTTGGTAACGTCCTTGCATGAACAAAACTTCGTTTTACTATCAGGATCAAATGGAGGAAATGTGAGTAACACAAGCATCATAGTCATTAAGAAGTCAGCTTTGAGGGAGATTTTAACTCAGAAATTCCCCTACAAACTGCAAGACAAAGCCCATTGTTTTAGAGGAAGTTGTATTACATTGCACTGAAAGGTCTGGCAAACAGATGCATGTGTGCCAGAGGACCAATGTAGGACGCACACATATAACACCGGAGGACAAGGTTGTCTAACATCACCAACAACGACAAGATGATTTATTTATCAGCCACATTATAGAAACTCGTACTAACGTTCCTGCCTGTTTATCTCTGGCTGCTTTTTGAATTTGTGAACGTGAGGGAAGTTGGTTCAGTTCCTACGAGTGTGTGTGTGCTAATTCTCACACAGATGAATCATCTTTCATCCTGTGGTTTAGCGTCACAAACAGAAAGCAGGACATAAACACGCTCAGACCCAGGGCACTTTGCAGTAGTCAACCTAACTTAACAAGCATATTCATGGGTTTAGGAAGAAGTGCCTGAAAAGAAAGCATTCATGCACAGTGGAATCATGCAAATCTCCCCACAGAAAGACCTGAGCCAGGGATTGAACCCAGGACATTTTTGCAACAAGGTAAAAAGTGCAACAAGCAACACTGTGAAGTCTATGCCAAGGAATCATTGATTATTAATGCTATTCTGCATGTAATTACAAGCAGAACATGCAAACAGATGAATAAATATGCATTTATTATTATTTTTGAGATTGACGTCCATCTGCTGTTTGCATTCTGTTTCACCTTCCCTGCTCTGTTGCCGGTAAGGTTCCTTTCCACGGTCAGACAGCAGCAAGTTATTGAAAGCCTTAGCCAGTAGATGTCCAGCATTATTCCCATCCCTGACTTCCTTGTTACAACAATGACCATGTTCTCTGGATTTCCCTACCTTGTCTTGCCCTTGTTGGACTTCTAGCAAGCTTCTAATTTCTGGACAACTACCTCGGTTCCCTCTCACAGCTCATGAGCCCTGCCTCTTGTTCCCGATGATGTTCCTGCAGATCTCTGACTCCCTGCGTATGACCCAAGCCTGTCTCCCGGACTCGATGCAGTCTCAGCTCCTCTGCAGCGCTTCCTGCTGGTTTCTGCATGAGCGAATGCAGCCGCTTCAGACGACCACATGCCCTGAGAAGGTCAGTGGCTTTTGTTCTGAATCTTATCGTCATCTTTGACTCTGCTACAGCCAGTAACCAGTTCTTCTCCTTCTCGGTTGTTCCAGTTCAAGCTACCTGAGGCTTCCTATGTGAGGAATTTGCCAGAAGTCTGGGCATCAATTAGTCCCAAAGTTAGAGAAACACAATAGAGACTGAAACAATACACCTGTCAGTAAGTGGGAGGCTTAATAAGGACATCAAGTTCCTAGTAATCAAGTACCCTCAGTAACCTTTTGTGCTGGGGACCACGTGGCTCAATGGACCTAATTCCAACACTAACCGGATGAGGGATTAGATTTTGGGCTTGGCCCAGGAGTGCTGGTCAACCTGCCTCCTTGAGGCCATTTCAGCTTCCTTCCCTCCTTTTGATGTGCAGGAGACCTATCTCGACCTCTCTAGAGTTCCCGTTCACTCTTACGATCTTAAGGTGGCGTTCAACGAACACAAGGCCACCTCCTTACCTCCTCATAGGTCCTATGATGGTTCTATCTTCCTGTTACCAGGTACTTCTCCTTTCCACTTTCCTCACCAGAACACTAAGCCATGCAGAACCACGTTGACAGCTCCCTTCGAGCGGGGATCATTCGGCCTTCCTCGTCAAATGATTTGTTGTCGGAAAGAAGGGTGGTTCCCAGGCTCTCTTCATAACGATTTCTCTGTGTTTCAAGCCAGCGCTCCTCACACCTAAGCCACAGCCACCACTGACATTTTAATAGGCTGCAGTGCTTCATGATGGTTTCTCGGTTTTCAACCTACCTGATTTCCTGCTTCCCACCACTTAGTTTCTTAGTCTCCTGTTTGAGATAATTTGGGCTTTCTGCAGAAATTGAATCATGATAAAATATTTTTAGCTGATTCAAATGATGTCAAAAATGTACGTAAATACAGAGCTATACATACACTCCTATTTAGATTCGAATAAGTATCCATTACAACTTTGAAAGATACAACAGGTTTTTTTTTAGCCATCAACAATTTTCTGGCATAACTTTGGTTGAATATCTGGCAATTCTTCTCATCAGGAATGGTAGAGTTTATGTATGTAGGATGGTTTTCTGCCAGAGACTCATCTTTAAGCCCACAAATATTAATAGTGCTAAGGTTTGTCAGAAGCTTCATCTTACCCTGCTTTATTTAGTTAGCAACAAGTTGTTTCCATCTTCCTGCTAATTTGCCGTTGATGTGAGGGAAAGTTGGTGAACTAGAAGGCAGTCGTCCTTTTTCATCTTTCCACCCACTCTGAGCAACGCACCAGTACCCAAAACCCAAGTACCCAAAACAGCAAAACAGAGCCTCAAGACGATGTCACTACCACCATGTTCGACAGACGATGTAGAGTCCTAACTTTTTGAAATCATCTGACCTTTACTCTTCCAAACTAAATTAATTACTAATGCCAAACAGTCCAAGCTCTGTCATCTGTGCATTGATATTATTTCCAGAAGGCAATTTGCCTCTGAGGTGTTGGTTTAAAGAAGGGGATTTAACACATTTTAATTTGCGCAACCTGTTCTTGTTTCTGAAAATGACAGAAGTTGTTTTTTGTATAATTCATTACATTACACAACGGGAGAAGAAAGTTAAAAATGTATCTATGATCCGGGCGCGCTTGTGGCACAGCAGGTAGAGCGACCCATATACGGAGGCCTTAGTCCTTGACCCAGTCGACCCGAGTTCAAATCCGACCCACGGTCCTTTGCCGCATGTCTCTCCCCCTCTTCCACCCCCCTTCCTGTCAGCCTACGTTCAGAAAAAGCAAGCCACTAGAGCCGCAAAAAAAAAAAAAAAAATACATCTATGGAAAGCTTTTGTGATATACATGTTTAATTTGAGCAAGATTCTAACCACAAATGCAGGTGCAGTGCAATGCATGATAAAAGGGAAGTAAAAAAAAAAACTTACACAAGCATGCAATTTAGAAAGAAAATCATGACAAATTTTAATATAAAGAAGAATGAGGAGAAAAACAATTATGTTAGCAATTAAAGCAAAAGGAAAGCGAAATTTCCGACTATTTACTATTTTAGCTGAAAGAAAAACCTAAATAAACAATTCTTTCACCGGTGATTTGATAGAGTCAGCTTAGTCTCTGACTGTATTTATTGTGAAATAAATACAGTTGCTCTTCTTATAAAGGGTGATAAAAGAAAGATTTCCATCAAGGTTCAGATCTGAACCTAGTTATAAATAAATTATGAATAATTTACATGCATAGCTCTAGAGAAGTGTACATTTTCAAAGTTACATTTATTTGGGCATTTTTGACAAAGACTCCTCTCCCACATCTTCAGTGTGGGTTTAGAAAGGTGTCACTTCTTGTCACGTATTACCATCAATAAGGATGTCACTCTGTCAGATGCTTTCTTTGACCACATTGCCTATTTTGGATATGCGTTTTTTTCTTCTTCTTCAAATAACTGGTCTTTAAGAGGAAGGGGGGTGTTTCAGTATGTGTCACAGGACATGACAAATTATCTGATTTGCTCAGCAGCCGCATGTAAGTAGTGTTTTCATCAGGTCTCCTGGACACCTCCTACTTGTAAAATCTCAGTATTTAAACGGAAGGAGCAGAGAGAGGATCATCACCAACACAACAACAAGCAAGTTTAGTCCAGCTCGTCGCAACAACTCCGTGCCACATCGCTGAAAAAGCAGAAAGCAGTCGGACAGAGACGTCGAAAGGGTGAAGCAGATCTGTGAAACCTTCTGTTACATTTCAGTGAAATGTTAGATCTTTTTGTTTTTACAGCAAGTAATCTTTCACTGTGCAACCGATTCTTTATTATCTCGTCAACAACTTACATCTAGAACATCTAGGAGTTTGATATGTGCGTATTTCTGAACTAATGAGATGCAAAGTGCACATGCGCGTAATCTACTAACCTAAATTGATAGGAACTCATTGTACAGATAGAAACATGTTTGCAGTACAGAACCAGACGCAGTAAACATCCTCCGGGAGCTGATCGCACCATTTTATTACCATTTCTTATAAAATACATAATAATATTAAATAAATTGATCCGTGCAAAAGCAAACAAAAAAATTACATGCTAGATATCTATAATACTTCCTCCTGGACTAGTCATGGCTGAGAGATCTGAGTTTTTTTCTTGCAGTTTGAAACCAGGTAATGAGAAACATCAAACTGACGGTGGTGGAAATGTTTTTTTTGTATTTCGTCGGTTCAATCCGAGAGAGAAACCACTTGTGTCGTCACATGCTTTGTAATGATCTCCATATTAGGAAGGTTAAGGTAGGGAAGGTTTACTTTATGCAATCAGCCTCTGTTGCAAAGTTCAATTTTTGTATTCCTTTTTTTCCCCCCCTCCCAGGCAAAATATCCCATAAAAGC